>NC_091392.1:78501746-79116059 GCF_032191515.1 Phaenicophaeus curvirostris | reverse complement strand
TTTGTTATCAGAAACCCTTGGTTCTTATTTGGTGTCCGAAGTTTCCTAACAGTGTTGCAGCTTATTTGTTTTCTACTAAAAATGTTCAGAATTACATTCTCTAGGAGTTGAGGGTAGGGCAAATCGGAATGCCTTGGGGACATAGTGATGGGGTCCAGAATCAATCACTTCAAAATCAGTCATCCAAATTCAGTCCAGTTGATTAGTAGGCAAATTATTGTGTGTAAAATGAGCTATGGAGTTGTCTAGGTCATACACACTGGCTTGGTCAGTATCTGTAAGATGAGTTTCAGGACTCGCTGTTCAGTGTTCTTTACTTTTGAGTTGAGTTGTTTTAGTTGGGGGGGGGGCAGCAGTGTTTGAAGTAGTCATTTCCTTATGGCCATGTTGTGGGAGTTGGGTACATGATTATTTGGGCAGATGTGATATAGCAGCTAGGACTAAGATTGTTTTTTTACTGTCTTTTTGTGTATATTTTTGATGAAGAACTCCAGGCACACCTGATGTAAGACAGCAACTAAACCTGCTGACAAAGAAAAGAGCGATTTCTGAATGATTTTTTTTCAGTAAGATAAAGATCATGTGTCCTCAAACATCTTAAGCTAAGAGGTAAGGGGAAAAAATACACTGCATAGCCTTCTCTAATTAGAGAAAACTGTGAGGACAGTTGATGCCCCTTTGAAAGGTGTTTTATTCCTTTTACTCTTTAACCATCAGCAAATTTCAGTTTTAGTTCATGATGGCTTCTCTCTTGACCCAATTGCAAAAAGTGAACCTAGCCCTGAAAGCAAGAAATAAACAAATAAAATCCCTTCACCTGAGAAGCAAAAGCTAACAACCCATTGCAGCAACTTCATAAACAATTTGAACTAAATACATGAGCTTATGAAGGCATTCTCTGTGGCAGTGTGTTACAAGCCTTAAAATTAGAATTTCATCAGTAATAGTTTGTCTCATTCCCTGAGGTTTATATTCAATTGAAATAATTCAAGGTAAACCAGTCTTTGTTCCATTCATACATTGGTTAGATTTCTGTTTTCCACTGGGGTGTAAAGTCAGGTGAAAAGGAGGTGATAGAAAACCACTCTGATCTTCTGGGTATGGTTTTAGCTATAACGGGTGAAAAGTAGGGAGCTAAATACATTGAGTGATAATAGGCCTGTTAGGAAAAGAAAACAAAACTGCCTGTGGGTGAAATAAGTAACTATTGACCTAAGCTGAAAGGGGGAAAGGAAGGACATTAACCACTTTTTTTTTTTTTTTTAATCTAACACACTCATTTACACATTATGTTTCTTCGCAGCAATTTTCTGATGGTGTCTGCAAGGGAGTGGCAGTGCTTTTTGATAATGTGTCTATGCAACGTTAGTGTATTGTCCATGCTATGTTAGTGTATTGTTTGTTGTGTTGCTGGGCTGCTGTTGAGGCTGGACAGAGGATGCTGGTCAACACAGTATTACTGCTGCAGTTACAACTTTTTTTCCTGATGTTCTCCAAAAGGTTAGTCCAAGGAGCAAGCTTTTTTTATTTTTAGGTCTGTGTAGTCAGGCTGAATATGAGGGTATTATTTTTAGTCTCCTTGCCCTTGCAGTAGAGGGAAGTTGTAAGTGATTGCTGATTTAATAAGTTTCTGGTTGTGATGGTATCTGCAAAGTATGAGCTGTGAAGAACAGTATAACTAGTTTAAGTTGCTGTGTATCATGCTTTATCATCTGCTTCCTACAGGTGTATATATCTGAGTGTAGTCCATTGAAAGGCACATGACAGCTGTGCCATGCTACAAGAAGTGTAGCTGGTATATAACAGAATCTGTTACTGAGCATTACATAAAGTTTTTAGGTGTTGAAGAGATGAATAATTCTGATTATGTTTGCTAGAAGACATTCCTTGGTATAATAGTTGGTGAAACTTCTATTCAGAGTGCTGTCTAGGTCAGAGAAGTAATTGAATTTTGGTTTTATGGAAGTTACCTGTGAGAATAAGTGTATGTGAGAGAGTAGGTGATAATGGATGACACTGATTAATTGAGCTAGGCTGCAGGTGAGATTTGAAGATTCAAAATACAAAGCTTCCAAAGGTTTGGAAATGACTTTGTGATGATAGGTTGTTGGAGGTACTTGGGGGACCAAACAAATTTGAACTTTACATACTTATTCATTGCTAGTCAGTTCTCTTCCAGGCCAATAATAAGGTGGCTTTTTATACAAAAGAAAATAGCACTGGCTGTGCTTTTCTGAGAAACTTCTGAGTTAATTTGCACCTAGGCTGTGTCATGGATGTGGCAGGGAGTCCTTAGCTCAGTTGGCAGTGGTAATGGTGAACTTAGATTGAGGTACAAAACTGCTAAACCAAAACTGAAGTGCTTTGAATATTGATTTAAAGTCCATACTAACCATATACTTTTGAAATAGTCTGTATGTCTTTGTAAATATGTATATATGCCCTTGACAAGTAAAGACAACTGCTAAAGGCAGTCTTGAGCCACGCCTCTTCTGCTTTCCTTTAGAGGTCCCGTTGACTAGCTTATTTTCAATAGTTTCAAAGCCAAAGTATTCGGCAGGCTGCTTACATGCTGTGCTTGATATTGATTGTATTTACTTTAGTTTTTGCTACAATGTAATTTCTTACGCAGAATTGATTGTTTAGTAAATAAGAAGGTGGTGTTGAGCCATGCTGCCAACACAGGAGTCTGCTTTTAATCCAAAGAATTATTTGGCTGTATATCAGTTTAAAACACAATAAATTGTAAGGAGAAAAATAGGAAGGAACTGTTTTAAGGTATTTTAGTTATAGCTGAAGTCTTCATACAATGGGGACACCAATAAGTACATGTTATTGTAATTAGGAAAATATTGATTGGAGTTTGATGTGTTTAAAACCTGTAATTTAGTACTATGAAATGATTTTGTTGCTTACAGTGGTTTCTGTACATGCTCTAGAAGTTCTGTTAGCTTGTGAATAAATAAGTATGCTAACTAACTGTTAAATATACTAAACAATGTACTAAAAAATAAGTTCATTCTGTGTCTCCCTAAGGTTTTTGAATAAAGTAAATGTTGCCAAAACTTGGTCTTGTAGTTCTTTACAGTTGAATTTTTCCTCATTAAATAATTTGCCAGAACACCCTGCTAGAACGGATTTTGTTTATCTTGAGGTGGGTCTTGATGGGAAGATTGGAATTGCATTACTTTGAATCTGTTTTAGTATCCTTTTTTGTTAATTAATTTCACTTAAATATCTTCGATTTATCACAGAACATAGGCCAGTGTTTTTTTTTTATTCTTATTTCTAAGGAAAAGACACCCGCAGTCAACTTATTTTCACTAGGCTTACCCGTTTTTTCAAGACTTCAACAACACTGCTGTGTGTTGCAGTTCTTGAGTTTAGCGTGTGCATAGATAGAAATTAACTGGGAATTCTGTCTGTGAGGGTTACAGTTCAGTGTAGTTTTAGATGGAAGCCAAAATATTTTAGGTTACACTTGTCAGTTAAGCTTTTAAAGGTACTTTCCATGGGGTGCAACTTCTGAAGTAATGCAGAGTGTTCCAATTAGTTTGGAAGCTGCTGGAGGAAAAATCACTATCTTGGCCTGATAAGCTGGAGAAAAGTTGTACTCTAGTTTCAAGTGCTGGTACTCAGTGAAGTCTTGTGGCCTGTGACATGTTCTGCTGGTGGGTTTTCAAGTATTTCTCATTTCTATGTTACGTCCGAAAATTTTAAGCATTTTGGTTTTTGGTTTTTTTCCTTTTGTTTTGTGGATGAGTTCTTGCACACTTGATTAGCAGTGATGCATAGTAACTTTGTAAAGTGACTGTGGAAGGGGTCTGAGAAACTAGATTAAAAAATATTTTTATTTAAAAGATACAGTTTACTTAAAAGTTATTCATACAGGAATCTAATAATAATTACTGTGTGATTAATGTTGAATTGAGATATTGCTACTCCAGGATCAGATTAATTTTATGATTAAAAGGTAAAAGTAGTTTCTATTTTAGGACTTCCACAAATATTTTTTTTCTAGTGAATGAATGCTTCAGAAGTGTGATACAACTGTCTAACTTTATTGATGTTGAATATACCTAATATTTGGTAGCGTTATCCTTACGAATACATGCATGAACTTCTTTTAATGTTTATAAAGAGGCCTAACTTGTCCCTTGTTGGCATTGAAAGAGCAATATTGGTTAAAGAACCGCATTTTCTTTAGAAGGTGAAGGAACAGAAATTAACGTGTTTGAAAATTTCAAAAATAGAGGCAAATTATGTTTGGAAACTATTATATCTAAATTGACTGTGTGCCCTGAAGACTTTGGTATGCATGGATCCTTTTTGTTTTACTATCTGAAAATAAGTGTGCGCTCTTTGTCTCTTTATGTATATATGTATACACACACATACATATGTATGTTGCCCCAGTGGTACATAGAGTTGAACAATGCTGTTGGTTTGGGTTTGTTTGTTAGTTTTTGGATTTTTAATTATAGAAAGCAGAAAATAGGTTATTGTGATGTATACTGTATTAAAGACGTGTTTTAGCAAAATGAATGCATATCAAATTTTAGTAAAGAATACTGAGTAGCAAGAGTGCTCAAAAAGTTATAAAAAAATTAAGTGGCTTTTTATTACTGCTGATATACATGCTATGTGTAAAACAGACTCAGTAATGAAGTGATTAATTTTCTAACATACCTGAATTATTTTTCATAAAAAAGTTGTAAAAACATAACACAATTTTATTTAGAATAATTGTTTTCACGTAGCAGCTATGCTTAGGTTGTTCAGATTTGCTCAAAGTTTAAAATACACTGTGATCTGATTACAGTGTCTAGTTTAAAAGCCTAAATAATAAATAAGATTTTTTATTCTTCAAAGTTGAAAATATGTTTAATTATAAGTCAACATTGATTGCATGGAAAAATGCGCACATCTGTATGTAACCTGATTAAACTAGAAGTTGCTATGGGTCATCTGGAATTAGTGAAATTGATAGCTGGTTGTACATGTTTTCCTGCAAGGGCTACTGTATAGTTCTTGTTTCTTAATCCAGTACTGGTTCCTTCATTAGATGGGAACTATAGAACCACAAGTTAAATAAAAAGGGAGAGAAGGGTCAAAGACGACCAAATGTTTGCATACTTTTTAGTTACAGTCCTCTGGCCGACTGCACCTCCCGTTCAATATCCTGGTTACATTTAGCCAGACTGTGTTCGGGGCTGCTGCCATTAAATACACTAGACTTGAATTTCCTAAAATTTCAGTTAGAAAGAGGATTTTCTTTGGTCTTACGTAGTCTTATGATCGTAATTTTCCATACAGGTTGTGCACTCAGCAATATTTGTCCTTGGAAAATAGTCATTTGATTATAGAAGTAGCTAGCTTAACATACTACTCATCATGAGTAAAGAAAATCAAGTTGTCATTTTTCTGTTAGTATTTTTTTAACAATCTGATATTTTTGAAAATTACTGGATTAGGTGAAGTTGTCATAGAATCATAGAATCATAGAATAACCAGGTTGGAAGAGACCCACCGGATCATCGAGTCCAACCATTCCTATCAAACACTAAACCATGCCCCTCAGCACCTCGTCCACCCATGCCTGAAACACCTCCAGGGAAGGTGAATCAACCACCTCCCTGGACAGCCTGTTTTAGTGCCCAGTGACCCTTTCTGTGAAGAATTTTTTCCTAATGTCCAGCCTAATTCTCATAATTTTTTTTCTTAAAGTCTCTACAGAAAATTATAGTAATTACCTGAAACTTTTAATTGTTAAATGCGTGGAGTTTTTTGTTATTATTGAGTGTAAGCATAGGGTATTAATTGTTATCGTTCAAACATTCAGGCTTTTTCTTGCTGACTTTAGTCAAGCAAAATATGTCTTCGTTGGGAATTTTGCTGACTAAAGACTATGTAATTGTCCAGTAATTAATGTAGTTAAAAGATATCAATCTACACATAGTTTACTCTTTGTAACTTGAATGTTTTGCCTGTTTTCTCAGCATTGCCAGAAGGGATCACTTCTGCATAGTAATTTTTGGATAAATTTCAGTAGTTCACTTTGAACAGTGCCAGTTTCAAAAGCTGCTCAACTCTGTGAATATATAAAGTCCTTGTTAATTTAAATAATTCCATGAATTTTTAAGTATGTTATATACAAGTTCACTACAGTTTGTTATTAATTTGTTCGTGTATGTCTATTTTGCATGTACAGTAGTTTTATACTTTAGGATGAATATGTTAGGCATGCATTTATTTCCAGTCTAACAAAGGTCTTGGATGATATACAAAATTGTGATTTAAAATAAGTTACGTGAGAGAAAGAACAGTTATTTCCATTAGACTGGGAAGATGAGCATTTTGTATTTGGCACAGTCTGTGATGAGTGGAGGCCTGCCTGCATGTGTTGCCTGTACTTCATAAACTTTGTGCATCCTATTTATTCTATCTACATCTTAGCTGTGAGACAATGTATACTTTATGAATTACCTGTTTTTCATGTCTGTTTATGCTAGTGTAATATGGGGGTGGATATCCTTATTCCTCTAATACCACATTGCCATCCATGTAAAGGGAAGTGCTGCAGTAGGTAGGGGCATCCTGAAAGTGATCAAGGTCTGCTTGGTGGCATAGCAGAATGTCTTTTTTTTTTCTGCTGTTTCTGGAAGGATCTGCTCCTTGTGTTATGATGATATTTTAGCTGCTAATAGAATTGAGAAGTTGTACAGATCTGGAAAAGAAAGTAATTGGGTTTGTGCTTCTATGGTATGCCTGGCATGCTCCCTGCCTAGCTTTGTAGGCTAGCTAGGGAAGAGACAAATTCAATGGATTATAGAATGGATGGGGAATTTGGCTGGTATCTTGTTGTCTTTTCATTTGTTTGTTTGGGGGTAGGGGAAGTTTAACTCCTTTTGAATGAGAAATAATTTTTGCTTAATTTTTGACTAATGAGTAATATTCTTGATACTAATGGCCACATCATGTACTTGGTACTTAGTACTTGTATGTTCTGGTGAATTGCTGGATATGGGACCTCTTAGAAAATATCCTTCTTTTTCTGAAATGGGATGGGTAGTGCCTACCCATCTTTCTCAAATGCTTTGGAACTAGAGGAGAAGAGCATTCTAGAAATGTGTAGTAGGTATAAAGAATCAACTTTTAGAAAGAAACTATTTTAAAGCATTGTCTTCTGATTGAAAAGAGAAGGACTGAAGTGTTGAGCCCTAATTCCATTTTCGTTCTGGCCTGGTCTGTGGTATCTGCCCCCGGCTTCCTCCTCATATTACAAAGGCATCAATGGCAATCAACCTTTTCCTTGAGAAGTAAATGTATTTTTCTTGATTGCAACAGAGAACATACAATTATGATAATATCCATTTGGTCAAAGGTCATGTGATGAAAGTGTTGTGTTACATGCTTAGGAGTAGACCAAAAATCAAGAAAAAGGAAAGATAATGTACACAGACATTTTGGCAGCAATCTTTTCTGTTGGAAAGCAAATCAGCTTTTTTGTTCAAGGATTGGGAGTTGGACAATGGGAAATTTTTCCAGTTTGATTCATAAGTCATATGAAAACGAATTTAAAATGACATCTTGAGTTACTTCTCCATGAATGGAAACTTCTGTTTAAGAGAGAATGAAAAAATCAAATTCATCTGCCTTGTGTGTGAACAGAAAGTCAAATCTTCTTTTCAAGTATCAGTAAAGGGAGGAAAGGGTATAATGATAATACGTTCTTTCTGTGTGGGAAGGAGTAATGCTTGGTCATTTCCGCTTATAAGCAGTATATTCAGAGCTTGCAGAGCAAAGGATTATTTTTTTTTTTAAAATGACCAGTGATGTTTTAGTTCAGTGTTTGGATTAAACTTTCACAGAACCTGAATTACCAGTAAGTAGTCAAGGAAGAGTGGGGGGAGAATATTATTAGATTTAATTAAGGTGTTCTGTTTCAAGACCAGTAACCGAGGCACGTAAAATGACTAAGACTTGAAAATCTCAGGCATTGTTTTTATTCTTTTTGATAGTATTTCATGTCAGAGAAATAGATTTATATCTTCTTCGTTCCAGGGTTTCAGTGAAGCAGAGGTGGAGTTCTATGATTGGAAAAGAGAGTCTTACCATCTGTTAGGAGACATAGAGTAATAATAAAGGAATCCCTTTTATTTTTATTTAGCATAATTGGTATTAAATTCTGTTTTGCATTTTGGAGTTCCCATGTGCTAGTGATTTTTTTTTTTTGAGGGAATTCATCGTACCTGTCAGTTTCTCTTATCAGAAAGTTAGAGTAACGCTCTGTAAATTCTGACATTTTACAGGTTTTGCATATGTCTATACACAAGCTAAAGGAAAACAATATTCTTTTCATAATGTTTAAATATCAAGTTTACTGAACATCCCTTATATTTAGACCTTTACTATTTTATTTTATTTTGTAATTAAGAGAAAAGGCCTCATTTTAACTCCTTACCAAGGTAATCTATTGATTTCTTTAAAGCTTTTTTTTTTTGTTGTTGCCTGAAAGACGTTTTTCAGGTGAAAGTAGTTTTGATTTTTGGAATTAGTGATTAAGCACCAGGTTTTCATAGGGAGTATGTCATGCTAAAAATCTAGTATTATCCTGTTTCTTGGGCTTTTGGATTTTTTTTCCTATGAATGCTGTATCCTTTATTAATATGTAAGGGCTTGTGCGCTCTTCTGTTAGTACTAATAACATTTATTTGTACAAGTTACTACACATCCATATAAGCTTATATTCAAAGACTTACGTTTTGTTTGACATGTTATATTTAACTGTGGGGTGAAGAGTCCACAGCATCTGTGGGCAGCCTGTTCCAATGTCTGGTTGGAATTTTCGCTCTTCTGACTTCTGTCCTGTAGGTCTTGTCCTAACTCTGGAAGCAATCTGGCCCTGTCTTTTAGAGGATTGTGTCAAATTTTATGGTCTCTAGTACAATAAGAATCCTTTAAATATGAGGGGGTTTAGCCTACCTTGGTCACTTTTGCTTATGCATTTGCATGACTGTTGGTATCTCATCTTTGTAACCTAGTTAGCAGATGACAAGTCATGCTTTTCTTAACTTTTTTAATAGCATTTCAGACATTTTTACTCTTATTAGTTAGTACTTTTCAGATGAGGATGTGACCTGTAAGTAGTATTTTATTCTAGTTTCTTTAATAGTGACTATACCCAGCTAAAGAGATTTGGTTTATGATTTTATTCAGTTGTTGAAAATTTTGCCATGCTTACCTATAAAAGGTATAATTATTGGTGTTTAATTGTATCCTGTGGTTTGTTGTTCTTCTAGAAATGCTTTTTTAAACAGAATTTGAAAAGGCAGTTATAGAAGTCTTGCAGATAGCATAAGATGTTTTAGTTCCATGAAACAGATACAAATGCTTTGGCTTTTGCTGCTACTGTTCTATTACATCCAGCACTGTTACATGTAGGTAGTGTTATTTTAAAATTAACTTGGGACACTAAGTATGAAATATCATATCATAGGATAAAGATTCTTACATGGTTCTTACATGATTTTCTCTTTCAAGGGGTGTCTCCTGAGAAAAGAACTAAGTTGTAAAATATTTATTATTGCTTGTTTTAGGTTTATTTTTGCTGTGTTAGTTTTTGGGGTTTTTTTAATTTCTTAAATTCACTTTAGGAATTGTTAGACAAGTTAGCTATTGACATTCATTTTCTGCTTTGTGCAAATCAGTCCCTGACTTTATTGTCACATTCCTTAGTGTGCTGTTCGCATCTGTTAGCATTGAAACCTTCAGGAGACTCCTCAGAATAAATGGATAAATTGATAAATGAGAAAGGTAAATAGTAAAAGAAAATTACCTGCACAGCTGCTCTAGTGCTTGACTGCTGTCACCTTGCTAGACTGGAGTCTCAGTCCTTGCAGATATTTTAAACTTGACTGTATGTGGCCTTAAAGATCCAGATATGGTGCCTGAGGTGACCTTGCCTTCTGGTAGCATTGTATCAGGTGTCCTACCGAGATGCTTCTTGAACTAAATTTATTCTGTAATTCCTTGAGTATATTCAATTGTGTTGTTTTGCTCGGGCTTTGGAAAAGAATTGCTTACGAGGGGCCAGGCTCACATTTTTCTGACAGTTGAATCAAGTATGATATAAGCAACTACTACTGTCAAATTGGTGATGTTTTGTATCCATTTGCCTTTTTTCTTTTCTTTTTATTGAAAAGGTATTTTATTTAGTAAGTAAATAGTGGCATTGAAATGAACCTACCTTACTTCCCAGGAGAAGATTGCTGTGATGTGATCTGTGTTGCCATCTTTTTCCCCATAACCTTGAAGTCTCTTCCTTTAATATGTGATTGGGCATGCTTTTTTGCTGTATGCTCAAATACAGGTGCTACGTGCCATATTATTGTGCCATTCATTATGGGAACTGATATGCGTATTGCTTTGTGGTGGCTGGGATTTCCTGCTCATCCTATTATATGACCGAATGCACACTGTAACATGATGTAGAATGTTAGCATTTTGATGATGCTCAGTTTTGGCTGTCATGACAGGGGTAGGGCATACAGGGGTGGTATTGTGTGTTTGGTTAAAAGATAAAAGTGCAGTTGTTTGAGTAAAGAAGTGAAATGCTAATATATAAGTATCAGCCTCGTATCTTACATGTTGCAGGTTCTCAGTACCCTGATCTAACCACCTTCAACAACTAATGCAGACAGACTTAAACTTGAATAGCTGCAGTGATTTAGATGCTCTACTTCAAGAATAAAAAAAAGGCTTTCTTTTTCTGATGTAGCATGAGATCAAAGTTTGTATGTATATTAAGAGATATGGATGTGATATGCATTTGGCAATGGTTCGTGGTTCAAATAATATTAAATTATGTTTTCCAAAGTGCTTAATGTTTCTTTTTCTTTAAACTTTGAAGCAGTATTTCCCTTGTGATTAAAAATGACTTCAGAAACCCCAAAAATGACCCAAACTAAAGCTGAGAACCTTAAACCTCCCACCTTTCTAGAGGCAGAAAACTTCATTGAATTTCCAAATTTTTTCAGGCATTTCATTACCTGAAATGACAGAAGGCTTGTATATCTGTTTTTTTTCATAAAAGGTCTTCCTAGCGTTTACCTGTGGTTCTAGCTAGAAACCTTAAAGGTATCTCATTTAAAAAAATTATAGCTTATCCAAGATTTGTTCATGAGCAGACACCTGGAAGTAGCATACTACTTAATAGTTGAAGAATTTTGAATGTCTCTGAGGAAACAATTAGCCTAGTTTCTTTTTATATTATTTTATTTTTGGTGCAAACTCTTAATTTCTTAGGGAAGTCTAGTTAGTTTTGTTACTTTCAAGATTATTTTTTTTAAGATCATGTTTATCATAATTACTGATACAGTCTGGTTTGGCAAACTGGGTGACAGTCTGAAGTTTCCATCCAGTCTCATGTCCTTGTGGTCTTGTGATGTTAGCCCCTGCTCAATTGTATACTTTCCTTGTTAGATACAGATGATAAATGCTGAAAATATAATGCAGAATTTAGGAGCTGTTAAGAGCTTTCCCATTAAAAAATGATACACAATACTCCTTTTCTGTACCAAGAGTGTAAATTATGTTCACTTAATGGTTTATTATTTAATGAGTGTTGACTGTACTATCTTTGTGGGAAAATTTTGCATTCAATTTTATTGTGTAGTCAGATGCTTTAATAATAAAGTCTGTAGAAGCTTTTCATTGCACACAAGATAGTGCTGTGAGGCAAATTACAGAATTGGAAGTTAGAAAATTAACACTAAAAGGATTGAATTCTGCATTGATTTGAAGGATTGAGAATTACCACATCATATTGGTTAATTCTTTTGGAAGAAAACTGAAGAAAGATCACTGACATGTCAGTGCTTCATTACAGCTACCATTTTTAGAAGTTGTTACCTGACAGATAGGCTAGAAGAATTAGCCTTACTGCTAGGAGGTGAATTTGAATGCCTCCATCTCAAAAAAAAAAATAATTAATTTAATTTTAATTTTTGTTTTGATAGTGGTCTTTGGTAATGTTTATATTGTTTTTCAGACCACTTAAATCCTGGCCATAATAAATGAAAAGTATTCCTCTGCATATGGTCCAGGTATTATTAAACAGGTTACTTTGAGATCTCAGCACTAAAGCAGGAGTGAACTGAGAAATGTAAGGATTTGTTGGTTTTTTGTTGGGATTTTTTTCCGAAAATTTTACAGGTGCTCTAAAACTAATTTAGTTACCTTTATGCTGAACATTCATCTGGTTTTTGTTGGGATATGTATCCTTTGCGATACATGTATTTTGTAATAAAAAAAAATTCTAACCAATGACTTAGTAACTACTGTAAGTTGAGATGCCACATGCTTATCATGCAGCTGTAGTTTGTACAGATCAGGAGAAGTCACTATCAGCTGGATAAAAAGAAGAAAGTTTGTTCCTATTTTAAAATTGCTAAGAGGTGCATGGAGGTTTGGCAGAAGAGCCATGAGGAGTAGTGTATGTGGACTGGTTAGAACTTTGTGAAACAGAAGTTTATTATCTGTTCGGCACTTTTATCACAGAGGTATTGCCAGCATGTATGCTTTCTAAATGACTGGTTGGTTTTTTTTTTTGGCTTTATTTTATTTATTTTTTTATTAATCTCATACTTATCTTGGATAGGCTTTTTGGAGCCTGCAGCTTTGGCCAAAGATCTATTCTTCACATAATATGGTATAGTATGTCCAATGAAGAAAATGCTAATAAGTCTGTCCAGATTGAACACATTGAATGAGTCACTCAGTAAGCATAAATGTGTAAGTAAAACTGCTATGTTGTCATAGGTAGGAGTTAACCATGGACAGTGTTTGCCAGAAAAACAGATGCAGCAGCCCCACCCTTAGCCAACTCCATGCTTTCTGTTCTGATAAAACAAACAGCAGTATGCTCTATAAGTTTTCCCTTTAAAATGTACAAAATTCTGCAAGTAATTTAGCTACTTACTCAAAATTACAGGGCAACTAATGTATTGTCCCGTTGAATGTACCTGGCAAAATTAGTTGTCTTTATTGCTGAGCCAAATTTATTTGATTTATCAAGTAATAGATCAGGATTTGATTAATTTGAATTCTTACTGACTGGAGGTAGACTTCTAAGTGAATGAAGAACCCTGCTTGGGGTTTCTACCATTTTTGCCTTTTGGATATGAAAAATACCAGGATTTCTGGTGGGATAATAACATCCCTTTTCCTCCTAACAGTTGGAATGGGTAAAAGGGGCTTTTTTCCTAGCTTACATTTTTCAATCTTATTCCTTGTGAATGGTTCCTGATATTCCTGTATATAAAAACATGATTTGGGTATGTCTGTTAGGTAAGTGCATTTCACAGAATTCTCATGACCTATGTTAAGCTGATGGTCAGGCTTTGATGACTGCAATTTGTGTGGGAAGGCTTGCAGGCATCCCAGATATGCAAAGCTATTTGTGTTTGAATATTGATCATGCAGTGTTATCAGTTTTAGAGAAGGAAGTCTTGATGGACCTGATCTGAATGCAGGGTTGATCCTGCTTTGAGCAGGACTTCCAACTGGAATTCAGACCTGCTGGTCTGAATTCTGGCCTAAATTACTGTGTGATTTGATGACTACAAAATTGTTGATAAAATCTACTGAAAATGCAGTGTCTTCCTTATTTGTGATCCATGAAAACTTTCCTTCTTTTCACAAGGATGTGACTGGACAGCTTCTCTAGTCTTTTAGGACATGACTGTCTTGAGAACTGTAATGTTTTGGAAATAGCCTGGGCTGGATGACGTATGGTGTCTTTTCCAACCATAACTTCTATGAATCTGTAATTTTGAGGTTGGCTTCTTGTTGCCCAATTTTACAGTTACTTAATTCCAGTATGAGACATATTTTAAGAGACCACATTTAGTCATGGTAAGACTGTGTGGGTAGTTTCATTTTTTTTGGTGCTGTTTTTTAAATCCTTCTGTAGATTGTCAGCACTTAATGTGTTCTTTCCTATTCCGGTGCCACAAATAATGTTCCTAGTCTGCGAGGGAATAAAAGTCTGATTACCCATTTTGGAATCGATGATTGATTAAAAAATGCTACTCACAAAATTGTGCAGTTCTGTCTGAGATGTTAGGCTAGTTCTAGTGTACTAGAAATGCATTTCCATCACCAGAATAAGAGGTGGAATTGAGTAATTGTTTATTTGATCTTATTTTTAGCATTGTTAACTGATAACTTGATAGTGAATTATTCAAACAATCTAAATACGTGCACATGTATTTAGAGGGCTATGAAAGACTCCTAGCTAAAAATAGACTTGATTAATTTTCTTTCCAAACACTTCTTAAAACATTGGCGTGACTCTGTTCCCTTCTCCTTGCAGTAAGCACCATTTAATTCTCATGCAAGAGAATTCTCATCTTTTTTGGAAGGACATCTCCTAGTAAGAGCTCTTGCGCTAACAGTCTTTGAGGAGAACATCTCAGTCTTTGAGTTTAAGTGCCTCGTGACAGTGTCCCTCAAGACTTAATCCATGCTTTCTGTCCTAATTTGCCGCCTGTTAACTGTGATAGATGTCAAGTTTGTTAGTTTCATTCTGTGTGGGTTTTTTTGTTTTTAAACAGATCAGGGTTTCTTTTTGGTGGTCTAGAAACTTGGCTTTGTCTTTGAAAACAGAGGTGGGAGCATGTGTACGAGTATTTATTATACATATACAACTATCACACAGTCCTTCCTAGCTGGTTGACAGTCACTTAGCCCACAATTTCTGTGGGATCTCTGAAGAATTGAAATTGGAGCTGTTAGACCTAGAAACACCATTGATGCTACTTAGACTTGCTTGGGGTCTCTCTCTTTTATTGCATTTGGATGATAAATAATCCATAGATTAATCATGCTGTTAGAGCCAGGAAATGTCTGTGTTAGAATCTGTGGAGTATGGTAATCTTAGGTCAAAATAGTCTTGAGATCATTACCAGACTTATGAAGACTGTAAATGAAATGTAATTACAAAACTGATGCATTCAATAACATGTTGTTCTCCCCACTGTTTTTCTGCCCTACATCCTTCTTCTCTATCAAAAGTTATTGTTATTTTATGTATGCATAGATTCTTACAAATTTTCTTGTAGGGGTTTATGTTGCCTTCTAGAAATCCTCACTAGTATTTAACATTTTGCCTATAGAGGCTTCTGTCAGTGCCTTATGTCAGTGCTGCATTTGATGATAAAATATAATTAAATCACTTCTTAGAACATTATTTTTAATATTTTATAGATATTTTTGTTTACTCTTTGTTTTATTGTTTTTTTAAAGCCTCTCTATAGTATGCCTTTCCAAAATCGCTTTAATTACTGTTGCACTACTCTGAATTTGTTTTATTTTGTCTTTTTAAAGACAATGCTGAATATGGAATGTACTTTCTCCAGTTGAGACATAGCCAGTTCAGAGATGATGAGAATAATGTCTTGCTCATCAGGGAGAAAACCTGCTTTGGTCCTTTGAAGTTACTTTGGGTAGAGCCTGTAGGATCTGTTCATGTGATACGTAGTGTATAGGTAAAATACCTATTTGCCTTTCTCAAGCTGCTCTTCCTCCAGCTGATTGCTCTGATTGCTACTTGAGTGCTGCATTTTGAAGTATCTATGTAGATGACCAATCTGTTTCAGATGATGTTCAATAGTAGGTAGTGTGTATACATTGACATTCTCAGGTTTGTGCAATGCTGTCTGCTTCAGCAGTGGTGTTCTGTCTATACAACTTCCATTGCTATTATTTGTGTGTCAATGTGTTATTTTTTTGAGTTATGTATTAATGTTCTGAATGTTAGTGGAATGCATGAGTATTTGACTAGCATTGATGGGAACAGTACCCAGCTACCTTCTTTCTCTCTTAAAAAATAAAACAGCACAAACCCCAACCAACAGAAAACCAACAAAATCCTTAGCAGTCCTAAAAAGATATTTAGTCCTTATACCACATGCAAATATTGGACAATACTATTCTTTAATTTAACCGAATCTGTCTGCTTACACTGTGACAGTGGTGATTTAAACTGTGTTAATCAAGAAGAACTTGGAAATTAATATATTAAACTTTAGAAATTTCCTCCAAAACCTTTGAATTCTGTATTCAGAGTATTTTCACAATATTTCTCGGGCATGTAGTCTATTTTAACTGAAGTCAATTAACTCTACAAACATTTTGACACTCTATAAGACGTGAATGTTTTTTAGATTATCCTTCAGTCACATATCAGAATGATATATCTGTTTTTTTAAGTACTTAGACATGGCTATTCAGAGAACGGCATTGTGTCTTGAGTTACTTTCATTAGCTGAGTAAGTTATTCTGCATTTTTTTGAAAGGAACTGCAGTTTAACTATAAATATATCAAAATGCCACAGAATTCAGGGCTACAACTCAAAAATGCTGATCAGTTTGTAAAATCTAAATCAGTCCCTCCATGAAACCTAGGGAAGGACCTCTGTGGTAGCAGAAAACTTTCCAGAAATTCACCACAGTCTTTTTCTAAGTTGCAGATTGTGCTGATGTTGCCAGACAGCTAAGAAGAGATGAGAAAAGCAGGAAACCTTTTTTGGATTTAATCACAGTGCTGATTTGGAAAAGCAACTTAACAATGGAAAATATTTTTGTATTTTAAATCATAAATGCAACACTACAAGTAGAATGGTAGATTGTGATTGCATTAAAGTGGATCATCTCCATTACTGATGAAGAAAAAGAATCTTCATTTTAGAGTCCGATGGTCAGAAATCCAACTTCCTGGACTTACATATATATGCATACTAGGTTATTTGCTGTTTTCAGTACCATTTGTTGTGGTAGCAGGGTAGACTGCTATAGTTGAGACCAATAGATACAGCTTTAAAGTTCCATCTTTCTGTTTTCCTATCTTGGAAAGCTTTATATGCATTCTTATTTTCAAAAGGTATTCGACAAACTGATGTGCAGTGCTTGTAATTTCCCTTGAAGATACTAAATTTCAATGTAAAATACTAAAATACCCTTTTTTTCCTCATGTATCTGTATTGGTAAAAAAGTGCATCTTAAGAGAGATCTTGCAGTTCTAGCCCTTGTATCCTCCATGTGAAGAAGTTCTTATTAGGTCCCTTGATCTTTTTGTTGAACTTGTTAGGAAGACTTCAAATAACCTGTCAAGATAGGTACTTGAATGAAAAACTGAATACTCGTTTCTAAATGAGAAGGTGATGAGGTTATCAAGATGAGCTTGGTAGTAGTTGTATCCAAGTGCAGGTCTCTACTCATCTCTCATGTAACTGAAGTAAAAATACATGAGGCATTTTGTCTTTGACTCCAAGGTGGTTGTAAAATCGGCATGTTTATTTTATGAGACTGGCTAATAAAATATACTCATTTTCTTGCAGTGTAGAACATTGTATCACTTCATACTGCTGGGCTTTTAGGACTTGACCGCAGTGACTTGTTCCACCCAAGTGTGTCCTGTAAAATGAAACCATACCATTTGTTTTACAAAGTATTTATTGCTGTTTTATGAGTAAAGAGGATGTAACAGTTTAATGGTTTTGTCTTTTAATCAAGATTTCTGCTATGTTGTAGAACTCTTTGAAAGATGGATGACGATGACTTTGGAGGATTTGAGGTATGTTATTTGGATTTTGAAAGGTAAATTAAATTTGAAATGTAACTTTTCAACTTCTCATAGGAATTCATAGCTTTTCTGTAAAACATATTATATATATATTTTGTCTTTCTAGGCAGCAGAGAGCTACGAGTGTGGAAATGGTGAAAAGCAGACTACATCCCCTGCTATTGCCTGGGCAGCGTTTCCTACAGGTATTGATAAATTTGCTATAAAAATTCTTAATACTGTATTCCTGTCCTGCTGTATTCACTGTAAGTCTTAGTACCCAGAATGGCATACATGCGCAATAAAAGAATGGGCAGTAGTGAAAACCTAGCATAAGAATGTTCCTGAGTAATTATTTTGGGAAGATGCACTCCTCAAAGTTAAACTTCCTTGAGGAATGAAGAAATACAATTTATCCAGTTCAAAGGCTGTTTGGCCTTTCATGGGAAGAGGAATTGAAGCTTTTTCACTCAAAGGATGTTCCTGCTTTTCAGTATGGAAAGTTTGTTGCAAATAATGGGAAAGCAAAGGAAAAACAAACTTAGGAATAGGACTGGAAAATGTTGCAGAATTCTTTGACTGTAATAATGTCTTGAAGTTACTTTAGGGATATATAGGTGGAATGGATTTTATTTAAACAGTTTTTTGAAGTTAGAAAGCATATTACACATCCTTTATCTCAAGGAAAAGCTGAAACATTGTAGAGCTACTTCTGTTGAGTTATATAAATGCCTGGTGCCTGTCTGGACTTTAAGAAATTAATGGAAGCTCATTGATAGTCGAAAAATGTACAGTATTAGTTGTGGCAATTGATTTTGTTACAGGAATTTGGATTTCACTGCTTTCACAAAAAGAAACATCCCTTTACCAGCATTAGAAGGGGGGAAAAAACCAAACTCGCATTTTATTCTTTGGTCGGGAACTAAAGATTTATGCTTGTTATTATATTATTGTGCTGAATAAATTATGGCACCTAATTATTGCTTTAAAAATAAGACAGGAATTTGTCTTAATATGAGCTTTCCATAAATCGTGGTTTTTCAAATGTGAGTATTTAATTATGGCACTGCTGGCTTTCATTCGTTACAGAATAATTAGTTTTATTTGTCACTGAAATAAAACATAACAAGGAAACTGTTTTCTCAAATAACTTTATTATTTGCCTTTTCATGTTGGCTGTTATTCAAAAATACTCCTTAAATTCACTAGCTTATTTGAATGTGTTAGGCACTGCACAGCTATATTGGATTTAATTTATCTCATGAATTCTATTTTAAATCTAATAAGGTGTGTAGAATTTAAATGATTTGTAAGTGGCACAAGTCTTAGGTTGTACTGAGGTATTTTAAGTATTTCAAAATTAAAAGAAAAACTTTGCATTCAGAGTATTTTTATACTGTAAAATCTTCATGTGACTTTTTCATGCAAATGCTGCTGTGAATAAATTAACTTATTGTAAGAGGCAAGATTTTAATAGGATTGATCAAAATGCTTATTAGACATTGACTTGTAAGTTAATGTGTCTAGTAAGGGAAATAACTAAATTGTCAGCCCAGTATTACTTGTGTATAATTGTTCTTATCTTACCTTAGAAATTCATCAGTTGATAAGGTTTGCTGAAAAATGTGGGAAGTTCAAAATTATTGTGGTGTGATTGAGATGATTTTGATAAATTTGGAGTGTGATACCATTATATACAGCTAAAATTTGGGAAACTTGTGGAGGAGGACCTATGTTACTCATCTCATCAATTCCCTACATTTCTGATGTTGGTAACATATAAAAGGTTATAAAACAAAACACTGAAATCTTGCAGTATTTCTCAGTGTGCAAGAAGAAATTAGAAATTATTTCTAATGCCCCATTGAGCAGTTTTGCCCTTTGAAAGTTGTGTTGGGCTACTTACTATCTTTTCGAACCGTGATTTCACTTTTTCAGTACACCTACAGTATGATAAAATGCTTATTGCATCATGCAGATAGTCATTTCTATGCAATACTTTGAATTGGAAAATGGTTATTAATTGTGGTTGCTGGTTCAGAAAAGGAGAAAAATCAGAATTTATACAACAAAAATATTGTACCATTTTTCTTCCTTCTACCAGGTCAGTTACCAGAGAGCATGCACCTCTTCTAGCAGTATCACACTATAGGAAGACACTGGTTTGATTTTGAATGGTGAAAGTGATAAGAAATTTATTTCTTTTTTCTCTCATGCTTGCAAGTTGAAATTAGAATCCAAAATACTGGGTGCTAAGTAAACAAGGAAATAGAAAGTAGGGCTGATCGGAACACCTTGGCTCTGTGAGGTGGCTCTTTATAGGTATGAAGAAATGAGTGAGTGATTAAAGAAAAATAATGAGCATTTGTGCGGTTCTGTTACTTAGTTGTCTTTGCTACTACTGTAACCAAAGTCTAAAGAACTTAACTTTGTATTAGGTCAGTTCTGTTTGACTGTTTAGCTGAGGTAGAAACAAGTAATCCTTCTTACTTAATGTCATTATATATGTGATGGATTTTATTTTTTTCTTTCCAGCCTTAAGATAGGGAAGTACTAAAAAGAATCACTACTGGATGCTCAGTTTCTGGACCTTGGTGAAATTTGAGGGTATCCACTGATATTTGAAGGATATTAGAGTGGATATGTGAGGGATCTACCCAAACATCTTAGCTTGGATTCAGTAAATGTGTTGAGTAAAATGTATTTGTAAAGTTGAAAAAGAGGAAAATCTGTTTGAAAAACCACCAACTAAATGCTCTGGAAATAAAAAGCTGTTTTGAAAAAATGAGATCTTTCTAAGAGCAGTAATGGAGTACTAAGTCTTGTGTTTAAAACTCAGACTTGAATGTAGTTCAGAACACAAAACAAATATTTAAGTTTTTAACAACTTAAATTATGGAATATTCTAGTGCCTTATCGCTAGTCCACCTGGTTCCCAGAAGAGACTCAAAGAGGCTGGCTGTATTAATTTATTATGGCTGGCCAGAAAACCGATGATATTTTCATGGTTTGTTATTGTAAGGCACTTTTCAGGATCTTTTGGTCTTTGGTCTTTCATAAACTAGCCTTTTTGAGGGGAAAAAAAATTGTAATGGTTATGTTGTTCTCAAATAATTTTGTTTATTGAACATTAATATTAATATTTAAACGGTGCTGGTTTTTAATACAGTGGCCAAATCTAACTGTGAATGTGGTGTTACTGACTTCAGAGATGTTAGTCGAAGTAACTTGATACATCTTTTTACTTAAGAAAGTCACTCTCAAATATTTAAGACTCTAGAATGGTCCTAGCAACAGAAAAGTAAGATACATCAATGAAAGAAATAATTGTTAGTAAGATAGTTTTGCTTTATTTCTTCTTTAGATGCTTAATAGTGGAAGCACATTGTTATGCAACTTAAAAGTTACATTTTAAGAGCAGTATCAGTTCGTAATTCAGTAAGTGTGTATTGGAATATTGAAGTGCCTACTTTATTTATTTGTTTTAAGGTTTGGGGTTTTTTTGTTCCTGAAGAAGAGATGTAGAAACTAAATATTCTTTCATTTCTTTAGGTTCCAGGTTGTGTATTTTATTACCTGTAAGGAGGATCTTGAAATTTAGCACTGTGCTTGCATGCCAACAGATTCTGGTGGCTCTGCTTTTCTAAGGTTATAATATGTCTGTTACTGATAGTGAGTAGTAAGAACAGGATCTGGATCTCTATATGCTGTGTCAGTGTTTATTTTTCATAGGAATTCTTCTCTGAACATCAGAAAGAGCTCATGTAATGGAGTGGATGGAAAAACAAGCAGTTACTCACCAAAGGAGGACTGTTCTGGCTATGAAGGAGCATCATGATTCTATCTGTTCTAATTGAAACAGAAGTTCTTACAAAAGTTCTTAAAAATGAGATGCTTTTTCAGTGAAATGAAGACAGAATTCCAATCTGGGAACGGGTTGGAAATGCAGTCTGAGTGGGCTTTTCTGATCCAAGCTGTGCAGTTGCTTGCCAAGTTCACGGTAGTGTTAACTGTGGATGAGGTGGGGATCTTTTTTTAGCTTCCTTTTGTGAAAGAATGAGCTTTATGCTATTGCTTTCAGTTCCTATTCTCCAATTATAGATTTTGAATAAGTTGCTTAGTTTTAATGAAATCGTTCATAGTCTTAGTTAACTAAACGTCTTTCTTTTAATCAGAAACTGAGTAGTGATAGAGCTTGATCTGGTGCTTCACCAGAGACAAGGAAGGTTTTGCATCCAGTCACTGTAGATGCTATAGAAGCTGTCTGGTGTTGAAACACATTTGGAGATTTAGAAGAGCTATAACGTACAGATACCATCTAGGACCATGGGAGGTAACAGAACTAAAAGAACTAGGGGACAAGTAGGCAACTATATGGAAGCCAGATCTAAAGCAGAAACATTATACTTTCACTGTTTTACATGACCAAGACAACCTACATTTATTTAATGGAAATTTAATCAGTTCGGTCCATGAGCTGGAGATGTGTTCAGATCCCAAAAAACTCAGTTCGGCTTCTAGAGTAAGCTTGAGTAGCTTCTTTTTTGTCCGTTAGTCGATTAGTTGTATTGTCTCTGCTGACTGTAATGCTCACTTAGACATGTAAGTTTATATATCATTGTGGAGCCATGTTACATTACCAAGTGTCATTGGTTTGGCTGCTCAAAGGGTAACGCTTTAATTTTCTTGTGTTCTTTGACCACATACATTAGAAAAATAGCTAGTTTTTTTTAGGAATGATTTCTGTGTTTTGTATTGTGTCAGTATGCTTAGTTTCTGTAAGAAGATCTGGAGGTAGCATATATGATTTTTAAGTTCTTGATTTACCTTTTGGATTAATTTGGCTGAGTTTTATTTTTGGTCTGATAATGAGAGTTCTTAGGACCTGCTTGAATAAGAGAACATCCTTCAAATTACTGAGAAGATTTTTGTCCTTATTCTAAAATTCTTTCATTAACAATGCAGATTGTATGTAAGCTAAGCCTATATTTTGAGTTTCAACAAAATTCAGTATTTCTGCAGTGTTGAAAGAGCAGATGTTTTGAAGTCTATAGAACGTAATATGGGGTGATCTGTACTGGTGTGCAGACATGAATGGACCATGGTTTGCATGGTTTGAAAGGTGTTGTTTACAATTGTTGTCTTAAAGTGGTTGGTTTTAGTTGTTTCTTTTCATGATAAATTTTGATCATCTGCAGAATATGAACATCTTGACTTGGGAGGGGGGTTGGTGGGGTGGGAAGCAGCAGTAGGAAGCGAATATATCCCTAAGGAAATTGGGGTGAACTGGTTTCATTCCTTGCTGTGATTGACCAGGGTTCAAAGGTCTTTGTTGATAATTTAATTCCAGAATTGTCTTCATTTTCATTCACTAACACTTCCATTACCTGGGATATGCTGCTTTGAAAATGAGGCATACGACCTTTCAGATGGTTAAAAGATTGTCTTGCTGCATGTTTGTTAGATTACATACCACCTCCTCTTTCACTTCCCTTGTAGTTGCCAAACAGGTTTAAAAGGCAGTCATATTAAGTGAATATTTTTAGCAATTTTCTGGGAAACAAATTCGTTTTTTTAAAAAAACCCAACAAAACAAAAATTAAAAAAAAAAAATCCCACAAGCAAAAATACCTCACAACACAATTGTTCAGAATGAGTTCTCAGCTTTTTTATGTTGTGTAGTCGTTGAATACTAAAAGATGTTTTTCTGAGGTTCACCTAAATGTTTGCAGTGTTGTAAACTTTTGGTAGCTGTATGTACAGTTTTACTTAAATAAGAAGTTAGGAAATAAAATTAGTACTTCCAGATGGCCTTAGGTTTAAGGTGTTGAAATAGTATATGTAATTGCTTATTTTCTAGAATATTTTGGCTTTGGAAGAATAAAATATGGGGAAGAGCTTTCTGCTCGAAACTAAAAAATCATCCTGAAAGCACATTAGAGTGTTTGTTCTTCCTCTCCTTGTGTTGATGTACTGCTGTAAATTGGTATTTGTAGAGCAGCAGTTAAGTGATTCCTGTTGATAGGAGGATTTTCATGCTTATTGAAGTCAACAGAAATTGCAGAGAAATTGCAACTTCAGCATTATGTGGATGTTTACCTGTTGATCTTAATTCCAATTACACTCTTGAAATTTACATTGGCTTACATTTTGCTTGGTTTGAAGTCTGTATTCCACAACAAATGTGGAAATAAACTTCATTCTGGCAAGCTGGTGATCTACAGATACAGTGATTTAAGGGTTTGGTTTTGAAAAGGGAAAATTACTAATGGAACTACTAAAACCCCTACAGCTTTGAAGAATGCTGTGCATGTCCTCCAAGACTTTTACAACACTTGTTATGAGTATATGAGGTGTAAGTTTATGTCTGTTACTGTATCCCTCCACTCATTCTTTAAGCAATTTAACCCTTTCTAATTAGCTATTTACATTGAGCTGAATGCCGTGTAGGTACAGGAAATAGTTGTCTATTTTAAACTAAATTTTTTTGCTTTTTGTTTGACAGGAACAAATTTTTTTTTTTACAGATTCTGTTCTTCTTTCATAAATTAAATTGTTTTCCACTGATAATCATAGGTTAATTTTTTTTGGTGGTTGTTACTTTTGTATTTTAGAATGCATTTGACATATCCTATTGTGCAGTAATTTGCTGTGAATTGGCAAAAGTAAATTGGTTGATGTCTGTAAATACAGTCACCTTCAACTTATTTTTCCCTAAGCTAGCTTATTCAGCATCGTGCATGGTTTTGTCACTTTTTAAATACAAACCTGTGATCAAATATTCTTAATATTGGGCAGTCAAAGGGTCAGAAATTATTAGATTTAATTTTAATAAAATCGCTCCTGCTTACCGTGCCTTAGTTTTCAAAATGGAACAATTTTAGAACCCCTGAAACAAAAACTTGCATCTAATAAAACTACCTGACTGGAGTAGAAAAGCAACACCTACTGAATTACAGGTATATTAAAAGTTATAAGGCTCAAGAAGGTTGAAATAAAATACAAATATAAGTCATTGCAGAACTGTTTCATTATGATAACTAAGGCATGGTGAGCAGGAGCGATTTGAGGGGTCATCTTCATAGGCAAATTTTGAGCTGAACTAAAATGGCAATGTAATTTCACCAGTATATACACAAGAGGAATGAATTAAGAGAGCTTGAATTACGGACATAGTATGTGTAATTCTAGGAATGTCTAATTTATGAATCTTTAACATTGCTGAAAGTGAAAAGAAATTTTTGTGAAAAAGATATTCGAATGATGCCTTGGAGAGTTGCCACCTTTCTCGTCTTCTGCAGGGTCATGTATTTAGTTGAATGATTTTAAACCACAATGTTCAGAGGTGGTCACCAGTTGTTGCTTCTCATTTCCTAGGCTTTATTTTGACAACTTAAGAGGTGTTCTTTTTCTTTCTATTTTTTCTTCTCCCTCAAAATCATAAGCATCATTACTATAACTGAAAGCTCAATTTGATTATAGAAGGTTCCACATAAAACTGTATTATATGAAATATGAAGTCTTACATCTAGTATTCGATACCCTAAAATATGTGAATACCTTAAGCTTTAATCTCTGTTACTCTCCATTCCTCATCTGTATTCAGACCTTTTCTTTTTTCTGCTTTTGTGATCAATTATTTATGTGGGAGCTATGCCTATACTATAGTGAACAACACCAAAAAAAGGAATGCTAACACCACAAGGATCAGTGTCATGCTAAGTTTTTCCTTATGAGTTGACAGTTTTATTCAGAGAAACAGCTTGTCTGCACAGTCAGAATTGCTGTGTATTTTATTTTAGTTGGTTTTCCATCTGCTGGAAGTTGATTTCAAAGTGAAATTCAGGGTATTAAGTGATAGCATAAAATTGAAACTTTACTGTTTATTTTAGAAGCACAAAGGTCTTCTCTGTTGTCTCATTGTCATTTGAACTAACAGTAGATAATTGTTATAGGTAGCTGCCTTTGTAAGCAGACATTTGGAGAGATAAGGAAGAGATTAATAGAATAATTTGGTCGGTTTCACAGATGTCTTATATATGTAAAGGAAACTGAATTACCTAGCCTGATTCCTGTTCTGTTTACTAAAGTACTGTCCTTTAGGCTTTTTATCCAAGCTTCCATTTTTCCCACTCAGCTGTTCTTTTCCTGCCTAATGTCCGAGTCTACTATTGCTGTGGTTAGCATGCTGACATTTTTCTATCTTGTGGTCTATTTTCTTTTTTTTTCAGATGAGATTTGCTTATTCCTCTACATTAGCTTGAATCCCAGAACTGGAAGATAAAGGAGATGGGACATGGAGTGCCTGGAATCAAGGATTAAAAAAATTTGATAATTTAATGTCTATTTGAATACTTCATCATACTGTGTATGTGTTTTCTGTTTTTATTTCTTTAATTAGTGTCTGAAGTCCATGTACCTCCTGACATTTTTCTGGAGCACTCTGGGCTCACTCCTTGCCTGGTTCCTTCTGACTCATTCACTTTATCAAGTGATAATGTGGCAACAGCTATTCCAACAGACAACTGTGTTACTAACCCAGCTGTTCTTGAAGAACAGGTAAACCCACAATTTTTCTGTTTCAGTATGGCAACATGATGTAGTAAACGTCATAGCATTGTATCTTTTCTGTGCAAGCTTAGATTGAATTGCCTTTTAAAATCAAAAGGTGACCTTTGGATTTGTGTGATACAAACTTTGAAGTAAAATAATTTTTAAATTGTGTTTAAATTCAATCGCTGAGTGACACCATACTACTTTACCATGGACTGCAAGAGAGAGAAGTGTGCTAAAGAATTATTAAGTGTTAAAGGCATGCTGATGGTGCTAGGCATAAAAGTAGGAAACAGCAGCAGGAAGGCTAACTGAATAAATGTATTACTGTTAAAGCTGTGAAGGTTATGGCTGTTCATATGTGTCACATATGTATGTTTTCTCAAGTGGTTTAAGGAATAGTTAAGAATTAAATAGTTATCTGATTTTAATGAAATTAAATGTAGTTTTATTTTCTTATGTTTTACTTCATCCCCCCAATACTTTTAAAGTTGATTTTAATTTTATATTTTTCAATGCAGTCCTAGTTGTGTGATCCTGATGTCTTGTTATGGCTGAAGTCCTCCTGAAAGCTAACCTTAGCTTCTTTTGTGTGTGTGGGGTGTTAGTTTTTAACTAAACGATTGGGTATGCAAGGGAGGGCAAAGAATTTCTACCTGGAGATTAGCGCAAGAATGCAATATTGGTGTGGACACAAATTAAATAGATGTATCCTCCCAAGTGAATCTTTATTGTCTTTGATTGCTGTAAAACCTATTTGATCAAGCTTTTTGACAGTCAAGTTCCTTGTTCCAGCATGTATAGTATAGTACTATACTATAGTACTTGGATTAGGAAGTGCCCTTGTCTTTCTCTGAACCAATCAAATTGTGGGCTAGTTGGCAACTCTTACATCCATTTCCAGCACTTACTTGGTTTATTCATCTTCAGGTAGTCTCATGAAGTCCCAGGGCTACTCATGGTGAAAGCTAAATTTCAGAATTAAGTCATATATCCGTAAACTGACCATTTAAACGCTCAAATTTAGAGCTATTTAAGCAACTTGTACAAAATAATTGTTTTGATTAGACTGACTTTTGCTGGTTTTCCTTTCAGCAGCATCTACCTGTTCACACTTCCAGAAATACTATGGCTAGTAGAGCTCTAATAGTTCGGTCTTAGTAATGAATTCGTTACTGTTTTGTATTTGTTCCCAGCCTAATGTTGTTGAGAAAGTCTATAAAAGGTGAAGAAGAGACGTGCCCAAATGCAAGTAGTGGCTAAACTAATGCCTAAGAAATTTTCTTAGAAATCCAAAAAATTGTGTTGTGCGTGGTATTTTTTGTTTTTGTTTTTCTTTAGAGTGGAGTGCATTTGCTTTCTTTTTTTGACTGATGCCAGCCAAGATAATTTTCTGTATTAAAAGACCTTCATCTGCTTCTCTGACAATGTTAAGTAAATTTCTGTTACCGGCAGAATGATCAAAATATGCTTTTCTTCAGCCACAACAGACCCTGCCCTTTTTGATCTTGGCTAACAGTGAAATGTGAATAACCTGTACCCTTTCTTATTTGAGCTAGGCCAGCAATTTCAGCTTGTGTGTTCTCTTGTAAATAGCACTTTGGACCTTCCAGAAAATTAAGGCTTAGGTGTATTTTTTAAAACTAAGGAATCTTTTTGTTAGGTAATCTTACAAAAAACAACAAATACAGTTCATTACTTCTGAATAATTATGTGTGCAAATTCTAGTTATAGCCCATGTTGCAATCTTTCTCATCTTAACCTGGTCAGTTTCTGACAGAACCATGGTTCCATAAACTCTTTTTAATGCAGAAAGTAATACAGTTCAAAGAATACAGCACTACCAAGTGTTACTAAAGAGAGAAAAGGAATTGAGAGGAGGTCCTTCAATATTATTTTGAAATGGAGATCAGGCTTTGCTCTTTTGTATAAAGCTGAAGGAAAATGGTGGACACAAAACTACAGTAACATATTCTCACACCTGTTAAAGGAGAATGTTAGAACTGCATTCTTCTATATTTGTGTCTCCAGAGTCTCTTGAGGTTTCACGTCAAAAAGCCTTCAGCTTTTCAGGTTCCAACATCAGTTTTTGGCAATGCCAGACTATAATCCTGAGTAATATTCGGAAGTAGAATTAGCTCATCTAGCTCCTCATAGATTCTTACACATAAGGAATTCAGAGTAAAAACTGTCCTTTTCTTGCTCACTGTTTTGTCTGTGGGATCTCAGATATCCATGTACAGTCAAGATCTCAGCTGTTTTTGTTTCTTTCTTTCTTTCTTTGAATTCTCTGAGAGCTACTTTATCTATTGAAAAGTCAGTCTATTACTTGAGTGAATAAAAGGTGTTAAGGGAATGGATTAAATCAGATCAGTCAAACCTCTCATTAAATACTTTAAGATGTTCCTTTCACCACCCATACCCAAATCTCAAGTGCTTTTGTCTTTCAAATTGTTGCTGAAAATGTTGTAGCTGAAATTAATTTACCAGCTTTTTACTCTGAGTTACTTTGCTGTAATATAAACAAGATTTTGCCTTTTTTAATTTATTTATTTATTTTTTAAAAAGGAAAAAAAAAGCTTTGGCTTTTGTTAATTATATCATAAAATGCCTCAGCTTGGGTGTTTTTTTTTTTGTTTTGTTTTCCTGAAAACATGGGCTTATTATCAATGTTTCATCTGGTTTGGGTTGTGTATTCTAGAAACCTCCATTTTAGTTTTTGTAGTTCTGCAGTTCGCTGAAATAGCATTAACTACATGTTGTAAACATGTCCCAATTTCTCTTATTCTGTTGGTCTGGCCTTAAGATGAGATATTTATTTTTACACAAAAATTTTTATTCCTTTTCCATGGCTACTGCTTGCTGTCTGCATTGGGTGAAAACATGGAGTGACTAATCCAAGGAGAGTTTATTTCCCTGTAAGCCTTATGCTTTGAGACAGATGATTCAGTTTCACTTCTGTCTCTTTTGACCTGTTTTGAGTATTTTGACTTCATTGGAAAGTGAGGTATCTGTGCCACCTTCCTTCCTAAAGCCTTCATGTAAAATATTCTTAAAAAACAATTCTTTAAAAGGATTGATATGAATCCTTCTGGAATTACTAGCTACTGCTCCATTGTTGGAGCTTTCATCTTGGCTGGCAGATCCTACCTATGAGAGCATGCCTGGCCAATTTCAGAGAAGTGTGGTTTCAAAAAAGCAACCTTAGTATTTATAGTTCTTAAGTTCTGCAATGTCATCTGGAAATGAAATTTGACTTGACTGGAGTGTTAAATGCCCTTTACCATATCCTTTACCATTTTGTTTCTTTTATGAATTAGATTCAAGCAGATATTCCAGTTGCTTCTTTGAATGTAACTGAAGACAAGACTTCAGTTACATCACCCGTTGCTTTGGCTGATGCTGAGACACAGAGAACAAATGAACCAAAGAGCTACATTCAACAAGCTGTTGCAAACCTGGAAATCAAGCTTTGCACTGCTGAAGAAGAAAAATTAAAAAGTAAAAAGGTACGAATAGGGTTTTTTTAATGAAAATGTTTGACATTTATATAGGATTTAAATATAGCTGGAGCTGGCAGAGATTTGCAATAAATTTTTTTTTAGAAATTAGCCAAATTCCAGAGACATCACCCAGATTTAGCTAATATACTGTGTTTTTTTTTAACTGTGCCTATTTTTGGCTGCTTGTTTTTTCTGAAGCTTCAGGAAAAAAAAAATTCCTAGTCTAAAAGGAGGAGGGAAATAAAAAAAAACCAGATTTTTTTTCATAACAAGAAGCCATATCATTAGAAGATATAGTGGTCCCCCAGTGTTTTTGGAGTGAATGTATGGTATGGTCACTGAAGAGGAAAGTGTCTTTGGCTATCTTTATGAATTTAATGCTTGTTTTGTTGTTTTTTTTTTTTTTTCCTGGGAGCTCTGTTAACTGTTTTCATATTCCTTCTGACCTAAATATGATAGACATGAATGTGATAGAGTATCAAGCAGGGCTGTGCCTTTAGTTATGTGCCTGACTTTAGCAAAAGGTCACTGAGGCATGGGAGAGTAGGAGTAATTTTAATATGAACTATTCTTAATATTGTTCCTTGCTATCAAGCTGTACCAGGGAAGGAGGAAATGTCGTGTTAGAAATGAAAATGAGGATAGGGCTGAGTAACTAGATTCAGAGATGTGGTCTGGAATGGGTTTATTTTACTAGGAATTAAGTGTATGGAGGAGAGCTGGAAGGGAAGCATGAATACAGACTCTAAGAGGAGTTACATTGAGAGCTAGGCTCTGAATTGAGGAAGTGTTACGCAATCAGTTCCTTGAGTCAAAGGCTTTTAATCTCAAAAACTGTTTTTATTATTTCATCCAAAAGCAGGATTGAACTAAGCAGACCTGCTCTTGCTGTCCTCCTTATGACCTTCTCACTTATGCCTTTGTTTGAATAACTGTTCAGTGATCTGGCAGGTCATTTGTTTCTATGCTGGCTTCCTGCATGGCTGCAGAAATAGTAGTTCTTGAGTGTCTTAAAAGGTGCCAGCAGCTTATGTATAGTAGGAATGAGTTTGGTAGGAGCAACAGCTGCATTAAGGAAAAAGAAGTTTCCAGCTCTTCGAATAATTTTGAAGTTTATTGTCAGTACCATCGTTCTCCTTCCTCTCTATTGGTTCATGTTGGGCAGGCATCTAGATGGGCTCCATGCAAGATAGGAGTATTTTAAAGTTTTATTCATTTTGGAGATGTAGATAAGAGATCGTTAGGGCTGTATGTAATGAGATTTCTGACTTTTTAGTGAAACCATTTGCCAAGATACTTTTAATCTATCTTTCTGCATTTGAAGAGCCGCATAACAAGCTATTAAAGATATGGAAATAAGTAGGATGGCGTAGTTCCAGTTGGAAGGGACCTACAACATTAAATTGGTCCAACTGCCTGAGCACTTCAGGGCTTACCAAAAGTTATAACATGTCGAGGGCATTATCCAAAGGCCTCTTAAACATGAACAGGCTTAGGGCATCAACCATCTCTCTCTAGGAAGCCCGTTGCAGTGTTTAACCACCCTCTTTGTAAAGATATGCTTCCTCATGTCAAATTTGAACCTCCCCTGGTGCAGCTTTGAACCATTTCCCACAAGTCCTGTTGCTGGATCCCAGGGAGAAAAGATCAGTTCTTCCTTCACTCCACCTCCTCAGGAAGCTGCAGAGAGCAATGTGGATACCCCTCAATCACCTTTTCTCCAAACTAGACAAGCCTGGTGACCTTAGCTGCTCCTCAAAGGATGTGTCTTCCAGTACATGTCTTTGATTTTAAATACCTTATACTCCTTGCAAATAGGCAATCAAAGTTTTCTTGCACAACCCTTTATCTGTGTATATTATAATAGCAAATTTTCAGTTTTCAGAAATTGAATTAGTTGGAATGATAACTGAATCTGTATTTTCGCAATTTTCAAAAGTATGTAACTTCATGTATTTTATTTTATTTTGTAAACTATAGGAACTAGAATATTTACTGGAAAAATATAGTATTCTAGAAATGGATTTCTTGAAGGAAAAAAAAGAAAAAGTAATTTCACATCAAGATCATTACAAGGCTCTCCAGGTAATTTTGGTCTAGTAGTATCATATTTTTCTTTTTAGGGGCGGTGAGGAGGGGTTGCATGGAGTATATTTATGTCCAACAAATATTCTGTCAAGAATCTATATGCCTGATCCAAAGCCTTTTGAATTTAAAGGATTTATAAGGTCTTTAGATCAGAGTCCCATGTTTGAAACTAGTGGCAACATAGGCTTAATAGCCCACTTGCACAAGTGCATTATTATGACTGAAATCACTTATCCTTATTATGATCTGTTTCATGGAACAGATGAAAAGAACACTTTGCACAGTAGATGTGTGTTTAACAGTGTGATTTAGCATGCTGTAGGGTAGTTGTGGCTAATTATTTGTAAAGTGTTAGCTGATGTGAATATGGAATACTTCGCATTTCATAATAAAAAAACCTGTGTAATTAGACACTAGACAATGGAATTAAAATTGTTTCCATTGCAAAAATCGACATTGTTCAGTCTTCTTCCAGTGATGTAGCAGGGCAAACTAAACATTATAGATTTACAACATTTCAAAAGTTTCTTCTTGGTAATTCAACTTCACTTCAATTTTTTTGGTACACTGGATGATTTTTAAGTAAGTAGCACATGCATTTTTTCGTGTTTGTACTTTGGGGTTGCTGTAATAATTTGTATTGAATTCTTGGTTACACCACTTCCTAGAACTGATGGTAGTATAATCATCAAATTTTATTTCTTGTATATGTGTGTAACATCCTACTCAACGAAAGAAATGTTTGCTTCGCTATGTTATAAAAATAGATTTTGCTTTAAAAGCTTCTGATTTGTGGACCGGCTAAAATTAGTGATCATAAACTCTTGGCAATGTAATTAGTAAGTTTTATTTTTTAATACATTCATGATGCTCTTCAGAAATATTTAAGTAGTGGAAATGTTACTGAGATTTGCAGGTATCAGTCTGTCTGTATTATAACTCTTTGAGTCAGGTCAGTTTTCAAGATTGAATGAAAGGGTCATAATGTTTAACTTAATTTGCAGAAAAAACCTCTTGTACTTTCTCTTGTCTTCCTCTTGTTTTTTACTATTACTGTAAGTAATAATAAAATTAGCTTTAAAAATCAAGATTGAACAGAATGTATAGTATTTTCACATTCTTAATGTTGTTTCTATGTAAAGGGACAGCAACATAAACAAATCACTATCAGCTAGTATTGTAGAGATCTGGATATTTAATGCAATTTAATGCAATTCCTGCATTCTCACTTTGCTGTTTGTAGTATATAAGAGGCAGAATAACATAATGTAATTCTAATTTCTTTGCATACAAAATGTAGCTGCATTTAAATTGCTATGGGAGGAGTAATTTTAGTTTTCTTGACTTGTGTGCAGTGTTGCAACTATAAAGTTGTATAAATGCAACGTTAGCCTTATAATTCCTTGCTTATTTAGACAGGAAGGAAATATGCAAATAGTATGTCTGATTTTTATATAGTTATGTGTCAGGTTTTTTTTTTTCCTTTTTTTAAATCCCAGTTTGTAATATAGTGAAAGGCAATTGATAGTGAAATGAATACTCCTGTTTAGTAGGGGATATTCTCGTATCTGCAAAACAGAGAGGGAACATTTAATTTGAAAAGGGAAATTAGTGCCTGGGTTCTGCTGCTCTGGGTTGGAACTTAATTCTTTGGATAGATTTTTGAGCTGATAAGTCTTCGGATGTTTGGTCTATCTACAGACAACTGTTTGATGATTCACTAAGAACTGGATCATGCTTTTCCCCTGCTATTTCTTTGATTTACCACAGAGTCACATTTGAAGTAATACTGCACTGCTTCTGGAAAATTGTAGTTGCAGTTGTACACACTTTTTCCCATCATCAATGCTTTCTGGAACTTAAGCAGGCTGTTTTGTTTTTTTTTTAAAGAACAATATAGCTGATGTGGTGTGATCCTTCTTTTTGAAATAGGCTCATTTCTTTTGGCAGCTGACATCTGTTCTTCTGACTTAATAAATCTATAGTTGTTTTGAAAGCACCAAGAATGTTTTCTTTTGGAATCCTTTGTTTCTGTTCCACCTTCTTTTAGGGAAAGGTTTTAAAATATGTATTGAAAAAGTGACTTCAATGTACTTACTTTGTTTAGCAATTTTCCTGTTGTTGCAAAAAGTCATGATTAAAAATGGATTGGCTTAGTACTATCATTTCATTTTAAATTAGGGTTTTGTGTGTAAAAAAGCAGGTCACATAGACTCTCTGTTTAAATGATATTTTGCAAAGGTGAGAGAGGAAGCTTATCCTGAAAAAAACATTGACAGATAAGTGCGTAGTGATCCAAAGAAATTTGACTAGGTCATGCAGAAACACCTAACTGGGATTAAATGACACGGTAACCCAAGGACACTCATTGCTAGTATTTATTTGTTAGTTTGTTTATTTACTTCTGTAACTGTTGAATTTTTTTGAGTACCTGTGCAAATGTCACATCTAAATTATAAAGCTTCAAATTATGAGGAAAAGACTTAAAGCACAATTAAGTAAAGAAAGGAAAAGATAAGCTTGAGAGTTTGGACTACTTTCTTCCCTCCTAATACTGAGGGATGAGGGTTTTGTAAAATTCTGACTAATATTGCCTGTTAATTTTGGGACTTTTATATATCGGGCCTCTATATCACACTCACATAAAACAGAGTGCATACTTGGTTGTCTCTGTCTCCCTGTTTTTGGAGATTATGCTTCAAAGCTTTAAAATACTTCATGAAGAATATCAGAATGAAGACTTCATGTTAATGCTACATTCTTCCTACAATTTTGCCTTTGAGTAGAATTGTACAAGCAGTGATTTTTATGTACTTAAGATTTAGGACTGAACATAATATGAATCTTAAAAATTATACCTAATACATGTAAAAATTTGCTTGTATTCATAAGGTATTGAAAAAGGAATGTTAAATAGAGTGGCTTAATGTGGTGATGCCTTATTTTGCCTTATTTTGCCTGATTTTGTATGTCCTTTTTATTTTTTCCTCTAAGATTTTTTCCATCTAAAATGATGTTCCCTAACTGTTGCCCCTCCACCACGTTAATGTGGTTTCTTGCTTTCGGATTGAATTAAGCTTCATAATAATTCATAATGTATCTTAAAGTCTTTGATTTTGGAATCAATGTCATAGTAGTGTCAAAATTAATGAAATAAATGGCTGAATAAGTAAATACTAGCTCTACTGCTTACATGCTAAACTGCCTATAATGACAAGAATCTTTCTTGGAGGAGAGTTGGCATTACACTTTTGTGATTCCAGGAATAAGAAATAAGGTAACTACCTTTGACTTGATGTCAAAATTCAGTTTTACAATGATGACAGAAGATGTTCCAGAAGTAAATAAGGATGTTGACTGTTAAAAAGGGTAAAGTGCTTTGGAGAACTGTAATTTTGAGGGCTGAAATTTCAGTGGTATTCCAAGAAGAAGGGATGACAGCAGTTAAGTGAATAGAAGGTACTAGTAGGGATTAAGGAGTGAAAAGTTCTTATAAGTTAATCATAGATATCACCCCTTCTCACTACTCCCAGTGTGATCTTTTCCAAGGGCTAGTACTTCTCCTAAGAGACCTTGTCCTGTACTGGTGATGCCACATGGTGCTAGTCTGGGCACAGAATCTCTGGTGCTCATAGGATCCAGATGACTGAGTTAGGACTGACTTTTAGTTTGCGTGTTTCCTAAGGCATATCTTCTTTCTCAGTTCCCTGCATCGTTGGATTTTTATCCCCTCCTCCTTCTCTGTTTTTATTCACTTTTCTATTACCCACTTGTTCCTGTTGCTTACCTAATGGATTAACTCAGGCCTTCTGTCTGCCTTCACCTCTTCTTTTCTTTTCCAGTGTTGACAACTGGGAGGTATAATTTTGCCTTTAATATGGGTACTAACCAGCCTTTGAGAGGAAAACAAACTGGGATCTTTAACTTCCCAAACTTCTGTTTTCTTGTTGATAAAGGAAGGCTGTCCATTTCTGGCCAGTGCTAGATCTCCAATATGCTGTCTGTATCGTGAGGAGTCTCAGTGACTGAAACCTGAGTGCACATGAGAGAAATCTGAAATGCCTGTCTTCCTTGATTAATAGGCCTCTTCATGCTGACAGTAGGAATTGCTTATTTGCAACGCAAATTTACACGCACATGATCACAGAGAGAAAGCCTCCTGTTTGGAAGACCCCTGTATTGTGCTTTTAATGTACATAAGCAATCATGACCTTATACTAACATTTATTTCCTAAAGTAATTTCAAGAAGCAGTCTTGCAGTTAACTGTCTAGCAAAGCAAGCTCTGGGCAGAACTTGCAGTTGAAGTGACAGGGTGAAATGATCATGTTTAGAAATGCTAGTTGGCCATATGAATAAATTTTACATCCTGTATTGGAAGATACAACATTTTTCTTAGGGTGGGAGCTGGGGGTAGCTCTTCAGAGAAAAAACTAATGATAGTGATGGAAGATAACATCTAAGAATTTGTCTGTTGCCATTATATTGAACTAAAATAAATTAGAACGTGCTCTTCAAACTGCAGTTCACCTTTGAAATTAATTTTGTATCATTTTGACTGCAAAGGTTATCTCCATTCCAGAGAAACTGATGAAGGAGGCTTAACAGATTTACCTTCATTTGCAAGATAAGTATACCTTGATGTATTTATTACAACAAGTCTATGAACTTGGTAATTGAAAGGAAGAAAATATTTGCTTTTCTGAGATATTTTTCCTCCCAACACCTCTATATGAATTTAAGAGAAAAAGTTATTGTTTTCCTTTACTCAAATGAGATAAGAATGTATAAGAATGCTTGTGGCAAAAAAAAACCCCACATAGCTGTAGCCTGTTATATGCTACAGTTTCAATTAGATTTTAAGTAATTTTGCTTTAACTTCAAGTCACATTAGGGAGGGAGGGTTGAGAGTACAGATGATCACAGGTTGTGAAACGAATTTTTCTCTTCTTGACCTGGCTCTGGAGATTTAATGATGATGACATATCTGAATTGTGTAAACAGTACCATACTGCTTTGCTGTCTTTCCTATTTCTGTTTCTGAACTATTGCAGTGGATTAAACATAGCTGCTTCTGTGCTTGCATACTGGCTGTGTTGAACAAGTTTAATGATGTATTTGTTTTGCCATGTATGTACGCTTGAAATAAAATAGGCAGTTTTATTAAAATCTACCTGAGATTTTAAATGGGAATTTATTAACTATTTCACATAATCTTCACAAATCTCTCATATTTGCAAAAAATCTTGTATTTCTTAATGGAAACTGGAGTCTTACAGTTGATTCAGTCTTGACCTATATCCAAAGAGTTACATACAGTCAACAGCTCAGTGTCAAATGGAAACTAGTAAAAAGTGGTGCCCCTCAGGCGTTCTTACTAGGACCAATAGATATGTAAACAACAAGCTGAAACAAAAGGAAAATACTGACCTGCAACTAAACAGGAGAGATGAATTACTCACCAACAATGCTGAAAAGGCAGAGGTTCTTAATGCTTTCTTAACACTTGTCTTTACCAGCACTGTTGGGCCCCAGGCCTTGGGCACAAAAGTCCAGGTTGTTGCAAACACAGGACCGTAAGTGATCTGGATTGTGGGATCTGGTGATACAAAACTGTATGGGAAAGTCTTCAGAAGGGAGAGCCACCCTGCCGGAAGACCTGGATAGACTGGAAGAGTGGGCTAACAAGACCCTTCTGAAATTGAACAAAGACAAATGTAAGGTCTTTCACCTGGGAAAACATAATTCAGGATTGCAGCACACTCTGGGATCTACCTGGCTGGGGAACAGATCTGTGAAAAGGAATATGGAGGCCCTGGTGGACAAGAAGCTCAATATGAGTGAACAGTGTGCTTCTGTCACAAAGTCAACAGGATGCTGACTTGTATGAACAATGGCATTTATTCAGCACTTGTCTGGCCACACCTCGAATACTGTGTTCAGTTTTGGTCTCTACTATACAAAAAAAATGTGGGCAGGCTGCAGAGGGTCCAGAGAAGGGCTGCAAAGATGATCAAGATACTGAGGAAAGGCTGAGAGAACTGGATTTATTCAACCTTGAGGGGGAAAAGGCTCAGGGGTGACCTTATCACCAAGCTCCAGTATTTAAAGGGTGGCTACAAAGAAGATGGAGGGTTCTTTTTTACATAATATGCTGGGCGCAGGTATTCAGCCAGTTTGAAGTTCACCTCACTGTCCACTATCTAACCCACATGTCATGAGCTTGTTTGTAAGGATGGTCTGGGAAACAGTGTCCAAACTCTTGCTAAAGCAGGAGTGAACAACATTCTCCACTCTTACAGTAGGAGGTTATTAGGTTGGTGAAGCATAATTTTCATTTGTAAATCCATGCTTACTATGCCTTCTTGTATTTCATGTGTCTGGAAATGGTTTCTGGGATCAGTTGGTTGACAGCCGACTGAACATGAGCCAGCAGTGTGCCCAGGTGGCCAAGAAGGCCAATGGCATCTTCGCTTGTATCAGAAATGGCGTGACCAGCAGGTCCAGGGAGGTTATTCTCCCTCTGTACTTGGCACTGGTGGGACTGCACCTCAAATCCTGTGTTCAGTTCTGGGCTCCTCCCCACAAGAAGGATATTGAGGCTCTGGAGTGAGTCCAGAGAAGAGCAATGAAGCTGGTGAAGGGGCTGGTGAACAGGCCTTATGAGGAATGGCTGAGAGAGCTGGGGTTGTTTAGCCTGGAGAAGAGGAGGCTGAGGGGAGACCTCATTGCTCTCTGTAACTACCTAAAAGGAAGTTGTAGAGAGGAGGGCGCTGGCCTCTTCTCCTAAGTGACAGGGGACAGGACAAGAGGGAATGGCCTCAAACTCCACCAGGGGAGGTTTAGGCTGGACATTAGGAAAAAAGTTTTTCACAGAAAGGGTGATTGGGCACTGGAACAGGCTGCCCAGGGAGGTGGTTGAGTCCCCTTCCCTGGAGGTGTTTAAGGGACAGGTGGATGAGGTGCTGAGGGGTGTGGTTTAGTGTTTGATAGGAATGGTTGGACTCGATGATCTGATGGGTCTTTTCCAACCTGGTGATTCTATGATTCTATGATTGTCTTCCTGAGGAATGAGATGAGGCTGATGGGCCTGTAGTTCCCCAGATACTCTTTCCTGCCCTTCTTGAGGACAGGCATAACATTTGTTTTCTTCCAGTCCTTAGGAACCTCCCCTGATCATGAAAATATTTCAAAGATAGCTGAGAGTGGCCTTAAAATAACATTAGCCAGCTCCATCCGTGCTTGTGCTTGCATCCTGTTAAGGCACCATAGACTTGTTTAAGTCTGCTTTGTTTTAATGTTCCCACTGAGGGTTTAAGTCTTCCTTGATGCAGACTTCCCGTTGGGTCTCAGAGGCCTGGGTTGCTTGAAGGCCAGTCGTGTCTGGAAAAACCGAGGCAAGAAAAGAAATTTCCCTTCAGCAGTTTAAATAGACTGGTGAGTTCTTCATGTAGCCCTTCATGTCCCTGGCCAGATTCAAAATTGAATGGGCTTTGGTTTTCCTAACCCCATCCCTACACACTTGGAAAGCAGATCTGTGTTTCTCTTGGGTCACCTGCTCCTGCTTCCACCTTCTACATAATTCCTTTTTTCTACAGAGTTTAGCAAGGAGCTTCTTGTTTATCCATGTAGACCTCCTTTGTCTGGTTTCCTGCTTATCGTGATGGGCGATTCTAGAGCTAGGAGGATATAATCTTAGAATAGCAACCTGCTCTCTTGAAGCCCTCTTTCTGGGGTTGCATTCCATGAGATTCTTCCAAGCAGACCCCCAAAGATACCAAAGTCTTCTCTCCTGAAGTCCAGTATTGTGATCCTGCTTTTTGCTCTGCTCCTTTGCCTTTCCTGAACTCCGTTTCATGGTCACTACAGCCAAGGCAGGCTGCCACTGGTCTTCACATCCCCAGACAGTCCTTCCATCTTTTTAAGTTACCAGTGTGCCCCAGGAATCTCACACATTGCTTGTGCCTTGCTGTATATTGTTCCTCCAGCACATACTGTGGTGGATAATGTCCTTCGTAGTACTAGGGCCTGTGAATGGGCTTCTTCTCATTGTCTGGAGAAGGCTTCTACATCATCTTCCTGTAGACCGTCTGGTCTATAGCAGACAGACACAGCGATGTCCATTAAGCTAATATGTCTGCTAATTCTGACCCATAAGTTTTGGACTGATCACCTAACCCAGAACATCTCCACATATTCCAACTCTTCTCTTGCATAAAAGGCAGCACCCTGTTATTGCCTTTGTGGTCTTTCCTTCCAGAAGAGTGCATTTATTATTCTGGAAAAAGTGTTCTGCAGCAGATTGGAAACGGGTCTTAGAGGTAGGTGTTTTTTGTAGCTGGAGTGCTAGAAAATGTATGGGGTTTTGTACAAAACTAATATATGACTTACATCCTGTTAAATACCATCTTCTAAGAAAATATTTAGGTTGGTTTTTAGTGCAGACATAGAGGAGACAAAATGCTAATAACGAAAAATAGGTGTGAAAAAAAATTATCTACTGTACCTGCAACTAAATTTGTAAAGGAGATTCCAGGAAATTTCACAGGTCACAGCAGGGTTTAAAATTGTGGGATACTGAAAATGGGGAATGTTAGAAAAGGCACTTTCACGGCAAGCGCTGCATCTTTCTGCTGAACTGTTAAAGGTATTTATGGCTATGGCAACAGTCCCTTGCCCACCTCTTTTTCAAGTGCGTGCCAGATACCTTATGTTTATTTCTTTACCTTTTAATTTTTTTTCTAATGTCACTTTATGTACTCTTCTTTCAAACAATCATTTTAATTCAAAGTCTCTATTTTATTAAAAATTTCAAACCTATTTATCTTTTGGCTTGGGTTTTTTTTTTACCCCGGTTTTGATGTCTTCTTTCCTCTAAATAATTTTTCCACACTTTGAGGAAAATTAACTTTTTATTTCTGTTAGGAAAAGATTCTGCTCCCTTGCCTTTCTGTCTTCCTCTTAAATTCTTTTCCAATTAATTATTTTATTATCTTGTTTCAGAATGATTGGTTAAGAGTGGTTATCAGACTAAGCATGCTAGATTTCTTTTAATGATATGGTGTGTTCAAACATACCTCTACTATGCTATTGCACTGTTACTTAACACCTTTGAATGCCTAACTTGCCTTGTGCTATAGTATTGAGCTGCACTCATATAGCATGCCTAGCATTTGTTCTTTTACAGTTATGTCTCCTTTTTACTCTCTGATTTTAAAGACATGCGAGAAATTTTGCTTAGACAACTTTCATTTTTCTACTGTGTAAGTAAAAATATTTTTTGAAAACAAGATTCCTGTCCTGACTACTTTCTAACTGGCCTGACCTGTTTTATCCTAGATTTATTTGAAGCTATTGAGTAATTTACATTCAGTGTGTCACAAGTCCCTCACAGCTACTGCACATCTCTATTTGTGAATTCACAGTGCGTGTGTTCAGGATGATTTGTCTTTTTCATTTTTCTATTTAATATGGAAATTCTAATTAGAGGTGGTTGTAAAATGTCAAAATATATTTTAACACTGGTAAAGTGGAGTTCTTTACCACCAAGCTTGTCTCATCAAGATTTTCACTGGATCTAGCTTTTGTGGAAATAGTATATTGTCGGATTATTGGGGGTGTGTGGAAATGTGCAAAATGTACTCAAAATAAAGAAACCTGTGTAGAGTAGAAATGAGATAATTGTACTGTTAAGGCAATGCTTCTACATTGATTATCTGTTACTTGGCGTGCACTTTCTTAAAAAATGAGAGGAACAGTACCAAAGCAAGTCCATGTCTCTGGATCCACTTGAGTCCTGTTCATTAGTTCATTAGTTCCTGAACATTAGTTCAGTGTAAGGCATCTGAGACAGTATAATTATTGTGAGTACTTGACTATTGGTCACCATCAAAATACTAAATCTTAGCCACTATTAGTCAAAAGTAGTCAATACTTCTAACAGCTTGTCTGCATTACATGTTTATATACTTGGGGTAAACAAGATGCATGGCAAATATTAGGATGATATTTTGGGAACAATTTTGAAGAATTGTCCCTTCATTGGCCTTGAACTTCTAAATCGTCTTGTTTGGTTCATAGTTCTTTAATAAACTAGGAATGGCTGCAGAATACAGTTTACTGCATTGGTGAAAATTTTATTGACTAATTACTTAAAAACTATTACTTAAAAACTTTTCAAATTACTTCTTCAATCAGTTTTACATTTTATTTATATATAGTGCACACTAAGTGTTGGAACAATTTGACCAGTTGAAATGTATCATTTGTCAAGTATTAAATAACTTTATTTGTAGAAATATATTCTAATCTAAATAATTCGTACAGTAGAGATTAATACATAAGTAAGAAACACTCGTGACTTTCATGTTAAAGTTAAATTTATTCATGCATTCTGTCTTAATTTGGAAACTTCCTTATTAATCATGCCTTTAAGATTTAGGATCTTGTTACCTAAGTGAACTGCCAAAATCTTAATATGTAGGCAGCATGCATGGCATCTTAATTTTGACAAAAACTAGTGTTGTAGAAGACTGCAGAGTTGTGTTAAGAGGTCATTTCCATACAGCTACTGATGTTGGGAAAACAGTTACAGTGGTAAAGTACCAGTTATTACAGTGATCACAGCAGAACATAAATTTAGCAAGATTACATTATCAAGGTTTTAAAACTAACACCTGATTGTGAGAAACTTTGAAGTAATGTTTGGGAAAGAGATAAGGGAATACTGAAGTCAGCTCTAATTTTATACCAACATAACTGGGTTGCTATCCCATCTTTTTCTTTGTCTTCAAATATAAATATGTGTTTGTAAGGCCAAAGCAGTTTTCTAGTGTTTATTCTTACACTGATGATTTTTATTCTGCTTTTAGATAACCCTAGTGACAATAACTACTTTTAGTTAATTCACTGCTACTGTCCTTAAAATACAAAACAAAAACAAACCACAGAAGAAGTCCACTTAGAAATTTTGCTACTTAGACGTGTATAGTGTTTTCCTCTCTTTAAAGGCATAAAAGGTCCAAAATATTATGTGGTATTTAAAATAATCTTGTACTTAGATACACTTTTTTACTTTTCTTGACGAAAGTTTTATCATTCAAAGAAAACTGATATTAATGAGAGCTACAACATCCGTTCTTAAACCTGAAGGATGTTGAGATAAAACAGACTTTCCTAGTCATATGCAATTCATTAAAAATAAACTTACAACTTATTGTATTATGAGGCAGACATTATTTTGGGTTTGGATGTGAGCTACAAGTCTAAGCATCCTCAAGCAAATAATTGTATAGGATGATGAACATTAATTTTCATAAATAAATATCATAATGATATTTAAACATTAATCAGACTTAAGTTTTCATATTTAAAAAAATAATCCAAGATACTGTGATAAAGGACTGAGAGCAATTTTTTGTTTATTTTTTTATTATAATACATTTCTACATATTAAGAGTAATTTCAGCTAGTAATTCTGCACTTAATGTAGTTCCTTTTTATGTATGGACAACGATCGAAGTTCCCGTGCTAGGTTTTCAAAGGGTTGAGGCTGTAGTCTGCGTTCTGAGATAAGTATATAGTAAGAAGTGAGTTTGTCATTGAAAGGCAAATTTCCATTCATCTGCTAGGTGGAGAGTTTGAAACAAGTCTAGGTAACTTCAGAGAAGCTAAATGCGTAAAAAAATTGTTTGAGCTAATAATCAAGAAGGAATGAAAAATATTCTGGACCTCCCTTGTATTCAAACTATATAACCGGAAAAGTATTGTTTATGATTGTAGAGCCTTCATGATAGTCATAAAGAAGAAAAAACAATAGCCATTTCCATCTTGATGAACTAAGCCATAATTTCAGGCAGTGTTTCAGCTTGTTGCCTGTTTTGTGGTACTGTCATAATTTTGTTAACAAACAAATGAACCGAGAAAAAAATTATTTGTACTATTTAAATCTACTAAGAAGATAGTTTTACTATTACAGTTCCAAGATAGAGTAATTTTTGTAATGACTTACTTTTGGAAGGAGTACTTAATCTCATGCTTTTTATTTAACAGTTGTCACAGTTGAATTGTGCTAAATAATTTTGCTTGAACACAAGAAACTCTGTACTAGATTAGGAAGAGGGTAGCTGTTTCTAAGGAAATTTTGCTTTCCTTTCTAACTTCTTGAGTCTTCCAGTGTTTCTTTGGTATTTTTCAGTATTATCACTTCCACTGGATCTGCTTCATTTGGAAACTTCCATCTTGTAAGCAGAGACAAATGTAATTCTGGTCACTAGAGGAGAACAATTCTTGGATTTGAAATGCAGTGTGATCATATCTCTGTCACCTGGAAATTCCATTATCTGCACAGAATCCCCCAATGACAAGCCAGAAAGCAGTTACATGTGGCTGGAGTGGTGACAAGTTGCTTCATTGAATGGGACTTGCACCCATGACTTTGAAAGATTAATTTTTGCCTTATATCACTTTACTGCATGCATTGTTATTGTTTTAAGCTAGATTAAGCAGGTCTTAGATATTATACGTATTTTGCATAATATTTGATGAGAGGGCTTTCGCAAGGATGAGGGTCTGATGGCACTTGCCTCCCTCCTTGCATCAAGATTGTCTGTCTTTACTTGTGTATTCTTTTAAGAACTGAATATTCATTAAATAAAAATAGCAGCTCTTTCAGATGTGTTGCAATTCTGTTGAAACTATTTCATAAACTTTCAACACATTGCTATTCTGTCACTACCACCTGAATTGCTTTATCAAATACCAATCACTGCCATAGCTGATGAATCTTCAGTTGCACAACAGAAACCCAATAGTATTTTATTTAAAGAAGAAACATTTTTTCATGTATTTTATATTTTTAATCTCTGCTGCACTACCTTAGGTTTTTAAATGTGGTCTTCAGTCTTTAAAAGAGCTTTACATATGCTTAAAAAGTTAGAACCCCTTTGCTTCTCTGTCTCATATTTTCAGCAACAGGAGTGTTCTTGCTGTTATTATTTTGTCCTATTCTTTGGTTTTTGGGAGGAAAGTGTGATCCCTGTTTTTTGCTTTTGGGGGGAACAGGAGGTACTTTGGGTGCCTTTTTTTTAGATTTTTTGTTGGTTTTTGGGCAAAAATTAAAGGTTAAAGAAGGGAGCTGTGGAGAAGACTTAGTGTTTTTCAGAGAAAAAATTTTGAAGGTGAGAATCATGGTTTTACCATTGTTGGAAGGAAGAGGGCAGTGGAGGAGGGGAAAGATTGTATTCTAGAAAAAATGTAGTGTCAAATTGAGAAAGATCTGATGAATGGGTGTTAGATACAGTAATGGAAAAGTCAATCACTGCCTCAAAGGTATGCGTATGCAAATCTTGGATAGGAGTACAGTTCTCAAGAGACAATGGGAAAAGGAAAGACTAAGAATACAGAAATCATATTTTATCCATGTTAATTCTGTTTGTATTACTTTATTTTTGTTCCTTGTTTGTGTAGGACAGAAATTCTTCGCATATCAGCATACAGCTTTAACTGAAGGAAATGTCAGCTGAAGGCCGGACTTAACCTAATTTTCAAACTTCTTCCCCAACTTCATATTTCGTCTTTCAATTAATGCTCTGCTTTTCTGCTTTCAGGAAGACTTACTTCTGTTATGAAAGAAATGGTATTGTTTCTCAAAGAGTCTTTCTCAGTTTATTTTTTTAAGTCTTGATGTCATCTGGGCTCCAAAGTAGAGTGGTCGGGGGGGGATAGGGCATTTTTTTGTATTGCTTTGTTAGAAATACTGTACAACTGGAGCAACATTGATGACAGGGAACTAGAGGCTGTGGTCATCTTTGCTAGTCAAGCCAAAATTCTGAAAGGCAGACTTGGGAACTAATGCTGTCATCTCTTCTTGTCTGTCTTACATGTTGTTTGCGGAGCAAGACTGTCTTCTCTCACTTATCATTTTAACATTATTTATTTTTAAGAAGTGAGAGTTTAGTTACGTCAGAAATGGCAAGTGGTAAAAGATATAACTAAAACCAGACTCCCACTCATCAAGCAACACAAAACATGAATCTGTTTTCAGGGGTCCATGTCAAATGTGCATATGTAAATACGTGCGATCTGGCAAACACGCAGCAGGAACTATTATGTGCAGAGACCAATGTATGACGTTGTTAAAATAACTGTAGTGTGTTGGGGTACTTTGTGTGGCTCAATCTCTGGTATGGGTGATGGATGTCAGCTCATTAGAAAGTCAAGGAGGGTGAGGAAGTGAGGTTGCCATTTATAAAAATGAGCAGCTTCAGACCACAATGCATAGGAGAGCACAGACCACAGAGCATACAGGTTTAGTCAGGTGATGAAAGAGATGACTGTCACTCTCACTTCTGTATCAACTCAGGAGACTGAGGGAAGTCTCTGATTGTTGAAGAAAGACGATGTATAGATCTACAGGTTTGCCAGCCTTTTGGTCCTTGGGAAAATAATGGTGGCAACCATTTCTAGGCACATGAAGGAGGAGATTGGGAAGGGGAAACATGGATTTACCAAAAGATAAATTGTGTCTGACCAACCTGATTGCCTTCTGTGATGAAATGCCTAGACTATGGATGAGAGGAATGCAGTGAACATCTTGTGAATATCTTGACCTTAACCTAGAGAAGAGAAGGCTTAGGGGTAGCCTAATAGAGGTTTGTCCAATACCTGCAATGTTGTCAGATCAATGGAGCCAGACAGGCTTTATGGAGATGCATAGCAGGAGGATGAGTGATCATAAATTGAAACACAGAAAGTTGCAACTTTGCATAAGGAAAAAAATATATTTTTTTATGAAGATAAGCATTGGAATGTTTTAACCACTAACATTGTGAAACCTCAATTCTTGGAGGTTCTCAAGGTCTCATTGGACAAGAACCTGAACAATCTGGTCTGAATTCAGTGTTGATCTTGCTTTCAGCAGGAGGTTCAATCAGATGACATCCAGAGGTCCCTTCCAACCAGAATGATTGTATGATTTGGCGACCTAACACTTCAGTCATAAACTGAGAAAAATAAATAGCCCAGTCATAGTCACTAAGGTCATAACTGAAATCCAGGGATACTCCCTGGGCTGAATTATTTGGAATATTCTACTCTAATTTTGCCTACCTCTTTGCCAACTGAAAGACGTTAGCAATTAAGGGCAGGGCCAGGAATGCCTAAACCAAAAATCTGATAGTACAGTATTTGAAATGTTGCACTAATCAGAATATTAGTTACTGTAAACCTAAATCACTGTTTCATGGAGTATAACATTTTTGATGTTTTTAAATATAACTGCTTTGTTAGAATACTATACAACATATCTGTTCTGTGTGAGGTGTATAATAGGCATAATATAGTCATTCAGAATGTGGAAACACATGTCTTTTGCTAAGATACACAAATGAGAACATCTAGTAAAATCTGTGTTTGGGTACGTTTTTCTGGATTGCGGGAGATGCTTCCTTTGAATTGGAATTTTTCTGAGATTAGGCAATGAAGCTTTTCTTTTAAAAGCCATAGTAGTACTGTTGTATCTTAAAATAAGGCAGAAAGTAGTTCCACTTTCTTGATGTACTTTGTTGTTGTCTCTGGTGAACAGGTAACTCGTGTCTCTGGATTGTATTTTGTTTTTTGTTTTTTCCTACATGCTTAGATTACTTATGAGTCTGTCAGGTATGTAAAGGAAATAACCAGTTTTGTCTAGAAGTTTACAATTTGATAGCAGTTCTCTGGATGCAAGGAAAATGCTGGAGTAAGTTGCAGATGCAGTTTTCATTGTCTGTGGGAAACAAGCCAGCAAAAGAAGCATTTGCAGCCCTGTATAAATATAGCAACCGCTTTGCATTGGAGATGCTTAGCTTGTACTGTGACAGGAGAACAGCTGTTGGTCAGCTGGTTTTCAGATAGCATGTCTGATTTGGAATGTTTTCAGTGTTCCAAAAAGTATTTACTTATCAGAAAAGGAGTGAAGATTGGAAGAAGAGGTAAGTATTATCACTGTTTGCTTCCTGAGCTTTGTATCAAGAGGCAGCCAAAGAAAATAGTTCAGATAGTGAAAATGAAAAGGAGATTCACATATAAGGATGTGACAACTTTTTCTGTTGATCTAGTAGTAAGTAGAATTATTTACATTATAACTCAACTGATTTTCTATACTGCAAAAACAAAGAAGGAAGAAACAATTTTCTTGTATTACATTGGAAGAATTTCAGAGATATGTTAATCTTGCATACAATGATGCCTTGAGTTGCTACTTTATAACTTTTAGAATTAAATCTTAAAAGTTTTTATTCATTCTTAAGTGGAATTTGTGACTCTGTACTTTTGAAGATACTGGAATGAGTGTCAAGTTTCTTTTTAGTCATATTGGGTTTTTAAACATACATGAAAAGATGAAAGCTATCCTTCAGGAATGTGCTATGAACATCATTATGTCGTATGAATAGTGCAACGTTATGAAAATCTAATATGCGTTATTTCAATTAATTATATTTCTAAAACATATGTAGATGACTTCTTGAAGTTTAACAAAGCTGCAGATGGAAATGCTACCAGGTTTTGGCACAGAAGGTATCTTGAGATCAGTTATAATTTTCTTAATATGAATGGGGTGCTTTCAGTTATTATTCACTGTGAGGTTTTGAGTTTCATATGTTTGAAACTAGAAATTAAGGGTTGTATCCAGAAAAAATTTTGGAAAAGAGCATATATGCTGTAGTGAACTGTAGACAGCAAATCCTTTGGAAGAGTTCACCTGTGAAAAGTCCATGAATTTGCAGCACTCCACTGCTGTTTATTTTGTAATACAATAGCAAGTTCTTTTTAGTACTTTCAATGGAAATGTTTTGAGGAAAAATAAGTGTCTTCATGATTAGTAACTAGTACATTAGGGCTTGGCAAATATGATTGTGATCCGCAGAATGGCTGAGGTTGGAAGACGCCTCTGGAGTTAATTTACTCCAGTGCCTGCTCAAGCAGGGCTAGCTAGAGCCAGTTGCCCAGGACCATGTCCAGACAGTCTTTGAATGTCTCCAAGAAGGGAGACTCCACCCCATCTCTGGAGAACCTGTGCCTATGCTTCATCACCCTTTCAGTAAACAAGTGTTTCCTGACATTCAGAGGGAGCCTCCAGTGTTTCACATTGTGCCCATTGCTTCTTGTACTGTTATGTGCATCACTGAACAGAGCCTGTCTCCATCCTCTTTGTACTCGTCCTTCAGGTATTTATTAATAAGATCCCCTGAACCTTCTTTTCTCTAGGCTAAACAGTCCCAACACTCTCACGTGAAAGCCTGTTCTGTCATCATACTTATGACCCTTAGTTGGACACTCTTCAATATGTCCATGTAGGTTTTTTTTGTACTGGGGAACCCAGAGCCTGACCCAGTGCTCCAGATATGGCCTCACCAGTGCTGTGTAGAAGGAAAGAATCACTTCTCTTGACTTCAGTGCAGTACTTTGCCTAAGGCAGGCCAGGTTATGATTGGTCACCTTTGTGGCAAAGGCATGTGTCTGGCTCATGTTCAGTTTCTTGTCCACTGACACCCGCAGGTCCTTTTCTGCAAAGCTGCTTTCCAAATGAATGATCCCTCACATAAACTGGTACATGGAGTTGTACCTCCCCAGGTGCAGGACGTGGCACTTTCCCTTGTTGAACTAATATTCTTGACAAGCCATTACTCCAGCCTGCCAAGTCCCTCTGGATGGCAGCTTGACCCACGGGAATATAAATCACTCCTCCCAGTTTTGTGTCATCTGCAAACTTGCTGTGGGTACACTCTGCCCCATCATTCTGATCATTAATGAAGGTGTTAAGCAGGATCAGAGCCAGCATTTACCCTATGGGGGTACCTGCTAGTTTCTAGCCTCCAGCTGTAGACTTCATGTCACTGATTGCCACCTTCTGGGCCTGGCAGTTGAGCCAGTTTTTAATCCTCCTCATTGTCTTCTTATGCACCCCACACTCAACACCTTCTCTAGGAGGATCGTATGGGAGACAGTGTCAAAAGCCTTACTGGAGTTCAGGTAGACAATGTCCACTGTTCTCCTCTTGTCGACCAAGCCAGTCATTTCACCATAGAAGGTGATCAAGTTGGTCAAGCATGACTTCCGCTTTGTGAAGACATTCTGACTACTGCTGGTGACTTTCTTGTCCATCCTGTACCTGGAGATGGTTTCTAGGATTAGCTGTTCCATCACCTTCTCAGGTATTGAGGTGAGGCTGACCAGTAGTTCTTTGGATGTTTGTTCCTGCCCTTTTTGAAGATAGGAGTGATATCTTACATCCAGTCCTCAGGCACTTTTTCCAGCCATGATCAGTGTAAGAGTATTGAGAGGGACCTCACAATGACATTAGCCGGCTCCCTCAGTGCCTGCAGGTGCATCCCATCAGGCCTTATGGGCTTAATTATGTTTAGTTTTCTTCAGTAGTCCTTGACCTGATCCTCTCCTGCTAAGGGTAAGTTGTCCTTGCTCCAGGCTTTCCCCTGGTCTCTGGGATGCCTGAAGGCTGGTCTTGTTACTAAAGGCATTCAACACCTCAGCCTTTTGCTCTACCCTTCCTTTTGTCATCTCTGTTTCTATAAGCTTTTCGTGCTGTCTTTGACATTCTTTGCCTAGTTCAATTCCAAGTAGGCTTTGGCTTTCCTAACCTCATCCCTGCATGCCCACACAGTGCTTCTGTATTCCTCCCAGGTTACATGTGCTTGCTTCCGATCTGTGCGTGCTTCCTTTGCAGTTTGAGTTTTGCCAGAAGCTCCTTGCCTGCATCCTGGCAGTTCTGCTTGACTTCCTATTTCTTGCTCTAATCCAATCTTTTGCAGTTGTGTTTTGTCCTTTTGCAGTCTGCAGGTCAGTTTTCTGTCTAGAAGGATAGTTCCGTTTGTAGAAGGAAAACTCTCCATGTGTAGTTCTTTTGCACCTATTTATATATAGTAATATACTATACTTTAATAATAACCATAAATGCTAATATATTTATAAATATATATAGTATGTAAAATTGCATTGGCTATTACACCTTTGTTATAAGTAGCTATTGATAACAGCTGGCAACCCTTTCTAAGTTAGTATTTTTTTCTTTATGAACAGTGGTGGGATTTAATTTAATTTGAAGACTAATTCTGACAATGTCCCAATATATAAATTCATGCCATGCTTACTCTTTTGTTGAATGGAAGCTTTCTGTTTTGTCACCTTCCCTGGGATTGTTCTCTTGATTGTTCCTTCTTCTTTGCTTTCTCTTTGCTATTGTGTCCTGTCATTATGTGGGGAAGTAGGAAAGCATCAGTGACATAAGATGCCCTGGTACAGTTGTAGCTCTATCCCAAGGAATTAACTATAAAGTGTTTTAGAAACCTGAAGGGAGTCAGAGAAACCATCCTGAGCCAAATATACTGTGATATTTACTATATCATACAGTTGTGCTAGCCATATGTGTAGCAAAATGAAGAACATTTGGGATCAGTTAACAGATTGTTCTGCATGTGAGTTAACTCTTGGTTTTTTGTGTTTAACATCCTCCTTGGTGGAGAATCTCTATTTACAACTTGTAGAATAAATGAGCAGATTCAAACTGTAGTTGTTCTTTATTTAACATTAATGTCTTAAATGTGACATGTTAGAGATCCATGTTATACGATACAAATGCTTGAAGAATTTTGTTACATGTCATATGGGAACTATAATTTTGTTTCAGTACTGGGCATATACAGGTTATTCCATACAATTTCCTTTACATAGTTTTTCACATTTAATCTGTCATAATGCCTCCCGACAGACTGGTCCGTTCACACTTGTTCAGCTCAGTTCTAACTCAGCAGCACGTGTCCTAACCACTGTGTTAGGAAGTTGCTCATGAAAGTTTGTTCACTACCTCACTTCATTTTTCACAGCTAAGACTTCTGTTCTTGTATACTCCAGATAGCAATGATATTTACTTGCATAAAATAAATTGCATTGCCTCCTTGGTTCCTGTTGTGACCTTGAGGTTGCGCATACTGTATGTTCTTTTGGTTATATAGGGAAATCTGAAATTTTTCTTTCCTTCCTATAAAAAACGTTTGTTCTCATCTTTAGGTTCTCAGCTGTATCTTCTACCAGGATGTTGGTGGTATGTCTTAGATGAAAATATTTGCTTTGATATAGACCTGGAGGCAATCTTGTGTCTTAATTCTAGAAAGCTCACATTCTTATTTCACATAATGACCATTATGTTCACATAATGACCATTATATTATCTTATTTCAAATAATGACCAATCTGTATTTTATATACAATAGCACACTCTAGTGTGTATATTAATTAGCCTTTATGGACTGGTTGTCATCATGTTTAACTCAATTTTTCTCTGATTTAGTTCTGTTGTATTCAGTACTATTATTTTTTCTCTATACTTGTGTGAATTGGAAGAAAACTTTAAATGAGAATTTACTAGTTTCTTAGCAGAATCATTGTGATGCTAGATGTTATTTATTATTTTTTGAAATGATGCTTTGAAAGAAAAAAGAGCTGATATTTTTTTCTGAGAGAAGAGAATCATAGAATAGTTTCAGTTGGAAGGGGCCTTAAAGATCATTGAGTTCAACCCCTAGCAATGGGCAGGGACACCTCCCACCAGACCAGGCTGCTCAAGGCCCCATCCAACCTGGCCTTGAACACCTCCAGGTATGGGGCAACCTGTGCCAGTGCCTCACCACTCTCATAGTGAAGAAATTCCTCCTTATGTTTACTCTAAATCTGCCTCTGTCCAGTTTATAGCCATTCCCCCTTGCCCTATCACTATAAGCCTTTGTAAACAGTTCCTCCCCAGCTTTTTTGTAGATCCTTCAGGTACTGGAATCTTCACATAGTGGAGGAATTGAGTCCAATTTGAAGAGTCTTACTTCTGTAATTGTATACACCAAAACTCTGCAAGATGGATTTCAAATTTGCCTTCTAATTTTGTTGACTGCAGGGAACTGCAGTTTACCTTTTTGCTTTAGTGTAGAAATAAGGAGGGAAGAGAGTGCATCGCTTTCTAAGGTCTTGGCTCATACTTGCCACTAATTCTGAAGATATCACAGCCTTACAGAAGACAGGAAGTCAGCATCAACTCAGAGAAATGGCTTGCACTTTATATATAGTAATATATATTAACATATCTTAACAGTTGTTACAGAAACATTTGCACAGTTAAAATGTGGGTGCTTTGTATTAACTTACTGTTTTATTGGCATGTTTTTCCTGACTTTCTTTAAACAGGGTTTATGGAGAAGTAATGTAAAATGTAAAAAGCACAAAATATCAGTTGACCCTAAAATACAGGTTTTTATTTTATGGATTGTACTTGATTATATGTGAAGGTGGGCCAAACAACTGAGATCTTTTAATGAATTGATTATATTTCTTCTATCATTTCTTCCCCCATACAAATGCGATCTCATAGTGCTGCTGTGCAGGGCTGGCTTTTGTTTTATCTGTGTATTAATGCTCTGATCTTTTTTTCGTAATATAAATTGTGATTATTGATAACATAATAAAAAAAGAGGAAGAGTTAAATCAAATTTATTTTGCTCTGATCGTGTGAAAAATCAGTGGGGGAAAAAATACCTGCGGAGAAAATGTCACAAATTCAGTAGCAACTGAAGTAACTTTGGGCATTTTTGGTGTAAATTATGCCCACTATAGAACTGGAATTGTGTTATTATTATGGTGTTTACCTTTGTGGGCTAATTATTATCAAGCGATACTTCGATATGTAGCTGTTTGCTTCCTTTTCAGGTGACTGTGGTCCTAATTTGCAATATCAAGTCTCTCTTTTTTTTTCTGCTGTTTTTGATGCATGTTAGGAGCACTGGCAAAAAAAAATAAATTCTAAGCATTCACTCTTAATAATGAGAAGAATTGTGACATCTTTGAATTAGATAACAAGAAAGTGTGAGACACTGAGTACCTTTTCTCTCCCCTTCTTATATGGGCTATTACAGTATGTGTGGCACGTGCAGGCATGTCAGAGGGGAAGCTTCATAGTGAATCTGTGCAGAGTCTGTGATTGGCATGCACTTTTCCCCAACAATTCACAACATTTTGCCTCTTAAAAAAGTTAGCAGAAATACATATCAATTTAAGGGTAAGTAAATATAATGAAATAAAATAAGGTTGAGGTCTTCGCTCTCTCTTCTTCCTCCATGAGATCTCACAAATCATCTTACTGCAGCTTTTACATAGATCTCATGCTTGATTCCTCTTTTAATAGTACAGCAAATAAAAAAAAAGCCATTTAATAGCAATTTTGAATATTACATTTTAATTTCCGGTCAACACCAATCAGAACTTTTCATAGGGCTTCTCTTTTCTTTCTTACAAGCAGAGGAATAATTCTAAGAGTAATTATTCATTTGACTCATTTTCCAATGGAAACTATGTGTTTTATTAAAACTCCTATGACCTGGTGTACTAGCTGATTTAAGAGCAGAACCCTGAAGCAAAGAGTGAGGAAGGAGGGAAGATTTTTCACCATGTTACTAATTGATGATTTGAAAAAGTGGGGCTGCTTATTGATAAGTGTGAAATGCTGATGAGAATCTAGTAAGATGTTCATGTTGCAAACTCATATAGGAGACACAGGCAAGTATTTTTATGTAAAGGCAAAAGTATTAGAATGTTCCTGTCCATGTTATTTTTACATAATACTATAAATGAAATAAAAAGTAATGGTAGGGCTTTATTTGAAATATATATTCAATTTGTCATGCAAAACCACTGTTCTGGGAACCTCAAGATTAAAAAAAAGAGGAAAAAGGAGCCATGTAAGGAAAAGGAGAAGGGTGTGCCCTGGTTAAGAAGGTGAATCTAGTCCATTTAAATATTTTTATTATTGTAGGGGTAAATAACATTTACTAAGAGAGTGATTTGGAAGTTCTGCCATCCACAGGTATACCAGGAAACCAGAAAAATCAGAGTAACAAAGAATTTTTTTTTTAAAGAATCATTTAGAATAATCTGGGGGTAACAAAGTAAAATTGAGAAATAAAGAAAATTAACTTTAATATTAGCACCAACTTGTATTAAGCATATATATGTATAATGTCTAAAAAGCCAGGATGCACTGCAGTTCTTCATGAAAGGTACCAAAACATGAGGAAAATAATTGGTCTCTAATCTCCTAATTATAATTGTTACGTTGAATGCATATGTTGTATATAATCTTTCCATGTTTTTGTACAGGAGAAGCATAAGCAGGAGTTAGAAGACATGAGAAAAGCTGGACATGAAGCTTTGAGTATTATTGTTGAAGAATTCAAGGTAAATGAGTTGCCAAGATAACAGAATTTCCAAATAATATTATTACAATAGTATATATTAAGTATGGACCACAGGTGGTCTACTTGTTCTGGTTGCTCAACCTCTTTTACTTTAAGTCTGTCTTTTTTATTGCTTAAAATTGAGATAGTCTAGCCTCAGATATTGCATGATATATTTTCTCACTGTGCAGCTTGGGAAGCTTCATATAAAGTGGGTTAGCATTTTTCAGTAACAAAACCTAAAATCAGAGTAAAACAAAAAAGCTCAAATCAATTGTGGTAAACTTTGGGTTTGATTATTTATCACACATCCACATTTTGATCTTCCTCAGTCTCAACAAACTGCACTTACAGGAGAGCAACCTTGCAGAGCAATTCAGCAGGTTTTTATCTGCAGAGCACTAAGAGAACGTGTTAAGGATGAAGTAAGGCTGAATCTATTCTTCTCTCATGTTGTTCCTAGTTCCTCTCAGTTCCTAAGATGAAAGAACTGGATGCTATCATGGAGGATAAATCTCTCTTTTATGTTGACTCTTATGGAAACTTCCTAGTAAGAAATGCAAAAAACTGAGATGCACAAAACAAAAAATTAATCCTAACTTCAAGAGGAGCAGTAGGTAAAGCTAAGAATCGTAATTAGGCTTAAAGAAGCAAAGAAGATCTGACAGGGGTGAAAAAACCTTGATAATGGGAAATGGAAAAGAAGGCTGTTTTTGAGAATGAGAAAGGAGAAATAACACCTTGTAGGCAATAGTGAGCTGGGAAAACAAATCTGTGTAATTAGTGAAGGGGAAGTTGAAATTTTAATTAGCAACTGTAATTTGTGATCAAGGAATGATCTTGGATGGAGGGCAAGAAGGCCCAGTTGTGGAATGGTTTAAACTTGCTGGTTGCAGGAATGCCAGAAAGAGAAGGACTTGTGTAAAGGAGTGAGGTTTCCCTTGGCAGTGAGATAAGAAATCATAGAATTGTAGAATCACGAGGATGGAAAAGACCCATTGGATCATCGAGTCCAACCATTCCCATCAATTACTAAACCATGCCCCTTAGCACCTCGTCCACCCATGCCTTAAACACCTCCAGGGAAGGGGACTCAACCACCTCCCTGGGTAGCCTGTTCCAGTGCCAATGACCCTTTCTGTGAAAAATTTTTTCCTCATGTTTAGCCTGAACCTCCCCTGGTGGAGTTTGAGGCCATTCCCTCTCGTCCTGTCCCCTGTCACTTGGGAGAAGAGGCCAGCTCCCTCCTCTTCACAACTTCCTTTCAGGTAGTTATAGAGAGCAATGAGGTCTCCCCTCAGCCTCCTCTTCTCCAGGCTAAAGAGAGGCTTCTCCCAGCTCTCTCAGCCGTTCCTCATAAGGCCTGTTCTCCAGCCCCTTCACCAGCTTCATTGCTCTTCTCTGGACTTGCTCCAGAGCCTCAACCTCCTTCTTGTGGTGAGGGGCCCAGAGCTGAACACAGTATTCTGGTGAGTATATACTCACCAGTGCTGAGTACACAGAGGGAATAACCTCCCTGGACCTGCTGGCAACACCATTTCTGATACAAGCGAAGATGCCATTGGCCTTCTTGGCCACCTGGGCACACTGCTGGCTCATGTTCAGTCAGTTGTCAATCAACACCCCCAGGTCCTTCTCCTCCAGGCAGCTTTCCAGCCAGACTTCTCCTAGTCTGTATCACTGCATAGGGTTGTTGTGCCCCAAGTGCAGGACCCAGCATTTGGCCTTGTTAGACCTCATGCCATTGGTCTCAGCCCAGTGGTCCAGCCTGTTCAGATCCCAAGACCAAACCCTCTGAATTCCTCCCTTTGTAGTGACTGGTCCTTTTTAATATGGCAATAGTAACAAAAATGGAGCTTACATAAGAAGTCAAATACTGAATTATCTAATTTCAAGAGTCTGTCTATACCAAACCCCTTAGAATTATTGCAGTTGTTTTTGGAATATTAGCTTGCTAAATGTTCTGGGGAATCCATTAATGGAGACCATTTAACACTTCATAGCAAAAACCCTCAAAAACCTTGGCCATTGTTAAGCATCTCACATTCTTATCTTCCTTTCAACAAATAAATCCTCTACAGCGCAGTCACAAAATTTTTATTAAAAAACATGGGAAAACAAATAAAAAATGAACTTAGTGTTCTCTGTAGGCCAAGTTTCCCCTTCTCATGTTTACCTAATTTTGTTTCATTTCTGTCTTTCATGTCATTATTTTTTTAAACTTCTATCCCTGGTAATTAACTATGGTAAGGAAAAGTAAATGTAGATCTTGGAAATGATGCTTGTGGGATCATGTCACATTCTAGCATATTTACCACAAGCAACATAAGGATTTTTTCCTCTGCTATTTAATCAGAATTTTGTTCTGAAATTGTCATAGTTCTGTAAATAGGTGAGTTATGACTTTTAATCTGTTATGTTTATATTTCTCATCATATAAAATATCCTCTAATGTAAGCTTTAAAGAATATGAAGTTACAGGCAAGTGTATTTGTTTGATGGTATTTATTTACTTAGATTATGTTAGGCATTTATTAGTCTTCAGAAAGACAGCTTGTGTGAATCAGATATGTGTTTCCTTTTAGGGAAATTAACAAAGATACAAAGTCTTTTCCAGTCTTTTCTGTAGTAAGAGCTTTATCTATCAGTTGTCAGTGTTAGGTGGCTGGTTTTTTTCAGCTTTCCAGAATGTAAGAATAGACAGATTTGCAACGTATGGAGTTTGTGGGGGCAATCAGATTCTTTCAAAAATATTTTTGTCAAGAATAGTCTTCTGAACTGAAATGGTACCCTCTAATAAACAAAGGAAAACTTAAACTTCTTTTGTCATGAAATCTTTTATCTGGAATCAGGATATCTTTTGTCTAGACATAGTTTATCCCTAGTGCGGACGGAAAACTCTTCAACTGTGGCCTGGCTTTGAAAGGCCTGGTGCATGAATAAAAGGATAAATGCAAAAGTTGTTGCAAGGGCTTGTATTTCACTTCCAACTTCTTCTATACTTGTCCATTTATAAGCTGTGCTAGAATTCAAATGGGCCCTGAATATAATACAATATTGGGTTTTGTCATAGAACTGATGGCTAGAAAAGGAGAGATAATATCTTGTCATTTTTACAATATAGGAGTACTCATGTACAAGGGTATTGGGACTATAAAAATCTTTGTAGAGAATTCTGATAAAAGCAAAGTACAGTCAAATCTCAATCTTCGGAAGATCTGTCTATCAAAAAATATTTTATTATTGATAAAAGTATCTCAACTGAAATTGTTATAACACTTCTCAAAAAACCACATTGCCTTATTCTTGTGTATGACTTGGATGTCTTTTACGTTATGTATTTGAAACACCTGACTAAAATGCAATTCACCCTGTAAACAGGACAGCTGTTAATGAAACAGTAAAGCTTCTTGATATTCTGGTGCACATCAAAATGTATTTGACCTTTTGTAGAGATTAACTTGTGAGAAGAATTTTCCACAGGAAATGCTTTTAGACTTAATATGTAAATTTTCACAGCATGAGTGTTGTTTAAAGCTTTGGTAGGCACACTATGACTATGAGTGGAAACAATTCAGGAAATTCAATTCAATATTTTGTTTCATTTGATTTAGAACCTTCTTCATTGTAAATTACAGGTTGCCAGTGACCTAAGAAGAAGTTTAGTTGATTGTTTTTTTTTTTTCATTCGCTTCTACAAAAATGCCCTTTATTCCATAGCACCTAGGTGGGCATGTTTCATTTTCACATATAAGGGTTCTCACCTGAATATAACCTGATCATGAAAATATGCAGTATCTTGGACTGAACTGGATAAGTTTATTCTGTTGAAAAAGAAGTTTTCAAAAATCTTTTAAAGAATTGTATTTATATAGTATACGTATTAGCTAATAACTGATTTATAACCCAACCAGTCAGACAGCACATTTTATTGAGTTAATTTATCTTCAACAAGGATCAGTAAAGAATTTTGATTGTGTGCTCTTCTGTTTAATCGTCCAACAATTCGTTAACTGTATTTTGCGCTTAAATAAAATAGAGAAAGGATGCTGGATGAGATTAATTACTGTCTAGTGCTGTGAAGCATAGGAAACCTTATATGGACTCACACCAGAGCCTCAACATCCTTCTTGTGGGGAGGGGCCCAGAGCTGAACACAGTATTCGAGGTACAGTCTCACCAGTGCCGAGTACAGAGGGAGAATAACCTCTGTGGACCTGCTGGCAACACCGTTTCTGATCCAAGCCAAGATGCCATTGGCCTTCTTGGCCACCTGGGCACACTGCTGGCTCATGTTCAGTCGGCTGTCAACCAACACCCGCAGGTCCTTCTCCTCCAGGCAGCTTTCTAACCAGACTTCTGCTAGTCTGTAGCACTGCATAGGGTTGTTGTGCCTCAAGTGCAGGACCTGGCATTTGGCCTTGTTAAGCCTCATGCTATTGGTCTCAGCCCAGCAGTCCAGCCTGTTCAGATCCCTTTGCAGAGCCTCCCTACCCTCCATCAGATCCATGCTTCCACTCAGCTTAGTATCGTCTGCAAACTTCCTAAGGGTGCACTCCTGCCTTTGTCCAGGTCATTGATAAAGACATTGAACAGGGCTGGACCCAGCACTGAGCCCTGGGGAACCCCACTTGTATGTGGGGTTGCCTTTCCCTTATCCAGTAGGCAAGTCATTTTGTCATAGAAGGTTAGTTTGGCAGGAATTGCCTTCCATGAACCCATGTTGACTGGGCCTGATCACGCAGTTCCCTTGCATGTGCTTCATGATAGCACTCCAGATCACTTGTTCCATGACTTTCCCTGGCACTGAGGTCAGACTGACAGGCCTGTAGTATCATGGGTCCTCCCTCTGACCCTTCTTGTAGACAGGAACAACATCGGTCAGCCAGGACTGCTGGAAGATGATGGAAAGGTTTTTGGCATGCACAGCCGTCAGCTCCCTCAATACTCTTAGGTGGATCCCATCTGGCCTCATAGACTTGTGGATGTCTAGCTGGGCAAGCAAGTCTCTAACTACCTCCTCTTGAATCATGGGAACTCTATTCTGCTCCTCTAACTCCTGGGTATGTACACACAGGTAACAACTTTACTTACTGTTAAAGACTGAGGCAAAGAAGGCATTAAGTACCTCAGCCTTGTCCTTATCCTTTGTCACAGTTGTTCCCTTTGCATCCAATAGGGACTGAATGTTCTCCCTGGTCCTCCTTTTATTGTTAATGTATTTATAGATAGATTTTTTTGTTATCTTTCACCGACTTGGCCAATCTGAGCTCTAGTTGATTTTTTCTCTGCACAATCTCACTTCCTCCCTGTAGTCCACCCAAGATGCCTGTCCCTTCTTCCAAAGCTCATAGGCATTTCTCTTCTTTCTGATGTCCCTCAAGATCTCCCTGCTCAACCAAGCTGTTCCTGCCCACCCCCCCCCGCCGCTCCTTTTCCAGAACATGGGGATGGCTTCCTCCTGAGCTGCTAGGATTTCCTTTTTGAAGAGCTCCCAGCCCTCATGGGCTCCCTTGCCCTTAAGGACCGTCTCCCATGGGATTTTACCAACCAGCCTTCTGAACAGTCCGTCTCCCCTCTCCACAGTTTAATGTGATTGTTCTGCTAACCCCCCTCCTCACCTCACCTAGAACTGAAAATTCTGCTGTCTCATGATTGCTCTGTCCCAGCTGTCCTCCAACCATCATATCCCCCACAAGGCCTTCTCTGTTCACGTCCAGGAGGGCGCCTTCCCTTGTTGGCTCACTCACCAGTTGTGTGAGGAAGTTGTCTTCCATGCACTCCAGGAACCTCCTAGACTGCTTCCTTTCTGCTGTATTGTACTTCCAGCAGACATCCGGAAGATTGAAGTCTCCCACAAGGACAAGATCTGTCGATCTTGAAACTTCTCCCGGTTGTTAATAGAAGAGCTCATCAGCTTCTTCTTGGCTGGTTGGTCTGTAACAGACTCCCATCACAATATCTGCCTTCTTGTGGGCTTCTCTGATTTTAACCCACAGGCACTCGATCCCATCATCACCGTAATCAAGCTCGAGGGTATCAAATCTCTCTCTAACATAGAGGGCTACTCTGCCTCCTCTCCTACCCTTCCTGTCCCACCTGAAGAGTTTATACCCTGCCATAGCTGCACTCCAGTTATACGAGTCGTCCCGCCACAATGGCAACTACGTCGTAGTCTCCTTGCCCTACAATAACTTCCAATTCCTCTTGCTTATTGCCCATGGCTGCGTGCATTGCTGTAAATGCACTTCAGCTGGGCTGGTGTACCCTCAGCTCTCATGAAGGGAATAGTGTTCATTCCCAGTTGACTGGTCCTTGGAATATCTAACCTCTCAGTGCCAGTTTCATCCTTACTGTTGCCAGATATACTCACGTCCACTCGCTCTGTGGTGACATAATGGTGGTCCTTGCCAGCACACCATGTCTCGGGCACCGGAGTTCCAGTTCCAGGCTCACTCCTGACTAGCCTGGCTTTGTCCCCCTCCCTCTTCACATCTAGTTTTATGAACCCTGCTAGATTTTTAGTCAGGACTTTAGTACCCCCAGGAGATAAGCATACCCCATCCCTAGTAAGGAAGTCTGGAGATACGTGGCCCAGTCCATGATCAAAGAAACCAAAGTTTTGCTCCTCACACCAGGTTCGGAGCCAGGTGTTAATCAACTGATTCTTTTTGATCTCTTGCTCTTCATTCCTTAGTGTTGGAAGGGAGCTAAATGCTGCTTGTGCCCCAGAGCCCTCCACCGTTTTTCCCAGAGCCCTCAAGTCCCTCTTAATTTCTCTCAGCTTCCTCTGCTGTGTGTCATTGTTGCCAATTTGAAATACTAGCAGAGGGTAATAATCTGTAGCTTTCACCAAGGAATGAAGTTTTCTAGTGATGTCTTTCACTGCGGCCCCAGGTAGGCAGCACACCTCCCTGTGGAGTGGGTCTAGTAAAAAATACGGAATGCTTCACCAATTTGCATGTCATGTGTCTATGTTTTTTAAACGTTTCATATGTTTAAGGCAGTCTGTTAACTTTAGTTGTCACTAGGTATTTTTGTTTTTAAAGATGACTTATTTTGGCCATCCTGACTCGCCAATTTTGAATTTAAAAAGGTGCTTGATTTACTTATATTCAGTTACTTAAGGAAGGTAATGATGCTTGGGCAGGGGAAAGAAACCAGAGAGGATCTTTTTCTGGACTGAATAGAGATTTTGATGCAGTGCTTTTAAGTAACATTACAGAACATAATACAGCAACGTGTACATCATAGTGCATGATACATACGGATGTTTCACATGAGTTGGTTTAACATTTCAAACACTTCACATATGAGAAATTGGGACTTTTTTGCATGGATTTGATTTGCTTTTGTCATGTTTTTCAGTAGAGATGAGAGGGAATAGTAAGTTCTGCTCTTTATTTTTTTCTCTTGCCTTTTGTTTTTTCCTGACTTTTTTTTTTCCTCTCATAAAAAGAGGGAGTTCACAGAAAGAGATTTGGCATTTTTGTTACTGTTATGGAATTTGGGATGGATTTGGGGGTAACAGTCTGTATTTTGGCTGTTGAATTCAAGAAGGATTTTCGTAAGTTCTAGCATTTGGCCACACAATAAATCCTGTTCTGGGCAAGCAGCTGTGATTTCTATTGCCAGTAGACTTAAGACAGTGTGCACTAGGGCTGGACTGATAGGTTTATATTATAAATGGACAGTAGTATCTGTGCTATGGTTTTGGCAAAATTTTAATTATTGCAGTTCTGCCTTTCCAAGACTGAGGACAAATTTTATGAAGTATCTAGTACATAACACAACTTGTAGAAATGCAGAATAAAATTTTGTGATTATTTGTATTTTATGATCTTTAAACTTTTCTTCTCAGATTGGGCACAGTACAGTTTTTTTAGTCTCTAGCCTATATACAGTGATGCGGTCCTGTAGTGTTCCCTTAATACATGTAATGTGTTGTCAATTATAGTCCAGAACTACTTAATTCTCCAACCACTGCTAAAGCCTGTAATAGAGTAATTAAGATGTGTATTCCCTTAAGGACACTCCAAGGTGAAACAATGAACAGAAGACATAAGACAATTTGGTGATGGAACATGTGCTTTGGAAATATGAATTATTTCCAAGTGGCAGAGCAGGAAATAGAAGGCAGAACGTTTAAATTACCTTATCATATAAATAAACCATAGAGTTTACAGACACCAGAGCATGCTCCTCACCCCTCAAAAGGCCTACAGGGTTCTAACTCATTCTGCAATTCTGCTATGATTTTGTTATTACTTGCATCGTAAAGGATGCTTCACTGACACGAATCCAGAAATGACAGTATTAAAATAACAACTGTAATCAACAGATCTTTGATGTTTTAGAACTTAGAAATTTTGGCTTCATCTGTAGAGGTTCAAGAGCTATTGCCCTGTTCTCTGAGAAAGGAAAATCAGGACTGAGGCAGAGTGCAGACTCCTAATTTTCCTTTTTGGTTGAATTCCATTCTTTCTAGTTTTGATAAAATGACAGGAGCATATAATCATTTCTTTAATTTAATTTTACAACTGTACATCAGAATGTAATCCATCTGATACTTGATAGATTTTGGGGAGAGACATAAAGGTTTGGTAGTCTATATCTGACCAATAGTTTCTTGCCACTTCTTTAAGTCATTCTAAGTTCCTATAATGAAACTGAGGATCCTGAGCTAAATTAATTGTTAAACTATGAGGTATTTTATTCTTGTTCCAGTTTGGGTTTTTTTACCAAATAAAACCCACTGGCTGCCTTAAGTCAGTGTAATTTTCAGAAGTGATTCTGGTTTTAGAGGAATTAAATATAGATGTGTTAATATTGCACCATTTTCTTCCACTGATAACTTTCTCAGTGTTGCTTTATACTATTATTTCCCTTTTTCTGATCTGCAAGCCAAAACAGCCATAGATTAATGTCTGAGGCTTAAAACTTAACCAGATTTTAGCTTTGATTAGCTAAGAAGATTATGCCAAGTTGAAAATGAATTATAACTGAACCAAAACTATTAAAACAATGTCAGTGTAGACATTAATTCTTGGTTTTCTTATTTAATGTTTTTTTGCCCAGTTGGTAATGGTGAAAGTGTAATATGAGATATGAGAAAGAAGGAAATCTTAAAAGGCCATGCAAATATGTTTGTCTAATTACTTGGAGCTGTGGTGATATTTTTCTTCTTTTTTCAGGAGTTGGAGAAAAGATGTTACTATTCTTATTTTATAATACCTAAATATATTTTGGTTATTTACTTCATGACTCTTATAAATTCTGACTTTGTTTGATTAGTGAAAAGGCATTCGTTCAGTCAATGATGTTCTTACGATCATAACTATGCTATGCAGTTCATTGCTATATTCATGCATGGCTTTTTATTTGAATTTTAAGAAAACTGAGTTAAGTAGTTGTTTATCTAAGGTACCACAGCCCTTTAAACTGTTCCCTGACACGATGACTTACATAAGGAGTTGGGAGACAGAAAATTTTTTGAAAGCGAAGGAAATTACAAATGGGAAAAGAAGATGTAGTAACTCCCTCAAGAAGATGATTGTTTAGTTGCCTGTAGTAAAGACCTAGAAGTCAAGCTCAGTTCTTGTTAAAAGCAGATGTAGTTAGGTCTTGTGAAGTGTGTTCTGCTGAGGAAGGAAAAAAAAAAAGGCAAGAAGCAGGAAGGACTAGTTGATAAATAAATTAATTGATAAGAAAATCCTGAGAATCTGAACCCTCACCTCCCTCTATGACAATAAGAAGTGTAGACTGAGACAACAAATGTGGTAGGACTGTAAAACCAGAACCACATCAAAACTGATGCCTATTGCCATTGCAGTCCTGAAACAAGTTGTTGGTACAGGGTGACCAAGGAAGTTTATTGCAGAATGTATAGGAGAAATGAATTACCGTGAGCACCCCTTTGACTTCATGCAACAGATGCCATAGGCTATATTCCACCATAACATTACTTGAAGTGATTTAATGAGCTATTAAAAGGAGACTGCTTCAAGAGTACCAGCTTGGTAGTAGGTCAGTGGCCACAGATTTATGGAACATATGGCCACCAGGATAATTGTGTAATTAATTAAGGAATAAAGTGGTGTTTCAGTAGTTATAAGTAGTTGCCCAGAATAGCAATTTGTCAAAAGGCAAAAGAGTTACAGATGCCTATCATCAAGCAGCTAAATGTATGTTTTAGTTGGGTAAATTAGTTAATTAGGAAATTAGTTTCTTTAATTAGTAGTTTCAGCAGTTGACTATCTTGAAATTTGCAATAGCTTTGGATGGATATCATGCATCTATGATGTATTTATGCTGTGAAGAAACCTTAAATGTTGGTTGTGTTCAGATAAAGAAGAAAATGGCCTCATTTTTTTTCCTCCATGTTTTCTTTTTTCTTATTTTTACAATTTTTGAAATACATTGTTTTGTGACATCTTTTTGTTCATATTTACTTTTTCTAGTCAATTTGAGCCAGGCAGATGTAGAATATACACAATGAACATACTAGTGTCTTAAGCAACAACTGCTTGTTAAAGTTAATTTTCATGTTTGGCTGTATTTTATTTAGAAAATTGTCTTATTTCTGATAATTTCGTAACTATGGAACATGATTTCAATGACAAATGAAGATACGTTTGTCTAGTCACACCAATTCTCTGTGACCCTTCTTTGTTCATACTTCAGAAGAGTATACTTGCTGTTTTATGGAAGTACCTCATCTGACAGTACTGACAATTACGATCAGTCTTGAGCATAAAAATTTTTTCATGAGAATAAAAACATTCTACACTTGGAAATAAATTAGAGCACAGCATTCTATTTGGATTGTAATTGTATCTTTAAACCATAAGGTTCTGAGAATCTTCAGATTCCTTTTGAAAGGAGAAGTCTTATTTTCATAATAAGGAGTTATTGCTGTTTCAGGGTATTATGTGACCCACTTCATCTTCTTTTAAGTGACTTGAAAAGATTAGAGCCTTGGCAGAAATATTTTTTTTCTGTATTATAAAGGCCTATTTGACTTTCTGATCTGCTCTCTCCATAGGAAATAAAAATTTTTGCCTGGAGGCTTTTTTATGGCACAACATGGAAGCTATCTCTGAAATACTGTGCCACATAGTGGGATTTTTCTCTCTGTGTCCTTACTCGGTAAACTAGTGGAATAGTCAAATACAGGATCAGTTCTGTGGTACTTATTTAAACTACACTAGCAGTGTCTTTTCTATCAAAGAAAGGCCTTTGGTTTTGATTGTGGAATTTTACATATTTTCTAAAGAAAATAATAAAATATTTAACAACCTCTACATGCCATCCAACAAATGACAGTTATTTTCCTGGAAACTGAAAGTTCTTTATACTAATTATATCGAATTTTAGAGTTGCCAGTTACATTTGCAAAGCAGAATGTATCAAGTGACTCAGCTCTTGGTGTGAGCAAGAAGCTAACTGAGAAATGGCTCTGCATTAATGACCATTTCATTCCTGTTCTCCCTAAGATCGGAATTTAGGTTTTTATTTTTTTTTTTATGTTGTGCTAGTTATATGAAACAATTCTTGTCACAATAATTTAGGCAAAAAAACTCCATGCCTGAAAGTACAGACTTAGTTTTTGCTGGTGATATGTGGCAACTGTAGTTGATACACAGTAGGATTTAGCATATAAAGTTTCACGTGCAGAAGTTATAATTGCTTGAGAGTTAAGTTTCTAATTGCCTGAATTTATATCAATGAAAGAACTAAATTTAGTTGGAAAAAAGTTGACTTTTTTAAAAACAAACTTATGACTAGCTGAATCTCCTGCAAACACTAGTAAATGTGTTCTTGCACTTTGATTAAAGTATACGTTAAGCGCCTTTTATTTTACCTTTTACATTCCTGGACCTGTGCTGAAAATGATCATAGCGTGGCATTACTGAAGAACACTGATTTTGCCTTGGGGCTAATTAGTGGAAAATTTAGAAAGGTAGTTCAAAAATTGTCAGAAGGAGGTTTTTGTATAATTTTTTTTCAGGGTTCAAAATTGTATTTAATGTGTGTTATGTTCCATGAAGTAAATATATCTCTAAAGTAATGATTGTTTGAAAGATGGCATTTTTTTCTTTGTCTGCATTTGGACCAAAGGTCTGTTTTCTATTTATAGAAAACTTGTCTGTTTTAACTTACACAGTAATTTCAACTACTACACTATATTGATTACTAGCTAAAAATAGTTTGCTACGTTGTGTATAAATAGCTGAATTAATATTTAGAAAGTGACATAAATATTTTATAATATTCGGCCAAAAGACTTGCATAGCTTGAGTTAAGTAAATCCTGCGTTAAAATACCATCATTGTTTAAGGAAGCCTGAGTGCAATTCCTCAAATGGTAATTTGGTTTTTCACATGTGTTTTATTTTTTTTTATTCTCTTTTTTTTTAATTCACATGCTGCAAATTCTGCAGGCTTCAGTCAGGTGTGTGTGAATACACATGAATTCATGCACATGTGCTCACACCCAGAGTTCGTAATTTTATCATCTTTTTATTACTGTCTTTGACTTTACACACTTTGACTTCCACTGCTTCACATTTGAGTGTGAACTTTCGGGGGGGGGCTATCTTTTATGTTTTAAATTACTCAGAGTTTCCATCTGCTTTTACTTGCCTTGTGGTTGTGAAGATCATGCTTGGCCCATGGGATCTTACACTGTGCCGAGAGGATGTGGAGTTTTGTCAGCCAGGGAAATATGTCTGGCTTTTTTTTTTTTTTTTTCAGCAGCTTTCATATGCTTCTCTTCTTGTGTGGTCCCACTAAACTGAGTATATTTGACAGAAATACTCTCTCTCTCTCTTTCTCTTTCTGTCTTCAGTGTGCTTCTCTCTTTTAAGGACTCTGTGTATGAGAAATCTGAGATCAAAAAATTTTAGTCCTGACTGAAAACAAGGTAGTGTTACATAGAAATGTACTTTAATAGTTGCACATTCTAAATTTATAACAGCATTCCACATTCTGGTTAAACGCAAATATTGGTAGATCTGCATTTAACAGTAAACATCCCAGTTATGTCTTCGTTGAATATTCTGTGCTTTCTTTTTGCAGGCACTGCTACAATCTACAGTTCAACAGCAAGAAGCAGCTATTGAAAAACAGTATGTACTAGCAATTGAAAAACATTCTCACAAATGTGAAGAACTTCTTAATGCTCAGGTATGGGTGTGCACATACAGAAATGTTCGTGGTTTTATTTTAGTTTCAATTCTTTTCTGTTTGAAAGAATATGTCATCACCAAAGAAAACAATCATTTTCATCTTATGTCCTCAGCATGGCAGTAAACACAAGTATTTAAAAATCCAAAACAGGTAATGATTCATCAGCTGTTGAGATCAAAGATGCTCCATAGTGTTTAAAACGCAGATTCACAAAGACTGAGAAAAAGTCTCAGAGGAAATTAGTACTTACACCTTTAACAGCTGCCATTTGCTGTAATCTTGGAGAAAGCATGCAATTATTTCTAATTTATGAGTTAAATGCAGGGTTTGATTGTATGGGATTTGCACAAATTTTTGTCCAAATTCTTTGATGCTTCTTTGGTGGTAGACACAAACATCTGTTTCCAAAACTATTTTTATTTCATAGAAATCTTACATAAAAAATTAAAAAACTAACTAGAAGGAATTATGTAATATACAGAAACATGTATACATAAGTGGGCATTTACTGGCTCATTTAACTTGACAAGGAAAAGCACACTGCACAGCAAGTATTTGGAATCACACCAATTACTGATGAGTGAACAGTGTAAACCTGATTTGTTATTGAAAATACCCTGGTTTAATTTACTTACATCTCTTGAATCAAAATAGTAATGAATTTTAGTGTGTAAGTTTAAAGAGAAAAGTGAATTTGTTAATAGCATCCTGAAGTTGTTTTCATTGCGATTAACAGTATTAACAGTTACCTTTTAGATATTGTTAGCAACAGTTCTACCAAACATATGAAGGATAATAGTTTGTTTTCTAAATCTTTGTGGGGTATATTACACTTAAATACATGAAGAGTCCACTTGGATGTATTCCATTATTTGCAACATTTTTTATGACCATTTCACAGTTCTGATGTTATCAAATAGCACTTAATGCAAACATGTATTAAATAAATAAGTATCTGCATAAACAATGTGAAGGATAGATGTAATAGTTTGGAGAAATCAATTCCATCATGAATGAGGAACTTATTGCATAGAACTACAGTTACTTAATGCTTAACATAAAGCTCTGCCTAAAAAACAAGTAAATATCAATTTGTTTTGTGTTTCTGAAATGAACATATTGTTTACCGACTTGGTATTGTTTTCTGAATGTTAAATAGAAGTGAATCGCACAAAGTCTGGAAGCAGATTGAGCAAAAATGTTGTGCCCATGGTATGTTACATTTGCACTGCAAGCCAAAAGGTGGGGAAAGAAATGTGAAAACATGTTCAAGAGGTTCAGATTTACCTGGGGAGAACCCAAAAATGTAAGGGACTTCCCTGGAGGTGTTTAAGGCACGGGTGGACGAGGTGCTAAGGGGCATGGTTTAGTGTTTTATAGGAATGGTTGGACTCGATGATCCGGTGGGTCTCTTCCAACCTGATTATTCTATGATTCTATGATTCTTAGTTGTAGGACAGGAGAGTACTTAAGACATGATACAGTGCCCAGTTCAGATCATGTGTACACTTAGTGCAATTTAATGCTCCTTTTGCATCCCAGAAATGGGTTACATTTTGTTTACAAACGTCCAAGTCATTTGTCATTCAGCTCAAATCAAGTTTTACCGCATTTATTTGTAATGTAAAACTGGAATTTTGAGGCCTAATCTAGACAACAAGAGAGAGTGCTTATTGTAGAACTAATGCATTTAATAAAAAAAGATTTATACTGGCAGATTTTGTTCACTCATAAATCATTGTTGGAAGAGATCTGAGAAATATGTATTAGGTTTTTACTCTTTTTTGAATATATTTATTCTTAAATGTAAGCTTTGGTGTTATTTTCTTTTTGTGCTAACAGTTAAGATTGCTGAAATGATTTGTAATGTTTATACACCAAGTTGATAAACATTCTATGTTATGGGATTGTACGTCCATATCCATCTTTACATGGATAGTTCTGAGTATCTATAACACTGTAACAAATTTTTTGTTGTGCAGCAGTAATTGCACAATGGAAATATGCAAATGTGTTCTGTGCACAATCCCTTCTAATATTCATGCCTTACAAAAAGTATTTTGCTTTCAGACTTTTAAGCCCCCATAAAACTTTAACCCATGTAGTTTTTTTGTCCTCGTTAGCCATTTCTTCTACATTTTCTGCTGTTTTATGTTAAGTTCCACAAAAGCAAGATTATCTTATCTATTAACTCCTTTCCTAATCCCATTTTCCCTTTAATTCCCATATCCTCAAACACCCCCAACCCCTCCACAATGAAAATGTCTCTTTGAGAAGGAGGAAAGGTTGTTTTTCTATACTTGTTTTTAACCTATGGTTAGAGTTTACTTAAGGTTCTGATTTTGAAGCTATATTTTATCAGTGTTGTGCCCGTGAATGGAGGTGCGTGTTAAAAGTTTGTCTAGAGAGGTACCATACTGCTGATACAGTCAGTGCACAAGGCCGTGACTTCCAGGATAGGGGAAGATGTGAAAGGCCTAAGTCAGTTCTAACTCAGTTTTCTGCTAGACAGATTTCTGCAATTAATCTTTGATAGTTAAACGTGAGGTTTTGCAGCATACTGGCAAGCTATGGGTAACATCATTGTCATCTACAGGAGGGCACTATCGACCCATCAACAGTTCTGTATCTTGTTTCAGGTCTGTTGGCTATCTTTTCACTGTACTCTTCTAGATCTAAGTCCAAAGGTTTAAGACATGGGTAAAGTTACAGAAAATTCTCCAAAGTAAAATTCTGAGCTATTTTCTATTCTGGCTCTTCTGACAGATGCTTTTCCCACTAATCCTAAATTAAGGAAGTTCTGGTCTGTTTTCAAGTTTATTTTCATCTTCTTGTAGTTCAATATACTCTTCGATGGACTGTACTGAACTGCCTCTTGGTGAAGCGTCTCTCTGTATTAATTGTTATCACTATCCATTGCTTTTGAAACAAACACTTGAGGAATGATCTTTAACACTGAACAGGACAATGGCAATTCTTCTATTCTGTACCAGGAATCAGACACATCATATACCGAATATCTGGGAAAGAAATGCATGTCAGTTGTCCATTTTCAGTGTTTGCAGATATTGGAGAAAAACACACATCGGTTTATTATGAGTTGGAAAATCACATATTTCGTCCTTATCTTTTTCTGAGACACAAGCATATTCAATGTTGCCTCCTGAAACTGAACACAGACTTTGATCCTGTGTTTTAATTAGTATGTTGTATGAAAATAATTACCAAAAATATGATCAACAAACTTTTTAATAGAAATTTCTATTACTCTGAATATGAAGACACATGTAACAACAGGTTAATAAAAGTGCTTCTGTGTAGTCAGGTATTGGTGAATGCTAGAAGTGCGGTGCCATATGGGGTAGAATAATATTTATCTGGTAAAGTATGAATTTTAAAAACAAAACTCAAAACTCTAAACCAAACCAGACATCTGACAGGAAAACTTATCCCTCTGAGATTACTGACAAATCACTGCTATCCAGAAGGACCCTGACAGGCTTGAGAGGTGGGCCTGTGCTAACCTAAGGTCCTGCACCTGGGTTGGGACCAGGTGGAGAATGGATTGAAAGTGGACTTGAAGAGAAGGACTTGGAGGTGCCGGTGGGTGAGAAGCTCAGCATGAGCCCACAATGTGTGCTTGCCGGCCAGAAAGCCAACTGTATCCTGGGCTGCATCAGAAGAAGTTTGATCAGCAGGTCAAGTGAGTTGACTGCTCTCATGAGATCTCACCTGGAATACTGCATTCAGGTCTGGAGTCCTCAGCACAGAAAAAACATGGATCAATTATATCGAGTCCATAGGAGAGTCACAAAGATTCTAGAGGGCTGGGGCACCTCCCATACAAGGAAAGGCTGAGAGAGTTGGACTCGTTTAGCCTAGAGAAGTGAAGGCTCTGGGGAGACTATAATTATAGCACCCTTCCTGTACTTAAAAGGGTCCTACAGGAAAGCTGGGAAGGGGCTCTTTATCAGGGAGTGCAGGGATAGGATGAAGGGTAACTCTTTTAAGATGAAAGAGAGGAGGTTTATATTGGATATTAAGAAGAAATTTTTTCTTCTGAGGATGGTGAGACACTGGCACAGGTTGCCCAGGGAAGTTGTGGCTGCCCCATCCCCGGAGGTGCTGAAGACCAGGTTGAATGAGGCTTCAAGCAACCTGATCCACTGGGGGGTGTCTCTGCCCATGGCAAGGGGGTTGGAACTGGATGATCTTTAAGGTTTCTTCCAATCCAAACCATTCTGTGAATCTACGATTATATGGAAGCATTAGGCACATTGCTTTTCTAGATGTATCCAGAAGAACTTTGGAATAAAGGAAGAGCACTGAGACTTAAGGCGTCACTCTGCCCTTTTTAACAGGAAAGAGCAGCATTTTTTTATATGTGTATTTCAGGTTCATTAAATGTATCTCGTAGAGAAATACTGTTTCATCACTGAGATCTGTAACTAAGCAATTCCCTGGGCTGAATGCTGGATGCAGCTAGGAGAGGCAGGTATCACTGGCAATATTCTGCTGTTCCATACTTCTGTATTTGGAATAGTATCTTTCAGCTTTCCCCGTTTTCCACTGTTTGAATAGAAGTAGCCTATTCAAACATCAAACTAGATTTTTCTTCTGAAAATAGAGGCTGACACAGAGACTGAGTAACTTTAAAAAGCACAGACCATAAATGGCGCCATAAAAAAGATGGAGCAATAAATATCTCTATAATAAATAAAAGTTTTTGCTATTTAGGGCTAGGATATTCTAAGGAGATTTGTTATTAAGATTGCTAGACCATAAGCACGATAATAAAAAAGGACTGAGCTGTTTTCAGAGGAAGCCCTAGAAATGATGATTTATCAGAAATTTCACTCACTATTCAATCCAATTAGATCATGTTAAAAATCTGGGGGTTGAATTATAAAATGATCAATGATCTGTGTATTGAAGTAAATTAAAATCTTAAATGCCTCCAGCAAATCACCTCATTTGTGAGAAAACATTTGCCCTTTGTTCCTTACTTTGGTGATCTGCTTCCTCACGGTCTTCAACACAGTGTGAAGCAGGCATTCTTAGATGGAGAGGGATTAAAGTGTATGTGAAGTGAGGCTCAGATCGCTCATTTCTGCGTTTAAATTATGACATGACAATATTCCTCTTTTTCTCTATGTCTTCCTGAGGCAACAGTATCAAAGTGGTACAACTGCATGTTCTGTGTAGTGTTTTCATGCTTGGAAGTAATTAAGGGGTGTGTATGTTGCTGTGGTCTTTAATTATGTTAGTCTACATATTTTCCATTTTGATTAATGCAAAAGAAGAATACATACAGACAGGAATAGAAGTCTTTAATACTGTAGTTCAGTTGCATGCATCTTCCCTTCGTGGGCTGGTCTTCTTTTGTTCTACTCAGTAAACGCTTAAGGATGTGCCTTAGGGTTGTATGGCCTGCAGTTTTGCTTTGTATAAAGTGTATTATGCTGAATTTTTTTCCACGGTTTAAGAAGCCAAAGGAGCTGCTAGTGCAGTTGCTGAGACAGAACAGACCAGGAAGTGTCACACAAAAAGGAAAGAACTCGGTTAAATGTTTTTTCTGCATATTTGCATGTTGATATTTTTGGTGATGATTTTCAACGAAGCTATGAAACGAATCTTGCAGTGTAGATGCAACAAACAAACAGGTGGAATTAACTCTGTGTCCTTAATTCTTCTTCCACTCTACGTTGCCGTGATGTTAGCTGTCATTTGTATGATAAATAGCAGTTCAAAATCTTTTGCATGGTGGATGAACTCGTGTTCTTCTTTAGAGATGTGCTCAGAGGTGTACTGGTTTAGCTTCAGTTTGCAAACAGGTTGCTGGAAGGTGTGTCAGAATAGAAGTTCCATTTGGTAGAACTCAGTGAAGTGTATGATGATTCCAGCTTGTGGAAAAGCAGAAAACTAGTGTGATGATAGTAATGAGCTGCTTACCCTCTCCAATATTTGAAAGATGTGTTCTGCGTAGCCTTATGTGAAGAGTTCCAGTAAGTCCCCCAACAATTCTTAAAATGCCAACTGTAAAAAGTACTTGTTCTGCATAGCAAGTGATTGTATGCCAGAGAAAATGTTTATTTCATTCAGCAACTTAGTTCTACAGTCAGGAAGTACAATATTCCATTTTTTCAGATCTTGTTTTTGTATCTACTCATAATGTGCAGCATGTTTGTATAATAATGCTTATTTTATGAACATTGATTATTTATTTTTCTCCTCTTGTAAGCCAAAGAGATTCTATGTTTTTCCCATCTGATGGTAGTAATTGTGAAATCTGTTCATGTCTGATCTTGAAGGGAGCATATGCAAACTAGATTCTTAAAGAATTTTGAATATTTGCAATTTTAGCAGATGTTAGCCAGTTTTTCAGTGAGAGTAGTAGATACTTGAATAATCCTGAAGGCTTGCATGCTGAAGAAAGGAAGACTGGGGGGACATAACATTTCTGGTTCGTTAATCCAATAGGTTTGGAAATTCTTGAGAGTATTTATCCTATCCTTTTCTTTATTAGAATTTCTCAGGTCTTCTTTATTCTCTGGTAGCTCCTTATTATGTAAAGAGGGGAAAAAGTATTAGAAACCCATTGTCAATTTGAGTAATTTATTCCTAAATTCATAATACCTCCTTCATTTGTGCTTATATAGAAAGAATTAGTATGAAAAGATTAAGAATCAGATTTTTTTTGTGCTTGGAAGGCTTTTATTTGCTTGTTTGTTTTCCTTAAATCCTGAAAAAGTTTGTTTTATCCTTGCTTAGTGTTTTGGTTTTGTATATGTTGACTTTGTATGCAGTATTGCCTAGTATTTATCTCCCAAAGGAAGCGTTACATTGCTGAGATCCAAAAAGGCATATCTGTTTTTTGGAAAAATGTGAATCCTCAACAGAGTCTTGTAGCTTCATTTGAATCTGCCAGCTATTGCAGCCTAGTTAGAAGATGATTTTTGCACTGTTAATTCAGCTAGGATACTTTCAGAGTGTCAACCAAAAATCCTGTTTGGAAATTGCATTTGGTTCCTTGAATTTGTCAAGTTCCACTTGGACATAGCTCTTATAGGGTGATTTTTGTTTTCTGCCTTTTTCTTATATTAACAAGTTTCCTTTAAATCTTCAGTATTTGTTGTGACTTTATATAATCAACTCTTGTCAGCACTGAACAACTAAGTAATATAGTATGATTTTTCTCCTCAATTATATTTTCTGTCAGTTATTGTAGAAAAATGTTGTTTCCCTTTGTTTTGCTATCTTCCATTACTGAACATTTTGCTGTTTATAATGCTCATATTTTAGGAGTTATTTTTCCTGATTCCTTGAGAAATACAGGCTGTGAGATGAGTTAAACCTCGAAAACAGGAAAGCTAGTTAATATATTTTTTTTCCTTTATATTTTTAGTGAAGTTCCTTATCTCAGTATCCTTAGGATCTTGAAGTTTGTGGTTTTTTTAATAGTCTCCATTACAATGTACACTTTCCGAGGAAAATATTTTCACTATTAGATGACTTTGCATAGATTCCTACTTTACTTATGAAAATAGTGAAACACATATGCAGCAAAATGTTTTAAGCTTAATTTCAGCCTCTGATGTGCTTCAAATTATACAATTTACATACTGTCTGTATGCTGCTGAATAGAACCCTGAGTATGAGTATATGCTTAGTTATTTTATTACCATTATAATTTTTTCTATGTTTTCATTGTTTTAACTTTTCTGGTTTAATAATGTTTTGCTGATTCTTGAGCTTTCTCTTAGAAAAATCTTGCTGCCTTGTTAGCCATTTGGACCTCAAACTGGCAAAAGATACAGTTCAACCATACAGTAATAAGTTATAATTTGAGGAAGTGGAAATATGTAACAGATGTTGGAATTCTTCGGACAGATTTTCCACCTTGTGCTGCCAAACACTCAGATGCCACAGATAGTGAGGACAGTGTAGGAAACCAGTTACGATTACCAGATCTTGTCATTTGACTTAAGCATAGTTTAGCAGTGGTGAAGAAGAGGTGCAGTGTAAAAGAATATGCTGTTAAATATAGCTAGCCTTTCTACAGGAGCAGAAAACTATTATTAGTGTTTTAATAAGGCTACCTTTTTCCTTAAGTTAATATTTTGAATAGGATATTGAAAAGGACATTTTGATAACATTACAAAACCATGATGCTGCAACTGTGTATTTTTGTTATGTCATCGCCCTCTCACATAGATCATGTTTTCCATGCCCTATAGTATTTCTTCTTACTCTTAGATTCTTCAGGAGAGACAGAAATAAAAATAGAACTGGTTAAAAAGATTTCTTGTTAAAATAGAGGAACAGATTTGAAACAGTGAATTGTTAAAAAGCCCAGTCCAGTGGTTTATTATTCCTGTCGATGAACGAAGTGCTGAAACATATACTGAATGTTTCTAAAGATAATTTTTCCCAAATCTCAAGGACAGGAATTGGTCTATATCCGTATGTAATGTAGGTACAAGAAGCCAAAGATCTGCATATGAGAGTTAAAGTCTTATGCCTGTGTTTTGTCTGTTAAACTGCTGACTACAGTGACGGTTTCTTAGATTAAAAAATTAATAAGATTTTTGTTACGAGAAAAACTGGTCATTCACTGAGGATTAGAGGTATGTATATTTTAATATAGTGTGTTTTTTCTGAATGATGCTATTAGAATGATCCAAGTGTCATTTAATTAGTGTGTGAAAATTGTTTCCTCACATGAAAGATCTGTGGAAGTTTGAAATATCATTATTTTGTTGCAGTGATACCACAAATAATCCGAGCTCATTTTCTTCTCCTTAGTATTAGGCTATTCATATTAACTTGGGTTGTTCTGTGATGTTGTTTGCCAGTTTGTTTTTCAATTATTATCTAAATGACTACTTTCACATAATTAACAAAATAAATTTATCAATATTGGATTTGGTGATCTGTGCATGATGATTTACTCAATATCTACTCAAGATTTACTCATATTTGCAGGAATCAATCTGCAAAAACAAATAGGATGCCGTTTAGTTATAGCAAAAGAATTGCATTCTCGTCTCTGGATGAAATCCTCTACTCTTTTCATTTTAAATGAAACAGTACATGGTAAAGGAAGAAACTATCTGTATTTTTAAAAAGCCTTTCAGTTCATGCAAGACACCCTGTTTGCCATTTTCCTTTAAATTTGCACTTTAGGATTAATAGGACTATACAAGGAATTAAAACTTACTATATTAGAATTAGTTAATAATAGCTTTAATACAGTGTTCCAGCTGTAAAATAGCTCATATCCTGCATAATTTCATCCACTTCATGAATTATTATAATATATACTTTGTAATCCTTCAAAAGATGCTTACCTGAAGAAAAATGCCATGATTCCTCAGAAATAAACTTAATATATAAAAATAACAAAAAAGACCGACTAGTTGCTATTGTGATTAAATCTGTTTACAATTCTCTGTGACTCACATTCCAGGAAAAAAAGAAATATTTTTTTGATTTCTTTTTTACAGGAATCAAGAAAAACCACAGGACCTCTGTATTTATATTTGAATCTACATCAAACAATTTTCATTTGGAACCATTGCCTAGAGAATTTCTTGCAGGGAGGAAAACATTATAACCTATTTTTGAATGCCTTTTGTTTTAAGTTGATTTTCAGAAGACTCTTCTTTGACCCTCTCTTGCTGTTTTCCAGATTGTAGGGTGGAAGTACTAGTATTTCTCTCTGCTTTGGAATAACATTTTTTTAGAAAAGTTAGGTTTTTTCTTTTATTGGGAAACACTTTCTTGTGTTTCATTGGGCCATCATGTCCCACTACAACTTGCTCTTCAGAATTATTAGGCATCATAATTTTGCACTCTTAACCGTATGCTCCCTGCCTAAGAAGTAAAAAGAAGCAAACTATAGCTTGTCACAAACAGGGCTGGATAAGGCTCTAGGTCTATGGAAGTTAGTTCAGACAAAGTGGTACATTAAAGAGATATACTATTTGTTGGAGCTAAACTAAAGGGTTTTCTTATTTAGCTGAGTATCTCTGTATAGTGTTCTTAAGTCTATTGTGCCTTATAGATAACATGCACAGTGTGAATGTGCAGCCTAGCAAACTTAAGCTAGCTGAAAACTTTCTTTTTGCAGTAAAGTAGAGCTTTCACTGAGATTTATTTTGGTCTCACATTGATTCACCCACCATATTTCCAGGTCAGGGCATTTTTTTTTAATTTTTTTTTTTTTTAAATTGTAGGCAAAACTTTTCATCAGTTCCAGTTTTGCACTTTAGCCCAGAGTCAGTGAGGTATATTTGTTCAATAACAGCTGGATAATTTGATTCAAATCTGACTATAAGACAGCATTCATAGCTTAGGTGCTTTTTCCAAACGTAAGGCTCTCTAAGTATGTCTCCATCGTAACTTTCAGAGGGAAACTGAAGTAGACAACTATTTTTCCCAGGACTGTTAGTTCTGATGAACTCATTAGCCTGCTTACAGGAGTCTGATCACTCCTTGAAAGTTTTTTTTCAGTTTACTCATTGAAGCGTGGACAATATCCTTTTCACAGGTACAATTACCAGGAGACCTCCAACTTTGATATCCAGATAAAGCTTAAGAGAAAGCAGCCTCTGCAATGCTTGAGAATCAAATTTCAGTGTATAAATAGCTCCGAGTGATGCCTTAAATCTCAGTGCTCTTCCTTTACTCTAAAGTTGTTCTGGATACATCTAGAAAAGTAATGTGCCAATTGTTTCTATATAATCATAGAATCACAGAATGGTTTGGATTGGAGGGAACTTTAAAGGTCATCCAGTTCGAAACCCCTGCCATAGGCAGGGACACCTTCCACTGGATCAGGTTGTTCAAAGCCTCATCCAACCTGGTCTTGAACACTTATAGGGACAGGGCATGCATGACTTCTCTGGACAACCTGTTTCAGTGCCTCACCACCCTCAGAGAAAAAAAAATTCTACTTAAAATCCAAACTAAATCTCCCTTCTTTCATCTTAAAATGGTTCCCCCTCATCGTGTCCCTGCACTCCCTGATAAAGAGCCCTTCCTCAGCTTTCCTGTAGCCCCCTTTAAGTACTGGAAGGGTGCTATAATTATGGTCTCCCCAGAGCCTCCTCTCCCTCTCCCTCTCCCTCTCCCTCTCCCTCTCCCTCTCCCTCTCCCTCTCCCTCTCCCTCTCCCTCTCCCTCTCCCTCTCCCTCTCCCTCTCCTCGGCCAGGTATAAAATCTGTAGCGCAATAAACAGTTCTTCAAGGTATTTCTCTAGGACTAGTACAAGAGAATTTGCTTTACTGGGTTGTATGGACAGCTGTTGCAACGTTTGTGATGATGTCTGAACTTTTGGAAGTTCAGATACGAAAGTAACCATTTATGGAAGGATTATACTGTATGAATAAACATTTACACTAAAATAGGAAAAGACATGCCAAGGGATTAATGAGATGCTTAGATTCTTGAATTTATAAATTTTATGTTTCCATGGGAAATGGGTAGGCTATATAATGTAAAAGAAGTTGCATTGAAACATGATGGATGTCATGAGCTCTTATTTGGAAAGCATTCTAAATGTGCTCACAAATAGTAACCTCTAGTATCTTGAAAAATAGGAACTAATGTGTTCTTATACAGAGATACAATTATTTTCTTACTGAATTTCTGTGGATTCCATAAAACTCTAAATGTGTAGATTTTCTAATATATCTATTTTCTCCTAAGCTCAATCAAGGTAATCATACTGTAAATTGCAGTTACAGCAGCCTTCATTATTATGATAACTGTTTGCTTATTAGGCAACCTTTTTTTTGTTGAAGTGGCAGGCAAAAGCAAAATACTGTATTTTAGAGAATTCTCTTTTTGCTTCTAGAAGCAGCAATCTGATTTATCTTATAGCGCTTTCTGTATTTCCATTTTTTTGGTATGCTGTATCTCTGTAAAAATGATATGTCCAGACGTTGTTAAACTCCTCATTACTATAGCACCAAGTGGAGTAACATTTCCATGTTTTGTACAAAGTGTTCATCTCTGGATTTAGTTTTGTGTGGCTCTTTGCAGTGGAGGAGATACATTTTCACTTCAGAGAGGTATTAAAGATCAGAACTTTTCAAGTTTCTGCATGATATAAAAATTTTCGTCCTGATACTTTTCAGGATTGTAGGTCTCTTTCAGATTTAAAGTAAACTGTTGTGCAGTGAGGTTAGGATCATGCAGAAGGCTGTAGTCATGAAGTTATTTAATCTGCTGGGAGAATAAACTTATTGTTTCCGTTCGTCATGTATACATGTTCTATATTGTATTAATGCAAATGTCAGCATTGCTTCAGGACTTCCAGGATGGATTTGAATGTATTCTTGCACATATATGTAAAGTAAAATGTCTAAAAAGGCCCTGAAGCTTAAAGGCTCAAAATTGTAGTCCTGTGGAGGGTATTGTAGAATACATCTGGTATCTGGCCCATTACAGCAGCTTGAAATATGCGCAGTCTTTGAAGCTAACCTAGAAATCTGATGGTCAGAGTCAAACTGTCATTAACTGCTTCCAAGTCTTACACTAGAAATTCTAATCTTGCTGAACAAGTTGACTGCTATTCTATTGTAGGTTTTTTAAAGAGTGAGTGATTTTCTCTAATGACCTGTCCTCAGTAACTCCCTCACTGATTGACTGAAGCAAATAGGTTTTCAGACTTTCAATTTATCATGGAATTGTAGAATAGTTTGGGTTGGAAGGGACCTTAAAGATCATCCAGTTTCAACACCCCTGCCATGGGCAGGGACATGTCCCACTAGATCAGGCTGCCCAAGGTCCCATCCAGCCTGGCCTTGAACACCTCCAGGGATGGGGCATCCACAGCCTCACTGGCCAGGCTGTGTCAGTGCCTCACTACTCTCATCATGAAGAAATTCCTCCGTATTTCCAGTCTGAATCTGCCCCTCTCCAGTTGATACTCATTGCCCCTAGTCTTATCTATCTCTACAAGTCTTTGTAAACAGTCCCTCTCCAGCTTTCTTACAGGCCCCCTTCAGGTACTTTATGCTAGTAAACTTTGATTTGTGACATTTGACTGATGAAGTATGTGTGTGCGTTTGTATTCTATTGTGCCATTTTTTTTTCAAATGGAAGTGAAATAACAGATATGTAATCTGTGCAGTCGGTCAATGAAGAGTCACAGGCATCATTTAACTTAAGTCCACTTATTGTTTCACGTTTGAGTTACTGGGAAGAAATCATTTCTATAAATGTTCTGATAGTTAAAGCTAATGTCTGAATATATGAAGTCCATAAGTTACACATCATTAAGTATAACCATAATGTGAATTTCACCACTCCTCCCACAGGTGTTTTCTATTAGAATATGTCTGCTACATTCAGACCTATTTTAAGTAAATTCACAAGGAAATGCCTCCTTGCGTGTTTATCCTGGAACGGCAGATAGGTGTTTTATTTTATGGAGCAGTCTAAAAGTTTTCTATTATATTCTTCAAATGAAAAAATATTTTTTAGAACATAGTATTGCAATTTGGTAATGTATTTCTAACTGCTGTTAGAGGCAATTATAATTGAAGCATAAAATTTATGAAATAGAAATGACTGTTTCTTAGAAATGCTGGTGAAAGGGGTATTTGCCTGCTTAAGTGTTTGTGTAAAAATTATGTTCATTATATACACTTCTATTAATATAAAACTGTGCTGTTATGCTTTCGTTTTGGTGATCTTGTAAAATATTTTAATATATTGATACTGATTAATGTTATAATATGTCATCTCTTAAACAGCATGTAAAAAAGGGTACTGACTTGCTAGCAATCATTTCATAACAAATATCAAACATCAGTAATTTCCAGTAATAATCTTTAGTTTTGGAACACAGCATAGCCGTTCCAGACATAATTCACATCTTTCAAATGCATTACTCAGTTTAGTGAAAAACAGATAAATGGGTTGTGATTAAGAACAGTGACAAAGTATGTATGTCTAGATACAGACTACCTGGTCATTTTACTTGCCCCTGAAAAAAATCTTTAGGATTACAAGAAAAACAGAAGAAAGCAGCTTTCTCTTTTGCTCTCATTTCCTGGATTTCATATTCTTGGTATCACAAATGTCTGAAAAAAATGCATTTCCCTTCTGCCATTTGTATGTATAACTGAGAGGTAGCAGAAGCGTAATTTAAGTTCTGCAGCTGTTTAAATGAAATGTTTAAAGTGTGGTGTTGCTTAGACCATCTTCATAACTTTTGTAATTGTCACTTTTATGTGGCGATTTTTTTTTTGACAACTTCTTTCCTAATACTCTTCAGACTGAGGAAATATTAAATAATCAGGAATCTAAATATTTCTTACTATTGTAATTCTTTTACCTGATGTAAAATCAATTGAAGTTGTATGTCACTTGATTGAATCTACATTTTAAATAATTTGTAAGCAACTGACAAGCCTAAGTGTATTGGATAAGTTATTTTTGTCTGTTTTACTAGTAGACTGTGACTACAATAATATGAATGTTTTCTCCAATAGCATCAGCGACTTCTTGACATTTTGGAAGCAGAAAAGGAAGTGTTGTCAGACAAGATAGAGGAAGCTTTGATGCAGCAGTCACAAAACCACAAGGTATTGCTTTTATTTACTGAAAAAAAAGAGGTCTGATCTGCACCATGGAGTTCATTGGGAATCATCCTGTCACAGTTATTGACAGGAAGAGGAAGCTTTCTCAAGCACTTTGACCATTTGAAATTATATTCAGCCACTCCTCTATTGTATATTGCAGTTTAATTTTTCTTAACATTCACAGGACGTGCTTGACAAATGTTTGGATGAAGAAAGACAAAGAAGTAAGGAGGCTGTGGCAGCTGCTGCAAAGGTATCTCTTGATAAGTACTAGACATGCAATGTGGATTCCATGTGTATTATTACAAATCCCAAGTTCAGCAAATCATTTCATAACAGAATTTGTCAAACTCTGTGTTCTCATGTGTGTTTAAAAGAAGCTGGTACTATAAATCATGAATATATCTTCTATTTCCTATATCTTAGTACAGATGGTATGTAAATTCTATCTAAGCCTCTGAATTAGTTTATAATTAAAAGCCATAATAATGCAGTTCAATTTCTGGTGTTACCTAAATATCTGGTTTCGTACATCTTGATTTGGAGAGCTAGGTGATACGGTCAACTAATGATCTTAATAAGACAATTGGCATTGTATCTTATTTAACCTTTGTTAAATACAGTCATTTTCGATGACGACAGAACTATTTTATAAATTGTGTAAAAATTTGGACATTTTATCTGATTTTCTTTATTCATTTAAGTTGATGTTTGACAGAAGTGAGTATTAACTTTTTAAAATATTATTTCTTCTGTCTGTTTCCTGCGCTCAATGATGACAGTAATTTTGTAAATGCTAAGCTATTTTTCATTTCGAATACTGATGTAGAATCCAGTATAAAAATTCAGTTGGATGTAATGATCTGGGAAATCTAGTGATGCAAGTTACCCAGCACAGTTGGTTAGGCTATATTATCATTTCTTGTGTATCTTCATATGTGCACATAAACACTAGTTGAGATCTCTCTGAGTAACACTTAGTAACATCAGAAACATCTGTTGCGTCATTGATATCTAGGGAAAAATTTGTGTATAATAAAATATCTTCATTTAATAGAGCAACTTCTAGCTCACATTTTTATTAGATTTTATAAATGTCTAAATAAAAAATCAAGTCTGAGTGTATTACAAGAAACAGCTTTATTTATAGATGTGTGTATTTGAGGAATCCGGTATCTTTTGCTATTTATAACTTCACTTGACCAATTTTGTAATCACCACCAAAAGGCGTTGGAATGACCTGTTAGTTTATTAAAACTGAAGCAAGTGTGTTGTTTGTTTTGAACTTCAGCCTACCATTATTTATTTGTAGATATGCAATGATTCCCTTGCTGAGAAATCAATTTGTGTAGCTTGGCGTATGTATAATTGTCCTTGTTATTTCAAATTCAGTGTGTGTCTTCTGATGATATGTAATGAGTGAATATAAACATTGGGGAAAAAAGGGTTGAAACAGTACTTCTTGTAGAATGCATAGCTAAGGAGCTTTGGGAGGGAAGATGAACGTGTGTAAGTATGTGTTGGCTACTTTACCATAGAAAGTGCTCAGTCTGGTTTTGGGCTCTAGATACCAGTAGATAAGAGCAGGAATAACTCATATATGGAAATATCAAGCAGTGTCGCGAGTCCTAATCTTACGTGGCTTCTACTGCATGTTATTTTTGTTGGCATTAAGTAAACAAGTTATGATATACTGTGTTTTCAGTAGGTGAGAATTTAAGATCCATGCTTGCAACATGCGTTTTCTTTCTCTGACTACAAAGTCATTGTCCAATGGTGATACCTGCTTGGTAGCACCTTAAGATAAATTTAAGTTCATAGTTCAGAAGTGAAAATATTCACATCCCATATCTTGTCAGCTCATAGATCTCATTCAAAGCAATATATATGATTTAGGAACCCACATTGGGTATTTTAGTCATTTACTTGTGCTTGATTTATTTCAAAGGCTGAGAAAGAAGTAGTGCAGGAGGCTGTTATGAAAGCAGTAGAGGAGGAAAGGAGAAAAATGGAGAAGATTCATGCTGAAGAGAGAAAAATGTGGGAAGAAGAACGTGACAGACATAAAGAAAAGATTGCCCAGGCTGTTCAGGAAGCCATGCAAGACCAGAGAAAACATAATCAAGTTAGTATATTTTAACCTTCTATGAACCTGCTTTGTGTACTTTATTTTTATTTTGAATTTCTTCCTAATGTTGTAGTAGAGTTTCTTGTGACTCCTGTCATTCATCACTGCACCTAGTTGATATTTGCAATGCATAGCAATCCTGTTAGCTTATCTTCATCTAGACTATGTGTATGAAGAGAAGTTGGCACATGCAGAACAGAATTCCTGCAACCTTTTCAGGGATATATATTGAAATGAGATGAATCATGCCTTGTAAATGCCTGGTTTTGTCCACTTACTTCAAAAGGCGCTCAAGATGACTAGTTCAGATACTGCCATTTACGTTGTGTAGACAGTTTAGGTGACTTCTTTTCTATTTTTTGTACATATGGAAAAGAAAAGATTTTACATTTCTTTTTTTATTCTTCCGGAATTCCCTTATCTCTCTTAGAAAAAAGATATTATTCTAAGACAAAAAATAGAATAGGTGCAGAATAAAGAGGGGGTTATGAAAACAGGAAACCTAAACCAGTAATGAAACAGAAGTGTTTTCAAGAGTTTTACTTATTAGAAGGGTGCTTCTGTAAAGATAATTGTTTGTCACAGAACACAAATTGAGAGGGTCATTCCCAACTTTGCTTTTAACAGTTGTCGGAATTAGTTTAAACATGTTGTTACAGCAGTTAAATTGCTCTACCAAAATCTAAATTTTGTAGTCTCTGGTGCTGGAAATATGTAGGGCAACAGTGTGTAAATTCACTGATTTCTTGGTGACATACTTGGGTGTTGTTGTCTGAAGAACTTTAAAAAAGGTATGTTTTGTTCAGGTTTTGTAATCTGATATTACTAAATTTTTTTTATTTCCCAAACAGCAACAACAAAGACCTTTAGAATTTGAAGTAAATTAGCATATCACAGATGTTTAAAAATCAACTCTTTGTAAACGTACCCTGTTTCCCTTTCCAGCATTAAAATACAATTATTAACCTCATACCTAATCAACTACACAGGTCGGGTTTGGATGCTAAGCCATTATTATGCTCAATGGTGCATGTCCACAATGAGAACTAGTACCTGTGGTGTAGACGATTTGTTAATAGGAGCGAGAGCAATATAGTAGTTTACTACAGTAAAGAAAAAGGCAGCAATTTTATAGCTTGTGGAACATGAAGAATTTACTAGGAAGACAACTATGGTAATAAAGGTTGAGATTTATGATGAATGCTGAAGATTTTTAGTGAAGGAGTCCTGTAGCTGGATGTATGAGGTCAGCCAGGGTTCTGTATTTATGGATTTGAGGAGCACGTAAAATGTCCCGAGGTGGGAGAATGGCAGATTAAGTTGATGAGGTGACTCAGGGTAGGTTTACTGTCCCTGTGGAGTGTACTGCCAGAGATTCTTTTTGTTGCAGTTGCCTTTAAAGTTGTCAGAGGACAGGATTAGAAATAGTTTAATATTCACAGATGTATTCTTTCAGGCTAAGTCTTAAAGATACTGAGATGTCAGTGTTTTTCTGAGGAAGAAATTCAGGCCTTTCAAAAAGATATTTTTTTCAGCTCTAGCTGATGAGTTGATCAAGTCATGGGTAGTGTTGTAGCATCTGGTGGTGTACTTGCTTTGGTGAGTAGCACTGAGGTAGTGGAGAGTGTTGCGATTAATTCTCCTATAAATTTCTTGCTCTTGTTGTAGTCATGTGGCATTAGTTAATTCCATCTTTTTAATACTGCATAGCTCTGACAACTTGAATAGTAACAGGAAGAATTTCTCTTATTGTTTTATAATATATGATAGTTTCTCTTTTGAGTTAGATTCATTTTTCAGATACCTAATCTATTTTCAATTAAGGAAAATCTTGAGATTTCCAAAATTCTCTCACATAAATGTATAGCATATTTGAAGTTACACTTTTTTATCTGACTAATGAGGACAAATTCTTTGGGGAGAATGGCCTTGTTTCTTACATTAATTTTCACTTGTTACTTCTACCAATAACTTGCCTGCTTCCTTTAGGCCATTGCTATTATAAATATACGACAACTACTGAAATTCTCTGTCTGACAACAAAAATAGTCCTTCAGAGCTAATGTGCCAACTGATAGCTTATATACAGTGTCAGATGTGCCTGGCTGAGCAATAAACAACACTTGGGACTACAAGCACTTTGTGTACGGACATTAATTTTTTGGGGTAGAGCCATCCACTCAGAAGTTGGGGGCTTTTTTTAATATTTTTAAAATTTTAATATTTTTAAAATTTCTCTTTCAAGAGCTATTGACTTTCTTGCAATTATTATTTAGACATCATAATCAGTCAAGTCAGCTCTGTGATGGTAAAAAGAAAACCTGCAGTCTAACATTTTAGTCAATGAAATGTAAAACTGTGGCCAAGTAATACTTGCCTCATTTAATTCTTCATGCTATGCTTTATAATTCTTCATGCTTCCTGCTTCAGAGTTGTCACCTGATACTATTATTATGTTTAATACCAAGTGATAAAACAACTGAGTGTAGTTGCATGTAAGCGGGTATGCAAAATAATCTTTTGGTATCAGAGATATAAAAAGAGCTTTAGGAGCAGTACTGTTATTTCAAGAAAGAGATCTTACTTTCTGACTAATGCATGATTTTCAGAACATAATACTGTGAAAGAGAAGCTTGACTTGTTTTCAGAGTAATCTTTCTTGTCTTAGTTTATCTTCTTCAGTTTATCACCAGAGCAAATAATCTGTGAGAAATCTGTGAGAATCTGGGAGAAAGAAAAGATATTTTTACGAGTATATTTACTTCTCGTTTTCTTTTTTAGTCTTCTATCACATTAGTAATTGTCATAGAAACATGGATTCAAATTTAATTTTCTTCTTTTGTAAGTTAATACAAAGAAATTTGCTTAACTGATTTTAACTAAAACAAAGAAATTAATCATAGTATTGAAGAGAGGGAATTTTGCTTCACTAATACCGTAAGTCTGCAAAATTGAAAGATCAAAAAGGGTCAGTGTAGTCTTCTGTAACTAGGTGTTGTGGAGTGGCTTCCAGTTGCGTCATCGATAAGTAACTCTAGGAATAATTAATGGAAAAATTTAAAGATGTTCAAAATGTTATAATTTTCTTTGAGATACAAGCCTACTGAATGACTTCGGTGGCTTAAATATATTTAGGTCTGTGTCCCACTTAAATAAGAAAAAAAACAGAAATTGAGACCCCAAATTTCACAGCCAAACTGGACCTCAAAGGAATTGTGAATCTGATAGTAGAAGCTGGGGTACAGTGCCAGCAGACACCAAGAATCATAAGCAAGAACCTACCACCCTGACTTTAAGAAAAATAATTTCGGCCAAATGGCTGTAAATTGAGAAGCGAAAAGACCCACATAAATGTAAAACACTAAAAAGTAAAACTAGATGATCTGTTAGGGAAGAGGGTCACTGTTAAATGCATGAGTCAAGAGTTGGTAAACTAGATGGGAAAGATGTAGTTGAAACACTGCAGGAGCATTGTGTATCTGTAAAACGTTTAATGAAAATGAGGGAAAATACATTTCTGTGTCATAATGGCATGAATTTGTTGGCTTCTCCTTTGTGTTCTAGACCAGAAAATACGTTTAAGTTTTGATTCTTTGTTTTAAAGGAGGAAACCACTATCCACTAATTTTGTTTATAAAATAAAAAGGGGAGGAGGGCTCATGGGTTTTTTTTAACACGTGCACTAGAAGAACCTTGTAGAACTCAGTTATATATGAAAAAGCTGAATCAGGTGGTGAGATTACCCTTCACCTTCTAAATAATTTGTTTAAAAGATGAGAAGATGAATGCTTACTGGACAGGGATGTAAAACTTTTTAAGACTCTTTTTTTTTTGTTTTTGTGGCACAGTGGGACAGGCAGGAGAACCATAGTAGGTGCCAGTCTTTCTACTTTTTAGATATTCATGCTTGATGAAGCTTTGCCCTAAAAAATTCGTTTTCCTCAGTTAGATGCATGTGGAGTCTGCAGATAAGGAGATGTGACCTCCATATAAGACTTATTTAATGCTACCAAGGAAATTGAGGACATTTTAATAAATAACGCATAATTAATATCAAATATTTTGTTACCACATATAAGCAGAATGCAGATAAACTTACAGCGAACTAAGACATACCGAGTTAACATTTCACTTGGTGGAGTAGCCTTGGCATACCCCATTCTCCTTTTTTTTTTAAAGAAATTTAAAGAATAAAATAACATGCAAATTGCACTTGTTTTCATGAAAGCATTGACTTTTCTAGTGACCTGGGGGCTTTTTTTTGAGGTTTAAGAAGGCCAAATGCCGGGTCCTGCACTTGGGGCGCAACAACCCTATGCAGTGCTACAGACTAAGAGAAGTCTGTCTAGAAAGCTGCCTGGAGGAGAAGGACCTGGGGGTTTTGGTTGACAGCCGACTGAACATGAGCCAGCAGTGTGCCCAGGTGGCCAAGAAGGCCAATGGCATCTTGGCTTGGATCAGAAACGGCGTGACCAGCAGGTCCAGGGAGGTTATTCTCCCTCTGTACTCGGCACTGGTGAGACCGCTCCTTGAATCCTGTGTTCAATTCTGGGCCCCTCACCGCAAGAAGGATGTTGAGGCTCTGGAACGAGTCCAGAGAAGAGCAACAAAGCTGGTGAAGGGGCTGGAGAGCAGGTCTTACGAGGAGCGGCTGAGAGAGCTGGGGTTGTTTAGCGTGGAGAAGAGGAGGCTGAGGGGAGACCTCATTGCTCTCTACAACTACCTGAAAGGAGGTTATAGAGAGGAGGGTGCTGGCCTCTTCTCCCAAGTGACAGGGGACAGGACAAGAGGGAATGGCCTCAAGCTCCGCCAGGGGAGGTTTAGGCTGGACATTAGGAAAAAATTTTTCACAGAAAGGGTGATTGGGCACTGGAACAGGCTGCCCAGGGAGGTGGTTGAGTCCCCTTCCCTGGAGGTGTTTAAGGCATGGGTGGAAGAGGTGCTGAGGGACATGGTTTAGTGTTTGATAGGAATGGTTGGACTCGATGATCCGGTGGGTCTCTTCCAACCTGGTGATTCTATGATTCTTTACTTAGAGACATGGGATTTTTGATTTTATTGAAGATAAGTCTTCAAAGACGACTATAACTCTCAGAGGATAAATGAAATATATTACATCACCAAGGAAATGGTAAAAGTTTTTCTAGAGCACTGTCTCAAGAGGCTGTAGGGTATCAGAGCTCCAAAAGACTTTACTTTTGGTTGACACTGGCATCATCTTCAGGCTTTTTACATGTATAATCCAGGTGCTTAGTGCTTTAGTGAAAGAAATGTTTTTATTATTTTTCAGAAGAGGATTCCTAGTTTTGGGGAAATGGGTTTTATATTTTAAATCAGGGAGAATAAGCTCTACTTGAAAGAAATGGGTAGTCTTTTGAATAAAGATAGTGTTCATTTGCATAATAAACTCATGATCCTTTTACAACACGTTGAAAAGTCATTACAAATGAGTAACTCATGTTCATCAGTCTAGATGTAGCCTGGCATGTCTCCAGTGCTTTTTTTTTTTTTTTTTTCTCTTTTTGATATATTGTATGGGGAATTTTACACTGACAACATCCCTGCAAGGAGAGTTTCATATGTCTGGTAGTTGTCAGTCTTGACAGGAATGCTTTGTAAAGTTCTTCCACTAGAATGTGTTTTTCTGGAATGCTTATTTGAATAATGAAGTGGTTGCCCTCTAGATAAGGAGAAACTCTAACAGGTAATTGAGCTGAAGCAGAATTTTACCCCAGAATTCACAATTGCAATAAAGATCCTGCGGTACAACTATAAACTTCAGTGAAAAAGAAATGGACAGTGCTCTCCATTGTTGTCTTCTTTCTGCTTGGTTTTTACTTCTTGAAAAAACTAAAATCCAAAAATTCTTTGGGGATATGGGATGATGAGATCTGTACAATTTTGGATAAAATAGAAGGATGATATATTGTATTTATAATTAGTGGACATTGCAATGTAGCTATAGCAGTAGCTATAGTAGTTATAACACTATCTTGCCCAAAGCTCTCTGCATGGTACTCATTTTACAAAGCTAAATACTCAGTTATATAAAGAAGGTGAAGGGAGAGTAAAAGAAGCTAAAGACAATTTATGCACCTCAATTTTTATTTTACAGAAAATTTGTTAAAAGTAAAATAAAAACTGGCAGCTGCAAGGTGAGCCCGGGAAGTCTAGATCTGTGTCATGGTTGAAATTAATTACTTTTCGAAAGCACTCGAAGCAAAGAATCACCTTTGTCATTTCCTGAAGACTTAAATTTAAAATGCTGTGTATAATATACTGCAGTTTACACTAATTCTCAAGAGAGAAAGATCCTGAGCTCCTCATTGCCATAATCCACACAGCAGATACATTAGGCACTCAAGTGATCCGAAGGCTGCAAATAATTAGCAAAAAAAGACTTTAATTTATTAAAAGCACTAACATAAACTCTGCTTCTTCTTGGACATGAGCAAAAGCACTAAGGCAAAATGATCTTACCAATGGGAAAGTATTTCAGGAAAACTGAGGGTGCAGTATTTCATTCAGCCAAGCCACAACTGAGATATACTGAGATAAAAAAAGAAAAAATATTTTTGCAAGAAAAGTTATCTAAAAGGCTTATGGAAAAAAAAAAAGTGAACTTTCCAATAGTATTTTCTGAATAAATCTGTAAGCATTCAAGGCAACTGAATATGTTCAGTCTCATGAGGTTTCATGTGGTGGTGGTCTTCACGAAACAATAAAGTTATAATTTATTTTCTTGGAAAGTATTGAAAAAATAACTGGAAAACATCTAAACGGTTGGAAAAATTTGTTTCTTTTGTACTGTATGGACTTAGAAGTATGTTTAATATTTTCCCATGAATTTACAAACACTGGGATATATCATTGCTTAGAAGGTAAAAACAAAATGGTGCTTAATCCTAAAAAATGAAAGGCTATTTACCTGCTACATTATTATCACTTTCTTGGTATTCTTGCTCATCTGATTAAGGGACTGTTTCTGTTGATAGTTTTGGCAAGCCTGCATCAATTTTGAATTGAATGTCTTAAGGATTTCCACATGTAAGTGACAAAAGATATGTAAGTAAAAAAATGAAGGCAATGGCTCTATGCTTAGAGAACTGGTTTTTGTTTCTTTGCTACTATTGCTTAACTTAACTGTTAAAATTTTAACAAAAATTGTTATTAGTCTAAATATTTTTCCTTGTTGACGTGTATTTGCGAAGGCTGGAAGAACTAATGAATAAAAATTGTCTAAAAAGTTGTTTCCCACTCTAGCTTCCAGTCAGATTTATGAGCTGTAGAATGGCCCTTTTTTAGCCCTGTAATCTGTAAAATATAATTCCTTTTTTTCTTGTGCAGTACGTGTATAATGAATGTTGCAGAGGTTAATATGAAGAAAAAAGAAAATATCTGAGGGTTATACGTTTGTCTTATCTTTCTCTTGTCCAATAGGACTACTTTTGCAGATAGGTTCTGTAACTTATTTTTTTAGGTGTCGAAAGTATGTGATTTTGGTTTTTTGGCACCATTGTTTTCTTACCTTAGAAAAACAGTGAACATTGAGCGCAAGTGCTTGCCCTTTTCCTGATGTTGAAATCTGTGAATGATTTTCATAATGTGAATCTACTTATATTTCATTTTCTGTTCACTGTACAGAGTATTCTTCACAATTGTCCTTGAAGAATTTTTCTCCTTTGATCTCCTGTAATCTTTCTGTCCTGTTTGTTCATCATGCATACACTTTTTCCTTAACTGGTTATGTGTAAACACACATGCAACTGCTATACCCATGATGACAGTGCAAATCTCTCCTGCCAGTTGAGGTGACGTGCTACATGGTATTATGATATTCCCTACAACTTAGTTATGAAATCATCATACTGTTAGTAACACAGAATGTTTTTACAATGATCTGTGCCTCCTGTGTCTTCTGCACTTGCATCTTTTTTCTGTGTAATTCAACAGATAATTTGGCAATTTGTCTTCATAGGACATCTTTTCCAATTTCTATTGCCTTTGCCACATTGGTCAACTTTCAGTGGGAGTGTTTACTTATATTTCCCTCAAAAGTTTATCTAACCATTATTTTAAGTTTCAATCTCTTCTTATTTTTCCACTTTCTTGATGAAACATTAGTATGTCCAGTGTTTATGGAGACCGTGGTGATTCCATAAGCACACAGCAAAGCAATTTTTGTTAAAAAAAAAAAAAAGGTGTATAATCTTCAGCGTGTATCAGGGAGCACGCAGCTTAGTAGCACTGATTGGAAAGAGATCCCTGCCATTAGAAGCATTTTTAAAATGCTTGCAAAGTCTGGAAAAGGAGTAGTCCACTGGATGCAGACTTTAACCATGTCTGACTTCAGAAGTAGTTCGTAGTAGTTTATAACCACAGACATTATAATTTGAGGGTTATTATTTTCTGAAAAACCACTAACATTGCAGTCTGTGGTTGCATTTCCTAGATAAAATTTAGTACTGCCACCTGATCCTTGTGTGGAAACAAAAGAATTTTCCTATAAAATTGCAAACCAACATATGGCTTTTTTTTTTTTAAATACAGACTGGAGTTCTCCAGTATATACAGTATGCTGTTTTTTTGTGTCTATCTTCCAGCAGATCTATATATTATGATTATATGATTGTGATTCCTAGTACATGGTTTAATATGATTTGCAGGATCTGGCACTTGACTTTGTTGCATCTCATAGAATTGACCTCCGCCCATCTATCCAGCCTATCCAGATCCTTCTCTACAGCCTTCCTACCCTCAAGCAGATCAACACTCCTGCCTACGTTAGTGTTGGACATGACCTCAAACTTACTGATCATGCACTTGATCCCCCCCATCCAGATCATGATAAAGATACTGAACAAAACTGGCCCCGATATGGAGTCCTGAGGAACAGCACTTGTGACTGGACACCAACTGGATTAAATTCCATTTACCACAATTCTCTGGGCACAGCCATACAGACAGTTATTTTACCCAGCAAAAAGTACACACATCCAAACCATGAGCAGCCAGTTTTTCCCAGAGAATTTTGTGGGAAACAGTGTCAAAAGCTTCACCAAAGTAAAGCTCTGTTAACTATATTCTCGTAAGATTAAACTTAAAATGTGGTATGGCAATTGTTCTCACTCAAATTTTGAATCATCCACTGTGTAATCAGAAAATCTATATAAGACTAAATAAAACAGAGGGATTAAAGAACTGGCAATAGCTATTCAACATAGTAGCTATTCCTGGTACCTTTAGGAATATTGGAGTTTTGGACTATCCCCTGGTTCAGGATTATTAAAATTTTTCTGAACTGCTGAGTGATGGGGATGTATAGAAAAGCAAATATTTATGCTGTTGAGTGAGGCTTTGCAAAACAATGAGACACTTGACTGAATTCTTATATCTTCCATTTTTTTTAATAGCTCAGGAAGTTAAGATCTCCTTATTATAAAATCCTTACTTTGTAAGTGTTATGACAAAGGGCAAATAACAAAAGTTAAAGCACCTTCGTATAGGTGCTTTTGTTACCTGTGGTAAAACAAATAAGGGTATACAATGTTAGAATTTTTTTTTCTCATTTGTTGCTCTTGAAATAACTATTGATAACGAAGAGTAAAAACTAGTATAGTTATGGTATGCATTGCTTATTGCCTTAGCAGGATGTTATAGAACTTTGTTTTCACTGTTATCCATAACTATATATTCTTCAGAGAAATACTTGTTATAACTTTGGGAACTTGCCATTGTAAATGGAAGAAATTCTTTCTAATTTTATTTTTTTCTTTTAATCGTGGAGTAATAAGATAGCCTTACATAAAAGTATTGCAAGTGGTTTCTGCTTTCTTGCATTTTTAATAGACTTGTAGAATTTAATTGTATTTTTATTTAGACTTGTGTTCATACAATGTTTCAAGTAGCATTATATCAAGTAAAGTTAACATATGTTAATTGATTGTAAATATTTTATTGATGTGAAATGTTCTACATATTAAGATATAGTACCTTACTAGTTCTGTAATTTGCTTTTAAGAGCTTAATGGAGTAAGTGATGGGGGTCTTTCCATTCTAATACAAGATGCTATTTTGGGATGTTGTGACAAATTAAGATGGCATAAGAATATAATTACATCATATACAGCATGTTTCTGTAATGCGTATATTTCTGCTACTTGTACTGGTAGTCTTGCCAGACTTCTGTACAGAAAGAGACCTTTGTCTCTGGATTTTTCTTCGGTAAACTGAATTAGAATAGTAAAAAATAATCATGTTTCAGAACAATGGGTTTTGTATTTGCTGTGTTCCAGAACAGTGGGGACTACATATTTGTGCATTTCCGATTTAAGACTTTAGACTTGCTTTTTTTTTGTTAAGATAGCAAAAGTACAGTTTTACAGAAACTGTTAAGTTTTGTCTGAAGAGGAGTAAATAATTAACAGTAAGAAATAACACTTTCTTTCAGTTGAGACATTTCGACTGAAGAGTCTTTAAAGAAAAATGTGGGGTGTGGTCCAATGCAGTGGTGGTGTTCTTCATTTTGTTCTCTAATAACATATGGTAAAATGCCACTCATACATATGGATGTATTACATAACTTCATAAGTATCTCCTACTTCTAAAACCTTAGAATTTCACCTGTTCTTCAGAGTGAATCCATTCAAAACCATCGAAAGAACCAAGAATGCATAAGTTAGCATTCTGAGATTCTGTATTTAAATCAGGTGTCACTGTAAATGTTTCTTAAAGTAGTAAACAAAGCGATAAAAGAGTTAAAGTTCTATATCTCAGACTTAAGGAGAGCCATATAACTTTACATATGTTAGTGATTTTTGCCATATCAATAAGTACGGTTCTTTAGCAGAGTACTTGAAATTTAATGAAGTACAGCAGTGAAGTAATGTATTTCTTCTAAGCCTGACAGCATATGTACAAGGTAGATTGTAGTCATTTTGACAGTAGCCTGAAAACCTGTGAATAATTAAATCCAAAAGAAAAAAAATAAAACTGTCCTTGATTTTTTTCTTACTGAAGTGGTGGAATAAATGTTTTTAGTTTTACTTTCTGTGTACAAATTGTGTTGCTTAGTAGGCATTATTCTGATTTAATATTTACTTACTAATGGATGATGTATCGTATCCGAGTTTGAAGTAGTTTTATGTCTTTGGCCCTTGGGCAGTAGAGATCTAGAGGCTGAGGGAGGGAGCCAAATTGTAAATACATGTCATTAAATATCTGTATTACTCTGCAGCCAAGCAAACCTATGGACAAATCTTTTCAGCATCTGCTAGTAACACAGTATTATGTCTAATCAGCAAACAGTAATTAAAGGAAGATGGTCCATGTATATTTACTTCTCATATTCAAAATGTTTTGATTGAAAAAAAACCCTATATGTGAAGAAATAGATGAAAAGTTCTGGTGTATTTCTTTTTGAACCATTCTTTTCCCCCATTATTTCCATTTTTTTTATTTTCCTTTTCTTTTTTTTCCATGGCTGCATTGCTTTGAGTTTTGTGAAAGTCTGCACTTACAGAAAAATTGAGATTCTTCTTTGCCATGTGCTGCCTTCCTAAACCTCCCTCAGAGTAGCTGCAGCATGGCCTCAGTGGCTATCTGGTTTGCTTACCCGTTTTTTTTCACTATGGATTGGATCCTCAGTTCGTCCGTCTCTGTGATCCATGGCTGTGGTGCAGTAACAGGATAGATTAATTTTGACCTCTTGAAAAAAATAATGTAACAACATTATTTTTTAAGTATTGCAACAGTTACCAGTTTTTTTCTCCAATTTTCACGCATGTAGTTTTGAAGAACTGTGGATCTTCTTGCCAAAAAATACCCCCAAACCTTCCATTTTCTGAAGAAGTTTGACTTCTGAATAGCTACAAAGAGAAAAATATGCTTTTTTTTATTTTTTAAAAAGAAAAATAAATTTCACCCTATGAAATTGTATTTACAGCTTACTGTTTATGGTAAATATGAATGTACTGAGTAAGCTTGATGATGCTCTTAATGAAAGTGTGTCACAAATCCCTACTTCATTCTGCAGGCACAGTGTTTGTGCTACTTCCATTTTGAATATTTAGCCCAAAAGCACTAGAACTGCAAAGGCCACTACGTGATTTCTGATACACTCTTGGTCTCCCTCTAAATATCCCCTCCGAATCATTTAATCTTATGTGATTATTTTGACTGGACACTTTGTACTTTTCTTAAAGTGCTATAGTTTTGTATGGTTTGTTTTCAGACATCTTACGTTTGTCACTTTGTTTTTCTGAATTTTGGAAGACAAACACTTGGCTAAAGAATGTTATAATTTATTTCATGTGTGTCTTTGGGAAGCTGGGACTTAGTTTTGATGCAGTGACTTTGGTCCTGGAAGTTGTTTCCTGAGCTGATAGCTTTCACAGATAAGTTGTGCTAGAGATGAAAGAGGTTTGTTTTATAAGAAATGGTTCCTCGCTTTCTCTATTGTGATGCATTTCTAGTACTGAATCAAATTTGATGTAGGGTAGTGCTAATTTGGGGGTGAGAAGGTATCCGTTGTTGCTTTTTACTGCTGTGTATGGAATACCCCTGGCAGTTCCCAAGGTTTGGACAAATTTATTGTTATTTGGACTCTGCTTACTGTAGTATTAGAACAGCCCTTACAAAAGTTCTGAACAGCTGTGCAATACGGAGAAAAGGAGGCTGAGGGGCAATCTCATTGCTCTCTACAGCTTCCTGAAGAGGGAAAGTGGAGAGGAAGGTCCTGACCTTTTCTTTCTGGGGTCCAGCGACAGGACACATGGGAATGGCTCAAAGCTGAGTCAGGGAAGATTTAGACTGGACATTAGAAAGCATATATTTAGTGTAACTGTCTCTGAGAAGGGAGTGTGGTCATGATAAAATTTTAGTATGAAGAAAAGGGGTGACCTGTATTACATTTGTGAAATGCTTTTAGTATTTACACTTGTGTGTTTTCCTTTCAAAAAGGAAATTGTCAAGGAAGCATTAATGGAGGAGCAAAAACGAAGTGAAAAGGCAATCGAAGAAGCAGTGAGAAGGACAAGAGAGGAACTGATGGAATATATTAAAGAGCAGAAAAGGGTGAGTTACGAGTGGAATGGTTTCACTTCACGCAGTGAGAAATTGATAAAGTTTGCTAATCCCAAAGCCTATCTTAAAATACACAAGAAAACAAAATCAGGGGGTATGTCTTCAGATTTGACATTCACTTTTTCACAAAGGTTGATACTATGATATATTTCTTCGTATATATTTATACAATTTTAAGTTCATCACAAACTGAGAAGCAGAAATGAATACATTGGTTGAAACTGACAGTGTTTCTTATTACAGTAACTTAATGATGGGGCAGAAATGCCATCTGTCACATTAAAATTGCGATCCAAGTTCAGTTCATTCAAAGCATTCCAGTGTCAGTAACAGATGTTATTTTATGTTCACAACTGAACTTTATTGGGCAGTTTGAATGCACACGAAGGTCATTAACTTTTTCCTCTCAATCCGTATTATATGACAGTTTGAAAATATATTGGTAATTTATTGCGCATGATTTATAACCATTCATGTTATGAAATGTAATGTTCTGAAACTCGGTTTCAGGTATTCTGTTAATGCTATAATACTTGCAATTTAATACTTGTGTATAAATGGTATAATATTACTTAAGAGACTTTGATTCACATTTAGAAGGAGGAAAAAAAATAACATACTTCTTCTCTTTGAGGCTCTTCTAATAAATAAGTGAACAAACCAAAAAGTAATTAAATCCCCCTCTTTCATATGGCAGTAGCATCCTGAGATCAAATTTCAGTTATTTCAATATTCTCATTAAACAAAATCACTAAGCTTGAGAAATATTGAGATTGTTGTAAATAGAATCATAGAATGGTGCAGGTTGGAAGGGACCTCAGAGATCGTCTGATCCATACATGGTCCAACCCCTCTGCCATGGGCAAGGACACCTACTAGATCAGGTTCCACAAAGCCCCATCCAATCTGGCCTTGAACACTTCCAGGAATGGGTCATACACAGCCTCTCTGGACAACCACTGCCTCACTACCCTAGTAGTAAATAATTTTTTCCTCATATCTAATATCAATCTATGTTCTTTCAGTTTATAGCCATTACCCCTTGTGCTATCAGTACATGCCCTTGTAAAAAGTTCCTCTCCAGGATTCTTGCAGAGCCCCTTTAAGGAGTGGAAGGCTGCTGTAAGGACTTCCTGGAGCCTTCTCTCTCCAGGCTGAACAACCTCAACTCTCTCAGCCTTTCCTCACAGGAGGGGTGCTCTAGCCCTCTGGTTGTCTTTGTGGGCCTCATCTGGACCCACTTCAACAGGCCCATGTCTTTCCTGTTCTGAAGGCTCCAGAGCTTGATGTAGTGCTGTAGTAGGTGGGGGATGTAGGTGCTTGATGTAGTAGGTGGGGGATCTCACAAGAACAGAGTAGAGGGGCATAATCACCTTCCGTCACCCTGCTGGCTGTGATTCTTTTGATGCAGCCCAGGATACAATCGGCCTTCTGGGCTGTGAGCACATACTGTTAGCTTACGTGAAGGAGGTAGAAATAACGTGTTTGGCCTACTCTATTCCCTACTTCATAGTATTATGGGAAATAGGATTTAACTCCAGAAATTTCACTCTGCTAATAGTTAAGATTAGTACAGGATGAGCTCTTTTCCATTATACTCCATGTGGAGAATTTTGCATTTGATAGTATGGTTCTCATTGACAATAACATTTAAACAAATGTCCAGGGAAGACACGTTCTATAAGGATGCTTGAGCTTAATTACATCTGAAGTTTGTCATTTACAAAGGATAAGCTGTGGGTAAAATGAAAAGAGGTCTACTATTAAAATAGCTTGTGTCATAAATAAATTGGTCACTAGGACGACTAGTGCAGATCATCTAGTTCATCTAATGCAGACTCTTCACTGCTGATAGCTGGATCACGCCAGCTTGAATTGACAGTAACTTCCTGCAGGAGCTTCAATACCAACTAATCTGTCCTTAATGTCTTAGACTTCCATTTGCATCAGGAATGGAGACTTTCACATTCTTACCACCTGCACTCACAGCTGGAACTCATTGCTGTTATTCTATTGTCTAACTGCTGTTAGTCTGTCTCGTCCTTGTGAACTTTCCACAAATAAGTAAAAGAATGAATATGTTGTCTTAAAAGAAACAAAATCCTTTTTGGTTAATCCAGTAGGAGCATAATTTCCATTAATTCCTGAGACTTTTTTGAATATCAAAATAATTCAGTCTACTTTTTTCCCTTATTGATCAGTTGACATACATTTCCATTCATTAAAAAAAACAATACATAAGGACAGTTAGCTTTTTCTGGCATAATATTTCTAAAGTCTGTCTCTATTCAAGTTGAGAGGGGAAGATTTTTTTAACTCCAAATCATCTGGCATAATAACTTGTCTATGATTACATAAGAGACAGAGTAAATGGTCCTTGGTCAAAGTCCGTGCACCTGTCAGAGTAATAAATGCACTTTATGGACTGTGCTAAGAAGTAGCAGCTTTGGAAGGAATTCCTAGAAAGAACTCAGGGGAAATTGCCTTGCAATCCTGACTGAGATTCAGGGATGTTTTTCCTTTTGAGTGATAAGGGGAGTCCCAGTTACACACTCTCAAAGGTAGTGTATAATATAGATATTTCGTTATTATTTTGACAGTAAGTATGTAGAGTCCTTCAAGCCATGAGACATGGGCACATCAGTATTTGTACTTCATTATCAGTGGTCAAATGCTTCAGGAGAAGACTCGTAAACAGATTCTTATCCAGCTTATTTTTAATAATATAAAGTACATTTCATCATGTTAGATGTAGCGTGTACCAGTTTTCAGAGCAGTTTGAAACTTACTTAATTATTTATTTGAATAAGTCTCTCTTTTAGTAAATATATGATAGTTGTGATATCAGGTTAAGAAAATCAGTTGCATACTTGGTCTGTTATGTATTACTACAAGTATTTTAAAATATTAATGAGCATTTACAGTTGTATTTGTGCCTGGATTCTTAGACAAATTTCTGCAACAGTTAGTAAAAGTAGGATCTGACAATCCCACAAATTTTGCAGGACATCATAAATGTAGTCCAGCATTTTACTGTACTACATTTGATAGTAAATATTTACCTTGAGTTGAAAAGAATTGATCATGAATGAGTCTTTTTAAAAATAGATTATTCTGATAAATATTGCAGGAATCATTGAAAGTAAGCCATAGAAATCTCACAGTTCTGAAACTTCAGATATATATTCTAACTAGCCTACTCCTAAAGTAGTGGTTACTTTTGAGAGCTAAGATGCCGTAAGACTTAAGTATTCAGACACTTACTCAACCACAAATCCAGTATATCGGCAACCTATGTACAGTTTCATATGTGGGAAATATGCATGGGATTATTTGAATAGGCAGAAAATTACTTAGCTAAAAGCAAGTAATTGACCTTCTTTTGTCTCTACACAACACTTTTCAACCGTTTTCTTTCTTGATTAGTAACCTTTCAGTGGGAATTCTTTAGACTGAGGAAAACAAATGCCCTGCCTTTGATCAAGTTCTTATCTAAATAATGTCATACATATAATTTTTTTCCATACCTAGGGTGATTATAGATCCACTGTATTTCAAAGCTTTTCACAGATAAATAACTTAGAGATAAACTAAGTAGTTTTACATATAACGTGTTTTACATTATTTCCCACAAATTAGTCACATTCAATATTGGTGAAACAAAAAGTGACTTATAGTCTCTTTGTCCATATTTTCTCATACAAATAAAATTCAATGCATTTTTTTAAATACTTGAATTATAGGTTGGTAAATTTAAAATTAAGGAGGGGAAATGGAGTAATGTGACAGTATCATTATACTGAAATGCTCATCGTAAGACAAGAACCAATGTAACTTGCCGTGTGTTCAAGCTAGACGAAGTCTGTAAAGCTAGAGAAGAATGTGTTGGCATTTCTTCACCTTTGAGTATAGGATACCGCAAGCTGAAACAACAACAAAAAAGAAACTGATGGCAACATACGTGTTCATACAATAAATGAAAGATGGGTAATTAATTTTAGTTTTGCCTTTTTCATACTTCAGATATAATCCTAAGGGCAAATCTGAGCTAGAACTCAATCCGGCCACTGTTGTAAGAGAAAACAAAAAATGTTTTTATGAAAACATTGACAACAATAAGAAAGCCAAGGAGAATATCCATCTTTTAACGGATTGGGGGGGTAGGGGGAAAGGGATGGGAACATTGCCACCAAAGATGAGGAAAAGGCTGAAGTACTTACTGCTTTCTTTGTCTCAGTCTTTAATAATTAGACCAGTTATCCCCAGGGTATTCAGCCCTCTGAGCTGGAAGGCAGAGACAGAGAGCAGAATAAACCCCCAATAATCCAGGAGGAAGCAGTTAATGCCCTGCTGTGCCACCTGGACACTCACTAGTCTATGGCTGAGGATGGGGTCCACCCAAAAATACCGAGGGAGCTGGCAGAGGAGCTTACCAAGCCACTGTCCATCATTTATAAGCAGTCCTGGTTAAGAGGGGAGATACCAGGTGACTGGAGGCTTGCCAGTGTGACACTCATCTAAAAGAACACCCAGAAAGTGGATCTGGGGAACTACAGGCCTGTCAGCCTGACCTTGGTACCAGTGAAGAATATGGAGCAGTTCATCTCGAGTGCACTCACCAAGGGATTAGGCCCAACCATCATGTTTTCGACAAAAGCATGTCTTACTTAACCAGCTTGATCTCCCTCTGTGACCTGGTGATCTGTCTAGTAGATGAGGGAAAGGCTGTGGATGTTATTTACCTGGACTTTAGTAAAGCCTTTGACACTGTCTCCCACAGCATTCTCCTAGAGAAGCTGGTTGTCCTTGGCTTAGGCACGTGTACTTCTTGCTCAGTTAAAAACTGGCTGCATGGCCAAGCCCATAGAGTTGTGGTGAGCGAAGTTAAATCCACTTGGTGGCCAGTCACAAGTGGTGTCCCCCAGGGCTCAGTGATGGGGCCAGTTCTGTTTAATATCTCTATCAATGATCTGTATGAGGGGATTGAGTGCTCCCTCAGTAAGTTTGGGGCTGTGTCTAACACCAGGTTGAGTGTGAGTATCCAGAGTCTATCCATTTTGATGTAAGCTCAGGATTCACTAACTCATTTGTCAGTATTGTCTTTCTGTTGCCTGATGTTCATAATCCTATAAACTCTGCCCCTTCATGTTGTCTCCGGTCATCTGACTGCTCTGAAAACTTTAAGAGCCCGAAGATACGATAAAGCACATAGATCTGCCTTTGAGGCACATTGTGCCTGTTACTGATTAGGCTGGGGAGTATCTACCAGCTTTTTTCATGAATTCTTTAAAAATTCTAGTGCTTGGGTTTTTTACTGAATGTATGTGAAGGGATTCCACCCTATTAAGTAGAACTGCTCTGTTTATTTTAAATATTGTGAGTTTTATTTTGCTGAAATATCATGCTGATGTGGTAATATACATTTGTGCTTCTGTGTGTCAATCCTTAGCTTTGTCCCAAAGTGCAAGAATTTTCACATTTGTTATTTGCTTCTGTGTGCAATGTAATTACAAGATTGATTTGAAATTTTGGAGTTATGTTAAAAATATTCTAAATATGTAGGTGGAAGGACAAGCAAAGTATGTTAGTCATTTGTTTATGCTCTATCTCCTGTCACTGATCTGTGAAGTGAAGAAAACAAGGTGCAACCTGCACCAGATGCACCAATCTATGAAGCTGTAGAATGAAGGGTAGGAATTGTTGTAAGGTAGGAAAGGTGAATTTCCAGAATCCATTGGTCTGAGAGAAGCCAAGCCAGCTGATATACAGGACTAACAGTTAAATTCTAAAGAGGAAATAAGCCTGAAAATAAACTGTATAATAGCAGGAATATTGTATCTGAATAAAATAAAATCTGTATTGAAGCATATTGATTTCCCCTGCTGCTTAATCTTATTTTGAAGTTATGACAGCATTCCTAAAGGCCAAGTTTTGACCTTTTCTTGTATTCACAATGTGGAACTACAGATTTTTCTTTTCATGCAGTTGAATTTAGTGCATGCTGTTCTGTGAAGACAATTCCTGAGATGATTTATTTAATTAATTTTCTGATAGAGAGCAAGAAAAGCAATCTAAAAAACAATTTTTAAATAATTCAAAATCTCTGAAAAAATTGAAGTCAGCAAATTTCAGTCTATTCAGTGTTTTCAGTTGAAATAGTTGAGAACTTTAATGCCAACAACTAGTAAATGGAGATTTTTTTTTTTTAATATTTCAGCTAGGTAGTCACACAACACTTCTGTGTTTCTAGCAGGTGAAACGGATCCAACCACATTCCAGCAATGAAACATACTAGGAAGTAATAAGAATTAGAGAATAGAATATTTCAGGAAGGGACCTACAATGACCTCCTAGTCCACCTGCCTCTAGTCTAACTGCCAATACATTCCTTTGCTAGTTTCTGTGAGGCTTTATATACCACAACTACAGATAAAATAAAGGAAAGGATAAGCATTCAATACATTATTAATATTATAATAATAGCTTCTGTGTACTTTTTTTTTTCCTTTCCTGTTGGTTGCATATACTAGTATCATTAAACTTATCATGAGCAAAAGCTCTGCTGTACAGTACCTGGGGTAAGAACTCATGCTGTATTTCTCTGCAATAAGTATTAAAGTAATTTACCTGTTGCCTTTTGGTCTAGTTGTCCAAATGGATTATCCACTGGGAAATATCCTCACAGGCCTGATCCGGCAGAAGGATGTTGACATACTTTATGTATTGTAATTGACTCTGTTTACTTCAGATGGCATGAACTGTAAAATTCTGGAATAAAAGTTATTTCAGTATCAGACAGTGTATAAGTGGTCTCATACTCAATTCACTGCTAAATGTATAATGCTTAAATTGCTACTAGTCTCAAACTACAATGTAAGCTTGGTAAGTTCCAGGAAAAGACCACTTACAGTTTTGTGTGCAGGTATGATACAATTATTGTTAAATCTGTTGATTCTAAGGAAGTTGTATCACATTTTAAGATTGATGACTGTAATGCAAGCAGGCATCATTTCTCTGGCAGTATTGTATATTTCACAAACAAGCAAAGACCAATTCAGTTCTGTCTCAAAATTGGAAAATACCAGATGAGTCCAATAAAAAAATCTGGGGTAAAATGATTGCCTGTACAAGTCTACAGATTTTTTTCAGGGTTTGTTTTTCAGTTGTTTTGGTTTCGTTGTTTTCTTTTTTAGCTACAAATTCCTGATGAAGATTAGCAAACTTAAAATCGTGTAGAGAAATGGAGGAACAGTAGGAAATATGAAATTATTTTTCAAGGTCAACTCAAACCATGTATTCTGACAAGTATAAAGTGAATGTTCTAAAACAGTCTAACCCACTACATCTCAAGATTCAAAAGAGAACTTTAAGTTTCTATCACAGCCTCTCATTCATCTTTCATCAGTGAGAACTGAAGCAGGAATGCATACCTTACTCATACACCACAAAAACTGCCCCAGCAATTCAGTCATTATTGACTAAAATGTGATATTTCACAAGTCCAGTATTTGTTTAAAACACATGCAGTGAAGGTTGGGGGGATTCAGTTCATTCTCTGTCAGAGTCTCTGATTTTGCACACTGGCTTCTGAAAGCTATTTTATTTATAACTAGATTTTCTGAAATAGGAATTTTATAAAGGTGGAATGGACTTTTGGGGTTATCAAACTGATCTTTTGCTGCTATAAATAATTCCTTTCACAGGCAGTTGTAGAAGTGTCATTTTGAAGCACTTAGAATAATGATTTTCCAGTTTATGGCATGAGCTGCAATAGGAATCAGTCACTTCATGAATTTGCCATTCAAACAGAGATACTGTCCAAAGTGGGATGTTCCTTGGCAACGCGGACCCTTTTTTTTTTTGCCTAAATTTTCTAGCCTATTACTCTGGTCACAAGTTCAACCACTTCTCACTTTGGCTTCTTTACTTCTTACTTCAATAGAGGGTCATTGAGTCATAGCAGTGCTATTATTACTTTCCCAATGGTTGGTAGTTCTGACCATTGTATATGTCTGTAAAAGGAGACAAAATAAAATTGTAGTAATAATTTTATGTTAGTTCCTTCTGCATCCATACAAAGCAATTAAAATGTGGTCCCAGAGTTGAGATGTTTTTCCTTTCTAAGTTTTCTTCTCTTCTGCAGTGTGGCTTTAGTGTAATTATTCATTATTTTTTGCATATGGAATTGTTTGGAAATTCTTTCTGTAATCGTCAGTTAAGAGTTTTTATGACCCCTGGAAAATGAGCCAGCGGGGCAAAAAAACAGCTTTGCTGAGCAGATCTGAGTGAATCTCAGGAAAAAGAGGAAAGTATATGAGCTTTGAAAGAAGGGGCAAGCATCTTGGGAGGGCTACAGGGATAAAGTGAGGTCATGTAGAGAGAAAATCAGAAAGGCTAAAGCCCAATCAGAACTTAGATTGGCCAGTTCTGTGAAAGATAATAAAAACTTTCTACAAATATTAGCAACAAAAGGAGGGCCAAGGAGAATCTCCATCCTTTACTGGACACAGCGGGGACATTAGTGAAAAAGGATGAGGATAAGGCTGAGGTACTTAATGCCTTCTTTGCCTCAGTCTTTAACAGTAAGGTAAGATGTTCTCTGAATACTCAGCCTCCTGAGCCAGAAGACAGGGAAGGAGAACAGAACAAAGCTCCCATGGCTAGAGACCTGCTGGCTAGTTAGACATTCACAAGTCTATGGGGACAGATGGGATCCACCCGAGAGTATTAAGGGAGCTGGCAGAGGTGCTTGCCAAAGCCCTTTCTATCACCTACCCGCAGTCCTGCCTGACTGGGGAAGTTCCACTTGACTGGAGGTTGGTAAATGTTTTGCCCATTTACGAGAAGGGCTGGAGAGAGGATCCAGGGAACTACAGACCTGTCAGTCTGACCTCGGAGTCAGAGAAGGTCATGGAGCGGGTGATCTTGGGTGCCATCACACACCACATGTAAGACAACCAGGCAATCAAGCCCAGTCAAGATGGGTTTCTGAAAGACAGGTCCTGCCAAACTAACCCGATTGCCTTCTATGACAAGGTGACCTGCTTGATCAGAAGGAAAGGCTGTGGAAGTAGTGTAGCTGGACATTAGTAAAGCCTTTGACAGAATATTTCACAGTATCCTACTTGAGAAACTGGCTTCCACTGGCCTGGACAGGTGCATCCTCTGCTGGGTTAAAAACTGGCTGGATGGTCGCGCAAAGAGTGATGGTAAATGGAGTTAAATCCAGCTGGAGGCTGGTCACAAGTTGTGTCCCCAGGGCTCGATGCTGGGTCCAGTCCTCTTCCAGATCTTTATCAATGACCTGGATGAGGGGATTGAGTGCACCCTCAGCAGATTTGCAGACAACACTAAACTGGGAGGAAGTATCAATCTGCTAGAGGGTAGGGAGGCTCTACAGAGGGATCTGACCAGTCTGGACCAGTGGGCTGAGGCCAATGGGATGACGTTTAACAAGGCCAAGTGTAGAGTCCAGCACTTGGGGCACATAACCCCTGTGCAGCACTACAGACTAGGGGAGGAGTGGCTGGAAAGCTGCCTGGCAGAGAAGGACCTGGGGGTGTTGGTTGACAACCAACTGAACATGAGCCGGCAGTGTGCCCAGATGGCTAAGAAGGCCAACAGCATCTTGGCTTGTATCAGAAACGGTGTGGCCATTAGGACCAGGGAAGTGATTCTCCCCCTGCACTCGGCACCGGTGAGGCTGCACCTCAGATACTGTCTTCAGTTTTGTGTCTCTCACTATAAGAAAGTCACTGAGGTGCTGGAGTGTGTGCAGAGAAGAGCAATGAAGTTGGTGAGGGGGCTAGAGAACAAGTCTTATGAGGAGTGGCTGAGGGAACTGGGGTCGTTTAGCCTTGAGAAGAGGAGGCTGAGGGGAAACCTTATCACTGTCTACAACTGCATGAAAGAGGTTGTAGAGAGGTGGGTGCTGGTCTCTTTTCCCAAGTGATAGGAAAAGAGGGAATGGCTTTAAGCTGCGCCAAGGGAAGTTCAGATTGGACATTAGGAAAAATTTCTTCACTGAAAGCATTCTCAGGCACTGGGACAGTATGCCCAGGGAGGTGGTTGAGTCACTATCCCTGGAGGTATTTAAAAGACGAATAGATTTAAGTGCTTAGGGATATGGTTTAGTAGTGGACAGGTACAGTTGGACTTGATGATCTCAAAGGTTTTCTCCAACCTAGGGATTCTATGATTCCTTTTTGCATAAGGAGCTTTATCCAGTAGCCCTTTAAATAAATAGTAAAAGTCCCATTTGATTTTAGTGTGAATATAAGTGCCTCAAAAATGCCAGCTTTAACCGGGAACATAGAACTTTGAAGTTGAATTTTCCTAGTTACTTTATAGGATTTCTTACTCTTTGGGTTATCCATTTTGATAGTTTTACTGTGAGTATTTAAAAGTAAAAATTGCCTGTGATACACATGCCTTTAGCATATCATCCAGGCCAGGAAAGTCAAATGTTACTTTAGGGCATTTCTGAGAACATTTTTAGGAAAAAAAAAATAATAAGTGTCAAAAGCTTATAATTTTGAGAGACATTTTTAGATATGTTTCCTTGGAATACATTTGTTTTCATGAAACATACGTTTCATGTCTAATATATTGTTAGACAGTGTAAAGGAGATTTACTTCAAAATAGAAGATAGCATCTCTGTCCAACTCTCTGAAACTGTGTTAGGAAGGGTTAACATAAATGTTGCTATGAATTCAATAATTTTTATCCCTCTTTCAGGGGAAGTGCCATAGAAGGATAAGGTGAATATTGATATTATTCCAAGTTGTTTATCTCACTGCTGTCATCTCTTTTTGGTCAGCAGCTGCAGCAATACATAGAGCTTGCTGTAGTTATCCCTGTTGTTTTCCTCTCCATGCTATTCATGCTGGGGATCCTACAAGCTATATAGCGCCATGTGTTAACCGTTCTTTTAGGTGAAAAATAATTAAGATTTTTTTTTGGGTATAAAATACCTCCCAGGAGGCAGTTTCAAAATTACTTCTATTATAAGCTTGGTGCCACAAATGAAAAAAAATTACAATTCCTTTTTGAGATGCCCAAGTTGCACTGAAGGCAGCCTTACTCAGAGAAAAATACACAGTGCTCTATTGAGCTTTGAAGGGCAAAGAAAGAAGGAGGGGCAGTAAAATTGTTCTGTTATGATAGCAAGAGATGGACTCAAGGAGTATTTATGCCTGAAGGTTATCTTCTCCCTGCAGAACAGTCACTGCTCTTCTGGGCTCCTGACTCAGGACATCAGTTTGTTTAGATGTTGCCAGCTTCAAGTTGCTGTGTAATACTGACTTAAGTGAATGTATGTTTGTCAGAGGAGACAAACAGAATATAGAGACCAGAATGCCACCCAGAGTTAAAACTGAGATTTAGTTCATCCTAGGATCTACCATTCCGTGTTGCATGAGAAACTTCAAGCATATCACCATCATACTTGCTTCTTTTCTGTATGTATCCCTCTCTGCCAGTGGTTACCTCAAAGTAAACTGGGTATCACAACTCCTAAAACATCTCCTTTGTCAGTGAAGATGAAGAGCTGGGAAAGGAAGAATTTAACTGATACTTTGCGCAGCAGTTAATCACTCTTTTAACTCACACTGAACTGAGGAAAGTAAGACAATTTGCCTTCCACTATCCTGTTGTTCCTTCACTTGTGTTTAGTTAGTGAAAAGTGGGTGAACTGAGAGAACCAGCACAGCGCTTCAAGTTGCTCTTACAAATGTGCTTCATTTTTATTCACCTTAGGGGTTACTTACAAGTAGATATGAAACTCTCAAATAGGAATGTGATTTTTCATGTTGACAGTGTCCTTTTAAACTGTCCAGAATCTGAGTAAGGCTGAAGTCAGTAAAAATAAAAAACAAAATATTTCCAGGTGTCTTAAAAGATTCTAATGATCAAAGCAGTGAATTGGTCACTACTGTACTTCAAACTAAGATCTGTTTCTAATTACATGTTGTTAGAAAGGTCAGGAAATTCTTTGCTTTGCTTCATATTTTTTTTAAACTTGGATAGTGTTCAGGCAGCTTCTACATAATCTGCAAATGTCATTTGTCTTTCGTTAAAAACCATGTATTGTTAATTCTTAAAATCACAGATATGTTAGGAAGTTTTGTGGGATGGTCTACAAAAGTATTCTGTTGTCCAGTTCCAGTATTTTTGTTGTCAGTGTTAAAGATTGAAAGTTGTTTATAAATCTCGTAGTTCAGCAATTTACTGCCAGTTCATTGCTATTGAGTGCTTTAAAAAAATATTCATTCAGTATGTTATATGTTGCATGTTTATAGCAGACAAAAATGCAGTACTCTAATACTGTGCCTATTATTTATGTGCTTTTACATGTTTTTGACTATGATCTGTGCAAAGAAAAAAATTAATTCTTGTAGTCGGCATACATAGGAGAAAACCAGTCACAAGAGAGAAAGTTTTCTACCAAATAAATCTTGTATTTAAAGAAATTTTCTAAATAACAAAGATTTACTTCATGAGATAAATACCAAGAGTAATCATTTCTTATACTTGTAGTTAGTGAACTATTACCCATGTAGCAAGCCAGCAAGTAAATATTAATTTTTCCTGTTTACATTTACATTCATCTTCCTTCAGGAAAATTTTATACATGTTTTCTCACAACAGAACTAATTACATTAGGCAGTCACATTTTGTCTGCTACATTGTACACAACTCTCATTGACTTCAAAGGGCATATTTTAGCCAACAGGGGAAAGCTGATGTTTTAGGACTTGGCTTATCATTTGAATGACAGACTTGGTTTTATGCAGCCCATTTTTCCCTGAAAGACACAGACATTTGTCATAACTACACTCCCATCCCAGTTTAAGGGAAAAAAGCTGGGAGCAAAGATATAACCATTGTCATGAACTTCACTCTACTACTGTGTGTTCCCATATGATTTGTGCAGCTGTACTTTATAATCTTTAGAAGAATACATAACTAAACACTGTGTTTCTCTGACTAATATTTACCAAAATTTAAGTGCATTCTTCAGAACTGTGACTATCCAAATTAGATATTTTTTTTGTTTAGTATTTCATAGATAATTTTTTCCAGTATTGGGGAAACTAAGGACCTATTTCAACAACAGTATTCTGTTTATATTTAAGAATCGCTGACAAGCTTATCTAAGACATGCCTGTCTTACTGTAAAGCGAAGAAAAAGCTGGCCAGTTTCTCTTCTGGCTTTGTATAGAAGCTGTTCCTTTAGTTTGATAATAATACAATTACTTTTTGAAATCAGAATTCTGGGACTACTTCCTGCTTCTCTGACCAGGTGTGCGGATTTGTCCAGGCAGCAGATGCATGAGAGGTGACCTCTGTCGGGGCTTGGTATGTGCTAGGACAGTCAGTGTAGATATTTACTACATAACTAGAAGAACTGGTAGTTCTTTATAGGAATTCTGTGTATTAGTACATAGATTTTTTTTTTGCTGTTTTCTGAAAAAGTCTTGGAATGTTTGGAAAATACTAGTTTAATAGTATTATTAATAACACACATTTATAGAGCATCAGCTTATATTGGGCTGTACCTTAGAGTGCAGGTCAGCAGGTCATATATTTGCCCAGTTTCAGTGGGATTATTCTGGAATTAAACAGGTATATAATTATTATTTGAAGAGGGACTCGTGCATTTCATTTTGTGCTTGCATGAATTGTAGTCACAATGCTTTTCAAAGTTAAGAAGAACAGTGATGAAGTTACAGCCGATACAGCAGGAAATAGCTATGAGTAAGTCAGATTAATGCTGCTGGTTTCCTCCATGAGCTATTCATGTGTATCAGAGTTATTTTTAAAAGCATCTTAAAGTTGTGGAGTGTATTTTGTGTGTGTATTTTGTCTGAAGAAAATTAGATGTTTGTTTTACCCTTTTGAGTAGTCTTCTATCTAGGACACGGGGTTTTGGGGATTCATAATGGTACAAAATCCCATTTCAGTTTTCTTGAAATTCTTGAATGTGTTACATTTCATATTTACCGATTTGATTTATCATGAATGCACTTCTAAAGCTAATTTCTCCCCTGCCCCCTTTGACTTTGTAGAGCAACTAAAAAGCCTATGAAATCTATCTTGAAAGCACTTTTACCAATATAGAATGTGGAAGGTGATCTGTGTTGGAACTACTGTAGCCCTTCATATCCATGTAGATTTTTCCCCAAATACGTGAAGTATTCACTGTGTTCACAGATAATATCTTTATTGTATTCATTCAAATCAGAAATACATGGGTGGCTGGATGTTCTGCAAAGATATCTACCTTCTCGACTCCCACTACCTGGCTAATATTGGAGTCATAGATTTATAAAAGAGTGTGTAGTAGCAGTTCAGACTTGTTGTTTGATGGCACTGTAGATACTCATTTTAATGCTTGTAGGACAGAGAAAATTTAAATGACCTAGAGTTCTAGAGGAGTCTAGTATTGAGAAGTATCTAATATTTTCAAAACAAAACTGAAATATTCTCTATATAAATAAACATCGAAACCAAAGGATCAATTACATGTTTTTTTAATGTTTCTCCGTGTGTACTGTCACATCATCTATTCTGAAATATAAGTAAGGTTGTTATAGAAAGGATAGTTCTATGAATACTGTTTCTGGACCTGCAAGTCTTACTTTTGCTGTTTAACACGGAGAATTTCCCCAATAAAAAAAAAAATCATCTAACAGTGCAGAAAGGAAATGTATAAGAAGAAAGAGGATTTCTTTACAAAAGCAATAAAGGAAACAGGCTAAGACCAAAAAAAAATCATAGAAATGGAGGAGGACATTCCATGTAGAAAACTTATCATGTATTTAGTGTTCGGATTTCAGGTCTTGACTTCAGAAACTGAAACATTTGATTTTATTAAATGTTAAATTAACAAAAGAAAATAAGGGCTTTTTTAATGATAGTGTCTATTAAGGGTAGAGATGTGCCGAAGAACATACAAAGACTCTAAAGTCAAATATAAATGACCAGATATTGTCATGGTTATGTCAAACATTATCTTGTTTTAAATTTGTACCTTAAACTTCTGTTGCAAAAAGTAGCTTAATCTGTGGATTGGGGCTACTGTATATGGCTTTTAATTTCTAATTATGAGCTTATTCAGAAAAGCAGGACACTGCCTGTATTACGTAAAATTTATTTATTTATTTTTGTGACTTTATTATGTAAGATTTGCATACCTTTGGTGTTCCTTTTAACTATGAAACAAGTTATTACAAGTATTTGCAATTCTGATTTTGCAGTTTTAGCTTTGTTTAGATTGAGGACCAAAGAATTAAGCAAAGTTAATTCACTTTTATTAGTAAAGTAAATGAAATGGAGAAACGTCATGGAAGGACTTAAAACTGAAAAGAAATGATGGTATTTCTGGTGATAATAACCAAATACCTTACATGAAAAATCACTCTCAAAATAATCTTTAGAGATATTAAGTATACATGCCCATTCACTTTTCATTTGTAGATTAGAATTTCAGATATCCTTACCTGTTATTTCATTTCAGACTCCCTGGGGAAGAGTGTGTCTGCCTTATTAGCACATACTGACACAGGCCAGAGTTTTCTAGGGAATTTTCTAAGGACTAAGCTATTTTTGGAAATAACAGCCAACAGTTAAAAAATAATTTGACATAGTGAAGATGGTAAGATTTTTTGACAAGACAATTCAAACTTTTTCAGAAGGAGATATGGAGAAAGGTGCCTCTGTCTACAAAGTTCATAATTCCTTAGTATTTTAATGAAAATTTTGTGATGAAATTTAATAACTTGCATTAAGTTATTCAAGTTAAAGACTGCAAAACAATGCTTAAACTTAACTGTAAACATTCTCACTGTTGAGAAGAGGTAGCAAATTCCTTTGGGTTTAAATTTTCTGAGGGACTGTCTGTAATTCACTCCTAAAGGCTGGATGTACAAGAAGATATCTGTGCCTCTACATAGTTGTTCCGTTATTCATCCATCAAAATCATAATTGAAAATGGTCAATGAAGTTTTTCTTAAACAAATCAGACTAAAAGTTCTCCCTTCACATATTTTAGTGCTGCAGTTATTTCTTTACAATAGTGGAAAATATGGCTCAGTATATTGGGTAGAAATCTAGAGTGTATCATAATCTCATATTCTTCAAGTGACCACTGTGGATTAGCATTGGAACATTTCCTAATGCATCCTCTTGCATGTCCTGGCACACTCTTTCCTCTGTTTCCTTGATAAATCAGTGAATTCATATTCTTCAAATTTTCCATTTCTCCAGTGGCAGGTAAGCTATCTTTAATCACTGCTTTGAGTCACATTTATAGTCTACTCTTTGAGTCAGCTTAATTTGCAACCCAGATTCCTGTCTAGGAGAAGTGTGTTAGAGCAGTGGTTATATAAGATGTTCCATATATCCCACATAGATTCAAACTGCCGTTTTTCCCACGTAGGATAGTATCTGTGTGCCATTTGGCATTACAGAAGCTGAGGTAGGATAGGGAGGGCTGACCTCATTCTTTCTGGGCAAGAGATCCTAATTCCTTACCTGGGACAGAAGATACATTGTACATTTTATGTCGTACGCTCAATCCATCTATGTTGTGACATTACATGAGGCTTCTGCTGGCATAGCACACTGTTACCTTGAAGGTAGTGTGTTTAGGTAAAGAAGGTGGGAATAAAAAAGACAAAGAGATCCTCCTATGAAACCTTTCGGTATCAGGGTTATGATAATTGTCTGTCTTAGCACTGTGAATAGGAAGGACCCTTCTTAAAACACTTGTGTTACAGATTGGTGATTTTCAGTTATTGATCCATTTCTATTAAGTGACTTGCCAAATCATGCATCGCAACTGGAGAATTTATTTTTGAGCTCCTGAAAGTACAAATGCCCTTCAGTGTTATCCAGTTATTATCAGAATTTTGATTTGTGTTATTGTTTTGCAAATGTGCTTAATTTCAAGCATCAAGGATAGCTTTCTTCTGGAGGTTTATTATTTGAAGGCAAGTGCAAGAGGGGGAGGTTATTAAAATTGGTTTCTTTTAAGTCATTAATCTCAAAAGTGATTTTTTTTTTAATGCTTGCTATATTTTAATGTGACTTAGAACAAAATAGGGTGTCATTACCATTCTTGTTCCTGAATGTTTGGCTTGGCATTTGATGCAAGGCCTCAATTGCAGGCTGAAGTGCCAGCAACCGAAGCTGAAAACAGGACTGCGGTGGGCAAACTCAAGATTTAATTTCAGAAAGAGTGTTTATATTTTCCCTGGGGCCACATTAATGAGAGTCCAAACCCTAAATGTTACCACCAACACATTTTAACAGACCAGTTTCCCAGTTTTTAAAGTGTGGTGTCACCTTGAGTATTTTTCTTTTAACTTTTTCCCCTTCTTCTGAGTTTAAAAGAAAAGCAATAAAGCTATATCATTTTTGGCTAGATTCAGTGTCATGTCTGGGCAACACAAAGTTCTGTGTAGTGCAACAGTCACATTTAAAAACATTTAATCCTATCTTCTATTTCTCTATCAACTATTTTAATAATTCAACTTTAAGTTACCAATGCAAAATTTCATGTTCCTACAGAACACATCACTATCTGGTATATGCATAGGGGTTGTAGGGGTCCACATATTGATGTCGTGAATCAGCCTGATGTCAGAACATCTGTGCTTTGCCTAGGATGAACTTGTGACCATCAGGTCAGTGCCAAGAGAGACACTGGTGGTGGGGTCACTGAGAGTTCCTTAGCTCAGTTTCCTGTTCCTTGAGCTGGCCCTGTTTTGTGGCTTTAATAGGATTAAAGAAACATTTACATTGAGGCTTTAGGAGAATTTTCACACTGCTGCTTTACCCAACTCAAAGAGCAGTATAAAACCAAAGAATTAAGGAAGGGATTTATGGAAAGTTGTAGTGTAAGATGAGTTGGTGCACCTGGCTCTCCTTTTTCTTCTCTGTGCATAAGACATCCTGAAGCAGAGTACTGCATGTGATACAGAAGTGAGCTTGGCATTTTTTCCTGAATTTTTAAGTCTCTCTAAGCTTTGAAATTATTTTTTTCAAAATATTAAAAAAAATTGTAGTAGGAGGAATATTTTGATCTATAGATCATATTAGACATTTTTTCTTCAGGGAGGGTCTGATGGCATTTTACTGCCACATTTCAATACTGAAACATCATGCATTTAAGAGAACTTTAAAGTTCCTGGAAATTTAAAAATGGAAAGGGGGAAAAATACAATTCTACTTGCTTAGGTTCATTAAAATCCAGAGGAAATTGTTAAATAACCAAAATTATAATTTTCAAATTCCTTGAGTAATCATTTATGCTGATGAAAGCCATTTAGCTTTTTGCAATTACGTTAGGGTAAAAATTACATAGCTTGAATTTCTTTAATTAATTTAACACTGTTTCTTATAGCCCTTTGTGCCTCACTGTATAAATTAACAAAGACTGAGATTATGCCTGTACTCTTCAGTCAGGTAAGATTCCAGTTGAAAATGGAATCAAGTGGCGTTATTGCTGAGAAAATATTGTGCTGTCAAAGTTAAAAAGGGACTAATTATAATGTTCTACAGTGAGATGACTGGTTACTACCCTATTTCAAAACTACTCATGTGATTCAGATGTATTGTGGTTTTAATCCAATGTATATCATTATAATTACTGTGGGAGTTATATCAACTTTAGATTTGGTTTGTAATCACATAGTAATTTGATTTCTTCTATGGATATAAACTTTTCATGTTAATAAAGGTTTGCCGTATACACTGTACAAATTTCACCCAGGTGTATCCATCAGGGGATCATGATGATGTTTTTCACACCATTAGGCAATTAAGCAGTGCCTGAGATCCAGTGAAATGCAACATCTGTCATCCAGGGTCCCTCTATTCTGCAAATATTTGATAAGGAGACAGAATTCTATATTTCTGTTGTCCATTAGAAAGGCTGCATATGACAGGAGGAAGTGATGCACGCTTATACACCTCCTGTCTGCTCTAAGTGAGGATCCTCTGTATTCCTGATTCGTCCTTCAGTGTTCAATAATTGAACAGTATTTTACATTGTGCTTCTGGAAATCCGAGCATTATGACTGGGTAATTTGTTTTGAGATTGGTTAGTTTGCATTTGTACAATTTTCTCATGATCTGTTTTGAGATCAAGTAGATAAAAAAGTTGAAGTTCTTAATTCAGTGTGTGGTATCGCTCTTTTTTAATGCAATTTGGGGCTCTTGTCCATAGGCATTTTCATGAGATTTATATTGACTAAGAGAAGCTAATTAAAAAAAACCTAGAAAAAGCTATGTATCCTTATGTCTGAATGAAAATGAATACCTTTATTTTAACATCTTAGTGAGAAAGTCATGTCAGCTGAATTTTGGAGATTTGTGTGTTTGTTTATATTTCACATTATTGTATTATATATTGTATACTATATATAAATTATATGATATATAATTTAATATTTTACTAGACTGAATAAGTGAATGCTTTGAGGAGGAGGACTTGGTGAAGATTTTGTCAGCCTTATTAAACTAAAACCGCTATTAATTGCTGTCTTTTTCTTTGAAATTCATCTATACACTTCTAACCAAATTTGTATTACAATGATTCCTATTTCACTGACATTTCTTACTTTAGAATATTTTAGTATGTATAATTAGGTATTTTGGTTACACAGCAGCAGTTATAAATTTTCTTTTTTAGGTTAGTGTAATCACATTACTTTGTACTATATGCAAGTTTTTATCAGTTTAATATGGTCAACTTGGATTAATTAAAGCTAAGCAAATCATCTGCAATTTTATTTTCTTAGTACCAGGCTGACTTCTTGGATGTTATAATTCTCTGTTGTACCATTCTCTTGACACTAAGGGGATCCTAAAGAGTCTTAGAAAGTTAGTGATGGATGTGCTCCGCAGAGGCATTTTGTCATGCATCTACAAGGTTGTCTAAGTACAAAAGAGAAGAGGCAATTGTTCCACTCTGGTTGACTTAATTGCAACGTTCTCAGTGCAGAAACCAGAAGTGGATCAGGTCTCTTCCATCCTAGATTTCTGTGATAACATTTTAATTACATTGAAATTGAGCCTTAAAGAGACACTGACAAAATACAGAAGACCCTTTTTTCCATTGTGTTTCCATGATGTTGAAGAACAGTCTTGTGACCTCTGGACTTGTGTTGTGAGGATCCAGAACTCACGCACATCTTCATTAAAATGACAAAAGAAACAAACAAAACCCCGCACTTGTGCTATGTAGAATTTTTCTATCCATGTACCAGGATAGAAGTCTACAGTAATTGCAAGGCATTACTTAGCATTGTATTGGCTGTACAGTTTTGAAAGGGAATTAATTTTTTCTTTTGTTCAGTCCACAATTGATAATGTGCATAAGGATTGTTTATTCTGTTCCTAAATGTGTTTTGGTACTGTTGAGGAATATTCAGAGTTCAGTGTTTGAGCATTTTATACTGCATCTCATTTACATCAGAGTCATTTAATGTAGACGTATTCCAACTTCAGTAGTTTTATCTGCGTACTTTTTTCCTTGAGTTTTTTAGCTGGGAAATTACTGGGAACATTTTAGAACTGGTTATATGCAGACATTTTCAAGCTACTTTTATCACTAATCTTGCAGCTTCTTTGCTCTGGTATGACTTTTTCTTTTACTATTTTTACCCTTCTGCTGAAGTTTGATTGAAAAAAATTTATGGAAAAGTTGGTTTTACCATATGTCTTTTCATTAATCTTTTCTGTGATTATTTCCTGCAATTGGATACGTGCAGCAAAGCCTGTGGGATCAAAATTTGAGACTTAAGTTGCCTGTGAAGCTAGAGAAACATGTAGAGCAAATTTTCTTACCTACAGCAGTTGAAAGATTAGATAGATGAAGCAACACAATCTGGTTTCCTGATTACTTTTTGTATTCAAGTCAGCTTGAATAATAAAAAGACTAAGTAGTCTTTACCCATGTTTTAGTCATTTAGCAAGGTGCTTCAGTGACGTAAATATATGTATATATAGTTAATATGTATATATGTTATTTTTCTGCTTTGGCTGCAGACTACTGACTCATATTATTTAGTTAGGGGTATTTTTCTCTCCCTTGCTCCCCCTTCTTCCCAGCTTAGCAATGTTTTTTTGTCTTAATTTTTTTAATAGCGTAAAATAAGATACTGCGAAGGTAAAAACTTTCTATTCTATTCTATTCTATTCTATTCTATTCTATTCTATTCTATTCTATTCTATTCTATTCTATTCTATTCTATTCTATTCTATTCTATTCTATTCTATTCTATGTTCTTGATGCTTTCATTTCACTCCATAGCCTTAATACAAATCTGCATCTGGAAAAGAAGCAGAATAGCTAGTCTAGTAACCAAAGGAAGCTGCTTTGGGGAATATACTATACATGTGTTGTTGAGAAGTCTGTGCTGACTGGCAGTTGCAGAAGTAATTTGGAGCTGTGTAGAGCAAAAAAAGCCTGCAGATTATTATATTCTACTGGAGATTTTTTTTCTTCCTCCTTTAGAATCTTCTGCCTGTGACGTTATAAGTCATGACCTGCTAAGAGCCATGGGTACTCAATCTGTTTATGCTTTGGAACAAGGAATTCTTGTCTTCAATGACATTATTGTAGCTGCAGGTTTATGAAGTGCTTCTCGAGCAACTCGTCCTGAATGTTGCTGCAGTACTTTGGCTTCAAATTCCAAACTGAGGCTTTCAGTAAAATGTGTCTATCAGTAAAAAGCATTAGCAAAAGTGGCAGTCCTCTCAGTAATGAAGAATTCCAGTAGTAAGCATAATCTCAAAAATCTGAACAGTAGCAAGTTAATTTTCAGAACCTTAATGCTTAATTACTTATTTTAATGCATACATATATTGCTTACCATGGTCTTAACACTAAATTTATCACAGATTCATTGGAGGCTGCTTTTTCCTTGTCGAATTTCTTAATATGAATCCATTAACTTTAATCTACAATGGTAATTTTAGAAAGATAAGTGTATTTTGTATGATATAATCTTTGCCTATGCCTTCAGGTACATACTGTTTCATCTTGTCACATCTTATAATTAAAGTTCCATGAAAACTGAAAACCTGACTGTTAAATGCAAAACTAAGAGGTAGGATTTTCTTCTCAAGCTGCTTCAGTATGTACCAAACTCCAGTGTGTTGTCAGGGGACACTGCTTTAGACATAACTAGAGGCATAAAGTATTACAATTCCCCAGGAAGCTCCAGGTAATCATGATGTAAGTCTAGTCTCCTTGACACCTCAGTACAATAATTATGGTGTGACTCTTTATGTTATTTTAGTTAAAGCTTTGTATGTAACATGGTTTTTCACCTCCCAGCATTGAACAGTGATTGTTCATGATGTGTATTATTAACCATCTGTTATAGTTCTTCTTAGAGGCAAGGAAATTGTACTCCTAGTGAATCTTCTGTTAATGGAGAATCACATTAGATATAGCTAGAAAGCACTCATGGCAATGGAATTGCACTTATGCAACTGGATTTACCCTGTGGTTGACCAATCATGCACATTTTTAGGGTAGTTTTTTCAGTTTAAGTCCACTGCAAACAAATAAGATGGAATGATTATTTCTATTTTAAATACTTACTACCTCACAGTATAAAATACATTCTCAGAGTAATGAAAAATATCATTCTTATTACTGCTTGCTGCTTGCTTTCCAGTAAGAGTTAATCCAGTCGTGTAGATACCATCTTTGTACTGCAAGGCAATTCTGTGGATATGACTCAACATGACCCTATCAGATAACTTTATTTTTAACTTGGTTGGATAACAATAGCAGTTCATTTATGTAGGAAATTTGCTGTTGCTTTTAACTAAACATATTTACCCCAAATTAATTTGGAACATGTATGTGTACTGACAAACAAAGCAGGTCTTTGGTTTTATTCAATTTCAGCACCTAACCCTGCCACTCAAAGCTTTTCAGGAAGCATAGTCTGATAGTCTTCAGGCACTTTCCTGGAGAGATGGTAATTTGTGGTTATGAAGCTCCACAGAAGCCCTAAGTAATCTCTGCCAAGTCATTTGTAGCCATATTAAAACAGCATCTGTTGGTGCCCATGACTGACTTGAAAACAATTCAAGATTAAAAAAACTGTTAAGCACTTTACCCTCGATGAGGGCTCATGATCCGACAAGCCTGGATAGAAAGTAGTCTGAGGCACTTAGAAATCCATATATATATGTGTGTGTATATATAGTTCCTTTTTCCACATCACAGGAAGTGATCTGATGAATTTGGCCCTTTGTTACATTGCGATTAATCTACTTGGTGCTTGTTTTGTGAGGACTGTAAGCTAGCGTATATTAAAGGCTATACAGACACTTGCCAGAACACTGCTGATTCCATGCTGGGTAGAAGCAGATCGTGTTCAAGGTAGACATGCAGCGTAGATTCATTCACATGACTCCATCTGTAAAACAATAATTACAGCACACACAGAAGTATAATGAGAGTTAAGGGGCTGGGTATTAACAGGGCTAAATAAAAGTATTTTTAATAAATAAAGGATGATCGATATCTCTGGGATTTGTGTCTATCTCAAGTAATTTATTGCTCTTACTTTTTTGTTCTCACAACCAGTAGAAAATATTTTGCCCAGAGGAAAATATGAATTAGACCTGTGTGGCATAACATGTGGAAAGTTGGATTTATTTGAAGTCAGCCCAGTCTAAGCCAGTGTTAATCAACCTGTAGTCTATAAAACATTAGAAGCAATATGCAAAGTAATTCCCAGTTCTTCTTTTTTATTGATTCAAATAAATACTTTGTTTAAGTACCAAATTTAATTGTTTTGTTATTGAATTTAGTAGTGGAACTGATCTTTGCTCTCCTAATTTTTAAGTAGTGTATTTATTACTCTTCAATCATGAAACAAGAGAAGGAAACAAGGTAGTGGGGTAGGTGAGGGGTTTATTTGTTAGAAAGTGAAGCTGGATGTATTGACACTGAAGATAGTATGTGTTTTAGTAAAGGTTTCCTCATAAGGGGAAACCAGAAATGGCAGAGTGCACTTTGTTTCAATGCCTATAAATAAAAGTGAATTTACCAGCTTTACAATTCCCTTTTGTTTTCATGGCCGCATTAGAAATTCCTGTGTTCTTGGAAAGAACAGCCAAAGAGTGTGCATATTGGTAGTTGCACAGTGAAATGTCACTTCTCAACAGTGAGGAGGAAGAAAAAGATTAGTATTAAAAAATTTGACTTTCTTCTTATATTTAAACAGCATTTTCCACACATCAGACAGTAATCCATAAGAAAGACGCTTGTTTTCTACAAGTTTGCAAAAGCTTTTGATTTAAAACCTTTAAAAATCGATGAGATTTCTGCAGAATATGCATGGGTAACTTTACTAGTAGGAGAGGTGTCTTCAGCTTCAGGGCCTCAGTTTGCAAGATTGTATACACAAGTGCCTTTCATTGTATGAGATATTTAGATGCTTAAGTACTGTTCGCATAAATTTCTCTGTTTGTCATAAGTTTATTAAATCCGATTGCTAGACCAATCAACAATTGTAGCAATTATGTAACTGTATATTTAGTATGTGGCAATAGTCCATAAATAATGTGGTCAAGGACTCCTATTAAGTCGGTAAGTCACCCTAGATGTTGCTTGTGTGTTTGTATGGGTAAATAATTCCATTATTGTTTTTGTGGGTTTAGATAATGCCCATTTTCCTCCATCTACAGTGGTCTGAGAGGGTGTTGCAACCATTTTCAGTTCATTTATGCTCTCACTTGCGTTTCATTGACTGAAAGTGAATTTCTTTCTCTTATTTATGTGAAGTTAGTAGTTTTTTGCATTCCTGTGCCCAGGTGGGAGATAGTGGAGATTCTGGGAGGGTTGACAAGGTGTTTTCCCACCACCTTCAGCAGACTAGGCAAATGTGTTTTAAAGATGTGTCCAACATATGGTATTATTTTAACGGTTTCACTGATCAAGTTCAGAGCATAAAATCCTTAAGGTTTAGAAGTTGCAGAATTATTTATTTAAGGAGAAAGAAACATTTTCACATGGCAATATAATTTATTGAACATCACTCTTTCCTAGAGGTTCACTCTTGAGCACCGATGGCATTCTAATGTGTAGCAGATACTGTATAAATTACAGCCATGAAGAACCTTGGTTTTATATCCTTAGTAAGTGTTATCATAGAAATTCACAGGTGGACAGACAAAAATGTCCTCTTCTGGGATTAACTCTAAAATAAGAACTGCTACACATATGTACCATATGGATCTGTTTTCCTTCTCATCCATATATAAGTAAGAGGAAGTAATTCATTGTTTCTTCATCTAACTCTCAGATTTGCAGGTTTGTCAAGGTAATAATTTTTTTATATGGTCTGTTTAATATGCTGGGGAATTTTTTAAAGCCTTCTGTTGAATCTGTGGGGAGTTCATGTTAGTGCACTGGGAAAGAGTTCTGAGCCCGTAGTTTTACTAGAAAATATAAACACATAGCTGAACTTCTGCAACTACGGAATTTTTCAGAATCGTGTCAGCCTCATTCACTAGTGTGGTTTAGTTGGTGGGGGTAGGAACAACGAGATGTATACATCATAAAATTGAACCAAACAAACCCCTCATCTCTGGCTTTTCCTCAAACAGTGCTGTCTGCCAATCAAAATACAAGAAGATTTTATGCATCTGTAATTAGACTGTTATGTTCTGCTGAATGCTGGGATTGTTAACCAATATCCAGTATAGCATATGCACAGAATCCTAACACTAAGTTGCAGTAGTCCATTTCAATCGATTATTGCACACCATGAATGAAGGCAAGAAGAGCCTGAAAAAGCAAGATTTTAATATTACAAGAAAACCCATAGTTTTTCAGGAATAATTTTTCCCAAAAATATTTAGAAGCTGCCTATGGATTCAAAATGCAGTCATTTATTACACTTAATTTTGGAACATTTATGGTCTCTATGAATGTTGTATTTTATAACGCAGACTGATGCTAAAATGCTTTAAAGAAAGTATTATATATGTATTATATATATTTTTATATATTTATATGCTTACTATATATATTTACAGATCTACATATAATTAGGCAAAGTAGAAATAACTAAACATGAATTCAATTGCAACATGAATGGTTGACTCTAAGGAAGCAGTTGTGTTACGTCTGGATTAACTGTTCCATGAACAACCCAGTATATTTTTAACATCTTACTATAGCTTTGTGGAATGAGTTCCTGCGCAGGGGAAGAGTGCCACTGGCAGAATTTTTTAGTATATTATTTACGTGCATGAACAAATCAAGACTCATAATAGTTCTTCCTTATACTTAGATAAAGTATGTTTCTGATTCCATTGATTTCAAAGGGACTTCATTTTTTTCCTCCAGTCCTTAATTATTAAGTACATAAATATTTATAAAAGCAGTCTTTCATCATCAATGCTTTTGACTACTATTCTGTTCTCCATGGACACATCCATCTAAGTGTTGATCAAACAGTGCTAAATTAGAATTATAAAGCATAGAATAAAAATAAAATTTATTCAAGAGTCTTTTCATGGAAGAATGCAAGTTGACTTTATTATTAGTTTAAGCTTATATTAGTTTTCTGCAAAGGTGAGGACATTTATCAAAAGGTGAGGAAATTATCAAAAAATCATAATTTGAAGTGCATTTATCATGATTCTTTAATTTAAATTTACAGTTTTTTTTCAAAAAAGTTCTTTAACTACTAAATGCTCATAATACAGAACTATGTAGAAAAAGTAAGAAATAGAAATTAGTTTTAGTTAGTTTGCAAACAGCGAGCACAGAAAGCTTATATATATTTATGAATAATGAAAACACATAGAAAAATGAAAACTAAATAAAATAAGATAAACTTTGACAAATGTTAAAACAAAATTCTAGTTGCTTTTACCTAGAATGTTTAAATGTCTCCTTTCTAGGGACAGGAAATATGTTGGATTACTCATATTACTCGTCCTTTGAAAAAAATGTAATTATGCCATTATGACATATGTAAGTAATTGCTTGTGGTTAATCAATATTCAACTTCAAAGAATTACCATGGCAATTAGTCCTATTCAGCAGCTAACAAGCAGCTACTTACAAAAACACTAAATAAATGAAAAGCCTTTATAGCAGCCTCACTAACATAGACTTGCCAAACTCAATCTTCAGAACACATTCTCTTACGCATCGATCTTTGTTTTCAATTCTTCAAAACATTCATTTTGCTTTTGAAACTTCTTGTCTTTGCATGAACATGATTTTCTTTAAGTGACAAGGATTTGAAGTCTTCCCCCTCTTTATAAATGAATACAAGCCTATAATATTGTGCTAGAATGTTTTCTTGATGCACTGCTTTACCTGAGTTTTATAAGAAATCAGCCGACTCAAAAGCTGATTTCTGATTTTACAGTCTTGTAGGGAAACTGCTCTGCTTCATTGAATTATAATGACATGATTATTTTTTATTTATTTTACAGCGTACGTGTGTGTGATCAACAAAAAAATACCAGTGATATAAGTAAAATCAAAATGTTTTTACTCAACATCTTTGATCTTTTTTAATCTTGTTCAATGTATTTGTTGCATCTTATGATAAAAAGAAGGTTGTAACTCATGTTAGCATTATACAGGCAGAATAGTGAGATGAACTGCATTTCCATACATTAATCATCAGACTAGCCTTTGAAGTAGAGGTAAATTGTTCAAGATACATTTATATAAATGTAGCTACCATTTTCAACAGCTACAAATATATTTTATATTGGAAAACAGTATTGTCTGGGAAACAGTTTTGAAGAATACACTTTTAAACATATTAATGTTTATACAAAAATAAAGTAGAAGAGCCATATGTAACATTAATTTTGCTTTCTTCACTTTCTGGATGTACTTCAGGCTACAGTGAGATTAGTAATGAAACATTACTTCTACTGAGATCATAATATCATCCTTAAATGTTATGTGCTAAAGCTAAAATTATGTTTTTCCATAAGGTATTTTATTAGTTACTATTAATGGATAATATAATTCTGGCATATTGTAGTTATGGTAGTGCAGGGTGAGATGAAGAAGGAGGTTAGCAGAACAGTCGTGCTCAACTTTCAGAGAGCAGACTTTGGACTGTTCAGAAGGCTGGTCGGAAAAGTCCCATGGGAGGCGCTCCTTAAGGGCAAGGGAGTCCATGAGGGCTGAGCACTCTTCAAAAAGGAAGTCCTAGCAGCTCAGGAGAAAGCTGTCCCCATGTTCTGGAAAAGTAACCGGTGGGGTAAGAAACCAGCGTGGTTGAGTAGGGAGGTCCTGAGAGACATCAATAGGAAGAAGAAGGTCTATGAGCTTTGGAGGAAGGGGCAGGCATCCTGGGTGGACTATAGGGAGGAAGCGAGAACGTGCAGGGGAAGAGGGCTAAGGCCCAACTAGAAATCAGATTGGCCAAGTCTGTGAAAGACAATAAAAAATCTTTCTACAAATATATCAACAGTAAAAGGAGGACTAGGGAGAATCTCCAGTCCCTACTAGATGCAGAGGGAACAACAGTAACAGGGGATGAAGACAAGACTGAAGTACTCAATGCCTACTTTGCTTCAATCTTTAATAGTAAGGAAAGTTGTTCCCTCTGTCTACAACCCCAGGGTTTGGAGGAGCAGAACGAGGTTCCCACAATCCAAGAGGAGGTGGTTAGAGACTTGCTTGCCCGCCTAGACGTCTACAAGTCTATGGGGCCGGATGGAGTCCACCCAAGAGTTTTGAGGGAACTGGTGGATGTGCTTGCCAAACCCCTTTCCATCATTTTCCAACAGTCCTGGAAGACTGGGGAGGTACCACTGGACTGGAGGCTGGCTGATGTCGTGCCCACCTATAAGAAGGGGCACAAGGCGGATCCGGGGAACTACAGGCCTGTCAGTCTGACCTCAGTACCAGGGAAAGTCATGGAGCAGGTGATCTTGAGTGCTATCACGAAGCACTTGCAAGAGAGCTGGGTGATCAGGCCCAGTCAACATGGGTTCACAAAAGGCAGGTCTTGCCAAACTAACCTGATCTCCTTCTATGACCAAGTGACTAGACTCTTGGATGAGGGAAAGGCTGTGGATGTAGTCTTCTTGGACTTTAGTAAAGCCTTTGATACAGTTTCTCATAGCATTCTGCTTCGGAAACTGTCAGCCTCTGCACTGGACAAGTGCACACTCTCCTGGGTGGAAAACTGGTTGAATGACCAGGTTCAGAGAGTGGTGGTAAATGGAGTTTACTCCAGCTGGAGGCCAGTGACAAGTGGTGTTCCCCAGGGCTCAGTGCGGGGTCCAGCCCTGTTCAATGTCTTTACCAATGACCTGGATGAAGGCATTGAGTGCACCCTTAGAAGTTTGCAGACGACACTAAGCTGGGTGGAAGTGTGGATCTGCTGGAGGGTAGGGAGGCTCTGTGAAGGGATCTAAACAGGCTGGACTGCTGGGCAGGGACCAATGGCATGAGGTTTAACAAGGCCAAATGCTGGGTCCTGCACTTGGGGCACAACAACCCTATGCAGTGCTACAGACTGGGAGAAGCCTAGCTGGAAGGCTGCCAGGAGAAGGACCTGGGAGTGTTGGTCGACAGCCGACTGAATATGAGCCAGCAGTGTGCCCAGGTGGCCAAGAAGGCCAATGGCATCTTGGCTTGGATCAGAAACGGCGTGACCAGCAGGTCCAGGGAGGTTATTCTCCCTCTGTACTCGGCACTGGTGAGACCGCTCCTTGAATCCTGTGTTCAATTCTGGGCCCCTCACCACAAGAAGGATGTTGAGGCTCTGGAGCGAGTCCAGAGAAGAGCAACAAAGCTGGTGAAGGGGCTGGAGAACAGGCCTTATGAGGAGCGACTGAGAGAGCTGGGGTTGTTTAGCGTGGAGAAGAGGAGGCTGAGGGGAGACCTCATTGCTCTCTACAACTACCTGAAAGGAGGTTGTAGAGAGGAGGGTGCTGGCCTCTTCTCCCAAGTGACAGGGGACAGGACAAGAGGGAATGGCCTCAAGCTCCACCAGGGGAGGTTTAGGCTGGACATAAGGAAAAAATTCTTCACTGAAAGGGTCATTAGGCAATGGAACAGTCTGCCCAGGGAGGTGGTTGAGTCCCCTTCCCTGGAGGTGTTTAAGGCATGGGTGGATGAGGTGCTGAGGGGCATGGTTTAGAGATTGGTGGGAATGGTTGGACTCTGTGATCCAGTGGGTTTCTTCCAACCTCGTGATTCTATGATTTGTAGAGTTCTGGCTGTTTCTTTTCTAGCATTTTGAAATGCTGAATGGATTGGAGAATAATCAGTAGAAGAAGTTAAGCACATGCCATCAAATTATACCTGCTTCTGGGTAGATAATGGAAGGGGAAAATATGGAGAATGCGCATGCTCAGTTATTTGTGTAAGAAACTGGTTTTTACTTTAGTCATTGGCTACATAGACTTTCATTCTATTTTACAGAAAAAAAGCTAAGAAGATATAGAGCTAAAAACAATTATTAACTTTAGTTTGAACAACGTATTTATGAAATGATACTGGGGAAGATGGATTGACTCAAAGTAAAATAGAGCAGCCTGGGATGAAACCAGTCACCTGATGGCAGTATTCAGCACAGTTATGTGTGAGCCTTTCTTTTTATTTTCCAAGTCAAATTCTTGCATCCAAAGATAGGAGTTCTGCTGAGGCCTATGCCTCCCTTCAGGGCATGCATTGTGTGGCTCAAAGGCACTTCATTCTGGGTGGTCTTAGAATACAACCGAGGTGGGACCCCACAGAGAGTCTCATCCAGTCATCTTTGGCTAGAAGGATGGTGGAATCACACTTATACCTCCAAAGTGGATGGAAGGTTTAAGCAGAAGGGAAAAAACCAGCAGTGAATGTGTTAGAATGTCCTGCAAGAATCAGTTCATTTTTTGAAAATTAATATGCCTCAATAATTGTGGAGTTCAGGAGTGGTATAGACCCTATAGAGTTCAGGAACTGCTTTTCCAAGTCTTGCATAGTCAGTTCCTAGTAGGTTCCATATGAGTACATAGAGAGGCAACCTCTGGTTCTTAAAAAATATATATATCTGTACAGTGTTAAAGAGATACTGCTGAGTAACTTGGATCAAGTTCAGGAACATTAAAACTTTGAGCTAATTAAAGCTGTGCCAGTAGAACATGGTGTACAGAATTGTGAACTGTGAACTGGATAAATTTCATATGGTGGCAGAGAAGCATTGCTTAGTGATATCTACAGTGGTGCTGTGATGTACAAGATTGTCTTCCTATGTGGTAGAAGTGGACCAACATGGTGCATTTTTCAGTATATATAACAGTTGAGTTGGTTTGGTTGTGCAAATGCTCCATCCCTAATACGTTATTCATACTGACTCCATTTGCATATGAGTCATATTCACTTTGAATTTGCCAGATGTCCATTTGTGTTTGTTTAAATAGTGAGATCATTCCATGAAGTGAACGGGACCTAAAAATATAGAGGGAAGACTGTTTAGAAAAACAAGATTTTAAATGCCTTACTTACATATTTTCATATCTCATGGTATATTATGCAAGAAGAAGCACAACAGTGTTGAGGCACTATTTTTAAAATAAATGTGTCCATTGCCAATATTTCATTAAATGATACATTGTATAGCAAAGCTTTATTGGATTTTATTTCCTGATCACTTTCTTCATTAATGGGAATGTTCTCCTTCTGAATACGTTCAAATATACCATTTTCAAAGCCAGCATCATTTTGCCGCTACTTGTTTTGTGTTATGTGAACATTCCAAGTCTTTTCACAGTGTTCTGTCATTTACTGCAGCTTGGAAGACTTTTAAAATGTACTCCTCAAGGCAAATCTTGTACAGAAACTGAGCAGACAAGGGGCAACTGAATTCTGAACTTTTATGTTATTGAATTTACATAAACTTTTAACAAGCAATAAACTTTTCTTATGTACAGAGGGAGACTAACAACTAACCACTTGAGTTCAACAAAGACTCCTAAAATGTGTACTTAATTCATTTGAGACTTTTAAAATCTTTCTCAAGCTTGAAGAAATTCTGGTTTGTTCACATTGCAGCCAATCAGAACACACATTAAACCGTTGTATTAGTACTTGATGAAATAAATTTAACTGTATACGGTTTGAAATTGCTGTCTTAGTAAAGAATGTTAACAAAAGCTTATCAGAACACACATCTGACCAGCTACTTTGATCTCTTTAAAGTAGACTCTACGAGGAAAGGCTGCTATAGAAAAGAAAAGGGAGAGTTTAGACAAAGCTCTTGGTCAAGGCTCAATAAAGATCTGTCTAGGAGTACAGATGATATACTATGCAATAAAAGGAAATCATTGAAAACCAGTTTCATGGTAAGGTCCTCTAACTGATGTATCTACCAGAATCAACATAATTTGATCATATAATAAGTTTAGAGAAAGAGGTTTCTCATGTTCTTTCTTAAGACCTAACAGATGATTTTATGTGCATTGCACTATATCTGCCCCTTTCCCAGAGGAATATGGGTCACAAGCACAAAAACATCTGCAAGCTTCCTTGTGAAAAATGTATGTTAAATATTGGACCAGAGAAGAGGAAGGTGGCAAGATTTCTTTCAAATCAGAAGAAATGCACCACCACGACAGTGGGTTTATGTTGTTCATTTGTTGAAACTGTCTTTTCTAAATACAGCTTCTTTAGAGTTTAGTTTGCTTGTTTAATGTCTTTAATTTTCTTGTCAGTAGCAGCTGTTACTTAAATATATCAAGAGCAGGCTTTTCTGAAATTTATTTGAACTAGATTTGCTTTAAAATCTGTCGTAAATCAGCGGGCTAGGTTCACATCAAGATATAAATGGAGCACTAATGTCTGCTTTTGTTATGAGATGCAAAAATTTGCACAACTCCTGGAAATCCTAGAATCGTAGAATCATAGAATAGTTTGGGTTGGAAGGGACCTTAAAGATCTTCCAGTTCCAACTCCCCTACCATGGGCAAGGATACGTCCCACTAGACCAGGCTGCCCAAGGCCCCATCCAGCCTGGCCTTGAACACCTCCAGGGATGGGGCATCCGCAATTTCCCTTGGCAACCTTTTTCAGTGCCTCACCACTCTCATAGTGAAGAAATTCCTCCTTATGTCTAGTCTAAATCTGCCCCTCTCCAGTTTATACCCATTGCACCTAGTCCCATCAGTACAAGCCTTTGTAAAAAATCCCTCCCCAGCTTTCTTGTAGCTCTTTCAGCTACTGGAAGGTTGCTATAAGATGTCCTCAAAGTAATCTCTTCTCTGGACTGAACAACCCCAACTCTCTCAGCCTGTCCTCGTGTGGGCTGTGCTCCAGTCTGGAGAAGTGCAAGCAGACATATTACTAAAGGAGAGTTTTATGATTGTGTGGCTTCTAGAAAATATGTGTGTGTTCTGCTTGTGACTAGATTTGACCTGTTCATCTCTGTTGAAACACAATGCCAAAATATTCAAACAACCAGAGCCTGGTTTTGAACATCAGAGGAACATAAAGAGCAGCAACGCACAGGGTCACGAAATGTTTCCCTTTGTGTATTCAATCACAGAGCTGCAGCTAAACCAGGTGCTAATTTTCACACAGAAGTGGGATAGTATCACTAATTTTGCCTTGCATTCTGTATTAATATATTTTTTACCTGTTATAAACCAAAATATCCATTCAAGTGATTGTTAGAGCAACTAACTGGACTGCTGAATGATGAGCATATATGTGCAGAGAAATACCAGAGAATTAGAGTTTTTCTTGGAAGGCATAATTAAAGATGTGGGTGCTAGCTACATGAAGCATGATATATTTAAAAAAATAAATACAGCCATTTGCAGATGGTTGCTAACAGTCTGCTAGGCTAGTTGCTGTAGTCTGCTAGGGCTTCATGGTCTTACATTAGCGTTTTGCTGGTGTGGCAGAGTTCAAGACATTGCCTGTGGATGTGTGCACAACAGTTTGACAAAAATGCAGAGCTGGGCTTCTTCTAAATTGCATTACTTCCTTTGTCTTCAGTGGCATAACTTTTATGTCTCACTAGTCTTGTACCAGTACCTTTCAGTCTCACCGTGTGTCATTGTTAATTTGCATTTAGTTGAATTTGCAGCTGATTGAAGTACAGTCAGGTTGAAAACATCTCTCAACTGTGATATTATCTATTTGACATTTGAACTTTAAAATTCAAATGAAAGGAATTCTCCAGTGCATTTTATTCATTAATGTTATGATATTAAGAAAATACCTTTTTGTGAACTGTATTTTTACATCACTTACATGGCATAACCTATTAAATCTTGTTACTGTGTTCTTGCCTTTTTTGGTGAGGAAGAAAGGGCCATTGTCTTTATTGCAAGTAAGTATAAAATTCACATTATTTGACAGTAGGGGACTCCAATAAAATGTTGGAATAAGCAAAGCAGGCAGAAAATATTACCACATTTCCTCTGGGAACTATTTAAACATACTCGTATTTAATTTAACGGTAGATTTTTAATTCTTGAATATGCAGGTGTATGCAGTATTCATATTAAAGCAGAGGCAGTATGCAATGGCTGCAATTTTAAGAGATGCTGTGGGGATTTACCTAGTGTGGCAACTAGACTGTTAAGCATTTTCCAATTTCTTGTGTAGAATTTGACAGCTGATGGAAAGTTACTTTTACCCTTATGGACATTTTATTTTGAAGAAACTCATATACTTCATTAAAAACTTGTTACTAAATTACACACGTAGAAGTTACTCAAGTTCTTTGTCATTGTTACATTTTTGCTGTTGAATAGCATTGAATTTTTGCTGGCAAACCCTAGCATTTATTTCCAGGTTTTCTTAAGGTTGATTTTATTTTTTTTTTATTTATTTCAACAGCTTGATCAAGTTGTCCGTCAGAGAAGTCTGTATAGTTTGGAACTTTTCCTGTCATGTGCACAGAAACAGTTAAGCGTTTTATTAAAAGAAGAGTCAACCACTACGGAGGAAAACACAAAGAATGACATTTTCAGTACCCCTGATACAGTGTGATTTGTGAAGCTGCAAAGCTCAATCCAGGAAATGACAAAAAAAATCTAATCATTTGGGATTGTATCATTGATTCAAGATTGATCTGAAACTATGCTTGATAGAAGTATTTGTGGATAGTGTTCATTTATTTATTTAGTTAGTTTACTATTATTATCAGATTACAAATGTGGGAGGGGAAAAAATCCCTGAAAAAAATTATTTTTATCTATGATTTTTCTTTCCTTATATTTTCTAGTAACCCATGATTGAAGTTATAGACAACTGCAGCAATGATGAAAACATTTCCATGTTATGTCTGTTTTAAATTTGGCATCATGTGTTCATGTACTTTATAAATATTTTTGATATTTAAAAAAATAGAGAAACCATTTAATTCAGTATAGATTGAATATAGATTTTGTCTTTCCAAAATATGTGTCTAAATGCATTGCCTCAGGTTGCCTGAGGAGCTTATTATTTCTTACTAATTTTCATGTGTAACAGAAAAATCAGTACTGAAACATAAGGGTGTTGACAGGCATTTCTTTAGTTATTTACCAACAGCTCTAGTTGTAGTAATGGAAAAAAACCTGAAAACTAAACAGTGCATCTTTTTAGAGTGCAAAATTTTGCCATAACCGATGTATAGTGTGTATTTAATTTCTGTTTTACAAAGCTAGAAAGTAATTTTGTCATGAAAGTACGATTAATGTGACTGACCTCAGTTTCAGGAAGATGATGTGTGTAATTATGTGGAGACTGATACTGCACTGCCTCAGTGGAATTTCTGACAGAATAAGGAGAGCAGCTTGCTGACCTCAGAAGCCCTTTCTAAACGCATTGAAGGAAGTAGAAAAACTCCCCACTGACATTATTGGACTTTGGATCAAGTTGTAGGTCTTTCTAGTCTTCTTTATGGTGGCATGGAGGGCCATTTCTGTGCCTACACTTTATTGATTGTAGATTCGGGGCCTTAGTTATAACAGAGAATCAAATACAGGAAAATAAATGTTTGTGCTTAGGAATGTAAATAAACTGAGAATGATATCTCTTATGATGAGCTTGTGATTCATTGGGGGACTTGTGGATATTTTTTACTGTGTTTCTTCCTATTCAGTGGTGGGGTTGGGGCTTTTTGAGCTGTTTTTTTGCATCAGCAGTCACTTTTCATAAAGAGCTTTTTTGTGGCAATAAGGGAACACCAAGTGGTTAATATATATTTGGCATTATGAAATATATATTGCAGAGAGTATAGGTTTTTATTTAAATATTTTTCTGTGCTTCATTTTTGTAATCAAAACCAAAGATTTTGTCTTCTGTATGCAAAGGTTCACAGAAGAAGTAAATAATGCTGTGTGAGGTAATGACCTCAAAATGGAAGAAAATCTAGTCTTCTTTTTGGGTATTTCTTGACTGACTGATCAGTTATCATTTCTTCTAGCAGACAAAAAAATACTTTAGTATTAATGAGTCTCCTACTTATCATTCCTAAGCCGGTGGAATTCTTGTGTTTCTTAACTGCACCAAAGATGGCACAGATATCCACATAGGATTTTGTGGAAAGTTGAGGCAGTGTAAAATGAAATCGATTTTCTCACAATCTATGTCAAATTATGGAAATGTGGTATGAGCAGATTCCTAGATGAACTTCAACATTCTTCTTTTTACTTCTAGGTCCGTACATGGAATAGTATTCCTTTTTACTAAATGCTTCAAAGTGTTTCCCATCAAAGCCAGAGCCTTAGTGGTATATCAGCATTCTCCTGCTAAAGAGTTTTGTATTCTGGCAATAAGTAAAAGCACTTGTTGGAGAAGAAGTGATTGGAGTCAGTAAGATTTCACTGGCAGCTATGGTGTATCTTTCCCATTAGAACAGCTATGGTGTATCTTTCCATCATGTGTTGTTTAATCTCAGCTTTTAAATATTGTGGTTGGCACAGAGAACTGTAGGTACTTTTTCTTACCTTAGACAGTTTGAGTCCTTTAATCTTGCTCTCTACCCTTCAAGCAAAACTGCAGAATTAGACCACAGACATACAAGACCAGTTGGATTACATTCAAAATTCCCGAGTTTCAGGGAAGGAATTTAGTTATCCAGCAGAAAAAGATATATCCAGTATGCATGCTTTGGAATACGCAATAACCTCCGTCATCTGCGCATCACATCCAGAGTTTTAAAGCTAAATTTTATTTTTCATTATTTCTGCCTAAACATAAGAGAACACAGTTTGTGCAGGTGGGGAAGAGAGAAGTCAGGGAGAAGTTTACAAAACCCAGTCTAGCTCATGACTTCATAATTATTATATTTTTATTCCTGCATACAAACTGAAGAATGATATATAAGAGAAAAGCCATTGCAGTAGAACTTTGTCTGCCTCTGAAGCATGGCAAGACTTATATGTAATGGGAGGAAGAAGAAGCCCTAGAACTAATTCTTATAGTCAAAATGCAAGAACTAAAATGTTCAAGCTACTGATTTTGGAGTCTAGGACATCACTAAAGCTCGTATAATCTACGTGCCTTGTATGTATATGATTGTATCCCTTATATTGGAAATAAACCATAAATCTTGTTACGTAAAGATGCATTTAAAACAATCATTTGTGTGTATTAAATGTTACCTAAAAGACAGGGTAACAGTAGATCCAGTGTCTTTCATTGCTGTCAAGCCCATTCTATTTTAACACTTCTGCTTGATGGTCTAGAACAAAGACTATCAGCACAATGGGATTTGTAACCAATAGTTTAGAAAGTTAATACTGAATATTCTGATACACATTTGTGTCATATTTCTGTATGTTTCTATTTGCTCCCTCTCTGCTTCCATGACAGAATTCTAGATTAGCTCTGAGACTATGTGCTTATAAGTTATTTACAAAGAAGAAATCATTTGCCACACACTTTTTGTATGCTGTCTGTAGTTAAGGTATGGGAATATTTGAGTTTTTCCCTTGCTCTAAGAATCTCATTAACAAATGACAATTGAATTCCTTGAAGTATTGAATTCTTTCACTCCATCGTAAGAGGCAGAACAAAGAAAAAGCAGTAGTCATTCCAGGGGCTGAGATCACACTTATGTTTTGAGATTTTTTTGCATCTTTACATTGGCATCTGATCAAAAGTCACTTCATGTCTTGCCAGCTCAGTAAATGGCAATTTTAATTCCCGACTGTCTGAAATTATCCATGTAGACATGACCTTAAAGGGCCTAATTCCTCTCCACACTGAAATTCCCTTACAGGACTCTACACTCTCCTTTCCACTGTGTATTTTTTATATCCACATATTTGAGTTTACAGATGGAGGGAATATGTGATAAAATTTCATTTTGTTTCCTAGCAGGAAATAGCCACTGATAAAAGTTATTCATCAAGGGGATGATATAATTTATACTCACTTTCAGACCATGTATAGTGACAATGCAGTTATTAAATGGAATCAGCACGTCCATTAAATGTTAATACTGCTGTTTAATTTGGGTCACATTTGAACAGGTGAGCATCATGGGGAAGCCAGCTGAGTTGCACTCTTTTTGGCTCAAGTTTTGTATTTGCCTTTGAAAGCGTATGCTTCATTAGCTAAAGGAAAGCGCTGAGGTGTGTAAACCTCTCATTGTAGACATCGCCTAAGTTGCCTACTACATCACTTGCCATAGTGATGTAGTAGCTAAAAATGCCCTCATCAAGCTAACTTATATGTGGAGGAAAAGGTCAATCTTGCTTTATGGTGTATACATTTCTGTGGGAAGCATTGCTAGCATTACATTATAAAGAAAGTAATGACCCCAAAGTGGCGAGATCCAACTGTAGGTGCTGGTGACAGCACAGATTTAGCAACACAAAATAAAGATTACTGATTTTTTTGATTGATCTTGTTTATTGTATAGTGTGTGTTCTAAATTTGTTGTATCACCTTTCAGTGGTAAGGCATGCCTGTCACGATAATAGTTATTATTATCCTGTGCTAATAACAATAACTACAATTTCCTGTGATAAATATGGTATCAGTAATTTATCCACATCCTAAATGTTGTGTAAGTAGAGCAATTTCACTATGCGTCAGAGATTCACATTTGTTTACGTTGCCTGTAATTCCTCATACTTCAGACTTACAAAACCAGCATTTTTTAGATGCTTTCCGTTGTCTGGCTTGGATAATAAGATATACAGTTGGCAAGTTTTAACAGGTTGACAGTAAACACTAGTTAAAAAATGAAATGTTTTTTAATACACATATCCTAAATCAATTTTCCACAAAATGCTGCAAATTTATCTCTCTCTCTTTTTTTTTCCAGCTTTGGTAACATATCTGTATGAGTAGTCATTGATGTTTATTCTCTTTCTTCAAGTTAAAATATTTTGTCTTCTCACAAACACCAAAGGGATTTGCACTTCTCTGAGTTTAAGATGAAGCTTGTCTTAACTGATCCACTTTTCAATGTAATGGTGGGAGGCCCTTCAGCCAAGGGAGCAAAAGAATTGTTTTTGCTGAGTGAACTTTGAAAGATGTTTCAGTTCTTATACTACTACCAAATTAGGGCATCAGTTAAGACTTCATATGGATCTTGCTACATAAATTTTCTGAAAGCTAGCTGGTCATGATGTTATGCGGCCAATCTCTATTTTCATGGCAATAATTTTAAGAATTCCATTACTTAAGCATGCCGCTCTTTTATTGTGACCATAGATTACATATTTAGAGAGTGAGTGTGAAGTTCTTGCTTCCAGGAGGTCAGCAGGAATTCTGCTGTTATTTATTTCCAGTTCAAAATTTCATCCTTCCTGACATCTTTTGCTACAATGAATATAATACACAGAGCTTTGCCTTTATAGAGTTCTGGATATGTACTGAGAACTTATTTCAAGAGCTGTTTTCATGATCAATTCTATGAAGAAAATGTCAGCATTTGTTCTGTTCATGGTGTAGTGGAGAATGGAGATGACCTGTTGGCTGAGGCATTGACGAGGGGATATGTGTGTCTCATTATTACTATACCACTGCTAAGTAGAATGTATTTCATATTCTTGATGCAATCAGTTGCTTCTTCCTTGGTACATAGGAGCTAATAGTGGATAATATTCCCTGCTGAATTGCCATGAAAAACACATTTGGTTATATCAACAAAATCACTATCACAAAGATATAAATGAGTCCATTTTAGTATGAAGCTTGGCAGTAGTGTAAACATGAAGGTAAATGTGTGGTGCCAGTATTTGTTTTATATTCCTTTGACTGCTAGTTTTACGTGACAAAGAAAATGAGGTCACTATGAAATGCTCCATCTCCTGCAAATTCAACTGGCTGATGTATTTCACAGCTGGACAGTATTTTGATAAATAGCTGGGTGAATCTTAGTAAGTTTGTCAGGGTTAAACAGTCGTACAGATGAGGGCATCTTGCTTTTTTTCTGGATTATTTTCAGAATGAGTCAAAAATGGTCCTGGAGTGTCAGCAGTCAAGGATTTCAGCAGTTGCCTGAATACAAAAGACCTGCATTTGATCTGTTTGAATCAATAACATTGATGTTGGAAAGCATGATTATTTCAGAAAACTGTTGATGTAGAATTTTCCAACTCCTGTGTCTTTAAGCGTCTTTTGCGTATTTTTCATGTTTTTTAACCTAGGACGAAAGGGACGGTGTTTTCATAAATTTTTATTAGCATGATGGTGAAACAAAAGGAGGAGTTCTAAGCTCCTAAGGAGCTCTGTAACGAGTTGTAAGAGAGAGAAAAGACATGATTTCATAGAGTAGAGGGGGATGACAGATTCAAATGATAAGTGCAGACCAGGGGTTCTGAATCCTTTAAAGAGTACTTTTCCTACAGCCTTTTCAGATGTAAACAGCAAAATGAGTCAAGAAAAAAAGAAAGGTGAAGATTCGTATATCTGCTGTGCAGTTTAAAGAGTAATTGGTTTCAGAATTCAGAGCTTCTCAAGCTTAACAGTGCTTTCTGTCAGGACCTAATCAGTTTAACCAGAAGGTCTCATCTCTTAGAAAATAATATTGCACGAGAATCAGCTCAAAATGAAGTCTAGCTTTGTAAAGCTTAAAAGCTTTGCAGGGTTGACATGTTGAGACCCAAATGCATTTGTATTGACATTAGTATAATACAAATGTCAATAGAGTTTCCTGGACAAAATGTTTTGGGAACTTCTTTAGAGCAATGGTGCTCACTAGGGATAAAACTGTCACACAACAGTGAACATACTCTTGCTTGATTGTTACTCAAATATTAAAGAAAAAATGTATGTGCATAATGGAGAAGTATTTAAATATAAATAAAATGGAAAGGGATAAATATAAATAAAATGGAAAGGAATCCAGGTGTTATGTTCAAGAATAATATATCATCTATTCATCTTCTTGGGAATAAGAAGTGTGTTTAGGTCTCAGACAAAATAATTTTTCGTTTGCAGAGATAGGAATAAAAATTCCTGTAAGCTCAAGACAGCAGTGGAGAAGATCTACAAAAGGCTGATAAGTTAAAAATTTCTTGAATGAAAAGACTACTCAGAAGAATACAAATAACTGTAAGCAGGACCAGCACCAAATTGTACTCAATTTGATTATATCCTTATGTAATATAAATATCAGCTATAATGTGTATGTGCAGTTTACAAGACAATTTTGCTTCAAAAAATTCTTCAGAGTGAGTTGAAGGAAGGCATGTTGAGGTCATCCGCCACTGTATTTAAGAAGGATTCAAATGGGTGGTTGCTTTGTTTATTCTATGTCAGGGCCAAATGTTAGTACCTATCCTGATGCATAAGCATCCAGAAGTGCCTGCTGGTTTTCAGAGAGCAATCATATAGCACAACTGTATGTCTGTACCAAGTAGATGTTTTAATCATATTTTTCCTGTTGATTAAATTTCAATAAATCAAGTAAGTGGATAAAAGTCTCTTAAGTACCTTGTACAGTGTTGGTGTCATGAATAATTTAATTACAGTTGCCCTCAGGACAAAGCTCAGAAATGTCAACCAAAACTTTTTTTAAAAAGTTTTCTGCGTTCTAGTCAGAATCAATTCATACTTTCTATTCTTTCTGTTGCTGACCTCAGTGAAATGGATACTGTTTTTCTTTAAATAAGACAAAACTGGACTGGCAGATTTGCTTGGTTTTATTAAGAAAGCCTGTTGGTCAGTAATTTTTTTGTACTGCTCTGAAAAATACATATTATTATGAAAGAGTCAGAAATCAACTGGAACAGATGTGTTCTTGCTGACTTGCAAGTTGAAGTTTATTAGTGGAATTTACTCCTGCTGTTAATCAACATGGCTAGGATCTTGCTCATTGTTTCTAGCTAATGTCTTGCCTTCTTGACAATGGAGCTTTGAAAATCAACTACACCACCCTCAAAAAGGGCTTTCTGACAAGGAAAGAACTTTCCATCCTGGTGCCCAGCTGGGGACACTGCTCCCATCTCCAAAGATGTCATCTTGCCCGTTTCTTTCACTAGATCTATCAGCCTGCTCAGAATGTGTTTTGAGCCTTGGAGGGAAATTTTTTGTCACACTTACAGAGTGGCAATACATCTTGTACTCAGCAGTGATTCGTGACATGCTGTGTATTGACATTTTAACATTAAATTTTATATAGCTGCCTCTTGTGCATTGTATTAAAGATGCTTCAGAGACTATACTGAAAAGAAACTGTCTGTAGGAAAAGATCTTGAATCTTTTTTTCTGTTTCATTAGTGAAAACTGCTGGTATACATCTTTGCACAGTGGAGGAGATTGTTAGTACAGGAAGACTTTCAGCTCTCTTAATAAAAGGTATTATATGTATCTTACTGTGCCTTCAAGCAGGAGTAATGTGCCCTTAGCATTTAAAATTGGCTGATGAGATAGAATTACTCAGAGGACTGGGTTTCATTCTTCTCCTCAATTCAACATGTAAGTGCTTGATAATACCATAAAATCCTAAATAGTCAAACATTATCATCAAATATTCCAACATCTTCAGATATTTTTGAAAGTAATAGACTGCTTTTAGTCATTTTAATAATAAATAAATAAGATCTTTTAGTGTGCCTTACAGTTTTTAACTCCTTACCATTCAAGCTTTCCCACAGAAATGCAAGTGCTGGAAAGCCTTTTATCCCCTGTATAAGATCTAAGATTTACAGTGTCCCAAAAGGTAAGGTATTAAGGAAAACATCAAATATTGTAAATTTATGATAAAGTCACCAGCAGAGAAGCAATGGTTGGGGTGAGTCAGTGGTTCACCTGAAGCAGGGTGTCACACTATTGCCCTGCTTCTCTTGTCCAGTTGTTAACTTCAGTGCCATGTTCATAATTTCACTTGCCCCTCAGGGTGATGATTTGTGGTTAGTTCTCAGGTTGGGTTTACACCAATGCTGTCTTTTTGTGATCTTACAGTCTTCTGTTACTAATGAGAAAAGATAAGCATCACATTATTCTGTGACGTTGCCCTACATTTCATAACCTCAAAACTCTTGACAAACATTTTAAACATTTTTTATTTAGATTACTCAGACAGATAGGGACTGCTCTACTTTCTTACAAGTTCTACCTCTGTAGAATACTAGTAGGAAACTAGAAGGGCTTAACTTTGAAAAAAAAATCATAAATCCCAGCTCAATCTGAGTTGGTAGACTGCTTCTGCTGTGATCACTGGAGCAGTAGCCTGTATGTTTAGAGTGTGGAGTCTTCACTAGTTCTTGTTGACAGTCTGCAACAAATGCAACTGAAGTAATTCAGACCCTGAATTAATCACTCCCACATTATTTGGCTTATTACATGCCAAACTGACAAGCTGCTAGGCAGCGTGGGTACAGATAAGGCAAAAATGTGGAAAATGACAACTGCTCTGTGTGTCTAATTTTTGTTAATGATCCTGTTTCTTCACATTAGAAAGTCCAAGTCTTACCTCATTCTGATACACAAGAAAATATGATAAAATGTGCAGAGCTGATATGATCAAAACATATTGTCAATGAGTACTGCTGAGGAAAGATGATAATTCTTTTCCCTATTGATCACCATGTGGATCTATCTAAACTAAGGTTAAAAATAAAGAACATAAGTAGAAGTGTTTAATCATAAGTCCTCAGCAGAGACTGAAATTTTTAAAGCATGTTGGGTCCTCAGAGAAGTTCACTAAAGCAAAGACAATGCAATGGGCTTTGACTCATCAGAGCACACTGAATACAGTGTTTTCCTGTCAATTGACTGGAAAACTAAAAGAAAAATGGCTGGTTCTCATTGTATAAATCAAGACCAAAGGTCAGCTTGTGTTTGTGTATGGAAAAGGGGGAAAATCTGTGGCAGAATAATGATCCATCAGCAATGTAGGAAGTGCTTATTTAGTACTGTAAATAAATAATTATTTGATAGTGAAATAAGACTGAATTAATAATATTCAGTGGAAGACTCTTCTCTCCAACCCTGTGATGTTTGACGTGTAAGACATTGGAAATTGAATAGATGGCCTTACTGGGAAGTCTTGGTTTATTGTGATGTCAAGAAGTCCTGCTGCTATGCATTTCTCAAGGGAAGCAGCATTGCAGAGAGCAGAAGGAAGGTACCACAAATAGCCCATCATCATTAGGAATCTTACTGGGACATTAAAAAAACTAGATAAACTCGCTTAGAACAGTCAGGCTTTCATTCAAGAAAGGCCAAAACACTGCATGGGCGGTAAGATGTGACGAAAAGAAGACTGAGAGACAGCTCTGTGGGCAACAAGCCCAAAAGAAAGAAGGGAAGGAGGAGCTTCAGGCACCAGAGCAGATATTGCCCTGCAGCCCATGGAGGACCACATGCTGGAGCAGATGGATACTTTCTGAAGGAACTGGAGCTTGTGGAGAGCCCATACTGGAGCGGGTTTCTCCTGAAGGACTGCAGCCCATGGAGAAGACCCACACTGGAGCAGGGGAGCAGTGTGAAGTGGAAGGAGCACCAGGGAGGAGCTATTACAGATTGACACCATAAACCGCTGTTCCTCACTCTCCTGCACTGCTTAGTAGGGAGGGTCTAGAGGGCTTGGGAATGAAGGAGTGAAGTTGAGCCTGGGGAAGAAAATGGAGGAGGGAGAAGAAGTTGATTAAATTTTGTCTTTGATTCTCACCATCCAGCTGGATTTTAATCAGCAATAAATCATTTCCAAGTCAAGTCTGCTTTGCCTACTGATGGCAAGATGATCTTCTATTTACCTTGACCTGTGAGCCAAGATCAGCCTACCAGACATACACTTACACTGGGGCCTTTGTGACTCCAGTCAGGGATGGAAAGCCAGTCTGAGTCTCCCATAGTTCTTACCTTATGTTGTTATTTTATCAGCAAGAACTATAAGTGTAAGAACAAAGGAAAGAAAGAGAACGAGCATAGTCTAGAGGAAGAGGCTGATGTGCAGCACCAGTCATGAGGAGGACCGCTTTCAGGTCAGAAGTCCTTTCTTCCAATGCATGCATTTTCTTATGAGAGACCCAGCAGTGTGAGACAATGGCAAAGAGAAAGTTGGGTGAACTCAGCTAGCACTGAGATACTCCATCCTGAAGGTTAGAACACTGGATGAGAGAAGATAAGATAAGGGAACGGCAAAGCAGGTGATAAGAGAAGAATGAGTAAGCATTGGGAGCTGGCACCAGAGAAGTCAGCAAAGTGGGGACTGAACTAAACGAAGAGTGCGATGGTGTGATAATGAAGACCACAAACAAAGATATCAGTGACCAATGCTGAAAAGAATGAAAATGGTGGTTACTGAGAGAAAGTCTTGACAGGACTAATAAGAAAGAAAAAACAAACAGTGACCATTCAGATGTAGAGCTAGGGTTGGGATGGGGGCAGGGAGGCAGGGGATTAGGAAAAGAGAATGAACTGCTGTGTAATATTTGCCTCCACACACGCACTATTAAAGTTGGAGAGTGGTGCTGAAAGAGATTTAAATAGAGCTGATTTCCTGAGCTTGTAATGAGTCCATGCACTTTGGGTTTGGCTGATTTTTTTTCCCATTTTTGTTTCTCTCTCTCTTTTTTTTTTTTCCACAGAAAGAAGAAATAACATTTTCAAACCAACTGTAGCTCTGCTCCAAATCAGTTTTAAGATTCTAGTTTGGGAATGACAGGATCAAATTCTCACAAGCCTTCTCAGGAGATTATGGCCCTGAAAAGATTAAGATATTTCTGCTGTCTTGATCTGGATCCAGAAATTCTTTCCACTTCTGAATCTGCTTTCCAGCCAGAGCTGCTAAGGTGTATTTGAATCAGTAGATTAGACTCCAAGAAGTTGTTTTTCTCTCTCCTTTGTCCTCTTCTCTCCTCCTATGTCCTAAATCCCACCACTCGCCAAAGCTTCACTCCCTCCTGTCTCTACCTTGCTGCCAAAATAAAGGAAAACAAAAACCTCACAGCTCACTCTCCTTTTTTTAATAAGATCAGATGTTGAGGCTTTGGGTTTTTGACGCATGTCTATATGAGGTAAAAACCACTCAGGTTTTTTCTTTCCAGTCTTAAAACCTGATGTTTCTTTGGGTTTGTGGTAAAAACAGATTAATGTCCTCATGTATTCCCAATAACAAACATGTTAATTTCTTTTTCTTTTGCAGTCAGTTTTTGCATTGATTCTGCAGGATCACACAGCCTACTGGGCTGGTTGAATATCTGGTCTTAAACTAACATACGTTTTACTAGGTTCTTAAGAGATCCTGCTGACTTCTCTTTTCTGCTGTGTTTTTGGATTGCCATGGTATGATGCTGTCAAACAGAAATATCATTGTCTGTCTGATTTTCTTTTCATCTACTGTCAAAATACTTCACAAAGGGGCACTCAGCTTTAAAGACAGGAAGCACAAATACATACACACACGCAAAGACACATTCACCCATCACAGATATTGTCACAATGACCTAATCAAGCATTCCATTTAGGAAGCTGTAGTTGAAGGCAGAGGAGGAGTTTTGCAAATCAAAACTTGACTGCAGATTTGCTTGAGCAGTGAGCCACTTGAGTAGTCATAAGCCAATAAATTTGCACCTCAGTTTACTGCGCTGTAAAAATAAAGTGGCACTGAAATGTTTACAAGTTGAAACATTATTCTGGGAACATACTGAAGTGTTTTCTACTTCAGGTGACTATTGATAACCATCATTTTGACTGCATCTCACAAATTCTTATTCAGAAATCTGCCATTCCCAGCAGCCCAGCTCTTGGAGCTTTCCTCCTTTTTCATCATCTCAGTTTGCTTGTATGGGACTTTGTGGCTGTTTTCTTTACACTGGGAAATCTGAAGCACAACACAAGCACAGAGCAAAAAGTTTTGCCAATGACTGCTAAGAAAGGTAAAACTGTCAGGATTTTTTTATGAAACATATTCTCCATCAGGAGATCTGTGCCTTCTATTTATGGGGGTGGGAGAGGTAGGTTATATGGGGATGTAGTGATTAAATGTTAGCTTTGTGTCTTGTTTTTGGCCTGCTAGGAGCTATGTATCATGGTGATACATAAACAAGAAGTGACCAATTATTCATGTGAAAAGAGGTTTCATGAATCACAGGAAAACAGTAAATGATGTGGAAAAGCACATTTCACACTCTTTTCAGGATATAATTATGACAACTTGGAATCGCTGTAATAACTGTTCACAACATTTTTAATAAGATTTGGGGATGGGTGGGAGAAGGGGTTCTGACAGTACTGGAATGATTTGCAACAAACCCTTTCTTCTGTTTTTTTTGAGGAGCAAAAAAGCCTTCTTTAACTGTGTGCTCTGGTATGGCTCATTGAAGTACGTGCCAAGTGTGTAAACAAAACCCTGGCAGAACTGGCAAGCCTGCAGAAAGTCAAGCCCTAAAGTGTGTGTTGTTTGTTAGCAGAAGCTCTAGCGGAACACCAAGGGAATGGTGGGTGCAGTGCCACCAGTTAGCTGAAGATGAAATAACTATTTAAGCAACACAGCATCTCTGTCCACAGGAGTGTTTTTTGCTTCTTTGGTGGTACATTGTAAGGGAGGAGTTTTTCCAAGTACAGAGGAGGAATCCACTCCTAACAAGCAACTTGCATTGCACAGGTTGTTCCTTCCTAGAGGGAGTTAAGTTCAAACCTCCTGCACTGAGAGTCCACTGGTATAGATGCCATACCACACTTCTGGCCTGATCTTGCAAGTGACTCTGCCTACAGACGGAATTATGCTGAAGCAGAGTCCCTTTGACCTCATTCAGTCTCTAAGACGGCATGTATACCCAGTAGCCCCAGAGAAGGCAGTAAGGCTAGGGAACTAATGATGGCAAGTAGCTTTTAGGTAGCAAATAAATGTTTTTCCTTTTGCTTTTAATGATATCACACCAGTCATAGATCATACTAGCCTTCACTGCTTGGCTTCAGGATCTGCTACAAAAATCCATCATCTATTTTGTCCCATGTATTATACATCTACCTAGTAATAACAGGCAGCCTCACCAAACTGTGCAGCAGAAATGAGAAAGCAACATCTCCAGCAGTGTCAGAACAGTTTGGTTTTCATGCACTTTATTGGTTTAGTGTTGTGTTCATCACTAAGATTGCTGTGCCTGTCTGAAACCCTTTGTAACAGACTGCAATGTCTGAGGAACTTTATCTATCTGCCACTTGGAAAGCCAGGCAGCAAATGTGACATTGCCAAGTTCATGGTTCTGAAGGTATCACTCCACAGACTTGATGAGAAAAAACAGATATCCCATAACAAGGGCTTTAATAACACCTTTCCGTTAGCACCTAGAACCCACAAGAATGAGGTCAGAATGGGCAGGAACCTCATCATTTGACATACAGTGGTAAAGAGAAAAGGAATTATTTTTAGTCTTATATCAGAATGTCACGAGTAAGTAATACACGCTTTCTGGATCTGGGAGCCCTCACAGCGAAAAGTTCATGTGCAGAGATGAAGGTATAGACAGGATAATCAGAAAGTAGCCAAAGCACAAGAATCTTGCTTTCAGACTTCCTTATGAGGCCACGCTTGTTTCTTATTGCTTTGTGCTTTGGATAGCTAGCCATGATTTTGAACAGCAGGGATAAAGCTCCTCCTGTCAAAGGAGATTAATTGAGAGTTCTTAGAGTTCTTATTTTATAGTGACTTTGCCCAGGATTCAATGATTGTACAGGGTGCCAGTAAGTAGACTAGAGAATCAGGCCTGTGATGTGACTTCCTTTGAGCTGAGAGCAGATGTTGAGAAGGAGCAAGAGGAGGGACTGGCTTTTGCTGGAGGGGAGGAGTCCTGCTGCTAAAAACACTCCCCACATCAGTAGGGCTGGCCATTAAGTCATGTCACAAGTAGGATGAAAAAGAGCCAAGATGCCCACCAGTCCCTACATTACTTTTTGTTCTTATCACTATTCATCAGGTGCCATGTCGCATTTAATATTTTCCATCTGCTGTTGGCCAGTATGGTCTGGTACTGCTGAACAGCAGAAACCTGTTGATTCTGGACTGCTAACTACTACTGGCTGGCACACCAAACCGTAGGGTGACTTAACTGTGGTGGAAGACAGACGGAATTGTTTCCAATGTACACCTAAGGAGGCCCTCAGTAAAGCAAACATTGATTTTGGAGAAAGGATTTTTTATTTTTTTTACCTGTCTGCTGCCAGCAGGCTGTAAATAGGATCCCTATATTTTCCCCTGTTGATGCAAACCCACATTGGAGCTCATCAGGAGACTTTAAGCCAACAGAAGTTTCTGAGTGTTGCTAGAAGCCACACACACCTCAAACCAGATGAAGTCCATACCAGTTGTCACAGACTGCTTACAAACAGTGAAGGTACTGCAGGCAACACTGCAGCCCACGGGTGGCCTGTGACTGCTAGTTCACTGGGTTCATCTTGCCTTCATGGACTAACTCTCTCTATTATAAATCATATAGGTATGAGTTGCTTCCTGAAGCAACTTGTTTGCTTTATTTATTTGGAAAATCTCAGTAACTGCACTCACCACAGCTTCTTTTTCTCCTGCTGAACTTGCCATAACCGAGGCTTGCTCAAGAATGTTTAGTTTTAACAGCGTGTGATTTCCCCTCGTGATTTCTGAACCACATACTGAATAGATGTACTTGTTAAGTGTGGTAAATACATTTCCAGATAAACTAATGGTATCTCAGAAACAACCCACTTCTCTAGAGACAGAATGCCATGTATTTGAGGCACCATCAGAATAAAAAAGACCTGGATATTCTGTCTCATTCTCCCCTGCTCCCAGTTTTAAGATCAGGAAACAGAAAACAACCTATTTTTAGTACAATCACACAGTCACTCTGGGTATTATTTATATTTAAATTAAAACCAGCTTTTAGGCCTTTAGCTAACCCAGAACACTAATATTATTTAAGGGGGAAGAAGAAAAGGTTTGAAATAGCTAAATAATTAGTTTGAACCTGGCATCACACACTGAGAGGAAACAACAGCACCCTGTGATGGCTACTTGCTTTAGAAAGTTGGAAGGAAAAGAAACCCGGTCAGGTGTGTTACGCATTCATATAAAAGTAGCTACCAGAGGATGGTTTACCAAATTAACGTGTCTGCTTTGTGGCAGAGCAACAGTTAAAACGTTGCTAGGGCTGAGTCAAATGCCCAGCGGTGCCTGTTTGGAACATTTTCCTTTGAGTCACTTTGTTTGAAATGTAATAGATGGCTGGTCGATCTGTTGTTAAAGCCTCTGTAGTTGTTGCCTGGAGTATTATTCCAAAATGTTTACTCCACAGAGGTGTCTCATGAGCGGTACCTCTTACTCATATCTGTCACTTTTTTAGGAGGGGTAATTTGAACTTACTCTGTTTTGTTGTTCACATCTCACAGATGTTCAGGCAAGCAGGGGTGTTTCCTTCAGTCACCCTGCACTGCATATGCTTCCAAGGTGAATTCAGGGCCAAATTTAAAAGCAAATGAAGTGAACAGAAAGACAAATCAAAGTCCAGTATAATCAGAATAAAAAAGGTATTTCCAGTACAACCAAAGGCCCTGTGAAGAAGTGAAAGGCTCAATGTTTCTTCTGACTGGTCAGTGAGAGGTCCAGATCCTGTAGGAAATGTTGTCATGGAACTCAGTGAGTGAGGAGCCTTGACATAGCAATCACTGATATTCCTGAAATCCAAGATTCATGAGGTGTAAATACGCTTTAGTGGAGTTTTGGAAAAGTCTGGTATATATCTGAGGCAAAGGAGGCTTTATGTGATTTATCACTTGCTAGATCTTTACACAGCCATCCACTGTGGTCCTTAAACAGCCAGTACACTCCTGCCCCAAACTCCATGCAGTCCAAAACTGAAGGGGAGTTGGAAGGAGCACAGGGCTGGTGTGTTTGGCTTAAAACTTCAGGCTGCCTGTCCTGCCAAATCCTTTTGGTAAGTGATGGTAAAATGGGGCTTGTACTGGTGCACAGTGCCTTTTTAAACTGAGGAAAAGAAGAGTTCCCAGAAGCACAGGAGGTATCAAGACCTGGCATGGTCCGTGACCTACACGGAGGTAGGTATCATCCCAAATCAGCTTTCAGAGAAGCTTTGATTTGCATTTTATACCAGGAGATATGTTTGATTAGCTGTCCTTTTGAGACAGTAAATTATTGGGGAAGGTAATAGTCCCTTTCCCAATGGAAAATACATAAATTGCTCTATGTGATTCTTTTTCTTTTTTTTGAGTCTTTTAAAATGTTTTGCATTCTTTATGCTGCTGTCTAGGTTCTAATCTTGATAATGTAGATAACATAAAAACACTGTCACAACCTTTGCAGGTGTAGTGAATACCAATATCACACTCAACCTACTCTGTCAGAGTTACAGTGTGAGCTTGACAGGGGGCGTAACCTGGTTCATCTGACAAACGCTCTCATATTGTTTGCTCCAAGGCCTGTTAGAGTTATGAGCTGCCTGTGTTACAGGAGATTATGAATTAGAGTTGGTTTACCCAGGGACTCTGGAGAGTAAACAGGAAGTCCTCACATGAAAATATACTGGAAAGCATCAGTGGGAAAATGTTGGGATCTCTCCTGCTGCCTGCTTTGAGAGTAATGAGGTGATGCAGCCTTCCTGGAAAAGGGAGATATGAGTCCCCTGGCAGTATCCCAGGGTCACACCATGAGGCCATGCCTGCAACACAGGACTACAACCTCTGGTACTTTGCCTCTGCGCATAAAGTTGGGAATTATAATGGAGTCTGATAGTGGGCAAAGAACTTGTGTGAAACCTGTGCCTTGGCAAGACCTGTGATCAGTGATGAAGCACCCTGATATCCTGAAAAATCCACACATGAAGTGAAATGGTTGTCTGCTTGGGAGGATTGAGTGGTTGAAAGGGTCTTGTGTTGGAGGGTGTGCTAAAAGGATGAACATTTCCCAATCTGTTAATCAACTTCTCCTTGGCTTCTTCTTTCCACCCCCCCACCCCTCTGATCCCTTACCTCTTTTTAAAATCAAATAATCAAGTAAATACAGAAAACACGTGTGCTGTCAAGTCTGTGTTTTAGTGAAAGGTCTAGCAATTAACAGGAAGCAGTTGTGACCTCATCTGGCAATGCATAAAAGCTGGTTCTAAAAATGGAGTTTAAACCAGTGACATTTAATTGGCAGCTGCCAGAGAAAGACACATACAATCTTTTTTTAAGTATAACCTGATTGTCAGCATGAAAGAATCTGGAGATGTTTTGACATATTTACATTATGTAATGGAAGTGTTAAATAGGAACTGAGAATTCAACTTTTTTTTTAAAACCCCCACTCTATATTTACATACCCAGACAAAATTTAATACTACAGTAATGCCCTAATCCTCTTTTCCTTTCCATAGTTATGTCACATGTCTCTGTTGTTTACATCCCAGTCAATTTATGCTAGCTGGTGGTTGAAGTCAATTACTTCATTGTCCTTTTTTGTGTAAAAGTAACAGTAAAATTTTAAATTACAGACTTATTAATGAAACATCTGAAGCTTCCAAGAATCATTAGCAGGCAAGATGGAAAGATGTACACTACGCATGCTGCAGGATGTACACTACGCATGCTGCAGGATTACTTACCATGTTGTGTATACTCAGGGAAAAAATGTCAGAAAATGTGGGTAACATCGTTTGGAGCATAAATCTGACATTCTGTAAGAATATGCAATGGAGAAAATAGCTTGGGGGTTGGCTGATCTATACTCAAGGCTGAGCCTGGGTTGTTAGAGTGAGAAGAACGTGGATCTCTTTCATCGTTATGTCCTTTCAGCTTTAACTGGTGCTTACTTAGAGGTAGGAATGAGTTTGTGTGACATTTACAACAGCCTAAATAAATGATTCACTAAATTATTCTGGCCCAACTGTTCTTTTGAATTGGTGTCTTCATTGAGTATAATCAGAGGGCAAAACAATTTAACATTCTTCTGTTTCCAGTCTTAATCACTGCCATCTCCGCATGCCTTCACCTAGGTGGGAGCTTCAAAAGATAACCCATTAATGACTTTGTGTTTGGGAGGTCCTTCCTTAGAGTTCATCTTGTCCCAGAATTGGGAACAGTGAAAAGAGGCTATTGTGTTTTGTCATTTAGGGAATGGTTCAGGGTATGAAAGCTTGAGTTTTGAATCAGCAAGGATAAAGAGCAGTAGCAAAATCTTACTTGTTTTTCTTTTATAGCTGTATATCACTAGTATCTCCATAAATTATTTTGATATCTTTATTGCCATCACTTTTTTTTTTTTAAGGTGGAATCTAAAGAGTGATCTCATGTCCAGAGATAAATTCAGATCTTCTTGAGTATTGATTCTCAAACTGTGGGCAGGTGTTTGTTCAAAGGGCCATGGAAAGTGCATAAAACATCTATGCCCTTATGCTATAGAAACCACGGGTTAAAAATGAAGGGCTTACTGTTGCCCAAAAATCTCAGCAAGAGATAAAATGGTTGAGGTAGTTGTATGGGCAAGGGAGAAAACCCCTCTTAGAAGCAGAAATAAAATGCTTAGCATACAAGATCGCAAAGTAGGGAAAAACTGCAGGTGGTGGTGGAACTCCCATTCATTTCTAGGCTTTAACCTCAAATCTTCTCTGAGGAAGAAGAAACCGTGAGAATTCAAAATTAGACATAATATACTCCTACTTGCAGAGAACATTTTAGTAAGGAGTTTGATCTACGGACCTTTGTTGCAGTGCATAGATTTTTACTCAGTTTGAAAATGAATACAATCAAGGCAGAAAGTGCAAATACGAAAGGTTATGGATGATATTATGGAATGATGCCTAAAACTTGCCTAAAGTATCTGCCTGCTTTGCATAAATGTGTTTTCAGATTCAACTTCCAGCTGAAGTCTTCAGTGTTGATCCAAATTAGAAGTTACAAAACAATTTTTAAAGGCACATCCTTCTTCATTCCATCTCTGTTCCTTGGTTGTGTTTGAAAAATTTTCACTCTTGGAGGATGTCTGAGAGTAGAACTTTTAAAATCAGTATTTCTCAGCAGTCCCTGTGGAGGGATATTCTGGTGGGCGTCTTTGAAAGAGACCCTCTTTCAAAGGGTGAGTGTTGAGGAAGAATCATAAACGCACCCATAGCAACAGAGAATTCACAAATTTTTCTTTTTTTACAGAGGCATCAAGTCTTTGCTCAGTCTGATTAAACAGTGCTATTAGTGAAAGGACTGGGAATTTCCTAAAAACATCAGCAGAAAGTAAGCATCCGGTTATAAACTTACACACCCTCAGTCAATAATGAGTGTGACGTTAAAACCTGACAGTTAGACTTTGAAGCCTTCTTTCCATGTTGCCTGAAAGAAACAGGAAAATTGCATGCCACTATTTTACCATTCATATGGAAAAACATTGTTGTCCAATGTTGGTTTGGAATTTCCCACATTCCAGCTTCTTCTTATTGCTCTTGTCTTATCATTATGCACCCCCAAGAAGTCTGACACCATCTTCTCTAAACTCTGTGATCAGATAGTTGCAGACAGCAGTAAGGTCTCCCCTTCATTTTTTCTTCTCCAGGCTGGACAGACCAAGCTCTCTCAGCCTGCCTTTGTGCTCCAGCCCTGTTGCCAGCTTTGTGGCTACCCATTGAACTTGAGCTCGTATGTCAATATTCTTCTACCTGGAATACCCAAACTGGACACAGTAATCCAGATATGGCCTTACAAGTGTGAGATGAAGGAAAAGAATTTCTCCACACCTGCTAGGTACATTCCTCCTAATGAAGCCCAGGACACTGCTGGCTTTCTTTGCCTCAAGGGCATGGTGCTCCTTCATGTTCAGCCTGCTGTATGCTATGATAGCCAGATGCTGTTCTGTAGATGTTTCACAACAGTCAGCCACCACTTTGCATCATTGCATGAAGGTATTCCATCCATGATGGACCTTGGCTTGTTCTTGCTGAACCTCGTCAACTTCTTGACAGCCCATTTCTTCAGCCTATTCCTGCTGTTCCAGTCCTCTAGGATATGAACGGCTCCTCCCAGTTTGGTGTCATATACAAACTTTCTGAGAGTATACTCCATCCCATCATCCAGGTTACTGATGAAGACACTAAACAGTATGGTCCAAGTACTGATACCTGAGGGATGTCCCTAGTTACTGGTCACAAGCTGGACTTCACGTCACTGAACCCAAGTCTTTGAGGATGATAATCCAGCCGATTTTTCACCCCACTGATCTAGCCTATCTGAAATTCTTACCAGTCATGATGATTAGAAGACTACAGAAGGTCTTCTGAAAAATCAAGGCATTTAACATCTCTCTCCCTTCTCTCATCCACGTTGTCAGGCAACTCATCACAGAAAACACTGAAGCTTGTCAGGCATCATCTTCCCTTGGTAAATCCATGCTGGTTCTCTGTGATCACCTTCTCAACCTACATGTGATTTGAGGTGGTTTCTAAGAGCATTTGCTCCACAACTTTCCTGAGGAATGGGGTTATGATGGCCGTCTTTGACCTTTCTTACCCTCTTTAGTGTTAGTGCCACATGTGCCTTTTTCCAGGCTTTAGGAATCTTCCCGCATGCCATAACCTTTCAAAGGTGATAGAAGTAAGCCCTTCAATGACATCAGCCAGCTTCTTTAGCACCTTCAGATGCCCCCTTTCTGGTCTGATGGACATGTGCATGTCCATTTGGGTGAAGTGATCCCCAAGTCTTTTTCTTGTGGGTTCTCCTTTATATACACGGACTGTATTTGGAGGATCAGAAACTTGGAAGACCTAAAGGCAAGCCTTACAAGTTAAACACGAGCTACAGAACACACCTTTTCCCTTTGCATGTCGCTAGGTCCTTTAATCCAACGAGTAATGGATCCATGCGGCTTTCGTTCCACCAACGAACATGTAGAAACTGCTGATTTGTATCCTCCTTGCTACTCTCACCTCCAGCTGAACTTTGGCTTTGGCCTGACTGCATTTGTTCTCGTGCAGCTCATGTGGACATGGCATGTGTAATCTTACTATTTTGCTGTTTTCCATTGACAGGTTTTTCTGTTTACATTAGCAGTGCCATCAGGCTACATTGAGCCTTCAGAAATAGAAGAAAAAAGCCTGTTGTGGTTCAGTTAATTGAGGGATGGTTAAACAGCAACCCATTTTAAATAGTAAGGTATTAGTTTTGGTCTCTTCTTATTTGCCTCAAGGTGTTGAATATGTTCATCAGTCAAGCCACGTGGAGGACTTTTCTCCTGACTGATGGCAAGGAATAAAATGCAGTTCGTAACAGGTGCTGTCAGAATGCTTTAATTTACATGAGCTGTTGTGAAAATGCGGCTTTATTGGTTTGGTCCTTGAACCACCTGGATAACACCTGAAGTGGGCCTGAGCACACAGAAGCTGACGCCTTTTAACAAATTCATCTTCTGGCCTGCAGTCCATAATCCAGTGTCCTTTGCAGTCCAGCTCTGAGTCAGTCAAATAAAGAAATTTCCCCTGCTGTGACCGAAGTCCTGCTTTGAAACAGCTCTGTACATTCTTAGAAAGGAAGAGGGATCAACATGCTTTCTCTTGGAGGGAGTGAGCTGCTTGACAGAACAAGGAACTGGCTTGGAATAGCAGATGAAAGGATATTATAATGTGTCAGTAAGGCAAAGGAGACCCCAGGCAGCTCTGATTTAGGCTCAGCTGTTAATCAAATATTCTGGAGGAAATCCAAGCCTCTAGAGCTTGAACAGAAATAGAAAAGGCTGTTTCATATTATACAAACACATAAAGCTGTGCTAAAGAGGAAATCCAACCAGAATAGGGTTTTTCTCCCTATCCGGCCTGTAGCTTGTGCTGGAGCAGTAAAAAGGCATAGAGTGCTAGGCACCCTTCTGGAATAGTTTACATGTTAACCAGCAGCATGAGTATAGATAGAGAGATGGGAGGGATTCTTTATCAGGGAGTGTAGGGATAGGATAATGGGTAATGGTTTTAAGCTGAAAGAAGGGAGATTTATTTTGGATATTAGAAGAAAAGGAAGAAATCTTTTATTATGATGGTGGTGAGACATTGGAATGGGTTGCCTATAAAGGTCATGGATGGCCGTGCCTGGAAGTGTTCAAGGCCAGATTGGATAAGACTTAAGCAACCTGATCCAGTGGGAGGTGTCCCTGCCCAAGGCAGGGCGGTTGGAATGGTCTTTAAGGTCCTTCCAAGTCAAACCGTTCTATGATTCTAAACACTCTATGGGTATTCTGCTTGAAAATCCCTTTGCATTGTAGTCATTGATATGAGTGTTGCTTAGGCTAATTGTCACTTAGTGCTCCTCCATATTCATAGTCTTCATCCAAAACCCATCAAAGATGATGTAAAGATTCTCTTTGACTTTAATTGTCTTTGAATCAAGCCTATAAAACAACCTGACATCTGGAGTGCATAGTCAAACCTTAATGCCTTTTTTTCCCTAGGGCTTTGGAACAACAGTCCAACATCTGGGAACCTTCCCTTTCCTGGTGTTCCCCATTTGGTATATATATTTTAACAGACTAAAAAGCATAAGCTGCAGGCCAATTGGATCGTCACTTGCTAGGTTAGTTCAGTTTCTGCTACAAATAAGAACATCAAATAATTCTTTCCAGACCTTACTTTCATGCTGAGAAACTGAGACAGACCGTGTAGCAGAGGCTGGGTAAATCAGGTCTCCTATTGTTGAAGGGAGAAATATTGGATAATCCAGAGAATAAAGAAAGAAGTGGAATTATTATTATTATTTTTGAAAGGGTAATTGCAGCTTATCTATTCGAACAAATAAGAAAAAAAAGTCTGTTGCCGAGTCAATACACCTGACACCAACAAAAGGGTTGAGGTGGTTTGCCTAGCATAAACAGTGCATGCCGTTTTGGGCTTTCGTCCTTTTTACTCTGCACTCCAACAACTCTGAGAATAGGAAACCACCACTTTCATCCACGAAAGCCTGACCACACATGCTCACAGCAGGAATTTTACAGGGTTTGTCTTTCAGGGAAGTGGCAAACACTGCCTCCTTGCATAACAGCAGTGGTTAAAGGGAAAAGGAAGGAGTCTGAACAACTTAGGCAAGCCTGGGCTGAATCGCACAGACTGAAAGTGACCATTGAAAAATAAAACATCCACTTGGAGAAGAAGATGGGAGGCTGAGTAGCCTCCTGTCAGATGCAGCAGGGATAGGGAGGTGAAGGCAAAGAGAAAGGGAGTTTCCCCAGCCCCAAAACTGGGGTGGTTAAGGCTGAAGAGAATTGAAAGATAGTTCCAAGGCAAGCATAAGGCTAGAGAGAGAATACCTGTATAGCCCTTTCCTTTATTAATACTCTTGTCTTCATGCTATGAACCTTTTGGTGAAGTGAGACTGGCCTGATAATTTGATCCAACGGTGCTCGCAAGTCTTCAGAAGGAAATGGCTTACAGGTTGGACAATGGGATCACTATCATGAAATCATGACTTGTCACAAAATATTTGGTCATTAAGTTTCCATTCATGGTCTCTGAGACAGCTTTCAGGCCACAGCAAAAAAAAATATCTGAAGTGTGGCTTACCACAAACACTCCTTGAAATCCCAACTAGCCATCTGGCACTTTCTCTACCTCACTTCTCATGTCTCCAAGCCACTCATCTATCTGCTGATCATGTCAGGCATGAACAGAATCCAGAATTCTCTCCATCTGGATTTTTGCATATGATTTTTAGAAATACTCCAAAACAGACTGTGTTTCTTCTCTTTGTTTTTGTTTCTACTTTGTTATTTTTTCCATGTCCAGATGCAGAGCTTAGATGTTACTGTGGTTGTTTTTCTCACAATGGCACTCTCATAACTAATCTCTACACTTTTGAAGCATCAGTGCCTGGTTTAGGATGCATCAAGATCTCAGGATTAGAATATTTATGTGCAAAACTGTGCCTGCAGTTAAGGAAGCAGCATAGAAATCCCCGCCGTAAACTTCTCTTTATGCAAGGATTTGCACAGAGTGCCAAGCCAGAATCAAATGAGTTTCTTAAAGACTTAGATTTTCCCATGTTTTCTGTTACTGAAAGGTCATGATGTTTTTTAAAGGTCTTTGCTGTTCCAGGGTTGGTTTCTTTTCCTGCAGCAACCTGTAGGGAAGTCATAATGCAGTGTTTATGATGACAACCCTTTCGTGCTGTGGAAAGAATTTTAATGTAATGAATTTCACCTTATGTTTGGAGAGATGGTCTTGAGCTGGAATCTCACAATCACACAATCCCAAACTAGGTGGAATTTTAATCCCCAAATGAACTTACATTTTGGGCACAAAACCTCTGTTTTCAACCTTCGTCTTCTACTCTTTGAAGTAGTTTAGATCTTTGATTCTCTGCCTCAAATGCCTGTCTATTGATGGCTGCAATGGCAGAACAAATGGGAAGGAAAAGGCAGGAAATGTGGAGATAAACTGAACCCCTAAATGGAAAAAGTCGTAAGAAAATCTATGAAATAGCGATCAGCAGTGAAGGTTGTATTTTTCTCTCTGTCCAATCTATCCAAGTACTTCTCTTTGCAAAGTTCACTGGTAAAGAATTTGCTTTCTATGTAGATTGTCATTTTACCTACTGACTAGGATCTTTCTTAATGACATAGATTTTAACACCCTACAATGCCATTTTTTAGGCTCAAAACCTGCCAGTGACTTAAGGAAGGATTGTAACATCTCCCCTTTACAAATGGGGAAACGACAATGTGGAGAAATTAAACAACTGACCTAAGGTCACAGTAGAAGACTGTGGCAGAGGAAAGACTCACTGTCTCTGTCTCTCTGTACAAATGCCTGAATGATGATGCTGTCTAAGACATACACTGGCATCTAAGAGATATGCTACTGTTCATGGGGAAGGTACACTTTGCTTCTCACCATGAGGTACCAAGCAATCCTGAGTATCAGTCAAGTCCATAATGGAGAATTATAGTGTACCATGCTGAGAGAGAAAATATTTTTTCTGACTTTAAGTAGTTAAAAGTTGTTTTTTAACCTGGAAGGCGGAAGCTCTGTAGTCTTAATACCTTGTTCTTACTTTTGGCTCTATGGTAACTGCTTATCTTCCTCAATAGTACACTGTGACCCCGAGCTCCCCAAGGAATTACGTTGTATTTAACAGCAAAGGGTTTAATTTCATATTCAGTGGATGTCTTCTTGTCCCTGTATCCTGAGAATACATCAACATTATTCTTCATCATTCAGTTTTTGACTGTGTACATGTGTGCCTACCTTATGTTTACAGATCTTTTCATCAAACTAGCCTCTCTTACAGTTCACACAGCAGCTGGTCCTGAATCTCTAATCTCCACTGTTGCCTTCTGCTCAGAAGCACACACACTGACAAAAAGAATGATCTGATAGGCTGCTTCTCAAAATGCATTCTCTTTCTCCACTCAGACACACATATACACCCTTGGCTCCCAGGCCACTCAACGGATAACCTACTTTGTGATACTCCCTAGTGATCACACGCTGATATGCACACCTTCAGCTGCTGCACTTGCCAGCACCATGCATACACAAGCCCTCTGCCCCAGGCCCTCTGCCCTGTGGTCTCCTCTCCAGTAACTGACACTTGGATCTCCATACATACATGTGCACACAGATTAGTCTGCCATATATTAGTGGAGTTTATTAAGAAGACAGTACAGGTTGTGATAATTAGGCAGAGGACATGATCAGACAAGCGTACTGAAAAGCAACAGTTTACACACGACCAGTACCTTTTGCCTCCTTTTTTTCCCTATCCTCCATACTTCCTTCTTCCCAAACTACCTTGATGTCTCCCTTTTCCAGCTTTCATTTCCTCCACTAAACATCCATTACTAAATTTTCTACAATCCAAAAATGCTCATCCCCTGCATGCTGTAAAGTGTCCCATACCCCAGGCAGTGATACCCTTGTCTGTGAGATGGCCTGGAGTCCCAGCTGATTCATCTTAATGATTGCCAGTGATGGTCAATGCTGTTAATGTTCCCCTATGGTGGCCCTGGTAGGAGCCAGGGTGTGGGATAATTTCTCTGACTAGGTTTTTGAGGTGCCCCCACCTGACAGTGCACCTCCTTTCTCTTTCATATGTGTGGAGATGTGCTACTGATTGGGCTGATGACTCCTAGGATAGTGGCCATATCAGCATATTAGTTGGGTTCCCCTACCTGCCTTTGCCTCTTTTTTTGCCTTCGTGTGTGTGGAGTTGAGCTTTTATCACATAATTCCCCTACCTGCCTATGCCTCTTTGTTTGCCTTCGTGTGTGTGGAGCTGAGCTTTTATCACATAAGCCAACAAGAGGAATAAAACTTTTGCAGTGTTACCTCTTGCTTTAAAGCAGTTAACAGATCTAGTGTGTGAAATACTTCTATGACTATACATCCTGCTCTGTCTCTTGAGCGATTTTGTCTCTTTACCCGGTGTTATGGAGGCTATTGTCATACTATACATAGCTAAAATTCTGATAGCTTGTGCCAGGGGAAGGCCATTTACAGACAGACATGGCACCATCTGTCCTTTGATAAAACCTAAGCCAAAACAATGGCTCTCCACCCCAGACATAATCAACATTGTTATTTCATGTCTTTGTATACTGCGTGTATACTTCGTATACACAGCAATACAGTTGGGACAGGGTAAAGTGTATACAGTGTCTGCATTTTGCTCATTTCCAGAGTGTAGGCACTTCAAGGTCACAGATACAGGTTCAGATTCTTGTCCTAATAGCACTGTGTGTCTCTTTCACAATGAAAACATTATTTTGATAAGCATTTTTTTTTATCCTGTCTCAGCCTTTTGCATTGCTGGAATAGGATACATCAAGATCACTGGGATCTTGTTCTTTATCTAAAATTTTAGTTTTCTGATGTGCCTCCACTGTAGAGTAGTTAATTACTGAATAGAAAAAAGTGTGTGAAACCAGTGGTTAATCATGCTCGCATTGAAATGAATTTTATGTTGCTTTAATTTTAAATTTTCCCCTTCCCTGCTTTTTGTTCCTAGAATATGGTATTCATATAGAACTCAAGTGACCTTTTGTTTATTTGGATTTTTTTTTCTCCCTGTAAAATAGTGTATAAATTTCTGTTTTTTTCGACTGTTTTTAGAAAAGTAGTTGATATATTCTGGTGTCCCTGGCATGTTACATAAGTTTCAGATCTGAGCACAAAGACTCACATTTTGCAAAAATAAATGCATTCTCCTTCAACTCACATCCATGGGATAGCCCAGATGTATGGTACTATGTTTAGTGTGCACTAATATAACAAGTAGCTGAGCAACTCATGACCATATTACTAAAGCATTACTGCTTAACACACTCCATTGATGCATCAATTAAGTTCATTAGAGTTGGCCCTTCAAATGATTGTGAGTGCTTCCTTGTACAGAATGTTCCTTGCCTGCCTTTGGCGAGGGAGGCCAGCCAGAGGAACTTACTGTTTATTTTTGAACCCATGTAAAAGTAGACCAGCAGCAGACACCTCCTGCTGCAGGCTAGACCTGACAAAGAGGTCATCTTTGTTGCACATGGCTAAAGAATCACATCCCCTGCTGAAGAGCAGGGTTATTTTTAGAAACAGGCTAGAACTCTTCATTCTTGAAATTATTTTAATTTCCGTCTGAAGAGTCAGACTTCATGGCTAGGGAAAAGAAAAAAAAAATCTGCTAGGCTACAGGGCCAGTGTGAGCCACAGTTCTGTGTAAAAAGAAACCTGATGAAATTGCTTTTTGTGGTGCTGACAGAATTCTGTCCTGGCAGCACTGATGTGCTAATCACTGTAGGCTGACAAAGAGCCATTGCCCAAGAGCAGCTCATAATGATCATGTAAATTTTACTTAAGTATATATGATTACAAGAAATTGCCCAAAAGTTTAACAGACATTGTGCTACCCTGTTTATAGAACAGTATAGATTTACAGGCTCTATTTTTCTACCATAAATGAAAGCCTTAGGGCTTGGGAGGGGGGAGGCAGAGGAAAGGAAATGTTTTGGCTTCACAGTGTATAACTGCCTATGGGATAATTTTAATGTACATTAAAACCTCATTCAGGTCACAGATATAGTGAGTATAAACAATGCAGTGGGGCACCTTCCTCATCTAAGTCTTCCACATCTCCTAGTCTGCAGACTGCACTTCAGTGGATGGTCTCTTCTGGAGACAGAAAAACTCTGTTCCTGTGTCCCGCAACAAGAAAAGTGAGTTTTTCAGAGGTTTTAAAGGCCATACAGGAAAATGAGAAACTACTCTGACTCTTATGTAGTGCAAGCTACAATATCTCACCCAGAAATTTCTACTTCAAGGCCAGAGCTCTTGATGGTGGATCCCAGGTACTCAGGTCTGTTGGAGTTCAAGTTCTTAGCTGGGAAAGAAAGATCCACAATCCCAATGGATGATTTACTGCCCTGTTAAAAGGGCAAGCTCCTTGCCTGGATTATGTCTAGCTACAGCTTATCACTGAATCTTATTTACATCTTCTTCTGCTGGATTAGAAAGCTATCTATTATCTGAAATTATTTTCAGTGATATTTCCAATGAGACATATATTTGCAATCTCAGGTCATTTGCACAGCTCTTTCTAAGTGGTTTCTGCTTTTTCTATGTTCTTCTAGCAGAGTACACATTAAATTTGATAGATGACACCCAGACAGCTCTCCCTGGTGCCAGATAGAGGGGTAATATTCCTTTTCTTTTTCTAGTCAATAGTGTCCTTCTTTTGTAACCAAAAATTACATCTAGAAAGACAATCTCAACATCTCACCAGAACTCACAAATTATCATTTGCTAGAATCCTCAAGTTTCTCAGAGCTACTAATTTGCAGTACTTGCCTATCTTAAAGGCATGATCTCCATTTTTCCATGGGGGTTTAAAATCCACAAGTCTTAAGTGAGCCCACTTTACATCTGATGTGTAAATTTGTATTAATACAATCTCTTTCTGATACCACATGTTGTTCCAATAGCTTTTAATGTACATATTTCTTAATTTTGATGCCAATGTTTGAGATCTCTGATAAAGACACCAAGTAACATTCAGCCAGGAAAAGGAACCTGTGGGATACCAGTAGAAACAGTACTGTATGATAATCCTCCTTTTTACAAGAACTGCTGTAATCTGTTAACCTTTGATATATTTAACATGAGCTAAATTGATGTTCACTTTTGCTACCATTATTTACTTTAATTTTCAGATGAAAAACCAAGTCACACAGGACTGTATCAAATACTTTAGAGAGTGCTAATAATATATTATATCTACACAATACATATTGTACACATCTGCTTCTCGTTCATCAGGCTTGATAACTTACCAACCCCATTCAGCATTAGGATGTTCCAACCTCATCTCCAAGTGATCTGTAGTGCTGCAGAACAAATAACTGAGTGTGATTTACTCCTAATAACCCCTTAATGGAAGTGCCTTCATATAGTTATATGAGAGTGCTATGCTGATTTAGCAAAAGGTAGGTGGGATTCGGGAAAGAGTCACAGGACCATCAGGCAGAAGAGATGAGCTGGGACAGTGGTATGCTGCAAAGACAATAGCAGACATAGTCTAAGTAACCTCTGGGGAGGTGTTAGAAAATGAATGAAAGCAGAATCTGAAGCAGCTCTGGACTCAATCACCCTGGCACAGTCTGGAGGCGGATGGTCCTCATCAGCAAGCTCAAATCACTATGTGACTTTAATTGGACATCTCAGCCACCGCTTTCACTGGCACAAGGTTGATCTACTTAAAAATAAAATAACAGGCAATCTATGTGTTCTCATCTAAAAAAAAAAAATTGTAAACAATATTAAAAAAATAGGCAGAAAGAGCTCTGTAGAGTAGAGTTATTGCAAAATAAGCAACTAGTGGCAAAGAATAACGTGGTTATTGTACACTTGCACAGTCATCAGGGAAAAGTTATTATTTCCTTTCAATTTTCTCTAGAATTTATACTGGAAGAATCACATTCTTCCTTGGTGCATTTCTACAGAAGTTTCCTCAAAGATTAATTTAATATTAGCAGACTTTCAAAGAGGAATGAGACTCCAATGTCACAGAATGAAAATTGTGGTTTGATGTTGCAATAGTTAGGTTCTTGCATTGCAAGTACTGTTATCAGTTAGGTTTGACATTTCCTTTATGTGTGTATACTTTGCTTATTTTTTTGCTACATGTGCACATGCGTGTGGGTGCAATAACCTTTTATACTCATATTCATAGCCTGGTTCTCCTGACTGCTGATTATTGGAATGATTTCTAAATTAGGGAGGAACTCTAGCTCAAAGAAGAAGCAGGTCTTGTTTCCTGTTTATATTTTAACCAGCTATGTATATGTAGCACTCAGAAATATCCACGTGCTGTTGTGCTAGACATTAGACATGATATATTTGTAAAATATTCCTTCTTGAACCATGCAGCTGAAAGAAGTGAAAAATGTCCTAAATGGATACCTTAAAATCTATGACACTGTTTGCAAGCTGGCCTGAGGATAAAAAATATTACTAGAACGTGAAATGAAATTAGAGGCAATTGCTTCCTTTCATTTGCAGATCGTGTGACCTAAAAGAACTCCTGCATTAGGTAGCAGAAGCAGCTGAACATTGATGCAATACCTCTTCTACTTTTTTGCTGTTCTTCTTCACCTCTTATACTTTTTTGCTGCTTACTTTTTTGCAACTCTTCTACAGTTTTGCTGTTCTTTGTACTGAAAACTAACAAACAGGAATTTCTGGAGAAGGAAAACATTCTACAGCACGGTGTCTTTTCAAGGAAGATTCTGCTTTTACTTCATGTTTATAATTTCCTTCATTAGTCGACTGAAGGAGAAATACAACTAAATGATACAAAAGATTTTATTTTTATGAGGAATTTTAAGTGTTCATAGATTCAAGAAGTGATATTTATGTACAGGAAAATGATTCCTGCATACTTTAAAGCTTTTGGAAGCTCATTAATGATCTTTAATTTTGAAAACTTTGGCAATATCTACAAATGAACATGTGATTGGAGTAAATCAGAGGAAATAAATTGAAAAAAATTGGAAGATGCCTTAACTGTTACCTACGTTTTAGGGAAAACCTTGTTATCAGCAAGGTATATAATATGAGAAATGATGTTTAGGTTTTCTTTTGTGTCAAAGTCATGTATCTCCTCTAAGCACTTCTACAGTCAGTGAAAGGAGACACAAGCTGCTCGAAGATAATTGACCACACTTATTTTAGAAACCTATCTCAGGAGGACTGTATCAGCATCTGGAAGTTTCCAATTACCCCTTTGATTAGAGAGATCATAGAGACAAAATGACTCATTTATGTATACCCAACAGATGATTTCTTGCCAAAAGTGAGTTATTAGTAGCGATTAAGCCTTTTAAGGCTGATGGGTTTTTTTCTGTCTTTTCATTAGTTTGATACCAATCCCTCTTTCTTTGCATTGGCCAGGGTCATTTACAGGCACACAAGACATCAACTGCTGCAGTTGGCTTCTTGTATGTTGTTTTGGAAGGTGCAACAATTATACTCCTAAAATAAAAGAGACAGTATTTATAAGCCAGAATACACAAGGGAAATCCACTTTCCTTGAAAGGCTTGGCTGCTGCTCAGTTGTCTCTTGACATAGTTACATAAAAGACCTACTTTATTTTTCCATTTTCTGAGTTAAAAGAGCTTTGGAGAAAATGTACGGTGGCACTACTAAATGCATGGGGCTGGACTCCCAGTGAGACTTGAATGACACTCAGAAATTTAAATTCTAACATAGGATTTGTTTTGTGGGGGGTAGAAAAAACAAACTGATTAAGATAGTAGCCAAGGATTCAGGAGATATGGATTCATTTCCTATATACTACCTATATGACACTGGGAAAATCACTCAATTTTTGTATATCAGTTTCCTGTGGTAAAAGTTTCTTGATGTCTGTGAAGACAAACAGAGTAAGATGGGTGCAAAGAAACCAGAGTCCATACATCTGCTGAAGAAAAGTAAAGAGTATCTAATCAAGTGATATTTCCTCATTCAGACATTTGATTTATAACAAAGCAATTTAAAAGGATACTTTTCCCAAACTTCCAAAGCCGAGGCAAAGATTAAACTCTCACTTGAACTCTGCTCCCCCCACACCAATAGTTCAGGCTGCCAAAGGTCACTAGAACAAAGCAAATCATAAAGCAAACTCTCCCTGACCTTCTCATCAACAGAGATGACCCACTTACCTCACCTGTATCTTGTAAGAAATATCCCATTACCCTGAAAAAAAAAGACCCTTTCTTAAAAGATGGCTGTTGCAATAAATCCAAGAGACAGAGACTAACTAGTCTGAATCAAAAGGAGCAACAATTTCCCAAGCAAAACAGTCATTGCATAATCCGGCACCACCACTTTCCTTTCTTCTGGGCCAATGAAGCGCACAGTCAGAAACTCATGCTGATTTCAACAGCTTGAGGATGTAACAGAAAGATGCAGTCTCTCATGTGGGGAAGTACAGGGCTAAATAGGATCTGATTAGCTCAGTATGCTGAACAGAAACCCTTGGATACAGTCCAAAATCTGATCAGTTTTACTGACATTTTTCTTAGTTTTCATCTCTTTCAAGTCATATATGAGGTAAACTCACTATATTTAAACCATTTTAATGGCATTTGAATATTTCACATAAGTTATCTCTCCCTAACATGATATGCAATTTACTTATTTTTTTAGGAGAGACAAACACTGACTTTGCCACTTGCTCAGATGTCTCTTTCCTTTTCAAAATATTTACAACTAATTATCTTTCACAGAATATAATTGATGATGATGTTCGAAGGTGAAATAAACTGTTCTTTGCTTGGCTTTCAGATTGCATACTTATGGCAGTAAACGTGAATCTTAATCAAACATATGCTTTTCCAAACCTAAAATCTACTTCTCTAAAGTTAACTCCCTTCATATGAAAAGAGATATATTGCTTCTTCAGGTGACTGATTTTATTGAAACAAGTAGGACCATGCCATGGGAGCCAGGGGTGGTGGAGAACAGACAGCCTAACATAACATACCTTCTGATATGTCCTCCTACCTCAGACTGAATACTCGAGTTTGTCAAGTGACCTGGATTATGTGACTGAAGATTTCATGCGTTCTATTTCAAGTTTCAATTAAACCTGAAGGTTGAACTACCTCTGCATCTCTCTTCCTAGCATGAGATTGTTTTCCTTTTCAGTAAAAGGCAGAGGGAAGATCCAGAAAGATCTGAGCCCTGATGGAAAAGCTGCTCTTTGGCAACATTTGAATATACCAAGAGAATGAGCACTAAGGATAAAGTGAATCTTCTCTCAGGAAAATGTGTAGCATTGAAGGGTGCACACACAAGGGACTGTCAACTGGTTCGAGAATTGTGAAACTGGGACAGGGCTGATGAAACATCAGAGGCTGTGGATCACCACACATAGGGTTGAGCAGAAAGAACTGCTACTAGGTTGATGTTACACTGGAGATGAAGTAGTACACCTTGTTTCTGAGCCACTAATTTCCAAATCAGATGTGGTTTTGAACTACATTTTGCAATAAATTTGACCACTACACTTCCAATGGAACGTGGGTAAACTTGAATTAAAATACCTGTCCAAAACCTGGAAAACTGGGTTTATTGCTTGATTTTTCTCAGATTCTGTGTATAGTCTATGTCATGTCGTAGATTCATCTTTATGTCACTTTGCAAACAGGCATTAGTTATATTCTTCTACTTTAGAGAGATTAAACAGGATAAATCCATAAAATCAAAGGGCTTCAGAAGGGTAAATAGATTAAACAATAATGAAATTAACTAATATTTCTAAATACCGGGGGGAAAAGCATTGAGGCACTATGAATTATTAATTATGATATCGTTTCCCAGGAGAAGCAATCAGGCTTCTATTAACCAGGGAATTAACTGTTTGTCTCACCTACTTTAGAGGCTACAGAATTGGAGAAAAGTCCTCAGCTGGCAAATAGAAAGACCTGGAACATTTTAGTCTCTGTGCATGTCTAACTTCATTGATATAATCCTGTAATTTATTAGGTCTGGGAGAATGGATCTGGATACAATAAGGAATGACCTTCCTTTAATTTCCAGTGAATCCAAAGCCTTTTCACAGAATTCTGGTTAACTGTTTCCCCTCTTATTTCGATTTCCCACGCCTCTTGACTTCCAGGCTATGCTTGTGACCGGAAGCCAAAATGCCATGAGAAAAAGCTCTTCCTGTGGTAATTTTAACACTGCCAAGCATAAGCCCTACAAACCACATGGGAAAGTTTATTCACATGTAATTCACTGCCCAAAAATATCCAAAAGGTTTGGGATAAGAATCCAACCTTTAAACATTAATAGAAACCAAACTTCTCAAATATTTCAGAGTCAGCCCTTTCAATAGTTTTTATCCAGAAGTAAAAAGCACTTCCATTAAGCATTTTACATGTTTATTGGGGATGCCAAACCCATGAATCAAATAATTTATTAAATGTATTCATATGCTTAGTGTAGTTCAGTACATTCAGTGTTTTAAGCAGTGTATTTTTTATCTATTTTGCACAGTGCTTCTAGGTGCCAGTGAGATCCTGCAGATTTATGTATTCTGAAGACTGTTACTGCATGAACTCCATTCAGTCTCAAGACAAATCTGATATCCCTCAGCATTGTCTATACGGTAATGTCACATCTTCCTTCCTAGAGAATCCAGGTTGCTTTTCAAGTTCATCTGACCACTTAGGAATGGCTGTACTGAAGTTCATCTGAGACAGCTCAGCAAGGCCCTAGTCTCCAACAGTGGTCATAAATAGATGCCAAACTGTAGCCAAGCCAAGAAAAAATTGCACCAAACTTTCTCCAAATGCTCTTCCAGTTGCTATTTCCACCTTAACAGAGCTCCTGAGTCTAATGCATTTTGTCCAATTAGTAACAGAGTTCTCTGTGTGCTTGTCCAGTCTTCTTCTGAACCCATGATCTGTGAGTTGATTTGAACCCTTTACATCAATGATCCTCTTTGACCAGGATTTCCATGCATCTATTGCTCCTGGAATGAGGACTAACACAGAAAGCAGTACTGACTTTACACTGCAACTGGCTACAGTGTGTTGCTCAATATTGTTACCTATTCTTGAAGCTTCCTGTACATTTGCAGTTATATTCAGATGTGAGAATCTCAGACACAACTAAACAGCACTCACTTTAAAGAATATACCTAATGTAGATGCACTGTAATTACCTTTAGGTAGTCAGCATGGATGCTGTTACCACGGCACCTGCAATGGCAAGGACTGTATCACAGGCTGGTAAAAGATAAAAAGCAAACAAACCCCATTCTGTTTAAATAATCCACTGATAGCTCATCAGAAGCACTGGCATGCCAGTACTAGATGACTAGCTGTTTTCAAGCTAACTAGTTGCAGATGCAGTTCTGGTAGCACCTGTTCAACAGTTCTGCTCAGAAATAGCTGGTTTAAGCAAGTGATAGAGTTTTCTTGGAACCAATCCCAAGCCAGTAAATTAATTATCAGATGAACCAAAGAACATGATTAACTTTATTGTATCCTAGTTCAAGTGCAAAGTCCTCCGCTTTCATTTGTGTTCTGTAACAGCAACTCTTTATTGAAAACAAAAGGATAGAAAGTACATTATTTATTAACAGGCTGAGAGAGTTGGGGTTGTTCAGCCTGGCAAAGAGAAGGCTCCCAGGAGACACTATAGTGGCCTTCCAGTACCTGAAGGGGCTACAAGAAAGCTGGGGAAGGACTTTTTATGAAGGCTTGTAGCGAAGAGGGAATGGACTTAAGCCCACCAGGGGAGGTTCAGGCTTGACATCAGGAAAAAATATTTCACGGAAAGGGTCATTGGCACAGGTTGCCCAGGGAAGTTGTGGACACCCCATCCCTGGAGGTGTTCAAGGTCAGATTGGATGGGGCCTTGGGCAGCCTGGTCTAGTGGGAGGTGTCCCAGCCCATGGCAGGGTGTTGGAACTGGATGATCTCTAACGTCCCTTCCAACCCAAACTATTCGATGAATCTGTTTCAGTTTTGTCTATTCCATGCTGTAGGAGCACTAGATAGTGTTCTTCAGGAGGACTTATTCCCATTATCTTGCACAGAATGATGTCAGCACCTATTAATAAATATATATTTTTCAGAAGCCTAGGAAATATACAAATGGCCTCACGTATCCCTATTCCCTAATCCATTCTTTGGTTGCATATGTACAAAATGTTTCTCCTTGACATAGTTTTACCTGGATTTCTGTGAAGATGATTTTCTTTCACTTGGCATATTTGCACTGATTCCCAGTTTTAGGTGCATGTAGCTGTTCCAAGGCAGTGGCTAATTTGGGAAAGCTGCCGAGTGCATTGCTGAGATTCTCTCCTTCTTCTGCTGGGGATGACACGTTCTTTCCTTTCTCTCCCCCTTTTCCCTCTTCATGTTCTTTTACCAAGTGGATTGCAGCTTTAGAATTATGCAGTTCTTATTTCAAATGAATCTGTAAGGTTTTAGTTTTCATTTCCCAGTTCTCTGTGACCATGCTTCTCATCCTACTCCTATGTCACTTCTTGGGAAAGCCCAGAACATTGACTCCTACTCTATTCCTTAATCAATGCATTATTTCTGGTTCAAGATTTTCAAGATTTTCACCACAATTTTTATGTTATGTATTAATTTATTTATTCATATTGCTGGACTCCAAATTTCCAGCCTGCTGTGAGCCTTCCACAGGGAAAATACATGACATATTTGATATCTACAAAACTACTTCTAAATACTTCCATCCTTCTCTCTCTCTCTCTTCTCTCCACTAGCACCTTCTGTCAGGTTTTGACATGCATCTATGTGGCAGGAATGAGGGATTGCCATTACAGGAAATAAAAAAATGTATGTGAAACATAATTAATGTGTTATATTACTGAAATCAGTGACTTTTCATGAAGAGTCTATCCAGTTTCACTCAACGTGAATGCAACATCTGAACATACGTAGCAAACATCCAATTAAAGGCAAGCTGTGATATAGCCAAGGTGTCAGGGTAAGTATATCTAACTGCAACCTCTAAAGGCTTGTAGCCATAGACTAGGACATGCATCTACCAGTAGCCAAAGGCAACTACAACAAAAATTTTGCTTTTCTAAAGACAGTACTCTCAATGTTTTGTATTCACAGTTTGACAATGAAAGAATCAACTAATATTTGACATAATAAAGAATAAGGGGCTTGGATTGGCTTTTGTCACTTCAGTAGTTACTGGAAAACAGGCAATGTCCCTGAGAGACTGTGACAGTGAAAAGCCTTTTCAGCCAGGCTCTCTAGGCTCTTGAATGAGGAGAGAAATCTAATTAGTTATTGTAACTTTATCTGTAAGCGAGATTAGAAAGGGAGGCAAATCCCCACTTGCTAATATTCATAATCTCTGTGTGTCTTTAAAACATCTGACAACACCATGGTTCAAGGTTGAATAAGGTGGGGAAGGGTGCCATCTGCTGAGTGGCTAACCCTACTCCTTGCCTCATCTTGATTCAGCTATTTCATCAAGTTTAGACCAACTATGCTGCAGAGATCTTAAAATGATACCAGTGCCAACCTGAATGCAGAAACAGAAGAAAACCCATCGTTTCTAACAGTTACACTTCACAGAGAGCAGGGAAGGGGATCAGGTCATCAGCATATTCTGGAGATCTGTCATATCTGCTCAAATGGAACAATCACACTTTGCTATCCAACTCTTGCCTTCCTGGAACTGTCAATGCTAGTACTGGGAGAATTAGTCATTTTGAAGTGAATTTCTGGTTGTAATACCCTTAGCAATAATTAAGGCTTGTGTTTCTGTGTGAGAAAGGGATCTAAGGCTCTTGAGGACCAGTCTGAGCTGCAAGCTATTGCCTCACTCTTCCAACACCTCCATGTCAACCGTCAGGGAAAAGATCTACTCAGTAAGCAATGACTATGCCAAATATTAAACGTATGCCTGCCTAGCCCTGCTCCTCATTACTTTTATGGTTTTGTTTCCCACCCCTATCCTTCTTGGACTCGTAGCCAACTGGCTTTTAGGAGTGAGGGGTAAAGTAGAAGGGTTAATTGCTGCAAAGGTAGAAGGGTTAATTTCTGCAACAATAACAGGCCCTCCTCCTTTTCATTTTGGTTTAGCTTTTTTTTTCAACCTTGCTTGGGGCTTTCTTTTTTAATCTACTTTCTAAACTGTCTGGTGCTGATAGATGTATTTACCAATAATGATGAACACATGGTTTGTGCTGCCTAGGTGTTATACATCCATGCATTTCACAGGAACATATTGTTTTAGGTAAGTGATGAAGCTTCCCTCCCCCTCCACCCTACCCAGTTTGTGGGAGTTTCCTGAATCAAATACCCTTTTCCCTGAGGTTCTCTGTTCTTGGCCACATGCACTAAAAGAAGGTAATATATATATAAAAGCTTTCCTGGTTATATGCCCTCTAACTGTATCATTGTGAGAGCTTCATTTAAAGCCACATGTTTTATTAATATTTAATGATAATTAGACACACTCTGAGACTGCCTTCATTCTGAAAATGCAACAGGTTTTTCCTGCTCTGCCAATGGACCACTTCTTAATGTTGCAAAAAGAGACAGCCAGCATCACGTCTTCTTTCCTAGCAGATTATTTTGGACTAATGCAAGAAAAATTATTCCTAATATTAGGATTAAAATGGATAGGCAGGTGAATTAAACTGATCAGGTGATTTCATGTTTGCTGCACTGTGAATGTAAAAGAGGTACAATCAGGACCTTGAAAGCAAGACTTTTTTGACCAACACAGTAGCTTGTATGTTTCTTTCAGAATCCATCAAATGTTTTAATAAGTCATCCTCTGAAAGGGACGATATCTTTTTAAATGCTCCACATTCTGTTACCATCTCATCAGTGAAAGTGTGGATTTTTGTAGTGACAAGTGAAGGTAGAAATATAAAAATAACTATGTGCATTCTTACCCAGAGTAACATGAAGCCCATTCACCCAATTAAGAAGAAAAACAATTAGTACAATAACACCAATAGCCTTAATAAATTCAGCATGCACAAAATGGTTAAAAATGGGGGGAAGATTTACTCTTCTGGGTTGTCAGGTCTGTTTTGAGAAGGTGTTAAGAAAGTACCGTTCTAAATTACTTGGCAGCTGTCAAAAGTATTCTTGAATAATTTGGACTGGCGTCTAACAGGGAGTGTTTCTTTCTGTGTAGGTAAGCATGGAAAAATAAATGAAAAGCTTAACAGTGATACCGCAGAGTATATCTCCAAGCCCACATCAGAGGAGAGAAAGAACTGCTAAGGTGGGAAAAAAATTCACTATGGACGTTGCTGACTGTGATTTTTGTCATGTGTTCGAATGGCTTAGAGCTGTAGAACAAGGCTGCAGTTGTCAGGGTATGAGGTCCTGCTGCTTCAGACGTGTCAAATTATTACTCCTCAGCTGGAAGAAACAGAACCACTGTGCCAGAAGCCTGTAGATTTTGGCCCATGTCTTATCCACTGCTGGCACATGTTCTTTGTTGTTTTTAAATGTAAAAAAAAAAAAAAGTTTTAAATCCCATTTAAAGAGGTGAGATTGTTGTTGAGATTGTTGTTATCAAATGAGTGAAAACTGAATGCAATCACACCAGCCACAAGACTAGCCATGGAACTTGTCACCTCTAGGCTGCCTGATTCTCTTCTTGTTCAGGTGAGAAAAACTGGAAGTTGCTTCCATCTGATGCATGGGGTTGGCCTACCATCTTTGAAACGTCTCCATTCAGGTCATCAGTAAAACATACTGAAACAAGAGATGACTTGCACAAGTGTTTCTCTTTTTGTCAGTTCTGTAGGTAAGAGGAGGACTTGGCTGTCTGGTTAAGCAACATGTATATTCAAACTGAAAGGCCTTTTCTGAACTCAGCACTGGAATTATCACTGTTTCAAACTTATGATAAAAGGAAGATTTCTCTACTGAATCTTGCCATTTATGAGTCAACTCCTGAGGTCATCTAACTGCATAGCAATAACAGCTTTTGGAAATTATTCCCAGTCATCTTTAAAAAATCCATTGACAGATGAACCTCCAATGAAATTAGTCTAGGTACTGTTAAAGCACTTCTCACCTTATGGTCTGTGCAATTTAACTCACCCACTAACCTAGCCTTTGATCAATAAGAGGCCAGACAAATAAGGTTTTACACTCCCAACTCATTCAGTATCATTAAGAGAAGCTTTAATGAACTTTCCATTTTGTGGTAGGTTGACCCCAGCTGGAAGGCAAAACTCTACCCAGTTATTCTCTCACTCCTCCACAGCAGGATAGAGAGGAGAATCAAGAAGGGCAAAAGTGAGAAAAGAAGTTTGTGGGTCGAGAGAAATGCATTTTACTAAGGGAAAGGGAAAAAATATTGAAAAGGAAACAAGTTGTGCAAAAGCAGTCACTCAATCCCAGCAGACTGATGTCCAGTCAGCCTTGGACCAGCTCTTCTTTTGGAAAAAATTCCCTCAAATTTTATTGCTGACCACGATGTCATATAGCACAGACTATTCCTTCAGTCAATTTGGGTCACCTGCTATAGCCATGTCACTGTCCCAGGCTCTTGGCCACTCCCCAGCCTCCTCGCTAGGTGTGAAGAGAGAGAAAGAGAGATGAGCCTTGAGGCTGTGCAAGGGCTGTTCAGCAACAGCTAAAACACTGGTGTGTTATCAATACTTTTTCAGTCACTAGTCTAAAGCACTGCACCAGATGGGCTGCTCAAAAGAAAATCAACTCCACCCCCACCATACCCTGTATGCATATCTAAAAATATGTCCAGAGATCAATCAAGAGTACCCTTGTTAAGTGGTAAACTTAGGATACTGTTCATTCTCACTAGACTTTCAACATGAAGAGCAAGCTTTCTAAAGAAGGGTTTTGGGAGCTTTTCACTTTGACTTCTTGTTCCAGCCTGGAAATTCAGAGATGTGATATTGATATGAGTCTGACTTTTAGGTTAAGTTTCAGGCCTATACTCTCATTAATCAAATGAATACACTCATACCCTGCTATACTGAATAAAAAAAGATGGCTTTCTTTTAACAAAATCTAAGGGCCAGCAGGCAGGAGTTTTTCCCTGTTTTCTGCCATCCATGCTTTTGTGGCACATAACCCATTTTAAAATGTTGCTTTGTCACACCAGCTATGGGAAGGGGAAGGAATTCTCCTCTGCAATCCATTGGTTTCACTGTAGAGAAGGCAAATTAATTTAAAATTCCCTTGAGGTAGGTCTGCTAGAGTCATGAATTAAATATTATTTTATTATAGTGAAATTTTTGAGGCTTTTACCTAAGTTTTACTCAGCATGCCCTGTTTCAGCTCTTACAGTCCTAGAATGGTCCAAGAGGGACAATAGTCCAGGAGTGAAGGTAAGGGGATTGTTTACTGTTTGACTTAATCTGAGCCAAAGATTTACTTAAAGAATTTTGCCTTTCTAGAATTGTCTTTGAAAGTGCTGCAGTGAATGGGATTTTCTCTCAATTTGTTGCATCTCTTCTCTCCAGCTTCCATTCTTAATGAGATTTGGGCTTGAAAACAGGTGTTTAGATCATACTTCCAACTTCCACACTCAGGCTCCCTGTTTCTGACAGCTCCTCACTCAGGAAAGTCTTTGCTGCTTCCATACATCTGCTCCTGTCTGAAAACTGGCCAGAGACACCCCAATTTTTCTCATTGCTGGCATTCCACATCTAGAAGTCAGACACGTCCATTTGTAATGAAAGGGAGATTTTTCACATTCTGTCCTTGTCTTACAGGCAGCTTGTGCCAGCACCATTTCATGCTCAGAATAAGCCATAAATCAAGAGGGGAAGCCTTTTTAGATGATAACTGACTGTGTTATGTATTTTCTTGGAAATGCTTTATTATTTTGAGCAATGAAGCTGGTGAAGGGGCTGGAGAACAGGTCTTATGAGGAACGGCTGAGAGAGCTGGGGTTGTTTAGCCTGGAGAAGAGGAGGCTGAGGGGAGACCTCATTGCTCTCTATAACTACCTGAAAGGAGGTTGTGGAGAGGAGGGTGCTGGCCTCCTCTCCCAAGTGACAGGGGATAGGACAAGAGGGAATGGCCTCAAGCTCCGCCAGGAGAGATTTAGGCTGGACATTAGGAAAAAAATTTTTCACAGAAAGGGTGATTGGGCACTGGAACAGGCTGCCCAGGGAGGTGGTTGAGTCCCCTTCCCTGGAGGTGTTTAAGGCACGGGTGAACGAGGTGCTAAGGGGCATGGTTTAGAGATTGGCAGGAATGGTTGGACTCGATGATCCGGTGGGTCTCTTCCAACCTGGTTACTCTATGATTCTATGATTTTCAAAAATTGAGTTTAAGAAATGCAGAGAGTGGAGGCAGTGTTTCACTTGACATTACACAGAGCACAACTTCTACAGCTACTAAAGAGACATTAATAAATAAAAAACACAGACAGGGTAAGGCTTATTAAAAATTGCATCTTCCACTGTCTAAACATGAGTTTAATATGAGTCAATGGTGTTTTCACAGCTTGGTTCATAGCTTGGCCATGGTGGTGGTCCATTAAAGAAATATATAAACAATTAACATGTCCCTCCAGGTTGCAGAAAGGAGGTCTGCTTTGTGTCATTTTGTGGCTCTGTAGCTACAGAAAGAGACCCATTACAGTGTGTTCTATGATCAGGAACATCTAACTATACAGCCTTGAATGTCTGCACGACTGACTCTTTTGTCTATAAAATTCCCTCTCTAGAGCTCTAATCTTGCCACCTTTCCATCATGCCTGCTCTTCAATACACTTTCACAAGAAAGTATGTGGATTAATTCCATGAGTTTTCATCTGGTAACACCAAGACAGAGCACCCCGGTTGGCTAGAAACAATTCTGTGATAGCATGAAAGGAAGAGAGAGAACATAGAGGGGAGGGAGGGATTAACGGCCCTCCCAAGGAGCAACCAACCTGATGAATAACTATGAATGAGTCTCCTACCTGAAACATTAGTGCTTAGATATACCCAACAGAAAATCGGTGCTCTCTCCCTCACCCAAGAGCAGTAATATCTCATCCTCAAGCTTGTGGCCATGCCAGCTCAGAGTTCAGATCCATACATTTATCTGTTTGAAATACACATTTTTTACACCTTAATTCAGTTCTTTCTTAGAATGAGTTGTACTTCCCAGAAAAAAAACTAGCTAACATATGAAGGGTTCATGGATGACTGCATGTTGGCATAAAGGAAAACAGGGTCAAGCAAATACAGGGCAGCTGAAGTCTGACTTGACCCTAAACAGCCCTGGGAGCAATATCGTTTAAACCAGGTCCCTTCTATGCTGTACACAGGTGCATCTGAGTCCATCTTCAGAATTGTGTGTTTGTTTTCATCATTGCATTCCCAATGCTTTTTAAATTCAGCTAAGAAATCATGAATTGAGCATAGACATGGAGTAGGAGTCTTAAGCATTTGAATTTTCCTCTAAGTTTCCTGACAATGTTTAGAAAAAACCCTTCTGAGGAAAGAGACACATTATGATCTACTCCCTCTGTTTTAACACAAAGGAATTTAATCATGAGATGTAAGGCTCTTGGAAGTGAGGCTTTCTTTGTATCACTCTGCACGAAGTTACCTTCTCCTATATGTCTGAACAAACAGCATGCTGTGAATTGTTTTATTATTCCTTTGAGAACAATCTCTAATAACATAATTTAGTCTTTCCTAATGTTGGTGGCACATCCACGTGACACTTTGAATTTTCTTCAATTCATTTGTTGCTTAGCTGTTCTGTAAATCTACACCTATAAATGGCTTAGATAGCTGGTCCCTTTTAGAAGTTGAAATTTGATAGTTGAAATTTGATCTTTGTTGTCTAGTTTTAATTGCATACATAAGTCACATGGCATCCTTTGGTCTCCAGTAGGTCTGTACTGAATGAGCATTATGAATTCATTTTAAATTCATTCAGCCTGTCTGAATTACAAATTTGCTTCTTACGAATACTCTCTTAAGAGTTCCTTAAAATTTATTGAGAGTGTTCCTGGCAGCAGCTTGTGTTCATATGGATACTCGTGTGAAAGGAACAAAAATGGGCAGCACTACAACCAACACAAATGCTTTCATCTGCATAAATACAACTTATTTCAGGTTTCAATTACTACACTACTCTATTACAATCCAGAAGCTCCTGGTTTCCACTGCTGTACAACATTAGACAATGACAAGATTCTTGCCCCAAAGATGTTACATTTTCCAACATATGTCTGTAAATCTGTTTTATTGCCTTTAGACCACAAGGACCATGAGTCTCTACAATGACATTACTGTAACAGAACAAGGAATCTGTCCAAGAAAGTTAGAAACAAAGATCTATGTCTATACAGACTACTAGAGACACTACTCTTATTTACTGAAGATCTTATCTTTTCATAGGACTTTGGCTGGAATAACTACAGAAGAAAAATGCTTCTTCAAAGACTGTTTCTGAGCCACTCTGGCTTAGGGTCTTTTCTTTCAACTAATTATTAAATTTTAGAAGTGTATAAATTTTACTGGGATGCAAGTATCTTTTCTTTCAGAATGATATCTACTTTAAGATATTCCAGTATTATATAATAATTTTTATCACTGTCAACTAATTTTCTTCTGTAAATGAAACTTCTTTGTATCAGAACTCGACCCTAAGGCTTTAAACCATTTACCTTTCTGTAAATAATCTGTAATTGTAGGTCATTGTTGAAAATACTTCTTGAAGAGCTATTTTATGGATTAAAGTGCTGAGAATTTAAGGAACAAGGAGGGTCAAGACCTAAATTAGGGTCAATTCTTACAGCCTTTTCATACTCTTAACTCCATTTGTTTCTGTAGAATAAATACGTGAGAAATGGATTAAAAGACTTGGTCCTAGTGATCTAATGATTTATCCTCCTATAAAATAGTTGATACATACAAGTATCAAAGGTCAAAATTAAAATGACGTAAGTACTGCTTTGGTGTAGTTCCTTGGATGTTTTTCAGGGGGTTTTCATCATTATTTACTACCCATCTTTCTCCATTTTGCCTGAGTTTGAAAATTGCGTCACAACCAACATTGAAGATGATTTCACTGCAAGTATAGACAAATGCAAACCATATTCAATGTTTATCCTGGAACACAGTTGTATATGATCTTATCAACACTTTCATCTAAAGAGCAGCCAGCTGTCAGCTGTGTTCATTTTGATGCCAACAGAGAGAGGCAGATAACTTTTTTGCTCTAGAAGAGACTTTGATTAGATTTTTCTAACACTCTTCCCATATTCTGATTTTATTTCAGAACCCAAAACCTTGAAATAGGATTTAATATAATGTCATAAAACCAATAGTATTTTAATAACACAAATTTTTAAAGAAAGTCTTGATTTAATTCATTTCCTAGACTTACCATATTCTTTACTAATTCATCAGAACTATCTGAGAAACATGCTGAAATGCATGAAAACATTGATAGGTGATCCTCCTCTCATGAAGATGAAAGATCAAGATTTGTTTTGGTATTTGGGTGGCTTGAATGTTACAACTGACATTTGTATTGTTGCCAGGAGGAGGAATAAGTTATCTTGGCACACACCAGGAGGGGTTCAGAATTGCTTATTTTACAAGAAAAGACAGAAAGTTTATGTAAAGGTCCTCAGGCAGAGACATGAGTATGACTTGGGGTGTAATAACCTCAGGCCAAATTACAGAATGCAGCATAAAGCAAAATCTCAGTCACTGAAGAACTCTTAAGAAAGCAGTGGAAAACATAAAGACAGACCAAGCATCTGAAATACCCCATGAATATCAGTAGGTTCTCCATCTTTTGTCTAAAGTCAACATCAGGAGTGTTACCTGAATCCCAAGTTCATTCTTTCTACTACCGGATCACATCCATCCCAAGAAAAAGCAGGAAATTAGGTACTAGAAAAGTAACTTTAACTCTGTTCTCACAAATGTCTTTATTCAAATAAAAGTTGTGTTACAATTCTCCATAAAACATACAAATTTGGGACTAACATGCCAACCTTTGAAACACAGTATTATGCAAAGGAGGAAAAAGAAAAGAATGACATCTTCAGATAGCAGTAGTCAAACTATTGACCTTAGTTGGGAGCTTTGTGGCTTTTGTTGTTCTTGTGTCACTATCCCACTATTATTTAAATGTCACATCGTTTTCTTTCGTATTGAAGGAGGAAGGTGTTTGATTGTCAGGCTTTTCATGTTGTTTGGAACTTGGAATGTTTTTCCCCTCTTCATTCTGCCAGGCTAGTAAAGAAGAAGAATTAGTTGATGAGTATTGTGTATTTGTTGGCAAAGTATCTCAAGAATATTAAACGAAACTACCATTTTTTTCCAAATATTTTCTCAGTTTGTTCAAGATACAAGGATGCTAGAAGTTGGACTGCATGGCTGCTAAAACACTGTCCTCCTACTCAATCAAATTCCTGTGTCAACTCTACCAATGAAATATATTTTGCTATCAAACCACACAGCCCAAAGTGAACAGAATTGTCAACCTTATGCACTGCAAGCATTATAGGAAACCAAATATTTTCAGTGACAGTATGTAAGGGTAATTAAGGTTAATTATCTGCAACTACAGAGGTTTGCTACTGGCACAACAATCTGCTTCCACAAAAAACTGAAATTCATTTGATCTTTCTGTGTTTTGAAAGCATGGGTAATTCAGCTTTTCTCATGCCCAGAGCCAGTGGAGTAAAAGTATTTACAGTTTTTAATTCAGTAAAAACTGTGAATGCCTGGTGGGCTTACATCAGAAATCTAACGTTTGGACTACTGTGGCGCAAAAAAAAATTTGCAGATGGTAAAATTATTATGATTTCTTATTGCAAGAAATTCTGTGGGTTTCCTGTTATTCTTCAAGACTGGTAATTACCTCTATTTCACTCAGGGGAGGGATAACAGTGGGTCTTTGGGCTCTAGACCAAACATCCACTAGAAGCACAAATTCGATGAGGTGCAGCAACTGGAAATGTGACAGGGCAAAGCAGTCTTGGTCATCATGTCTGGTGAGGCCATATCAATGCTTTAAGCAAAATACACTCCTTGCAAAACAAAATGGGGAAAAAGGCCTGAAAGGGTAAAAAGCAGTATTCCTTCCTGGCGAAAATATTTGATATTCACAAAGTATTTCTAAGAGTGACAAATATTTTTTTTCATTAGATGGGAGAGCATCAAATCATAGTAATCAAAGGGACAAAGAAATCTACCAGGAGGTAGAAGAATTCAGATCAAATGGCAGTTCCACTATAAAGCCTCTGCGATGCAGGCATCTTGAATGCCATATTGTCACATATGGAGGCAGCTGCAATGTGTTTACAGTATTGGAAATAACTGTATTCTTGTCCTGTCAGGGTGATCACAGAGTCATAGAATCATGGGATCATAGAATAGTTTAGGTTGGAAGGGACATTAAAGACTATTTAGTTCCAAATTCCCTGCACCATCTACTGGATCAAGTTGCTTAAAGTCACGTCCAGCTTTGCCTTGCCCATGACTTCTCAATATCTAATCTAAATCTCCCCTCTTTCAGCTTAAAACCACTACCCCTCATCCTATCACTGATCTCCCTAACAAAGAGCCTCTTCCCAGCTGTCTCTTAGGCCCCCTTTAAATACTGGAAGGCTGCAATAAGGGATGATTATATCCATCTACAAGAACAAGGAATCATATACATAACGGGCTGAAGCACTAAGTGGCTTTAACCCAGACATCATTACTTCTGCAGTGGGTTTTTTTGTCATGATGGGCTGTGAGAAAGTGTAAAAACCAAGTGTCATTTTTTTAATTCTTCTCCTATAAATTGTTGGTACATGTGTTTTTTTAATTGAATCAAGATGGAATTTGTGTAAGCAGACCTATTCCAAGGGCGGGGGGCGGGGGGGAGGGCGTGCGGGACACACACCCAAATGTTGTTTCTTTGAAGGAAATTTATCTGTTTTTTCTGCAGGCTAAACACAATGGCTAAAATCATGGCTTGATAATGGCTTAGAAAGAGTACAAATGGTCCATCAGTTTTTTCCTTTGGAAACAGCCATGGCTGGACCTATGAGTACTCCTAGAGATACACCTGTGTTGGACGACCATAGTGCAGGAGATATCTCCTTAATATTCTGTACAGAGCAGTTTTTACAATCTGATTTACTCTGTCTCCAAAATGATACACATGCGAAGTATCACCACTTTATTTGAAATGACACCAGCTGCAACAGTTCATTGGAAAAATGTATTAAAGTGAATTAATTTATTAATACATTAAATTAATGAACAAAGTAGCAATGCCATTTTTTTCCCTACACTCTATCAATATTCTGATAGCAGAAGAGATTTGCCAAGTCACGTTAGGGTTATATAAAAACCTGCTAGGTAGAATCACTTTGGAAATGAAAATATGTCAGCATGTTGTCCATAGTCAGTTCCTAGAGGGTCTTAAATTCAGGCAAAGGGATGACAGTTTTTCATAAACTGGGTGTCTAAAACTGAGATTGGAAAAGAAGATGCCTCAGTTGGACCAGTACCTCAGGAAGGGTTCACACACTTAGAGCTTCATCTTAAAAGCATCTCCATGAGAAAGGGACAAGTCCTGACTGCCTGCTCCCAGCGAAGGCAGCCCATGCTCTGATGAGGAAGATCGTTTCTGGGCCCTACACCTTTCTGGCTTGACCAAAAGCAAAAACCTTTCTCCTGTAACAGGACTTGCTGATGAAGAGTGTTTTTCATTTTGAAAATTAGCTGGTATTTTGGCATTTGATTTAGTTTCATGCCAGAGAGCCTGAAAATCTTTTGAATTTATTTTTCTTTTCCTATACAAAGAGCTACCCCCCAAGTAACTGATAGCTAATTAAACACAGAAATTACTGCAGCTCAGAGGAGGACTTTTTAGTTTGTTGGAAAGAATGATTTCACACAAGATATGGTAGATCCCAGCTGATTCCTTCCTCCCGTGTAACTTGCAGGATCTTGTTTGACATTGGAGTCTGACATTATGTCTTTGTCTGAAAACAGAACCTGAATCTGTCCTTATGCCTTCTAAATCCTGCCTGGTTTTGTCCACTTACTTACTTTTGCCAGATATTCTATTCTAGAATCTGGAAAAATTTTCACCAAAGCCAATATGGTTTCAATGTGTAGCTATTTGTCAACAAAAAAGGTATTTCATTGTCAAATCATTTGCTATTTCTGTTCAGCTATCTCTGAGAGGAAATTCTGGGGGCCTGTCTCTCTCCAAGAGCAGCTCTTTGTCTTTTCCCTTGTAGTGATGATTTCAATCAAGATTCTCACATCTTGTGTTGCTATTAAATCTGGTTACAATATGATATTTGAGATGATGTAAACACCTGCTGATGAACTACAATCCACTTCGCAAGGTGACAGTTCCTTCCAGATAATATAAAATAAATATTTTAGAGGCTTTTTACCTGATGACCAGGCTGCAGCTGCAAAGATCTCTAATTGTGTGCTTAGACCATCTGTCCTGGTTCATCTAATCCTTTCCAGGCACTGCAAATGGAAGTAAAGCCTGGTATTCTTCATCAAGTGTCTTCAGATTTTCTTCTTACAAAATGCACTCTTGAAGGCAGTGTGTATTTTTAATTTAGCTCTTCTGACTTATGCCTTAAATAATATAAAATTATTACTATAAAATTATTAGATATATAATAATACATATCAATATTATATAGTAATAATGGCCAAGAGATTATTCCGCTCTCTCTCCTTGCTTCTTTGATTTAGATGCCTTTGGTTGAAACTACTACAATCACCTGGCAGCAGGAGTTTATATGACAGTCTCTATTTGCTTAAATACAAGTTGTGATAGTTTTGTCTTCAAAGGACAAGAAGGAGAACCTTTCTCATTCAAATCAAGTGACTCTTAAAGTCGACAGCTGTATCAGGTAGCATTCAAGTTTTATTTAATAATACATTAACTTATTGTGCATCTAAATATAGTGATAATGAAGGTGTAGCCCGTTGTTCTGTCATCTGTAGAGACTGCAATGCCTATTTATAAGCATGAGAAAAACTTCATGTTAGATGCGAATAACAGAAATTGCCCCAGCAACTCCATTTGAACTCCTAACCCCATTATGTGTCCAGTCCTGTCTGTGTTTGCTTGCTCATGAGACTTCCTTGCATGATTCTAGAGGGATACTGTGTGCAGCTCTATCTCCACTTTTGCTTCTGTTCTCATCTTGCTATTTTTGAGTTGGGGGTGGATGGACTTGACTCATCTCCTCATCTTGCCTTGCCTTAGGCTGTTGATGGACACTGTTACCAGCACCCCGCTCTGACCTGCTTCTTTAGACGCTCTGGAACTGTGCTCTGGTTGGTCAGGGTGCCTTCACTGCCTGTCCTGCTGTTGACCCCGGCTCCTCACTTGTTCTCCTTTGTAGAGCAGCCCCAGTCTTAGTGATACTGGAAACCAAGACCTTTCACTCTGCTAGCAATGTTTTGTCATAGAAACAGAAGAAAACACCACAAATGGCTGGTGAAGGTCTGTTCACTTTTTTTTTTTATATATATTTACTAGCTGTGGTACTACATAAAGAGTAAAGAGTTCTGTTATTCATTATATTGTGGTTTGACACATCATCTTGGTCTTTTAGATCTTTTATGTTCTGAGACAACGCCAACATATGATCTCACCTTTTTAGAGGGAGGGGGTTTCTTAATGTAGTCCTTGAAAACCCACTAGGTTCCTGCACACCTGGTGTAAATCAAGTAGTTCCATCAGAGCTATTAGGGCTGTGCCAACCTGCGCCACTTAAGAATATGCCCAATGTAGGGACAAATTCCTTTTGTGCCAGTTCCTTCTGTGAAGGATACTTATCAAGAGATCTACAGTAGATTCTGAAGACGAAACAAGAAGGTTACTAGATTGTCATGGGGCACCTTTAGACCCTGAGTCTTCTTTAGACCCTGAATGTCCTTGTCCTGTAGCTCTTGTAATGATTTGTACCTACTGTAGGACAAATATAAAATGATACAAACATAAGGATATACATGTGTGTGTGTGTGTGTGTGCATGTGTTTGTGCTTTGTGTGTTTGTGCTCTGTGTGTGTGTGTTCTCAAAGTTCCCTTTGCAGCATTACAAAAGATTGCATCAGAGGGAGAGCAACTGAACCTAATAAAATCAGTGCCGGCATGATGCAGATGGTTAGACTAGACAACAAACAAATAGACTCTTAAAAATGAGTTAGCTGTTTGTTAGACATGAGTGATACTGGTCAGAAAACTGTAAGCAGCTAAAAGTACCATCCTCTTCTGAACATGTTGCAAGCTGAAGTATACCCTCTCCCTGGCTTCTGGCTTTTAACTAACTACCACAAGGACAGAGCCCAGCTATTCTTCTCAAGATTAACTGTTCTTGGAGGATTCCTCTGCTACAGCTGCAAGTTCCCACAGTTTGAACAACACACTCTAAATCCTCTTATATCATGCTTGGAATAAATAAGGTCTGCCTGCCAGAGTGAGTCAGCAATAAATACTATCTCTGTACTATTTTGTGAGCAGCTGGCTAGAGGGTGGCATGCCACAAGCCCTCTCTGTCTGTGAGTAGGGTCCCAGAAACTGCCATGTTCTTGGTGGTTCAGTTAACTTCCAACGGTATCTGGAGTCTGTTATTGCTGTTTTTCATTTGCTATGTGCTTCTGGGTTGAGAAACTCCCACAATGTCATAACCAGCAATCCTTGCAGTTCACAGATCTCATGAGATTTCCTTTTTTTTCTTCCCTGATCTCATGCGATTCCCCACCCAGTTTTTCCACATCCAAATGATCCAGATAATTTGCACAAGAACTGACAGTTCTGAGTGCTTATCCACAATCACAAGACTGTTTTTCATATTCATCCATTATTATAATATCAGGTATGTTTACAGACTTGAGTGAGTAAATGAAACCATTATCTGTCAAATAGCTATTCATTTAATTTCAAAAGTGTATTTCAGCTCCTTCGTTATATACTTCTATGCACTTTTTTGTTTGAGCTTTCCTGGAAGAATCCTCATGGAAATGTGTTTTCATATTTTTTTTAATTCTGAACTCTGAATCCTTAATTGCACAGCCAACAGCACGGTGACTTTTCAATTTTCCATTCAACCACACCCGTTTGTAGTATCTATTGTCAATGATGAGCTACCTAAGTGCACATGGCAGTGATGTACTCATCCAGTGCAGTAATAGTCTAATGATGATATTCACAAATGTTTTGACTTCAAGCAGAGATGAGGATTTTGCAAGCTGTTTTCAGGCATCTTGAAAAATATAAAGAAGGACATTGACTGAAGAGTTGATTGCAATTTCCACAGTGAGCTCAAATGTCTGCCTTCACTTTGGTGACAAAAAAGTAACATTTCTGACCTCCTTAAGAAAACGAAGAGCTGTAGCTTTATCTTGAAAACGGTGCCTGAAGTTGCAAGCCCTGAAGAAGTCAATGATGCTTAGGGTCTTCTGTCTGTGTCCCACAGGCATTTTCCACAGTGTCAAAATCAATTTAAGCCATTCCTCACCCTTCCTTCCAACACTAGTTTCTCATTTCCACTCCCTGATTGCACTCTCAATTGTTCTAGCACAATTACTTGTGGACTTACTTGATTGATTCTTTTTAACAACTCCTTTTTTGCCTGATGGATTATTTCCAGTCTGCAGCTTTTCCCTAGTTTAGTTCCTCTGTTTCATGATGACCCTGCTGCAGTGGGGGGGTGGGTTTGAGGTGGGAGCATAAAGGCAGTAAGAAAAAGTAAAGGCAAGCTGAGCAAGTTCCTGCTTTGCTGCTAAGAAGAAATCTAATGTGGCAATGGTTTAAGGAACTGGAACTAATCTTTGGTCATTTCTAGACACATTGTGGGAAGGGTAGGTGCAATTTTACTATTCATCGGTATAAAATCACTGCTTAAGTTGTATTTTAGGTTTGGACACTACTTCCCAAGGTAAGGAAGGCAGTGAAAGGCAATGCTGCATTGGACATTTGTAGAAGAACAGAAAAGCATAACCTTCAGTATGAGAGCTTTGGATCTAACTCAAACATTGTCTGCTTAGGACGCACAGTGAGTCTAATTCATGCTTGCTGCAAGTAGTTTATGGTACTCAATCATACTGAATCCTGCACCTTGTGTCAAAGTGTTAGATGAGTATTCTGGAATACAGGCAAGAATAAATTAAGAATTGCTGTTGAGAATATACTTCTTCACTCACCTGTTCTTACTCAAGTCTGTGGCAAAATTTCTTTTGTCTTTGATATTAGAGGAGATGGACTTAGTGTTTTTTGTTGTTTTCTATTGAGTTTTGGTGGGGCTTTTTTTACAGATTTTTTTCCTTCATTGGCTAAGGTCTTCCAGCTTTCCTTATCTGACCCAGCCTTCAGAGTCTTAAACTATCTGCCCGGCACAAAAGAGTCTTCTTCAGGGCTCCAGAGGACAAGTGAAATATTTCAAGTTTACCTTTTGGAGGAATGGGGTGGGCAGGAGCAATTCCTTCAAGATGAAGATACACCAATGCACGCAGCATGGGTAATAAGAAGGAAGAACTGGAAGCTGTCTTAGGGCAAGGAGCCTATGATGTCATTGCTATCACAGAAACGTGGTGGGATGACTCGTATAACTGGAGTGCAGCTATGGTGGGGTACAAACTCTTCAGGTGGGATAGGAAGGGTAGGAGAGGAGGCAGGGTAGCCCTCTTTGTAAGGGAGGACTTGGACACCATTGAGATGGATTGTGGCAATGAGGAGATTGAGTGCCTGTGGGTTAAAATCAGAGGAGCCCATTAGAAGGTAGATTTTGTGATGGGAGTCTGTTACAGACCACCCAGCCAAGGAGAAGCAGCTGATGAGCTCTTCTATAAACAGCTGGGGTTAATCTCTAGATCAACACCTCTTGTTCTTGTGGGAGACTTCAATCTTCCAGATGTCTGCTGGAAGTACAATAGAGCAGAAAGGAAGCAGTCTAGGAGGTTCCTGAAGTGCGTGGAAGACAACTTCCTTGCACAGCTGGTGAATGAACCAACAAGGGAAGGTGCCCTCCTGGACCTGCTGTTTGTGAACAGAGAAGGCCTTGTGGGAGATGTGGCAGTAGGAGGACACCTAGGACTAAGCAATCATGAGATGATAGGTTTTTCAGTTCTAGGTGAAGTGAAGAGGGTGGTTAGCAGGACAGTAGCACTTAATTTCCAGAGGGCAGACTTTGAACTCTTCAGAAGGCTGGTTGGCAAAGTCTCATGGGAGACAGTACTTAAGGGCAAGGGAGCCCATGAGGGCTAGGAGCTCTTCAAAAAGGAAATCCTAGCAGCTCAGGAGAAAGCCATCCCCATGTTCCGGAAAAAAAGCCAACAAGGGAAAAAAAACAGCTTGGTTGAACAGAGAGATCTTGAGTGATATCAAGAAGAGGAATGTTTATGGGATCTGGAAGAGGGGACAGGCCTCTTGGGTGGACTACAGGAGGGAAGTGAGATTGTGTAGAGAAAAAATCAGAAAGGCTAAGGCTCAACTAGAAATCAGATTGGCAAAGTCTGTGAAAGATAACAAAAAATCCTTCTATAAATATATAAATAATAAAAGGAGGACTAGGGAGACCATACAGTCCCTATTGGACACAGAAGGAAAAACAGTGACAGGGGATGAGGAAAAGGCTGAGGTACTTAATGCCTTCTTTGCCTCAGACTTTAATTGTAAAGAAAGTTGTTCACTCTGTCTACAAAGCCAGGAGCTAGAGGAACAAAATGAGGCTCCCATGATCTAAAAGGAGGTGGTCAGAGCCTTGCTTGCCCGACTAGACACCCACAAGTCTATGGGGCTGTATGGGATTCATCCAAGGGTACTGAAGGAGCTGGCGGATGTGCTGGCTAAACCCCTTTCCATCAACTTCCAACAGTTCTGGAAGACTGGGGAAGTTCCACTGGACTGGAGGCTGGCTGATGTTGTGCCCATCTACAAGAAGGGTCGCAGGGAGGACCCAAAAAACTACAGGCCTGTCAGTCTGACCTCAGTGCCAGGGAAAGTCATGGAACAGGTGATCCTGAGTGCTATCGTGAAGCACATGCAAGAGAACCGGGTGATCAGGCCCAGTCAACACGGGTTCACAAAAGGCACGTCTTGCCAAACTAACCTGATTGCCTTCTGTGATAAAGTGACTCACAACTGGACGAGGGAAAGGCTGTGGATGTGGTCTTCCTGGACTTCAGTAAAGCCTTTGACACAGTTTCTCACAGCATTCTGCTTTGGAAACTGTCAGCCTCTGCACTGGACAAGCGCACACTCTCCTGGGTGGAAAACTGGTTGGATGGCCGGGCCCAGAGAGTGGTGCTAAATAGTGTTAAATCCAGCTGGAGGCCAGTTACAAGTGGGGTTCCCCAGGGCTCAGTGCTGGGTCCAGCCCAGTTCAATGTCTTTATCAATGACCTGGACAAAGGCAGGAGTGCACCCTTAGCAAGTTTGCAGACGACACTAAGCTGGGTGGAAGTGTGGATCTGCTGGAGGGTAGGGAGGCCCTGCAAAGGGATCTGAACAGGCTGGACCGCTGGGTGGAGACCAGTGGGATGAGGTTTAACAAGGCCAAATGCTGGGTCCTGCAGTTGGGGCACAACAACCCTATGCAGTGCTACAGACTAGGAGAAGTCTGTCTAGAAACCTGCCCGGAGGAGAGGGACCTGGGAGTGTTGGTCGACAGCCAACTGAATATGAGCCAGCAGTGTGCCCAGGTGGCCAAGAAGGCCAATGGCATCTTGGCTTGGATCAGAAATGGCGTGACCAGCAGGTCCAGGGAGGTTATTCTCCCTCTGTACTCGGCACTGGTGAGACCGCTCCTCGAATACTGTGTTCAGTTCTGGGCCCCTCACCACAAGAAGGATGTTGAGGCTCTGGAGCAAGTCCAGAGAAGAGCAATGAAGCTGGTGAAGGGGCTGGAGAACAGGTCTTATGAGGAACGGCTGAGAGAGCTGGGGTTGTTTAGCCTGGAGAAGAGGAGGCTGAGGGGAGACCTCATTGCTCTCTATAACTACCTGAAAGGAGGTTGTAGAGAGGAGGGTGTTGGCCTCTTCCCCAACTGACAGGGGACAGGACAAGAGGGAATAGCCTCAAGCTCCGCCAGGGGAGGTTTAGGCTGGACATTAGGAAAAAATTTTTCACGGAAAGGGTCATTGGGCAGTGGAACAGTCTGCCGAGGGAGGTGGTTAAGTCACCTTCCCTGGAGGTGTTTAAGGCACGGGTGAACGAGGTGCTAAGGGGAATGATTTTGTGTTTGATAGGAATGGTTCGACTCAGTGATCCGATGGGTCTTTTCCAACCTGGTTATTCTATGATTCTATGATTCTATGATTCTATGATTCTATACGTATCTAATATGTCTGGCTCGTAGATTGCTGGATTGTGAGTCTTTCCTTATGGTAGGACAGTATTCCTACTGTATCTTTTATATTCATTTATGCAAGGTCATAGCAGTATTTTATAACCATGGTGATCAAACGAGGAAGTCATGCAAGGCATCATGAAGCAGTAAAGACAGTCTGCTCTTTAAGGAGCTAAGAATCACAGCAAGGTAGACAGGGGCACAGATCTCACGAGCAAGGGAGCTGCACCACCATACACAAACAACTCCAGTGACAGTAACCACAGACAGCCAACAGTACTGATAAAAAATGCATAGTGATGATGTACGTCTGAGATCAAGCCAGAAAGTCAAATCAATAGATGGGAGTAAGAGCCACAATTTAAACTGAACACAGGTGTACCAGCAACACGACTCAGGTGAGTGCAAGGGCCTAAGCATAAAAGTGGCCCCTGAGCAAAGGAGGGGCATAACCCCACAGGGACAAATAGCTCTTTCTCCAAAGCTGTTTTTTCACAGCCATCTTAACCAGTGGATACCATGGCCATGCCATATCAGAGAGCTAGCTGTGAGCCCAGGCAGCAAAACTCATTGTGATGGGGGGGGGTAGGCTCAGGGACCTCATGCGTGGTTTTGTGGGAGCTGTGGCCTTACTTTATCAAACCAAGTGATGAGGCAAAGAGAACAAGTGTGCATGATTTCGAGTTCATCAGCTTTTCTATCCACCCACTGCATCTCATGTCACCTTGTCTCATTTCTTTCTACTCATGTGATTGATCGTTGCAACGCTGCTATTGAATAGCATATTCCAGTATGAGATTATTATGGTATTATGAGATCTCAAAACATTTGGTATTGAAACTTGATCAAGAACCAAGGGTTGTTAATCCTGTAGGAGCTTTTACATATGAAAAGAATAAAGAAAACCATTCATCTCTCCGTTTCTCAATTAAAGGGTGTAATCAATGGGGAACATGCCAGTTGCCTCGTTGAAAGATACATTCCTGTTTATGACAGCAGAAGAGACATAAAAATTTTCACAGTCCTTGGCATACATTCTATGTGGGTCTTGGCACCCAAGGCAATGCCATTTCACCCAGAAAACATCTGTTTCCACCACTGTTCAGTGTGGTAACTATGAACGCTACTCAGGGATAATTTTGGAATAAATCTTTACTATTTTCTCTTGAAAAAGAACTTTCAAAAAGAAAGATAATCTCTTGCTTCAGTCAAATGTTCAAATTAAAAACAAAAAAAGATGTACTTATTCCCAGTGTGAACTCTTTGAGAAGCACAAAGTTCTAATTGTTGGAGTGGGAAAATCAACTATTTAAGAAATGTAAAAACCCGCTTTTTATTTCAGGTTTGAAACATAGTGTTTCTCTTAGCCAGGACACACAAATTTTAGCTTTACCTTCTAGGGTTTGGCATCTTGTGTATCCTGGCAATTAGTTTGGCCTCTACAGTAAAATTCTGGGCCTGAGCTTGATTAAGAGAACATTTATGAATAACATCCTCAGAAAAATCAAGGCCGTGGCCAGGACCAGGCCACAGTGGCAGTAAAGTAAGTATGCTCTATGGATAAGCTGTTCTGTAAAATAGAAGAGCCAGGCAGTTCATAACTCTTTACATTGATAGCAGTCATCACTCTTCTTTCACAACTTTCTAAGCCCAATTGGAAATTCCTGAAATTTCATTTCACTTCTTTTATGTACACATGCGAATTTCAGTGGAAAACACCAGACACGGTGGCATATTTATGAATATGATGCTATTGACATGATGGATGAATCATGGTTTTGCATAAGGAGAGAAAGGCCAGCATATTTAATCCCCATAAAAATAGAAGCCTGCAGAAAAGTTTATTACCCACATAGGGCCAGATCTTCGTGCCCTTAATCCCACTGATACGACTGAGCAGAAAATATTGCCAGTCTTGTAAGCAGTCTTTCAAACTCTGCTAGCCATTTACAGAAAAAGTTACCAGCGCCCTTTTTAATCCTTCATCAACCTGGCTACTTAGCTGGTTACTGGGACACCAGGCAGGCTGAAGTGATTTGTACCATAAAGAATTGGTTTATTGAATAAAAAAAGCCTGAGAGTTCCCAGTGGGACACTGGCTGCACTCTGCACCAGTCCTCAAATCAGCACGACTGTGCAGCGCATGGTAAGGGTGCTGATGCTTACCAGATCCATGTGCTTACAGAACTGTGTCACCTTAAACCAGGATCACTGGCAAATACCTTCCACAGAGGCAATAGTAAAGTTGCTATTTCTGCTCATTAGCTGAAGAGACCTTTGCTGTATCAGAGGTGAGGGAGCCCTTCTCAGGCATTAATGAGTAACGTTTGGTGACAGTTCTTATACTGTGCCCTGTACAGCTGGTCCTTCTAACTTCTGGCAGAAGGTAGAACAGATCTTGATAATGCCCTCCTGAAAATATAAAATCCACCTAGAACGAAATGCTCATCAGGAGATGCGCTACATCATAATATATAATACACAAACAACAATATACATTAAAGATGTGGTGTTTGTGCCCTACCTTTTGCTGGGTTTGTGTTAGGAATCTTTCATGTAGTGGTTGTCTAGAGTCTTTTGATGCTTATTAAAAAGAAATGGTCACTCTCAAGAGATGCTTAGAATTCATGTCTGAGCTAAGAGGGCTCTGGAGTGTATATAGCTGTTTGCCTACACAAAGGCATGGCATTTCGACTAGGCAGCTTACTTCTAAAACCTGAGGAAAGAATTCCACCCTTACCATGGAAGACAGAATGAAGTCACATATCAGGAGGTATACTTAAACAAACTGTATGGACTAGGATTAAAACAGGTAGGTTTTTTTCACCTGTTATTCAATATACCACAAAAAGGAAGTGCTGTAGCTCACTATAGCATTGAGTAGGAGGTGACTGATGTCTGTGATGATCCTGTACCATCTAACATACAGAAGTTTCATTTTCATAGTCAGAGGGCCAAAAAATATCTCAGGGCTGTTCATGAAGTTTTACAGACTCACCCATACCCAAACGTTGTCTGCCAGAATTGCTTCCTTTCTTCAGGCACTCCCTTTTAGACTTCAAAATGTGGTCAAGTCCCGAGTTTCTTCTGTCATTATCCTGTGACTACTTCCAAGAAGAGTGAGAGGTTATACTGGTCCTAGATACACACACATCTCTGTACTTGTCAACAAGTCAGATCTTTCTATGAGCAGATGGAATTTCTAGCTTTCTAGTAAGCACTTCTGAGACTTGTCTCAGATCTGCTCTTGTGACTTTCTAATTCTCTAGTGGCCACCAAAGCAAAGCAAGTGAGATGACTCTTCTAAGCCAGACAGAAGAGTTGACAAAGGTAGCATTGACAGTATGGGTGGAGCGTGTCAGAAACAAGGGATGTTTTCAAGATGTCTGGAAAACAGACTTGCTAAGGGACTCTATCCATAGTTCATTACTAGGCTGCTCAACAGCACTTCAAGGGGAGCACAGGCCTTGTACGCTGCAAAAGCGGTGGAGTATCAGAGAAGCATCATTCCCCAGTGTCATGAAATCATAATGTGTGTCAAGGGAAAAAATAGTTAATTCAGTCTTTCTGCAAATCTTTTATTGTACACGATGGGGTAACAATACTCCTTTGCACAGTGTGACATGGTTCTCAGCATCACATTAGGAATGTTGCAAACAGAAGAATGGTTAAGACATGAAAAACACACCTCTATAGCCGAAACTGACATGTTTTTCACTTTCATCTGCCAGTAAATTTTGATTCCCACTTAATTAATCTTTTCTCACTGTGAAGACATTTGCCAGGAGAAAATTGTTCTAGGCAGTGTAGTTAAAAGCGTGCCATTCTCTTCAGAAGGCACGTATTCTGTACAGTCCATTGAGTCAGCATGGAAGTTATCTGGTTTCATTATTTTCTCCTTCCTGTTTCTAAGAATTTTGTGCAAGTGCTTTAACAAATATTCACAAGGGTTTTTCTCCTACTTCAGATGAGATTTTCTAATGAAGAAAATATTGTTCTAAGTATGTAGGACTTTTCAGTAATTATTCTTGTAATCTCTTTCTTCTTATAACTCCAGACTCTAAGGCCACCTCTATCCACACTGGTATGACTTTCAATATTCCGTACCAAACTATAGGAACTATCCCATCAGGTCTTGAGTTAAAAGTCTGAATGCATTCTTTCAAATACACTTGGGGCATTTATGTGCCTGACTTAATAAAATTGAGTGTAACTTCTATGACAGTTTTCTGTGTAGCTTGTACAACTCTTACTGGATTTATATACATGTATGTGTATGCATATTTAATTTGGGAGAGCTTGTTTTCAAAAAGTTCTTTTCTTATAAAGAAGTACTAGCTTCTTCAGAAGAGACGTTTGACATCAAAGGTATTAGGTACATCACTCACTGCCACCTTTTTACAAAGGCTTGTAGTGATAGGACAAAGGGCAATGGGTATAAACTGGAGAGGGGCAGATTTAGACTAGACATAAGGAAGAATTTCTTCACCAAGAGAGTGGTGAGGCACTGGAACAGGTTGTCCAGGGAAGTTCTGGATGCCCTATCCCTGGAAGTGTTCAAGGCCAGGTTGGATGGGGCCTTGGGCAGCTTGATCTATGGCAGGGGGGTTGGAACTAGGTGATCTTTAAGGTCCTTTCCAACCCAAACTATTCTATGATTCTGTAATTCTATATAAAATAAGGCTTGTTTAAGTACAACTCTGATGTTGTAAATTAAGTGGAAAATTTGGTCTCCTTACCGCTAAGACCAGTCACTGAAATTGTTTCACACACAAGCTGTGTTTACCTAGACTTCTTTCCAACAAGTACGGATTACGACTTTTCATTAAAATGTAAGTTGCAGACAAACTAATCATTCAAAACACACCAAAATGTTGTATGTAAAAAAGTAGAGTTGCCTAGAATTGCAAAGGATATTGTTTATGTTAATTTTATTTTTTAATTTTGGAAAAGTTTCAATCAAAAACTTTTAAATTTTAAATACAGAAAATTTTCAATAGAAACTGTTTTAAGTTGTACGAAAACTATTTTCAGGGGGATGTACTGAGGCAAGATATCTCACTTGCTTTTTTGATGTCATCCTTGATGGATGGCTTCATTCTCTGTAAGCAATGCAGTGTTGGACACTCAGAAAGTAGTTCCTGTTTTAGAAGAATTAGGTAAGAAGGCTACTTCCAGCGTCATCTGATGGGTTTTTTCATATAACTATATAGGTGAGTGCATATTTCATTTTCTTCAGCCATAAAAGAGCTTGAAAATATGAGTTCAGAAGGCTTAAAAAAAGGCAGTAACATTGATCCCCAAACATACTGTTAGAAAAATTTTTGGTACCTAACGGTTTTTCAGGCAAGATTGAGATTCAGGAATCTAGCTCAAGATTGTTAACCTTCAATTTCAGCACCTCCCAACATATTCACATACTCATTTGCTTGCAAACCATTCCCTAACCTTGTTTGTGGTTTAAAGGTTAATAATAATTATAAAATACTAATGTTACCAAAGATCTATTTTGAAATAAAGGTTGATTAATAAATTATGACTCACTATTATCTAAACTTTGAGAGTAATGTATAGACTAATTTCTTTTTTTTTTCAATCCTCAAAGCTACATTTATCACTTGTATGCTTGGAGGACAAGCCAGTTCCTTAAAAATGCTAATTTTGTGACATTGTACCAGATTCAGTTGCCCTTCTTGGATTAAAATACAAATACTCAGTAACTCAGGTCCAGTCCAGCTCAGGTTGTTGCTGACAGTAAACTTAACACCATTTTTTGTCATTGTTTTCTCCTCTGAGAGGTACTTACTCTGACAACCTCATCTAGTGGAAGATGTCCTTCCCTACAGCAGAAGGATATTTAAATGTCCTTTCCAACCAAAACCATTCTGATTCTATGCCTATATGGACATAGCTCTTGACACATCTTAGCATAGTTGCAATAATGCGTACATAACTCATTCATGTGGCAGATAATGCTCTAATGTTAACAATCCAGTTCCCCTCATTGCTATCTTCAGTGTTTTTGAGACAGGGGTTTGGGTTTTTTCCCTTTTAAGTAGAGGAGGGATGAAGGATTCAAAAAGTACCAAGCAAAGATATTAAAACAACTGGCCACAGCAAAAAGTAATCTTCAGCAGTTTTAAAGATCATAGATTAGATTGATGTGAGACTATTCTACTTTTCTCTTATTTCTCTCCCTGTCTGTGAGAGGCAGGCAGGCCTTGTCCCAGGTTTTGAGAGATGGCATCAGTTCTACCAGTTCTGGACAGAAGGATGAGGGGAATTCTGGAGTGCAGGGCTGCTATTTTCAAGAACTTGAATTTCCCATCTATGCCAGGCCTGGATGGGAAAGAAAGATGGAAAACTACTATATGCAAATGAGTTAATTTCCACAGAACATGAAATGACAGAACTACAGAATAAGAAAAGAAATAATGTCGCTGTTCCTTTCTGCTTACAACTCATGACCTTGCCTGCTCCATTTGTGCATTGCAGTCATAATCCCACTATTGTTCAGACTGGAAAGGAATCGGGAGGTGACCTAATCCAATCCCCCACTCAAAGCAAAATCAGCACTGAACTAAGATAAGGCTGCTTAAAGCTTTGTCCAATTGGATCTTGATATCCTCCAAGGATGGATATACCACAGCATCTTTGAGCAGCTGTTCCATGATCAGTCATCCTTATCATGATTTTTTTACCTTATACACAACTTAAACCACAGTTGCTTCTGTTTGTAACCTCTGTTACTCATTCCTCCACTGTGTACCTTCGTAAAGTCTTGTCTTCATTTCCTGAATAACTTCCTTGTAGATATGGGAAATTATGAGGATTTCCCTCTTCCCACCAAGCCTTCTGTTCTCCAAACTAAATAAGCCATGCTCACTCAGCCTTTCCTCACAGCTGATGGGTCTCAGCTCCATGACTATCTTGGTGACCTTCAACTGGACTTGCTGAAGTTTATACCTAACTTTCTTGTTTGAAGAGGTAGGGTGGTGTGGGGGCAAATCTGGGTGCAGTATTTTGGGTGTGGTCAAACAGGTGCTGAGTACAGGGCAATAATCACTTCTCTCAATGAACTGACTATGTTCCTGTTGGTATCAGCCTTTATGGCTGCCCGAGTGCTATGCTGATTCCATCTACTCTTATGTCTTTCAGGGCTTCAAGATCCTTTTCAACTTCTACCCATTCAATCAGTCCTCTGACTGTACAATTACATGGAGTTTGTCCCTCCCATATGCAGGACCTCAAAATGGTCCCGCTTGAATTTCATAAGGTTCCTGTCAGCCCATTCCTCCAGCCGAATTATGCCCTGCATGATGATTATATTGAATGTCCTCAACCAGTCTGGTGAGGCTCCATCCCCTCTTCTCCTTTAGGTCACTGTTAAATAGTTAGGTGCTGTGACTCGAACACCTTGTGTTTTCCAAATAAATTAGAATCTACACACCGTACTGGACTTCTAAGGGAACTAGAGACCTTTACATGTCTTACGACATGCATGCCAGTCATAAGGCACTTACAGAGAATAAAGTAAGGTATATGATGGATAGACATTTCATTCACAAAACCAGAGCACCTGAGTCCTTCATATAAAATTATCCCCCCTGCAGGCATTCTTGCTGGAATCTCAAGAGACTGAGTGGCATTTGAAGAGTTAAATGTAATGAGGTCTTGGTATTTCTACCCCTAAATGTTTCCATATAGTAAGTCAAAACTTTCTTCAAGCATTGAGGTTTTCTTCAAACCAGGTTTTCTATGTGGTAAAAGCTTTGCCCTTTTTCATGTCCCTTGAGTTTTGTACCATATCAACATTTCACTACAAAAAAAAAAGATTAAAAGTCAGAAAATGGCAAGTGAACCCAAGACTATGAGTGAAATGCTTTATTGTGAAATTCAGTATTAATTTGTGACAGCTTACGACTGTAAAATCCTCTAGAAAAAGGCAGTTGTTCCTGAGTGAATTTAATCATGTTGATGTCCTCTTAAATATTTACAAACTCTATTCCATGAAGTTCTAGAAAGAACTTTGCACTCATCAACTAGTGGCAAAGGGGAAGAAGAGCCAGAGAGACCACTTTATTCAGGTAAGATTTTGTCTGGAATTCCTCTGGTGACACATGAAACTTGACCAAATCTTAGAATTGCTTGGATGATAAAACGATGAAAAGGAGTTCTTCAGTCTCTCTTTATTTTGTTAATTTAAGTAAAATTTTTAAAATAAAGGGTAGACATGTGGCTTGCATAATCTATTTCTCAAAGTGAGGACTTCAACTCCAGGCTGCAGTCACATATCTGAGCTCTGGCGAGAGAATAAATTTGATATACAGCCCATACTCAGCGTATCTTGTCTAGAATCTCTAGGTAGCTCCCTTAGCATGTAATCTTCTCCCCTTAGCATGTAATCTTCTTAGATGGCTAAAAGAAACACCCATGTTTCCCTTTAGGAGTCAAGGTACTGTAACGTAGACACCAAGTTCTTTATTGGATCTAGGTCTTGCATACTTGCTTGACTGTAAGAACATCCCTGATTCAGCTGAGACAGAAGTTTTACAGATGCTATAGCTGAGCAGGAATAATTCAATGAATGGAAGTACATTACTTCTTCCATAGCTCTTTGGCAGAAATTTGCACTAGTACAATCAGTGAACATAGTCATGCAAGTCCGTCTTTGCACTGGTGTGCAGTAAAATAGTGGTAAACACATCCAGCACTAGTGGAGCTCAGTTTTGAGTTCTCACTAAGCCTGTTTAGCATCAGTACAATAGAAGAGGAGACAATGAAGAGTATCTTAAAGACAGTCCTCAAATTACTGTCTATTTTGTAGAAATTTCTTCAGTAGTGAAGAGCTGTCATTGTAGACCTGTGCTATCCACTGATGCACAGTAAGCCCACTGGGATGCTTCCTCCTCTCTAGATAAACATGCTGGATGAACAGTGGCATTCTTTCTTCCCCTTCTTCCCCAGTTTGCATATAAGGATTGACAAAAAGTGAAGCACTAAACAGCAGAGTTAAAAATAGTAGCTAAGGCCACAGGGGAACAGACTCAAAGAGTGGGGCAAGGTGGAGGTTAGAAGCAGGGTATTTAGCAGACTTCACATAAAGCCTGGTTGCTCATCTGCCAGAAGCTACAGGTGCAGTACACAATCAATAGCCAGCATCAAATCCCTGCAGAAGGTGTTTATCTTGAAAACTCTTCTATGTTTCTTATCAATACTGAGTTTTTACTAAGGAAAGTATCTTTGAAACTTATCTTTCCCGAGACCACTGCAATGGTTTTGAAGGGCAAATACCCCAAAAAAAGAAGATACCCATTTACTTGCTCTAATCTTGTCATTCAGAGTTTCAGTCATACCTTTTAAAAAGTTTCATTCCTTAGTCTTTGCAAGGGCACCGGTGGCAATTCATTCTCTTCTGGTCTCTGCTCATGGTACTCTGACTGATCTCTTGGGAACAGAAACAATTCAGCTCAAGAGTCTGGGTTTAGTATGAGGGGATTTGCGTGACATTTAATAAGCAACAATATATAGAAGATTACTCAGTGGTCTCTTGTGTTTTAAATTTTCTAAACATGGGAATATCTAATCAAGTTTATCCAGGTTTCCAATCCCAAAATTGTGTTATTGTATCAATTAATAATAGTGACAGGGTTGTTATTTTTATATATATGTACTTTGTATACATCTTGCTAAATTCTTTGTTTCAAGCACTTCCTGTAGCAATGACCGATTATATGTTCTGCTAAAAAGTGTTTACTTACACTATATTTAAGTGAATCACCTTTTAACTTCCCTGAATGCAACTATTATCCCTTTCACAACACCTGCTATATTGTATAATCTTCTCTTGTCCCTTGCTATTTATTTCTTCTCTAAAGTGAAGAAATCCTTTCTTTTTCACTGATTTTCTGAACCTGGAAAATATCTGGTATCTTTTCTGAAGAAGAATTGATCATAGATAAGACCACATGTGATAAAAGTGGCTTTATACCAATTTCTGCATTATTTATTCCATGTTGTCTAATAGCTAAACAATGCTCCCTCTTGCTTTCAGGGAAAAAGAAACAAAAATCACATGTACTCATTTAAAAGCAGAGCAAAGCAGATGGAATATTTGAATAGCCCTAACCATTATGCTTCAGTGTTAGAATTTTTGGGCTGCCTTTCATTGGGTTCACCCATGGCTTTAGTGTCCCAAGCTGTCAGTCTGCAGGGTCGTGCCAACCCATAAAGAATCTTAAACATTGCTTTTTAGATTTAATTTATGTTTCTTTGTTTGCAGAGAAACTTCTGTTCCTAAGATTCAAATAGAGTTTGAAGCTGCTTCCATCCTTACAGCACACTGCTTCCCTACAAAAGAAATTGTAGAAAAAAATTCTATCCTAATAGTGTTCATCTAGGGGAGATGAGATGTCAAAGCTGATTCTCATTCTTTTAAATAGTGGCAGCTATGAAGTTGTTGGGGAAGCAAAGACCTTTCTGATTTACTGTGGGGGTTTTAAAGTGTTGTCAGCTTACAGTTCAGTCTAGACTGTGTGTAACACAGGACTGGAACACTGTACAAGTAAATTTTTATTCCTTTTTTGTATATATTTGGCTTGAGGTTTTGGAGTTTGTTTGCTTTTTTCACCCTCAGGTACTTACGTTATAGATCAATAACTGATAGATGGAAGTGGTATTAATCTGACACCAAGGCATTGATCTGGGATTTGAAACTACATGCATCTCCTTTCCTTACCAGAGCTTGGAACATGCGCTTATGCAGAAATAGGGGTGTCGGGTCCTACATGTGCCTCTGCAGGAGAAATATCTGTATATATGTTAAAGTACTTCTAGACAGCAGACACACAGGACCTGGCAGTGTTGGTCGACAGCCGACTGAACATGAGCCAGCAGTGTGCCCAGGTGGCCTGTATCAGAAATGGCGTGACGAGCAGGTCCAGGGAGGTTATTCTCCCTCTGTACCCGGCACTGGTGAGACCGCTCCTTGAATACTGTGTTCAGTTCTGGGCCCCTAACGACAAGAAGGATGTTGAGGCTCTGGAGTGAGTCCAGAGAAGAGCAACAAAGCTGGTGAAGGGGCTGGAGAACAAGTCTTATGAGGAGCGACTGAGAGAGCTGGGGTTGTTTAGCCTGGAGAAGAGGAGGCTGAGGGGAGACCTCATTGCTGTCTATAACTACCTGAAGGCAGGTTGTGGTGAGGAGGGTGCTGGCCTCTTCTCCCAAGTGACGGGGGACAGGACAAGAGGGAATGGCCTCAAGCTCCACCAGGGGAGGTTCAGGCTTGACATAAGGAAAAAATTTTTCACAGAAAGGGTCATTAGGCAATGGAACAATTAGGCAATGCCCAGGGAGGTGGTTGACTTGCCTTCCCTGGAAGTGTTTAAGGTGCGGGTGGATGAGGTACTGAGGGGCATGGTTTAGAGATTGGTGGGAATGGTTGGACTTGATGATCCGGTGGGTCTCTTCCAATCTGGTGATTCTATGATTCTATGATTCTATGACTCTAAACTCTTCATTGATCACCCTGGCAGCCACCTCAGAAGTCTGAGAGAAACTTAAACAGACAAGTAAATATAGTTATGCGTATCTTAGGTGAAAAGAAAACCCACTGTATCTGCAGAGTTGACTCATCAGTGCATCTGTGCATGACTCTGTAGTTTGGATTCATTTAATACTGATCTTAAAGGCTTCTGCGATAGGGCAGTTTAGATTCATTTAATACTCATCTTAAAGGCTTCTGTGATAGGGTTATTTTCAGGCTGATTTTCTAAAGAAATAGTGTTATTGTGAATATATGATCTGTCCACCTATTCTTTTCTAGTAATTTTTGAACTCACTGCCCTGTCTCAGCTCATATTTGCCAGTGGGGTAGAAGTGAAGATAAGTGTCTGTGAATTTTCATGTCAAGGGGTTGCAGAGTGGAGGAAGAAGATTCAGCTTAGTGCTGAGGAAAAGGCAGTTATAACTTAGTTCCTTATCTACCTGAAAAAGTACAAACCAGCTAAGCAGGCAGCACATGCCTTGCCCTTAAACAGTTAGGACCACTGCCCCAGCCAACTACAAAGGCATGGAGCATGCCACCACAGAGAGAGGAAGTAGGGTAGGTGTTATGGATGTGATACGGAGGAAAGGGGAATATGGGAAGAGGGGACAGGGTACAAATCCATAGGAAATCAAGCATCCAAAGACATTCTGCTCTTTTTGTTGTTTCTTTTTTCACCTGGTATTATCAAAACCTCTTTTGGTAAGAGCAAGGGCAAGGAGAGAGAAAAGTATAGCAGGTGCTAACTTAAAACTTATAAAACAGGGAAGCAGAGCCAAGACTGTTGCCTGTGGCAATGAAGATCCTGGACAGAAAGAAAACAGCTGCCCTGCAAGCTACAGGTCTGTTTGTGTGTGAATGTGAGAGAGGGTACTATTGCAAGCCTTCTATTTATTTTGTAGGACTTAATACCTCTGCTGTGTATTTGGGGCCCACCAAAAAGCAGTTAATACTACCCATGAACTCTACTCTTTCTTAGGGGTGAAGTAAGGACAGACTTTCAGTCAGACCTTACCGTGGTTTCCAGCTTTAGTGGGTTTCATTCGGTCCCTTGTTGTTTAGTGGAGGGGATTTTATTTTTCCTGTGGTTTGAATATTTAAGGAATGTACTTTAACATACTATTGTAATTTCAATTGGTTTGCATGTTAGCCTGATTATATAAACCATTTCTTTTTGCCTTCAAATGCAAGGAAGTTTGTTACACAGCATGTGAGATTTAGCCCCTCAATTTTATTTGTAGCTGTAGGGAGGATGGGGCCGGGGGGGGAAATATTGTGCAAAGCAACAAGAGATTCTTAGTGAGATATGATGATAAGTGTCACATTGTTGGAGGGAAGGAATCAGAGCACTGGTCTGAAGCACAGGAAAATCTTTGGATCCTCTCACAAGCCCCTTTTGCACCCTTTGTTCATGCAGGTGTCTGCAGTGGCAACCTCTGCACCAGAGGCTCCCAGTTTCACTGGGTAGTTCAGCCAGGATATTTCTGAATACCCAACACTTCAGCCAGATGTTTATCTAACTCTGTGAATAACATTAGTTAACTCCTCAGCTGGGGCTTACTCCTGTCTGGTGTTAGAATGCTGCTGCAGCTTGACAATGCAATTGCACCTGTGTTTGTATTCAGCACGAGTTGGGCCATGACGGTGTAGATAGCTCATCAGCCTGATGGCATAAATATTCTTGGGTGTATGGCGCAGCCTTGCAGCATTTGGATGGCCAAGAAAATGTGTGTAGCTCTAGCTGCTTCCATGGCTTTGTGCAGATATACAGAAGATGAGGATCTAACCCAGAAATATCAACTTTCTTACCCCTTTTCATCCCCATAGTCACACACAAAATACCTTTTTTTATTGTTTTAGGAAGAAACACTTCTCAGGATCCCCTTTATTAACAAATATTACAATACTACAATAATTTTTCCATTATGCTGACATATTTCTCTGTGGGAACTGCAAGCAAAAGAGCTCTGCCAAATATATTCTGCTTTTTCTTCTTTTTTTAACATATGTTGTCTTGAATCAGCAAGCAGTCTCATATGCCCAAACATGATTAAAAACCATATAAGTTAAGTCTTTCTGATCTGAGTGCATGTTATAAAAGCCACTGTGAGCCAACGGGAATTTTACAGTCTTAATTTTGTGTGGTCCTTCTTTGGAGAGCATTAGGCATAAAGTTGTCATACTGGAGCTCTAATGGGTGCACTCAGTAGGTGTGATTTATGGGACTTGTTGCCTTGTGAGAATGAAGTCATGTAGTGTATCAGGGTTGCCCGTTAAATGAAGCAATTAAATTTTGTCATCTTTCTTCCAAAGGTGCCCTGATCTGCAGTAAGAATAAGCATGGGATAAGAAAAAATGGGGGTCAGAGAGAAAGGTGATTTGATTCCATCTGTTGATGAACACTTACAACACTTTTTTTGAAGTCTTTAATTTAATTTCATTTGCTGAAACCTAGTGCCACGTCTGGAGGCAAACAGCACATCTTTTACTTGCCAGTTCTATTTATATGCCTGTGAAGTAGATCATTGTAATGAATACAGATGGGTAATAACTACAAAGTTATTGCATAGTTTTTCAAAATTTTATGATTGCCTCTCCTACTTCCTCTTAGAATAATGGCTCCACTGTACAGCCTGCAGACCATTCACTATATCTGTCGCACATTTTACCACTTCAGCAAATTTTAATTTATTGGAGACACACTAGAAGTGGTAGGTAAACAATCTACAGAAAGAATCCAATTTATAAGACAAGGAAGACTTGAACCAGTATTAAGTTGCTTCGGAGATCTCTTGGTGAATGCAAGCATATATGATTTTTGGTCTTTCTGACTTGGCAGCAAAGGGCAGTCTGTGTGTGTGGGGAGGAAGTCAACTGAAAGCCACCCACTGCTAGCTTTACAGAACATAGAACAGGTTTGTAATAGGATGTCTAGTAGGATGGAAAGTGTTTTTGTACAATTTGCAGGTTTAAACCTGCTTCAGGGAAGGCTTCAGACCTGCTATGAGAAATTAAATTCTCTTTCACAGTGATGAAGCAGGCTTAGTTTTGCCACCCTGATGCTAGCTGGTACTCTTGACCTGTGACTGTCATATTATTTTCCACCCCCTCTAGTCCAATCCGTTCTACTTCCACTTCTGAAATAATGAAATGAAGCCCTTTTCCCTAAGCTGTGATTACAAATAAACTAACTTATGAAAGTATGATCCATCTCCCATTTAGTCAATGGAAGTCTTTGAGTTGTTAAAATGAGTATTGGATGTGTCCCTAAACCAACTGTGTTTTAAGACTGGCCACACTGAAGCTGATGGCAAAGAAAAACTGGAATTTCAGCCTAGTGTTGATGCATCATCTACTCTGCTGGCAAACATTATCACAAGATCTGCTTCCCCTTGAAGGTAAAGCTAAGTGCTTTTGAACTATATGTAGGTTTTCTCAGTCTCACTGCTGAAACCGGTTCCAGCTCATGTCTGCAATACTCAGGACCACCAATAATGAACTGTATGAATGCCACTTAAGCTGGTCTTTGAACTATGTTTTGGGACTGGCTTATGATTACTTAGGTTGTTAAAACCAAAATCCTTTGACCTAAATATTCAGACATGTATTGCATTTTGAATATCCAGCTAGAAATTTGTCAGAGGCACTTGATTTTCAGAAGGGTCCCTGCATGTAAAAATCATGAATTCTCTAATTGCTTCGTCATCTATAATAAAAATTTGGATACATCAGTCATTTTGGCAACTGAAACACCCTTTCATTTATCAATTTTTTAAGTACACAACACCAATAAACATTTACACCATATGAGTTTGCTTTGGGGTCGTACTCCCATTCATCTTTCTTTGGTTGACCTTTCTAAATAAAACTACGAGGATCGATAACTGTTATGGTGGCAAAAGTTGTTCTGTAATGGATTTTTGCCATTGTTATGTGCTTTTTATTCAAATCTGGAATACAAAAGACCATTTTTCTTTTTTTTTCATAATTTTGTGGTATTTCATTTGTTTTCTACAATTATAATAAATTTGACATTTGTTACCCACTCTGAATAAAGGGCATCTGTTGTATTTTGTTCGCCTTTCTCTGAAGCATAAGAACTCTGACTGCTAGATGAATTGTCTCAAGAAACCACAACTCCATAACACTATTGTGAAGAGCTAAAATGTTGTTTGCTGTATTTTTTTTCATTCTGATCAACAGTTTTAAATTAGGAGAAGAACTGAAGCTATCTGTCTCATGGTCTCTCAGCAGCCTCCCGTCCTCTGACTGGAATCTTTTAGTCTTCAGCCTGAATTAAGCATAGAGCAGAGGAGGGTAAATCTGGATAACCTTTACTTCTGCTCCAAATGCTGAAACATATATTATTATCAGCATTTCAAATCATGAGTTTCCCTTTCACATGTAGAAACCGTTTCCTTCATGTTAGGTCACAAGCATCTTAGATTCCAGTCTCCTCAAAAGATTTTACCCTTCTTTTCCCTCTTTCTCTATTTTTTTAATACTTTGGCATAGTCAGTTCTTTCACCATATGGAACCACTTCTACCTCTTTATCCACTGTACACACTTTCCCACTCAACATGATGACATGTGACCACTCAACTCATAAACAGGAGTTAGGGAAACAGAGGTTAAGCCACGGGCACCAAAAGTGGTTTTGAGTCTGCAAATGTGGAAAAAGTGGGATAATCCACAAGCATGTGGTTTGTTGCCATCTGCCTCATGCTCTCAATGTATAAGCACATTCACCAGGAGTTTACAATTGAAGGGATACAATGTTTTTTTCCTGGTAAAATACTGTGCATGTTGGCTTGAAAAGCATGCTTGCTTCCCTTCTCGTGGTGAGATTACAGGTACTGCACACTGCTATTACGGTTAAATTTTTTCAATAAAGATCTCACACAGGCCAGGATACTTAACACAACTCTGTTAGATCGTGATGGATTATCTATAACCCTATATCTATCTTCTTCCTCCTGTAGCCCCATCTAGTGGTTTGCTTCATCTGTACATCTGCCATATCACCTATCTACACACGTATGTGAATGGGAAATGTTTAAAGAAAGGCACATGTATATAACAAAATACACGTAAACAAATGCATAACTTCACCCACATGCACATAGTATAGTGCGGATTTTAAAAGGTGTTTAGCACCACTTAAGCATTATTCTGGTGACTGGCAGCTGCCACACACAGACAACAAATTTACCCAGCAGCATCAAGGAGGGTAGCGTAGTCTATAAGGTGCATGTAAAATGCCATCCCCTTGGTGTACGTACTGGGCACAACTCCAGCCTACTCAGTAAGTGCCATCATCAGCTGGGAGTGCTTCAAATCTGGCCAGCAAGGCTGAAAGCTCAGAGGCTGTCTGCTCCACTGCTGCATGGACTCATCTCAAAAAGGCCCTGACTTTTTAGAAAGCTCATGCCCAGTTGATCATGACTGGCTCCAAGATGTCACAGGGATTATATCTCTATGAAAAGGAATGAAAGTTGATGTTTACCAAAATGGTATAACACATATACCAAAATGGTATAACACATACCAAGAAGGGAAAAGAAGGATGGCTGAACACAGAAGTAGCTCCCCAGCTTTGGCACATTGATTTTTCTTTGCTGTATATGTCCACCCCACAAATGAACACTCAGAGATGAGTGCTTCTTTCTTAACTCTTTTTGTTCTTTTATTCTTTCATTAATTTAGAGTTTTCATCAATAATAGGCTTAAGGTGATTAAACAATGGAACAAAACTGGCTAAGATGGTAAGGGAATATCAGAACTAGATATTGTGTTTAAGGTTTGACTCAGAAAATGATAATAGATCCTATGAAAACCTGGTGAAACCACCCCACTGCCCAAGTTCTGCTTTTGGGAAGCAATACTTGGCACCTTTTTCTGAAAAATCAATCTTCAGCTTTGTACCTCACCTCCTTTGGCTGGGTCTCACTGGCCCTAGGAGCATCTGTCAGTGCCAGACCCTGGTGCTTCATATTCTGGTCCTCAGTAAGCATCTCAGCTGAGACACTTCACCACAGCCACTTATTCGGATGGATGAGTTAATTGGAAGCAGGAGGGGAAAGTCTGTGTGAGACATTTGAGGCAAGGAGAACTTTATCAAAGAAATACTGTGTACTCGAATACTGTGTTCAGTTCTGGGCCCCTCACCACAAGAAGGATGTTGAGGCTCTGGGGCGAGTCCAGAGAAGAGCAACAAAGCTGGTGAGGGGGCTGGAGAACAGGTCTTATGAGGAACGGCTGAGAGAGCTGGGGTTGTTTAGCCTGGAGAAGAGGAGGCTGAGGCGAGACCTCATTGCTGTCTATAACTACCTGAAAGGAGGTTGTAGAGAGGAGGGTGTTGGCCTCTTCTCCCAAGTGACGGGGGACAGGACAAGAGGGAATGGCCTCAAGCTCCACCAGGGGAGGTTCAGGCTGAACATTAGGAAAAAATTTTCACAAAAAGGGTCATTGGGCACTGGAACAGTCTGCCCAGGGAGGTGGTTGAGTCCCCTTCCCTGGAGGTGTTTAAGGCACGGGTGGACGAGGTGCTAAGGGGCATGGTTTAGTGTTTGATAGGAATGGTTGGACTCGGTGATCCGGTGGGTCTCTTCCAACCTGGTTATTCTATGAGTCTATGAAATACTAGACCAAAAAATTTGTTGAAAAATACAGTGCTGGCTTAAATGCCTGATTTTTTTGTGAAACCTGGCACCAGAAGTGTTAGCAACAGAGTATCTGGGCAAACTACAATCAGGGCTGTAATTAACTCTAGAGACTGCAATTAGCCAAGAGCTCCTCCAGGGTCTGGGGGACACATAACACAAGGCTGTCTTAGCAGCACAGTTCAGGTAATCAGTCCTGCCAGCCACACTTCTGTTGTGTGGGTGACACGCTACATGCTGCTCAAATTTCATGTGCTTTCATCACACTTTGTGAGGTACCCTGTCTTTTCACAGTACAAAGGTCTAATGAACCAGGGAGCTTGTAAGCTGCAGTTTCTAAGTTTGGGGCTCAGGTCTGCTGCTTGCAGACTTCATCCAGGTCATTTTACTGTCTGTGTCATAGTCTCCCACCTGCAGAAAACAGTATTAATAATTATAACTACCTCATGGTACTAAATTGCAACTTAATTAATGGTTTGCAAAGCACTTTGAAATGCACACTTGAAATAGGCAAAGGATAATTAACATCACATATTTATTTAGTGAGCTTTCCTTGCCAGGCACAATCTTCCTAAAATTTCCCCTTGCAATAACTGTTTGCACTGCTCTAGGAAAAACAAAGCGGTTCAGCCAGTATGTTTTATGTGGGAAGATGTTTTGCTGCATGAATCAGATGGTTGAAACTTGAAGAGAGCAGCTGCCAAGATGAGGGGCAGACATGTTACTAAACAGGGGGAGCAGATGAACAGATGTACAAGTGTTCATATTCCTTCAGTGGAGTGTGTATTGTACCAGGCAGTCTTAATGACACAACTACAAGGCTGTTGATTCACTTCTGAGCCTGGCCAAAACAGCCCCCTGTTCTTCTGCAGAACTGCTGTTTGTGTCTTGTGGGTAGATGTGGGCATCAGCTAGACAGCAAGGTCTTCAGAGCTGACCTGTTACTCTGAGAGATTTCATACTTTCCCTTCACCGTGCTTTCCAAATTTTGCTAAAGACGGAATGATAACTTCAAGACCAGGGCAGGAAAAATCTTAAATCTGAATCACTCTTGCCATAGAGAAGCTTGTATTTCTGCTCAGGAAAAGTCATGCATTCAGATAGCTGCCACACTAAGTTGCACTCTGTCGTCATACAATAGCTGTGGTACAAATACACAAGGAGGGAAGCAGCCCCCAAAAAGCAAATGAAGCATCACACAAGAAAACAGAGCCTACCTAGGAGTCTTTGCAGGCTTCTGGTTTCTAGGTGTACCTGCAGCGTTGAAAAGAAGGCTAAGTGTAAGGTTTGGCTTGAATGATGAACAAATAATTTCCAGTAAGAAGCTGCTTGTTCTCGGACAGGACTGTGCAAACTGAATTTAGGTCTAAATTTTTGTTGACCATGGACCATGGACCATGACCATGGACAGGTCATGGTAACTCACTCCAGAAAGGAATGTCTGACATTTTCACAACAACCTGCTGATGCTCTGTCTTTTATCACCTCTTCTACCCTGAGTTGAGATTGGGAGAAAACACTCAAAAAGTTCCTACAACATTTCCCTGGCATTATGAGTGAGAAATGGGAAGTTGCCTAAAGCAAGCAGGCTTTGCCTAGTTAGTCTGTACAATAATAAATACAGATGCTTGCTCTTGAGGCATGTTGTGAAATCCTGCTTCTTGATGGGGACAGAGGCTTAGGAAAAATTGTAACTGCATTTCACTGCTACCCTGGGTTCAGGAGCTCAGTTCCGTAGGTCAGGCCTTGAAAAATGGTAAACAGGAAAATAAGCCCAGTGAGCCCTCTGTGTGTGTGCTCATACTTCCGAGCAACTCTTTGAAAGAGATCACATCATTGAAGAAAAGCACATGTTGAAAAGGCTACTTGGAGACTTCTGGATACACTAGAACTGTTTCATTACATGGATGATTTTTGTTTGCTTGTGTCAGCATTGCAAACCTGAAACTTTCATAAAAAGTGAGTCAGCACCCTTAAAATAAGGAATTTACGTTAAAAATCATTACACTTATTAAATAAATAAATAAATATAGCTTCAGGTTTTAGTTTCGCTCCCAATGACCTTCTGATTTTTAAGTTTTCAGATTTCCTTTTCAAGATTTCCGCTGTAATCACACAGATTGGAAAGGGGTTTTTTTGATGATTTTTTTCAGTGAAAGCTGAGATTATAACTGTGCCTTTAACAACTGAAGCTGTAAAATCATCAGGGGTAGAAAGACTCAAAACAAAAATCAGCAAAGCTGTGAAAACTGCTGCACCCAGCATTGTAGATTGCACACCCACTCTTGATCCAGGATGCCCAGTGCTGCTGGAAACACATAAGGGCAGAGCCACTTCAGTGCAGGGACAGAGGAATGTGGGGCAGGAAGAGAGAACATGTCTCAGCCTCACTTCCCTGACCACTGACCTACTTGAAATGTGCCAGGTCCCACCTTACCTCACAGCAGGTCATGCCTTATTCCAGGATCAGCTTTGATGAGATCAAAGTGTCTGCCTGCAGAATAAGTTATTAAAGTGGGTAAGGCTGGATCAGGTCTCAGGTTGCCTTTGAATTTAAGTACAATCCAGTTGGCAAGGTCAGGTCTGTCCCTTTCTTTGACTTAAGCCTACAACAATGCAGAAGTGCCCTCTAAAGTTGTTCATGAAATAGAAGGACTGCATGCTCAAGCAAAGCCCCTGATAGCTGCAGGTGTATTTTTCTTGGGAAGCTAAACTGCTAGAGAAACAAAAGTTTTGGTTAGTTTAATTTGGCAAGACAAAAATGCCGTCCTAGGGGAAGACTTTATTTAGAAACTTTATTTTTCCCCTGTTAACTTAGATGTTTTGTTGAAAAAAAGTTTAAAGGTTCAGAAGTTCACAAGAGACATTTTTTCTATTGTATTTTAAAAAAATAATAATTTCCCAGTTGGGCAGGACACTCCTTAGATCAGTCTGTTGTTACAGCATATGTTAAACCCAGAAGTGACATTTCATTAGTTTTTGTTCTATAGTTTTAAATCTTTTCCTGTATAACTCATTTGCCTAATATAAGAGTCCGTAGTCCCAGCACAAAAAGGGGACTTCTTGCTTCTAACAAAAATCCTGCCTTTGCTAGCATGAGGTGCACAACATAAAGTCATAGAATACCAGGTTGGAACAAGCTATTCCTCTTCTTTAGTGGAATAAGGTCTAATGGTTTTAATTGCTGACATTTCCTGACTGTAATTAAGGAATACTTTTCACCATTGGAAGCCCGATCATGAAATGAACAATTCCTCTCCAGAAAAAGCCAAGAATATTCAGACAACCTCAAGGTCACCTACTAGGTGACAGATGGCACCAGAAACCGGGAGACAAAAATAGTGAACAGTCTTCATGTGTGCACAATGGGTGATGAATTTGCAGGATGTTTTCAGTGGGGGAAATATGGAGGTCTCTGTCGAGTGAAATATTAATCTGACAAAAATAAGGTTCATTACAATCTTAGGAAAAGAAAGAAGCAGTAGAGGAGTCATCATGATGTGACTACATAGGACAGACCAAAAGAAAACAGAGCCTGGAGGAAATATGTAAGAACATAGTACAGGATAATTACAAAAAACTCCGAACAAAGACCATTGCTTGGGAGTCAGTAAATATTGGACAGTGTGCTGCATGTGCCTGCTAGGATGAGTGAGAATGCTATATTTGAGCTTGCTGCTTCTGGCCTCCAGGTAATCAGTTCTGGGGGCAGGTTCACAGCACAGAGAATGGCAAGAAGATTCATCAGAGCATCCAAAAATCAACCTATGTATAAAAATATAGTGAGTACTTTGAAGGACAGTTACAGGGAGCATGGAGTAAGACTTCTGGCAGGACAAGTCTGTGCCTCCTTCTCTGATCAAATCAGGAGACCTTATTGCTCTCTACAACTACTTGAAAGGAGATTGTAGAGAGGAGGGTGCTGGCCTCTTCTCCCAAGTGACGGGGGACAGGACAAGGGGGAATGGCCTCAAGCTGCACCAGGGGAGGTTCAGACTGGATATCAGAAAAAGATTTTTCACTGAAAGTGTCATGGAACACTGGAACAAGCTGCCCAGGGAGGTGGTTGACTCATCATCCCTGGAGGTATTTAAAAGACACGTAGACGATGTACTCAGGGACATGGTTTAGTGTTTGATAGGAATGGCTGGACTCAATGATCCAAGAGGTCTTTTCCAGCCTGGTGATTCTATGATTCTAAATGCTAGCAGAATGACACTGGGTGTGGGGGAAGCTGCTTACTTGTGACTTGGGAGTCTGGAGCTCTCTCATGGGGAGGCTTGACCTTTGAAAGACAGCTAGGAGGTATTACTGTGGGTGGTTTCTTAGTTTACATTTTCTCAGAGGACACTCAAACGCTTCATAGCAGGTGAAACAATAAAAAAAGTATTGAGTAAGGAACATTAATCTGTATTCAGAGCTTTTTAATAAATTATAAATAAATATATCTGCTTCGTTGCTTTGAATTCTACTCGCTCGTGTTTAGCTATGTGTTTTTAGTGGCAACGTTATCTTCATGAGCTCTAGGCCCAACAAAATCTGGAGCTATTTTTAAAAAAATAAAAATAATCTGAGCTGGGATTTAAAATAGGGTGTGGTGGAACAGCAAGGGTGAAAAGTTTGATGGCATATCAATAGGCTGTTCAGATCTCCTGGCAATTATTTCACTTCCCCTTCTGTGAACAGAAGATTTTCACAGAGGTGCATTTTTGCTGCCACATTTTTGCAGCTTCCCATTTCAGCCCCATTTTATGCATTCCCCAGCAAGAAAACAAAAACTAGCACATGCTACCTCTTACCCTCTGAACAAACTTTTTATTTCAGGCACTTTGGCTGAAGCAGACAGAATGCTACAGAATTTTAAGTTCAAAGTTGAAGCGTTCCCTTTAGCATTATGTTTAACTCATTGTGGGAAAGGGGCTGGAAGCATATTTCCAAAACAGTTTCTGGCCTGGCTGAAGCTAGACACATTCATTCGGGAAGGCAGGAGGTGAGGAATAATAGATAAGGTGGGAAAGAAAGCTGTTATAGAAATTTAATGAAGTGAAAGCTTTGTTAAATGGGAAGTGGGGACAGGGAGGAGGAGAGATAGAATAGGGCAGGGAATAGATACAGAGAATCCAGGCAAGCTGTCCATCCAGTGAGGAAGAGGGAATAAGAATCATGAACTGAAACTTAAACAAAAAAGCAATGGTCACCTTCATCCACTGTTTTCATTGAACTCCATATGGATAAGGGGAAGAATGAATGCTGCAAGAGCTAGACAGGATAAAACACATTTAGCAACCCGAAGTAGCTACTCACTGCTTTGCCTGTGGTGATTTAACAAACAGGTTTTATGACCAAGACTACTGCCCCGTTTCCTTGAATTGATGTGAAAAACTTTTTGCAAATAAGTACTCTCAGTAAAAATGTAGGGTTTGGTACTTTATTTCCTTGCAGTCTATCTTCTTTCTCCTCTTCCTTACCCTTTTTTCCTTCCTGTTTTTTTCTTGAGCCACAGTTGTGAGCATGTGACCTCTTATCTAGGCATGGCAAAGTCCAAAACAGGGGCAGAAAGAGTGAGTGTAGAAAGATGATATTTTTTTTTGAGCGAGAAAGGTAGAATTTAATGTTCTTTTCCATTTCATTATTGTTGTAGGGAAGTATCTTAATTTTATTCATGAAGCATTCTGAGTAAGTGCAGTGTTTTTGTGTTGGCTGGTGTTGGTACCAGTGCGATCCAGTGCTGTTGATTAAAAGACTTCGGTTATTTTTTGGCGAATTCGTCATCATTATAGTTTCAGAAAAAAAGTGATAGTGGTTCCAGGCAGCTATTTTTCCTGAATTCCCTGTAGTAGATTCTTTTTCTCTGGGCAGGAAATTCTAACAACTCTGCATGAATGGGCCAAAGGAAAGCAGTGGTTTCATACACTTCCCTAACATTCATGTGGCTTGGGCCATTCCAGAGGCTTGGAAGTCTTGCTTGGGGACTCTGAAACTTGCATTTTCAGAGTACTCGACAGACATGTTGGATAGATGACAACCACCTCTTTTCCCTAAAGACCTTCTTTCTAACTTTTCCATTAATATTTACTTTTTCCAGTCACCACATCTCACAGAAGGGTTGGAGATTTTCAGTCACTGTTGAAGCTGTCAGTCAAAATTGCTGGGTTTCTTTTTTTTTAGTTAGATTGTCTCTAAAGTCTATCTTGCCATCTCCATACACTGCATTGAAGTCAGTGACATAGCTCATATCATTCAAACACTGTGTCTTTCTGCTGCAGTCTCTGTAATACTAACATCTCCCCCTCACAGCAGTCAGGACTTTTTATCTCACCTTCAGCTTTCTTCATGGTTTCTTGCCTTCCATATCTAATTAGAGACCATTGTCTGCTTTTCCATAATCTTAGGGCAGATAACTGCTAACGTATTTAAAGCTATGGTGAAGCAGCAAACAGAAACAATCTGTGGCCACCTTGGAAAGGAAGGTATCAGACTAGTAGGGCAGTTTAAAATGAACAGGAAGTCTCCAAAACTCTTATTGAGTATATCTGAATGTTATTCCAGCTTTCCCTCTCCTAATGTAAAAAGTAATATACTTTTTTCTTAGGTTCTCACTTCATTCCTGCTATCCTGCAATCAATTATGAAACTGATAATTTAAAGAAAATTTATTTTAAGAACTAATTTATTAAGGTTCTAAGCCAACTAAGGATGCTTCCAGACTTTCTCTAGCTATTCTTTATTAAGCTGTGATGGCCTGAGGAGAACTGCTCTCAATTCAATATCAGTTTATCATGAAAAAGCAAAATTCTTAGGACAGGGCCTTTAAATAAATCTTCTACAAACATTTGGTCTCAGGAGAGCTCAGGTTTGGCTAAGATTTCTCCTTCTCGTTGACTGAGTCATTTACTCACCAGGGCACTATGCTTCCTGGGTAACTATCTCCTCCACCACCTCTTTCAATCATATCCCCAGTGTGCTTTCTTAAAAGGTGCTTTTGAATTCAGAATCTTCTTCTTTCTATAACGTAAGTAAGAACAATTTAGAAGCATCAACACATGAAGCACTTCAAAAAATGTGACATCAAAATTATTAGTCTTAGTTCTGTCACATTGGTTCACTCAGCAGTATTTGTGGGTGTTAGCTGGCACGATGAAACCTATCTGGATCATGAGTAGTACTGATTTGGGCACAACAATCTAGTCTGTCTAGTAGGTGACCCCACCTTTGCTGAATGTTCCAATCCCTGAAAGGTTAAAGGATTGTGTAAAAGAGTGAAAAATCAAAGATCATCACAACTTCAGTTCACAAAAGTTACATTTATATTGTCCATGCAAGGACTTCTCTCTGAAAATTAGTGTAACGGAGATGTGTGGGAATACTTAAGCCACATGTGGCATCTGGTGAAAATAAAGATTTATTTTGGCTGAACTGGCTGTATTAGCAGATAAAGATTCAGCTTTGAACTAGATCTTAGTTCATAGCCTGCTGTTGCCTTGGGATTAATTTCAGAATTTCTGTTTGTTTTCAATATGGAGAAACTACTGCAGCTGATTTTTTAAAACATTTTTATTCCTCAAACAGGCAAGTGACTGAAAAGAGGAAGGAAAGTCAGAAAATACTGAAAATGACAGGAATTTTACATGATGCCAGCTACAACCTTTTTGTTTTGGTTTTAAAGAAAGGTTATCTCAATCATGCAGAAATTAATAGATGTCTTGATGAGAGCTGGAGTTCCAAGCATTTATCGTCACCATTCTGCATCTTCAGTAGAGAAAGCTCTATTGCTTTGTGGACATTTGGGCTTCACCATTGCCTTCTGATGTAGTGTCACTGTGACAATGCACAGACACATTTTTTCCGTTGATGTCCTGCTGTTTTTTGCAGACTCTCATTTCCCAGGGCATCCTTTGGGCTCTTATACCATTCTTTGCCTGGCTTTGTCCAGGAGGCAAAGTCTCTCTGCTTGCAGAGGCAGACAGGTAGGCAGCAAGACACCTAGTGTTTCCATTGATTCCTGGTGTTTTATTCTGTTTTGCATGTATTGCTTCCCATGGTACAACAGCGAACATAGTGGCAGTGAAGTTTAACAGAGGGAATTAGTACAGCAGGGGACAGGAGCTGAGCAGATCTGTTTTGTTGGCAGAATTCAGACTGGAAAAATTTCAGTGATGAAGAATGAGGCTCAAAGAAGCTTTTAGACTCTCATGCAAATAGGCCTGTACACGCCCAATTACCTCTATGGTATCTCTCATCCTGTGATGTAGGTAGTTGCCTCATCTGTGGATTTCCAGCATCTTGCAAACAAGATTGCAAAGGAAGAACAGGACCCCAAAGGGCGTTGCCAGTTGGACATGCCTACATTGAAAGTAGCTTTACGAGCAGTCTCCAAATTCCACCCAAGAGTACTGCCTGTCTCCACATGAAGTTTCCATATTTCCCTCTTCCATACCTCCAGATAACTGAATGCACATCACTGGATTAAAAAGAGGCCCCAAGCTTTAGAACTGTGATATCTTTGCACATTGAAAATATACATTCTCACAACCAGTCTCAGTTTCTGTCCCTCAAAGCTACTGTTGTCCCAGCACATATGCTGTCATGCAAGCAAGACAAGATGAACCACTGGCACAGGAAAAAAGAAATCTGTTCACCTTCCCCCCACTAGAAGGAGGGGATTGTGGATGGGCAGATGAGGTGGGCAATGAAAGGTATTTCTATGCCTTTATTTCATGCATAATCCTCTAAGTTGTTTTTTCTTTTGTGATTCAAGTCAATAATTTCGAAGTAGTTTATTATGCATCCCACTTCGCTGTGGGATTTCTTCAGATCTGACAGATTAATCAGTACGCTATCATTTGGCCTTTGAGGCAAACCGCAGCATGCTGTAGAGAGGGTTTCAAGTGGGTGGTACTTACTGCTAACATTAATACCCTGGGATGTTATTAAGGGAATAAAGCTTCCAGAGGGTTCTCTCCTTTGATTAAACTCTAGTATTTCAAGTACTGACCACAGTTCATAATATCTTTTAATCAAAGAAACCAGGATATTACCATTGTAACTGTAATTGTCTACCGAGAGCTCACTCAAAGTATTAACTGAACTTGGTTTGTTCTCAGCTTTCTGATCTAGTTTTCTGTAGCGAATGTGGTCCCACTGAGCTCACTGAAAAAAACCCCATAAATAGAAGGAAACCTTGAAGAATCACATATATTTGTCTGCATTTATGCCATCACATCTGATAGTAAAATTTGACCTATATGGGTGAAGTCTCCAATCTGCCTCAGAGAATGGACCAAGTGATTTCACCTGAAAGTATATATCATAGAGCACTATAGAATCCCTCAGAAGGAAAGGCATCATGTGAAAGAAAATGCAATCCAAGATAGGGGTTTCTTAACCATTTTTTATACTCCTTCCAGCTGTGTAGCCAAAGATAAATGAATCTACAGAGCCAACAGTTAATGGAATATTTGACTGCTGAATTGACAATTGACAATAGTCAATTGAATATTTTACTATTGACCAAAGCAGGTGGAATACTTTCTCAGCCTGGTGGCAGACTTGAAGGAGGAAACAGGCTACAGAGCATCAGGGAGTCTGAACAAGAGATAGACTGGTGGGATCACACTCTGAGCTCCAAAGCACAAGAGAAGACACAGACACAGGTAAAAGCACACGATCAAAAGGATCTAGCATCTTCCCTGCCTGAAGTTGTAGGCAAGGGCTCAAAAGAAGGTAGTGAGAGGAAGCATGTCCACCAATGGGGAAAAAAATCAATCCCCTCCTTGCCCACACCATCTCAGGTGTTGCACCAACGACAGATTTGAGGATCTTCATGTGGAGGACGGACCACAGGAAAAAAAGGAGGAAGATGCGCCCACATCAGAGCAGGGTCAGAGACCAAAATGGTGTTAACACTATATTGCCACAGCTGCCACGAGGACTGATAGAAGAGTTATAGTTCTAGAAGACTCGCTATTGAAGGGGACAGAGAGCCCAATATGTTGAGCAGACCCCACTCACAGGGAAGTCTGCTGCCTCCCAGGAGCCTGGGTAAGGGATGTGCCCAGGAAACTTCCCAACCTGGTGAGATCTACAGACTAATTACCGCTCCATATGGGAAGGGATGAAGCAGCAGTACGAACCCCAGTGGGGATTAAAAGAGATTTTAGGGCCTTGGGACGGCTAGTGAGGGAATCTGGGAACAAGGTGATTTTTTCTTCCCACCATCCAGTTACAGGTGGTGATATAGCACAGCTCAGATGGATCCAGTCAAGTAATACAAGGGTCTGGGGCTGTTATTACCACAATAACTAGGTTTTCTGATAAGAGGATGACCTACACAGCACTGGGACTATAGGTTTCAGATGGGAGCCACCTTTCTCAGAGCAGGAGGAGGATCTTTGCCCAGGAGCTTGCAAGATCTGTAGATAGGGCTTTAAACTAGATATGAAGGGGGAGAGAGATAGCATCAAGATAGCCTGTAGCAAGCAGTGGGAGGACAGGTGCCAGGGGTCAGGTGTTAGGGAGGACACTTCTCTAAAACACCTTGTAGGTAGTAAAGGGTCCAGTGAGAAGGTGATGCAACTGGCAGCCCAGGTGAAGTGACTTTACACTAATGCACAAAGGCTGGATAACAAACAGGGGGATCTAAAGCTATGATCTAGTTGCCATCATGGAAACGTAGTGGGATGAATCCCATGACTGGAGTGCGGCTATCGACAGCTACAGGCTGTTCAGAAAGGACAGACCGGGAAGAAGGGGTGAAGGTGTTGCCCTCTGTCTCAGGAAACGGATAGAATGTGAAGAGCTGTCATTGAAGAGTAGCCACAAACAGGTTGAGAGCTGGTGGATCAAAATTAAGGACAGAAGAACCAACAGGAACCTTGTGACTGATGTATACTACAGGCCACCCTATCAAGGGAGGCCAACCAATGAAGTCTTCTTCCTCCAGCTACAGGACGTTTCACACTTGCAAGCTCTCATCCTACTCGGGGGCTTCAACCACCCCGATATATGCTGGAAAAGTAGCACGGCAAGCAGTAGGCAATCCAGGAGATTCCTGGAGTGCATTGAGGATAACTTCTTATTCCAGCTGATAGAGACCCCCACCCAAGGAGATGCAATACTGGACCTTATGGTCACCAATAAAAGCAAACTTATCAGTGATATCAGGATCTGAGGCAGCCTGGGCTGCAGTGATCATGCAGCGTTGGAGTTCAAGGTTCAGAGGGATGTGGAACAGGTGAGGAGTATAGTCAGGACCCTAAATTTCAGGAAAGTAGACTTCCAGCTCTTCAAGAAATTACTCAGTAGGATCCCCTGGGACATGATCCTCTGATACAAGGGAGCAGAACAGAGCTGGAAAATATTCAAGGATGCTTTCCATTAAGTGCAGGAGCAATCAGTCCTCTTATGTAGAAAATCAGGTAGGGAAGGGAAGAGACTGATGTTGACTGGGTCGAGACCTCCTGGTTAAACTAAAGAAGAGGTAACTGCACAGGCAGTGTAAGCAGAGACAGGTAAGATGTTGACTGGGTCGAGACCTCCTGGTTAAACTAAAGAAGAGATAACTGCACAGGCAGTGTAAGCAGAGACAGGTAACCTGGGATGTGTATAGGGACACTGCCTGTTTGTGTAGGGATGAAGTCAGCAAGGCCAATGCACAACTGGAGCTGAACTTGGCAAGGGAAGTAAAGACTAACAAGAAGGGCTTCTACAGGTATGTCAATCAAAGAAGGAAAGTCAAAGAGAACGTACCTCCACTGATGGCTGGAAATGGTGATTACGAATCAACAGACAAGAAGAAGGCTGAGGTACTTAACAACTTTTTTGCCTCAGTCGTCACCAATAACTGCCCTCATAACCCCTCCTGGATCATGGGACAGCAAGATGGTGACCAGGGCGATAAGCCCCCTCCCACTATAGAGGAGGATCAGGTTTGTGACGACCTGAGGAACCTGAAAATATGTAAGTCTATGGGACCTGATGAGATGCATCCCAGAGTCCTGAGGGAATTTGCAGATGTGGTTGCCGAGCCACTCTCCATGATGTGTGAAAAGTCATGGCAATCAGGAGAAAACCGTGGTAACTGGAAGAAGGGTAACCTTGTGCCCACTTTTAAAAAGTGTAGAAAAGACGCCTCTGGGAACTAACGACCTATCAGCCTCATCTCTGTGCCTGGGAAGATCAATGGAACAGATCCTCCTAGAAGCTCTGCTAAAGTACATGGAGGACATGAAGGTGATTAATGGCAGCCAGCATGGCTCCACCAGGGGCAAATCCTGTCTAACCAACCTAGTAGCTTTCTTTGATGGGGTAACCACAGCAGAGGACATGGGTAAACTGACAGATGTGAACTATCTAGACTTCTGTAAAGCCTTTGACATGGTCCCCCACAACATCCTTCTCTCTAAATTGGAGAGGTATGGATTTGATGGGTGGACAGTACGGTGGGTAAGAAACTGGTTGGAGGGTCATATTCAGAAAGTAGTGGTCAATAGCTTGTAGTCCAGATAAAGATCCATGACAAGTGGTGTCCCTCAATTCCTCTCTTGTGAGACCTCATCTGGTGTATTGTGTCCAGTTCTGGAATCCACAACTTAAGAAGGAGATGGAGATGTTGGAACGTGTCCAGAGGAGGGCTATGAACATGATCCGAGGGCTGGAACACCTTCCGTTTGAGGACAGGCTGAGAGAGTTGGGCATATTCAGCCTGGAGAAAAGAAGGCTCTGAGGAGATCTTATAGCGACCTTCCAATACAAGAAAGCTAGAGAGGGACTATTCATAAGGACTTGTGGTGATAGGATGAGGGGGAATGGGTATAACCTGGAGAGGGGAAGATTTAGACTAGACATAAGGAAGAATATCTTCACAGTGAGAGTGGTGAGACACTGGAACAGGTTTCCAAGGGAAGTTGTGGATGCTCCATCCCTGAAGGTGTTCAAGGCCAGGTTGGATGGGGACTTGGTAAGCCTGATCTAGCGGGATGTCCTTGCCCATGTTAGGGAGTTGGAACTAGATGATCTTTAAGGTCCCTTCCAACCCTAACTATTCTATGGTTCTATGATTCTGTGATTCTGTGACTTTATGATTTCAATGAACAAGTAGACTCATACCCTTCTGAAAAAAAAAAAACCATCATTTTTTAGACTTGTAGCCACATCAAAACATACTCTTGCGCCTTCTTACACTTTCCTAGTTCCTGAAGATTTTTAAATATTTCTACTCTACATTATCTCCAAATAACTAAGATCAATTAGATTCTCACCCCAGCTGAGTTCTCATTCGTGTGACTTTACCAGTCCAAACAGTCCCAGCCATCCTGCAATATATTTAGAACGGGGCTAGTCAGGGGAACAAGTTTTCCACAATGGTGTACAGCTTTTCATCCTTAGTACACACTGGAGGTCCTGCCTAGATTGTTCAAATGCTACTGATAATCGAATGACTGGTCTGTCTGAAGTATCATCTGTCTGGTCTATATGAAATGAATTGTTGACCTCTAACCAGTTCCATCTGAAGAGATGAAGTTCCCTTTAAGCCAGGGATGTCTTTAATTGAAGAAATCAGAGGAATGATCAAAATTCTTCAAAGAAGCGGTTACAGTTACAAAGCCACCATTTGGGATGCATGTAGCAAGGATGTTACCTGAGAGTTAGGATCAGCTGTGACAAGATTATCTGCCCTTTTTCAGGGCACATTAATTGAGGACACAGAAAGGGTAAAAGGATTTATAGCAGAAGGAAGAGAGAAGGGGAAAATACTTGGGCTATCATTTTAGACTGTCATCTTGGAATGCAAAAACTAGACTTGCTCTTGCTAGAGAACTTGCTTGCCTGTCCATCACTCCTGACTTGGCATCTTTCATTAATAATGTATTAATAGCACATTAAATCTAACAAGACCTCAAAGAAGGAAACTGGACACCAATGAAAAACACAGCTTTCTGTTATACATAGTAATTAAATAGCACTGCAGAGACAGGCAAGGTGAAGAACTTTGGGGAATGGCGGACTTGGAAGATTGAGGAAGGATGGATTATGTTTTCCTGCTTTAGATTCTTGGCTGCTTTACTGCCTATGAGTTACTTCTAGATAGAGAGTACCATGGAGTCTAGAATGGCAGCAGGGTGTGTTATTTTACTTTGCATTTAAATCTAAATATGTAAAGACAGACATTTACCATGGCCTTTTTCCCACTGAAAGAAATCTCATTGGCAAATATTCAAAATGATCACACAGACAGAACAGTACCATCTCAGACTGAAAATCGCAGTAGTTAGTAAATTCTAAAATCAAGTACAAAACAGCTAGAGGACTTAACAATTTACTTTTTTTATTCTCCCCCCTAAAATGCTGAATCCATTTCAATCCCAGCTGGGGACAAGGACAGCCAACAACAACACATCACTCCTAGCGCAAGACCTTTTTATGTTCTCTTCTGGGATGCATCAAATGTTGATGACCAAATTATGAACCTTACCACCTCCCTTCCTAAAAGCATAGCATTTTTGCCAATAGCCACTGGCCAAGTTTTTTTAAAAAATGCGAAGCATAAGATTATGCTTAAAATATTACAGTATCTTCCATACTATCAAATACGTTGGTTCTTAAGCAGCTGCTGGGGACGACAAAGCTGTCAAGTACTTCGCACCTTAAAGACAAGACAGCAGTTAGCTATTGGCACAGGCTGAGTATCTCAGTGTCAGGTTCCTTAACTTTGAAAACTTCAGGCTGCTGGCCCTAACCCTACCTTCAACGTTCCTTATAGTGCTTTTTTTTAATAAGTACCCCCTGTTTTCAACAGTAGTAAATCTGTACAGGAGATTCTGAGTCGAATTTTAATGTTGTTATGGTACAGAGAAAATGTGGAGCATATCTGTTTGCTTTCCAATATCATGGTATACTCTTGGCCTATCCAGTGATACATTCAATATTCCCTGAAGGAATATGAGTCAGAACATGTCACTGAGGGTCATGGAATTTTGACTGAGCCATTATGATCTGTTTCACTCTGTTCTCATAAGTGGGCAAGCAGTGATAATGAATAATCTGACAAGGATTTAGAGGGAGAACATAAAGAATCAATGAAACATTTGTTTTAACAACTTTACAGTCCATTCAAGGCTTTCAGCGTTTTTTGTTCTGCAGAACTGAGTGGGATGGTTCATGGGAATAAAATTCCTTGTGAGGTTATGATCAAATTCTGCTCTAGCTACTCCAGAAAAAACTTCAAACTTTCTTTTTCTCTCCACTTTCAAAAATAAGGTGGCCTAAGGAGCAAGGCAGTGGTGGAAGGTTATAACCCAAACCTTCCGGAAAGAGAAGGCATATCAAATTTTGTTCAGCGTTCTTCATTCTCCCATTTGTTGTGCTCCAGTTATGACGGCATCTGTTTACAACCAGAAAATATAATTTTGTCTTCTCAAAAAGGACATCTAAGAAATAGTTTTGAACACTTGATGTGTGATCACTGAGACAGAAAGTCTTTGAAGAACTTCAGAGGGATATGCGTTAGGTCATGGGGCAAAACCTGGAGTACAGTAAAGTCAATAGACTCCTGACCTTTGACTTAAACAAAGCTTCCCATTTCTGTCTGCTAACTTGATACACTTTCCCTTTACTTCAAGCTTTCCCAGAACACAACAGAGAAGAAAATTTCTTCCCACTCCTAGGACCTTTTACAACCAACTAACAGGGTAAAAAAAAAAAAAATTACAAAAGTGTTCAGTGTCCAGATAGTACACAAACTTTCTAAATTAAAAGTTAGTGTAGGCTGGTCTTTTCAATTTTGACCACTTCTGAGTCTGAACAAAACTAGTAACAATGCCAGCAAAATTTCATCAGCCAGTGTCATGAGGAGAATTTCCATGAACAGAAGTGATATTTTGGCTACAAAACTTCTGCTTATTAATGACGCATGGAATTATTCAGAGGGCTTTTTTTATTTATTCTTGATGAAATAGTTAACGATATTTTTCACCCTCAACTGTTCTATAATAGCCCTTGGGAATCCTGAAACTGAAAAATCCATCTCTTTAGAGACACGTTTTTATTTCTGTAGAGCATTGATGTTAGTCTGTCATTGAAAAGTTGCTTCAGAAAGATTGAGTTCTTCCAGCTGTCATGATGTTCAAGGCCTGTTATAACACTGTTCATGTGTGCTAGAGTGTGAGGATCAATTTGCTTTAGGGACTGATTATATGTGCTGAGATATGACACGTTGACTGGTACTGTTTTTTATTTAAAAATCATAACAGAGAAAACACCAACAACCTTTAAGCAATGCCTCAACTGTTTAAAGTGCATAATAAGAAATTACACAACATTTGTAAACTACACAAAACCCCACTGGAATGTCAAAATTTATTACAGCTGTGTGTATAGGAGTCAACTAGTTGAACTGAAGGGACTTTAATTTCCATATTTTAATTAAGTTCAGATAAACTTACGATTCAAAAGCATCAATCTATGATGGCTGTCCAGTAAACTATCTGAAATAAATGTTGGCACAGTCACATTAAGCCAGGCTTCTTCCTTAACAGTAATGTTGTTAGTACAACAGACTGCACTGTCATAAGAAATTTGAAGAGAAAGTGCAATAATAAACAGATGACATCTTAGCTATGTCTTACAATTGTAGGAAAAGGAGGTAAAATAGCCAGTAGCACCCCTCATACCCGCTGAAAAATGAACGCCCAATACCTTGTTCTGTCAATCAAATTCCCATCACTGGGCCATCAATCCAGCTTCTTTATCAACCACTAAACCACTTTCTTGAAATAGATTTATTTAAAATTATTTGACACTTCCTATTCCTGTGTGTCCTCCCTTTGAATGTGATGTGTAGTTCTTTGCTTTGCATGGTCAGACAAACTTGTTTCTTCAATACATCCAGAGGCTGCAGAGTGAGATTGATCTTTTGTTACATCAGTACAGTGAAAAGGATTAAAATGAGAAACAAAACTGGACTGAGATACCATCATCTCCAGTTCTGCCACAGAACAACATACTAAGAAGTATGTTGATGATCACATACCTGATTTAAGAAATTCAATAAACTTTCAGCCCATGGCCTGAAGTAGTATAGTCTACTGTTGCCAGAGGAGAAACAACACGGAGCAGTGGATCACTCCTCTGTTTGGAGCATTTTATGGAAAACTATGGCACATTCCATTCCTTTCTGTAGGAGCTCACACAGACATAAGAAGTGAATGTCTTCAGGGAAATTTTTGGACAGCTGAACTATTTGACTCATTAAGTAAAAATTTTTGTGCCTCCACACACTCCCCATCCCCGCCCCCCATCTCCTCCTCTCTGCTACTGCCCCTGACTATTTTAAAAATGGCTTGCTCAACCGCCTTCTGAAATGAAAGTCTACCTCTGATTAAAACACAGCAAAATTGGGCAGAACCAGATATACTGTAAAGTACTCCAGGCTGCTGTTGCCCCATCCATTTTGTTTGCTTAGAAGCTAGTGCAAACACTTGCAAGCTTTTCCTCAGGTGCAAACAGAAGGAAAATAACTATTCACTCAAAATCTGATTAAGGATATAAAGTCATCCAGTCATCCCACGCTAGGCTGACTCAGCCTGGTCTGTAAAATCCATGTATGAGCTTAACGAAGCCACAGACTCGCTAACACCCTAGTCTAAAAGCTTTATCTAAAGAGAATTTTGTTCGGTTATTTCAAAACTGTTTAATCTTTTTTTGCTGTTCCCTGTGAAGTATGAATTTCAGAGGGGAAAACTTTTCAGGGTAAGTTCTTGATCTAAAGGCCAGATCTAAAAGACTTTTAATCCCCTAACATGCATTTGAATACTTTGCTTCCACTGGGAAATTACTGTTCTACATGCTATGAGTAGGCATACCAGTAAGAACACTAGTAGGAGAATTTCAAGCAGTGTTTATATGCATAGTTAGAACATTAGGCTGGTGTGGTTTTTTGTTTTGGTTTGGGTTTTTTTTGCTAAGCCAAACTTCAGTAGTCAGTTTCCTTTTCTCTTAATCTGCAACTGCTTCATTGACTATCCATCATCTTTATTACAGTGTCATTTCCATACATCATTCTCTTTACACTAATCAGAAACAGGCCAAGTGGGAAAGAAATTGCTCCACAGGGATGAGGTCTCTTGCTGTAAGTGATATGTTGAATAAGAGTGGAATTCAATGCAAGAGACACTATGCTTGTTTACACATGTTGAACTGATGTTTTCTATCTGTAGGACACATTGCAGCTCTTTGTTGTGGTTATTTATGGCTATAATCCAACAATGCTCTGCAGAAAGCCTGTAAGCAGTGAAGCAGTCCCATTGTTGCCACTATTGTCATTAAGTTGCATAAAGACAATCACCCATCGTAGTACTGTGATGAGCTGGGGCACAGAAACTTGAATACGGACATCAGTCCATGACCACTAGGATTGATGAAACCTAATTTCTTCTGAATACATGTTCTACATGCCCTATATCTTCACAAAACAGTAACCCCAGCCTTCTCCCTCCCTCCCCAAAGAACTTCTCCAAATGTGACAATAATTTGTTCTACCTTGCCCGAATCACTGACTCCCATGACACTTTCAGCCCTTTTCACCTCCTGCTTACAATTAGAAGCCTTGCTAGCTCAGCAGGAGATGGGCAGTACTGTGAGAGTTTCAGACTATAGCTTTCATGATTTCTTGACTGCCTGCTACTTGTCACTTGTTACATGCAGCAAAGGCAGTGAGTAAAGGTCAAGCCCTTCCTTTGGGGATCTGTCAGGCTGTCTTCCTTTCTTCTGTCCCCAAGATACCAATTTTCACAAGTAATAGTATCTTACTGACTTTGAGACCACTATTCCTCTGTCAGGTTTACTTGATGGTTTCAGCCTGTGGGTTCAAATTTTAGCAGAAAGATGCAGATGGTATAACAGGTATCATGAGCAAAGAAGTCCCAGTTTTCCTTAGAAAACCAGGCTAGTTTTTATTCCTTAGCTAAGGTGGCCTTCACTGTAGTTGTTCCATCACTTTTGCCTTCAGAGCAAATTTTGTCATCTTCTTAAATACTGTTTTGCAAGACAGATATTATTAATGCAAATGCTTGAAATATGTAATCACAGTGAATAGCAGTACTTGGAATCAGGAGGATTTTAGGAACTCCATTTCTTCACTTTTAAGTCATGGTGTGTAAGGATCAGCATGACCATCATAGAGGACATAGCTGGGGAACTGGAAAGAAAAATCGATAAGGAAGTTAAATATAAAGTTAAAACAAATATAAACAGAAAACCAGTCTTGAAAAAAAAAGAACTTGTTAGATCATGGTTTACTTCTTAAGACCATAACTGGCCACAAGTCACCTGGATAGGTTTTAAATATGAAAGAGAATATTAGAAATACGTAGGCACTTAATGTGTGTAAACTCCAAATGTATATTTTTTTTTTTGTGGTAATGGAGACAAATAAGAAGATATTGGAAAAGGATAGCAACAAAAAGTATACTACTTGTTTGATTGTCTGAGGTCATAGCTTTTTCCTTAAGTAGAAGTAATAATCTTACTGAAAATCACCTTGGACATTTTGTCAAAAACTGTAAGGGAAGGCCCAGCTTCCCATTCTCTTCCTGGAGCAAAAGGAGGGAAAGAGGGTGTGAGTGAAGAGAAATTAACAAAAATTCTGCTGAGGGAAGGAGTTGCTTCCATAAGCCTTAGAAATACCGTGTCCTCAAGCCTGGGAGCTATGACACTAAGCTCTTCACGGTGAAGAGAAAGGGAAATTATGTATGTGAAGCTCAGTAAAGCAAAGCAAAAGGGAAGTGAGGGAGGATTTCCCATCCTCCCATTTGGGTGATTCTGTGTTGTTTGCTTAAGAATCTGGGTAGATTTCTAGACATTTTCAAACCCACCTTATTCCTAAATGTTGCCAACATAGAACATATATTTTATTAATTAGTCTTAATATGTACTGTTCTGAACCACCTGATATATGTTGACAAAGCTTAGATTCTACTTTCATAAGGAAGCTGAACAAAATCTCCAGGATCCCAGAGGCTCAATTTGCAGAGCTTTGAGGGTTTTCTTTCTAGTACAACAGTGCTGACTCCAAATTTCATAATTTTACAACACACTTGTCTGAGGACTAGGCCACCACTGTGGGTCTCATTTTCCTAGCAGATGTCAGACTGTTGGTTGTGGAGGCCACACCTTTTATTAATGTCACCAATGGTGCCTGCCTAGCAGCACAACAAACTTGCCCTTTTCTCCTTCCCGCTTCCATCCCAAAATTCTCAACAAGTGCCTCTCCTAAACTGGTGAGAGTGCACGTCATTCCTTGTGCTGCAGCTGCCAAGAAGCCTGTGAATGGTGCTTGTGGTTTCTGTAATACAGACACCTGCCCCATAAGGTCTGGCCTGAGACCACCAGCTAATTCTGTGCTGGCCACCTGACAGTAATGCACAGCCATTTGCCTTCCTTTCAAAGTGTGTACATGTGTGTGTCTGTGTGTGTATGAAAGGCCATATTTCTTTTCCTTTCTTGGACTTTTTTTTACCTGCTGCCAGATAAACAGCATAGGATAAGAATCTGCTTCGTGCCAGACATAATTTTGAATTTATTAACTTGCCATTCTTTTTACACTTGATAGAACTTGACAGGCATACAAACATACAAGCACCTCAATTAACTTAGCTCCCAACTGGCACCAAGACAGGCCAAGAATAACATAGAGATTAATCAGAGGGGTTGAGAGGGGTGGTGGTGTCAAAAAGGAATAGGGGAAAGAGTATGAGAGAAGGGAAAAAAGTGAACTTTGGGCTGGAGAAGTTTTTAAAGAATAATTATTCAAAGCATAACAACATGACAGAAGGCTGCCAGAAAAACCTCTTCTGTGTGAGAAGGGCAATGCACACACAGTGGGAAAAACTCAGACGCATATTTGCCTCTGGGACAACATGGATTTAAATACAAGACAACTTCGTAAACGGAAATGAATGCAATGACCTCAGCTCAGGTCGCAAGAGAGTAGGAGCCCACCAGGTTATGAAACTACTGCTGAATTAGGCATATTTGGCAGCACGAGCATTTGGGAGAGACCCAAGGATGAGCAAGTTCTGAGGATCTGATTTAATTTTGAAGGAGGGTGGTCTTTCCATTTCAGGGTCAGCAGCAGGACAGTGTAGTGGGTGTAGAGGTGGAAAGGGAAGTGTACAATTTGGCTGACTGTCATGACCTCTGGATAATGGGAGATTTAACTTTCTGTGTCTCAACACTCCCTAAATCTTCCTACACAAGCCAAGCCACCAAAAAAATAGATGGAGGAAAATCTTCCTAGTTGGAAGAAGGTACATTATATATAAGTTACGATATTCTTCCTCATCAACTATCCTGTCATTACAGACACCTGTTACTAAGGTCAAGGGTGGGGAGGAGGAGAAGTTTTTCACAACTGAAGCCATAATAGATAACATGTCAAACTGGAAGTGCTTGGAGTGTGTGGGAAGAGAGTGTGGTAAGTAATGGTTAGGCTTGTAAAGAACAGTGAGTTATGTCTGGAGGAAAGGAGTGCGTGCACATACACACGTACTTGGAGATACAAATTATGTTTCAAATACATCATATCTCATTTAGAGCAATCTTTATGACTTAATCCCATGAGCCTTCAAAATAAGGCAAGGCAAAAACAGTGAAGCAAGGCAAGATCAGTTCCACAGCAATAATTATAGGGTGCTTACACCTACAGCTAAAGCACGGAGAATGAAAAGCTTGTCCTGATGATCAGAAGCAAAACTCCCCAAAGCTCACAGAAGTTTAATAAACAGGTTCAAGTCTGGGATGAAAAGAGGGCTTCAGAAACGTTCTGTTTGCTATACAAAAAAATGCAATTTGGTAAGGTGGCTAGTGAAAAGCCGTAAACTTTAAAAATGTAGATATATGTGAAATAAAGGGTAAAACACTACTTTCATGAAGAATGACAGAAAAATGTCCCGGCCAAGCTTATGATTTTGCATGTGCAGGTATCGTATAAAGTACTGCCACTTTAAATGTTTTCTCAGGAGAAGTAAATATTTAATGTTGTACTTAAACATCCTAAGTAATTACCCATGTTCCTCTAAAAAGTGCCCCACAGGGTGCCTCAAGACTGTCTCTTTCTGACAGACAGTAGCTCTGCAAAGAGGCACCTCATGCTGACATCCTGTTTCAGGATCTGCCAGGGAGCTGAAGGGTGGAGCATGATTGCTACAGCAACAGCACGTCCAGCTGCAAATGTACGTGCTGTCAGGAGTTTAAGCAGAGGACACATAGGTAGGCTAAAATACCTGTGGTGATAAATTACGCATGAAAAAACAAGTGGCCTCCTTCCTGCGGATGCCATCACACCTGCTATGCCTGTACCAGTAGCATATCGGTTTAACATGCACAGTTTAACATGCACAGAAGCAAAGGATTTACCAGTTGGACACACTTGGCCTTCCTTACTTGACTAACTGTGGAATTAGTCTTAAAAGATGTCATTGTGCTGTGTCAATGTTTCATGTCCCTTGAATTCTAATAAGTGGTATCGACACAAAAACAGAACTTACAATAAATTAGGCATTTTCCTAAAGGAGTATTCCGGTTTGCATTATCTGCATTTTTTTGGTTATTCCTCACCCCATCTTTTCTTTCCTTCTTTCCTTACCAGAGAAATTAATAAGGAAAATAGAAGACTTGTTCTGCAGAACTCTTTCCAAATTGGTTCAGTGTACTGAAGCCCAGGAGAGCCATCAATGTTCCATGACACTGTAGCTGGAATCGTAGAAGATAGATAATCCATGTTAGAATACTTACTTGCTTATCTTCTGTCTCCTCATCCCCACAACATGACTGTGCCTCAGAAATATGTGCCTGTCAGTTTTACATAGTTATTTCCTATTCTAAGGACAATATCCACTCTTGAATATGACTTTGAATGAGCCAAACCAATGACTGCCCCTCAAGAGAATTCCTCTCAAGTTTTCTACTAATTAAGTTCAAAGCATGCTTGGGCAGGTCTTTGAGAGTTTAATTGGTGTAATGCAAGAAATGATGCAGTGCAGACAGAATCATTTAATCCTTATGATGAAGTACCCACTACTGAATAACTGAGTTTTGATTTAAAGAGCTGGGAATAACCAGAGATGTCTACAATGCAGGAGGTTTGAGGAATTTTGCTATAATCTAATATATAATCTAATATTTTGCTATAATCTAATAGCAAAATTGTCTATTTATTCATCTAGGTGTGGGGGAGGCACTGATAAATTATCTGCTCTTTAGCTGGTTCATTATCATATATCAAAGATTAGAAATAATAACTGACAATTCTTTGATGATTATATGGAAGATTTTAATGACATTATCTCTTTATTGTCTGTATCTGGATAAATAATTATATGGAAAGAAAACTCATTGCATAGCAATGATATGTTCAGTTCCTAAAACAAGAGGGCCGAATAGATAGTAAACGCAGCTTTAGGTCTTCACTTCTTGCCTACACAACAGATAAGTAAACCTCACTTATTTCATTGCAATTTTTTTCTAGTTTCTTAAATTTATTTTCTAAGCAAAAAATAAAGGAAACAACAAGCTTTAGGGAGTACTGCTTAGTGGGACTGATACAGCCATTGCTGCGTCATGACAAGTATGTCCAGGAGTTTAAAGACAGTGAAAACATGCTTACATTGATGATCGACTGGTACTGAGCTTGGCTTGAGTAAGAGTGTGGCTTCAAACAGCCGACCAACTGCTCACGGAGAGTTTGGCCTTTTGGGCAGTATCATCTTAAGGCCCTCTTTTAAGGTGAGCCATGCCACACAGAAAAGCAGCAGAGTTGAGTGTATAGAGGTTCTTACAACTGCTTTTTTGAGAAACCTAAGGTCCTCTTGGGTATTATTTTACTTATTGGGTAGTAGAAGCCAAAGTGTTCTTGGCAGAGTAGGAATAAGAAGACATACCCCTTGTCCTCCATAGGCCTACCACCTGGATTGATTTATACTTCGTGTAAAGTTCCTAGGAAATTACTCAGTAATGCTGGAGGTTAAGTGCGCCCCCCAAAAGAAGCCAATGTCGACAGAAACAAGTGATAATGAAGTTAGACTACTCCTTTTTCTTATTTCGGCAATTGATATATTAAAAAGCTTTGAGCAAAGTTGTGGGTAGAGTTAAATTCTATATTAAATCTAATACTGCATCCTAAACTGAAGTGTTAGATTTTCTGCTGCTCATTTTGCTAAAGCTTTTGCCCCATGCTTTATGGCAAATTCAGCCAGGCCTACCTACCCCTAGATCAGGACAGAGCACCACCTTTCTCAGTCTTGGCTTTATCTCAGGTATTCTCAGTTTACAATTGCTGCAGCCTGCTTTTATGGTGAATTTTGTCCTCATCAAGCATATCTGTAGCAGAATATCTAGTTCTCAATAAAAATCACTCACTGTTTCTCACACTATTGAATCCTTACTCAAATGCAGAAAAATAAAGTCTCCATATAATTTTAAGTGTTTGCAAATATCTGGAAATTAGGAACAACCTGCCAGGGGAAGTCAGCAGAATAAACAAGAGGATTTAAAACTTTATTGAAACTATTAAGGGGTAGCTAAAACATTTGCATGTTACTCTTCTAATTTTTCTATCTAGGTCTGGCTGAACTTCTCAGCTCATGGGACAGCCTACAAACATAACAAATAGATGAATACCATAGACTTGTGTTAGAAGGATACTAGCAGCATTTCTCAGGTACTTGTGGCTATTTCCATTAATTTACTAGAGCCTTACCCCAGATAGTGACCTTTCGTGTTTCAATATAGACATGTGGAAAGCACAGCATGGGACATGAAACACCTTTCACAGATATCCAGTGAGTTAGAGCTAGAGTTTTGCCCTGGGTGACTCAGGCAGCCTGGGTGTCAGCTAGATGTGATATTTTCCATGATTGCTCTTGATACATCTGGAACCAAATGTTTATATAATAATCGAAGGAGACAAACCCATGCAAGGATCTACTTTGTAATTCCACCAAGTCACCATTTGGCCTATTCTTCACACAAATAGGATTATTTGAAAAAGGCAACAAAAAATTCATACTGCTCTGAGGCATTGTAAAATAGAGGGAAAAGCATAACGTAGATAAAGTACTGTTCAGGAGGAATGAAGTGTATTCTTTATATGTTTAAACTATGGGAGTACACTAGCTGTTATGGGTGAAGGTGCATAAAAGATAGCATAAAATACAGAATAATTACAGAAGGAATCAATTACTTTATATGGAAATATGTTAAAATTTTAAACACCTTGTGGTAGGAAGAAGGAATGCAAATAGACTCAACCATTTCTGAAATCTTTTCCCATAATCTACTGCCCCAAATTTAATTTATTTTGCATGCTGTAGGGAAAGACATCTGTTTTTCTTAATTCACTCAATGCTCACTTCTATTAGAGTGCCTGACGAGTTGTGGTGCACCACTGTCACTTCTGCTGGCAATATCTCCAAGAGATGCTGTGAGCTCTTGTATTCCTCACTTCCTCAGGCCCAGGGAAAGTTTGCACCACAAATTGCTGGAGACATAGGAGAGCATTCTGAGGAAGTGTCACTGTATTTGTGCTATTATACTTTTCCGTAGGCATCCAGTTTGACTGCTGGTTGAGACAAGATATTGAGCCAGTTGGCTGAGGTGCTATGCCTGCTCTTCTTTTCACTCAGATATTAAACTCCACTAGAAACTCATGATTTATTTTGATATTGCGTACAGTATTGAAGGGCCCGATTACTGTCCGATTACTGTGCTCTTCCAGAAGGGCTAAAAAACGGACAGCAGAAAACATAAGAGCAGAGCTGCCTGGCTCAAAGGGGACTGTGACACACATAGATGGATTACAAAATCCTCAGGAAAGCCTAGGGCAAGCAGTAGAGCAATAACACGGAGCATTTACTCCGTGTCTCATGCATGTTTGAAAACATCTAGACCACCGAGCCTTTTTTGTGCAAAATAAGAGATGGATACTAGCCAGTGGTTTTCCATAGATGGATTGACAGGGAGATATGCCATGTGTAAAGCCTGGATGATGAAGCAAAGCTGGATGATGTAGCAATTGCACAACTTCAGGACAGTAGTTTGACCGTGAAAGAGATCTTGAGTCTCTGTTTCAACATAAATCATCATAATTATAATAAAGGCTGTACAAGAAAATCAGGCAATCCATTTAAACTGGTTTCATACTGTACATTCATTAATACTTTTGCCCAGAGCTGTTTGTAAATGTCACTTTAGTGACAGGAGTACTTTATTCTGTTCACTTTCTTATCAATTTTTCCCAGTCGAATTTAATCCTATTACTCCACAGCGTAAACTCTCTAAGTTTCCCTCCTAGTGTTTATATTTTTCAAGCTTCTGTAGAGTCTTACCTTTCCCCTCATGTTTCCCTTCTTCCTCTGCCTTTGTTATTACTAACCCAGGCTGCAGATGAGCAGTTGGTTGAATCCCTAAAGCAAGTTGTGACAGACATTTATTAAACAAATACAGGTACACACACCCTCAACCGCCCAAAGCGTAGACAGGATGCAGTTAAAGCTCAGCAATTACTGCTCCTCACTCTTCAGACTTTGACACATAATAACATGCTCTGACCTAGCTGGGAGTGTCCTGCTAATCCTAGAAATTTTTTAGTCTGTAAATTGCACAAATGCAAGAAGCTGACACATCTCCAGACTATATTAAAAGCTGAAGGAAAAAAAAAACAAAAAAACTTTATAACTATGACAAAATACATGTTTTGAATCTGTTTAACTCCTTGCACAACCTCTGTCAGATCCATAAAGTATAGCAGGGATGTATTTGATTCAGTACTTTCTGAAGATTTTATAAATCTAGGTTACTGGCAAAGACAGGTGGACATAGAATCATAGAATCATAGAATAACCAGGTTGGAAAAGACCCACCGGATCGTCGAGTCCAACCATTCCTATCAAACACTAAACCATGCCCCCCAGCACCTCGTCCACCTGTGCCTTAAACAACTCCAGGGAAGGTGAATCAACCACCTCCCTGGGTAGCCCGTTTCAGTGCACAAAGACCCTTTCCCTGAAAAATTTTTTCCTAATGTCCAGCCTAAATCTCCCCTGGCGGAGCTTGAGGCCATTCCCTCTTGTCCTGTCCCCTGTCACTTGGGAGAAGAGGCCAGCACCCTCCTCTCTACAACCTCCTTTCAGGTAGTTATAGACAGCAATGAGGTCTCCCCTCAACCTCCTCTTCTCCAGGCTAAACAACACCAGGTCTCTCAGCCGTTCCTCATAAGGCCTGTTCTCCAGCCTCTTCACCAGCTTTGTTGCTCTTCTCTGGACTCGCTCCAGAGCCTCAACATCCTTCTTGTGGTGAGGGGCCCAGAACTGAACACAGGATTCGAGGAGTGGTCTCACCAGTGCCGAGTACAGAGGGAGAATAACCTCCCTGGACCTGCTGGTCATGCCCTTTCTGATACAAGCCAAGATGCCATTGTCCTTCTTGGCCACTTGGGCACACTGCTGGCTCATGTTCAGTCGGCTGTCAACTAACACCCCCAGGTCCCTCTCCTCCAGGCAGCTTTCTCTATTTGTAGGCAGGTAGATGTATACACAAAAGTTTTTAAATGTTCTGGTTTTCTTTCAGATACTATGCTAGGAAATAGACTACTAGTTGTGGTCTTGGGAGATTCTCTGTTTTCTTTGCCTTGACTTTCTAAAGGTTTTCTGTACAATGGGAGTCAATTCATTTCAAGCCAAGATTTTTTTTTACAATATCTATTCACATAAACACACGCAAACAGCCCAAAAACATTTTCAAAGGTACTCATCTACCTAACTTTCAAGGTTGGGCACTTCCAAAAGATCCTTTCTAAAATTTGGGTTGGGTCTGTTTAGGGGGCATTGTCCTTCCTCCCAGCTAGTAAATAGGAAATATAAATTCTTTATTCAGAGAATGAGATGCAGTAATTAAATGCGAAAGCTCTCTGAGTAAATTAAATGAGAAAGTAAATTAAATGACAAATTAAATGAGAAAGTTAATTAAATGAGAAAGCTCTCTGAGGCTGAATCAAAAAAGAGCAACCTCTACTAATGGGTTGGGATAGAGAGATCTTGTATCAAGAGTGCACATCATGCAGTGCTTTTATTTTATATTTATTTTTAGTTAATCTCAGTAAAATTATGCCCATGTGTTCATCTTTTTAACTAAAAGGTCTCTCACTTATTCAGCTGCAAAAATAATTCATATTATAGTGAAGGTCACAAGTTAAAGTAAACAGTGAGGTACATAATCTGATATTTTGCTAAGTAAGAGCAAGAATTGCACAGGGAATTGGTTCTGGGGATGCGTTTGTGGCACAAGAAAGAATTTCTCACCAAGACTGTCCTGCTTGGTCTCTTGTCTATTCCTGAGAACATTCCCCTTCCTCTTTTCCGAGTCTCATTTGCTTAGATATAGGAAGTTAGTTGTCCCTGTTTAAATACAAAACCAGGTTCACCTCAGACCATTCATCCTCTGTGACAAATGGGCCTTGAATGGATTACAGAATGTTAAAACAGCTAGATTGCTAAATTGCCTTGTTTTGACCTGCCTTGCTGGCTACAGTCCTTAGAACTGCTAATAGTATTAACAAATCAACCGAGAACACATCCTTGAGCTTTCTCAACAGGAAGACCTTTAAATAAATAGTATTCAGATGAAATACTTAAAGCAGGATCTAGATTTCAAGCAAAATTCTCATATCAAACACTGATAAAGAATGGAAGGAACTGGAATAAAAGATATTGTTGTATCAGTCCTCCCCTTAAAAAAAAACTATAAAAGCCTTTACAGAAGATCTGCCTCAAAGAAGCCTCCATGCAGATTTCACTTGCTCGTAAATACATAGAGATGCTTTTGTTGTTTCTGTGTCTAACATCTTTTTGATTTCCCCTCCATTGCACATCTGTTTCACAGCACCTGAGTGCACTTTTCAACAAGCAATTCAATGCACTCCAAGGAAAGTGACTGACAGTCACAGTGAAAGTCTAGATGAGAGAAATCTCTCTGTGCTGTTACCACAGGCTCCTCCTGGAGGAGTCTTCTAAGGTAAACAGGGTACTGATAAGCTGAACAACAAAGTTGTCATCAAGAACCACAGTGTGCAAAAAAGCCTTCCTGTGAATATAGTAATGGTAAGAATTGTAAATCTTGTTCTGCAGCACTACCCAATGCCTTGTGCATTCTTGTGGCCGTCAAATATGAATGTGTCTTGCCTAAGGTTATATCTGCCTCTGCCTGCCCAAAATGTACGTGCTGTGCGTGTACGCCACTGCCTGCATGAATGTCAAAAAAAGCCTCTTACTAGAGATGACTCTTCACCTGTGAAAAGTGTAGATAAATCAGGCTTTTTTGTTGTTTTCTCTGAAGACTTTGCTATTTCTCAGAAGCTTTCATTTCTTCAGATACTATTTTTTTAAAATTGCATTAAAAAAATACTATGACTTTCTGACGAACATTTTCATTTACTCAGCATAAAATTTTCCTTAAAAGCCTGAACTGAATTGCTTGGTTGGAAAATATGTGATTTGTTCCACTCACTGGAGGTAAAGTCCTGTGAAAATACTGACTCCCTATTTGTTAAAAGGGTCTTATGATCACAATTCTCCTTTTTTCTCTTTCTCTATATAGTCTTTCCTTAGTAAGACCTGGAAAGCAGTTGATGAAAACATAACTTTTATTTAGGCCCTGTAACAAGTGAGAGGGTTGTTTTAGAAGAAGTGGATCTTTTTTCATCTGGAGACAGAGAACTATCACTGCTCTATTGGTAAAAAATAGACTTGTACAGTGTCCACAACTGTCTTTCAAAATTACCAAATCAAACTGAAGCAAAAGTTATGTTGAAAATCTGAGACCTGACCATAGCTGATTGCTAGAAAGAGTGAATTCATGGCAGCATCAAAGTCAATGGGAATTCTGCCCGTGACTTCTCAAAGAACACGCTTAAAGCTTCCTATTGGCAGCACTGCAGTTTTTTTGTCCTGAGATTATCCTGAGCTACACAGTCCCTTTTTTGACTCACACCTCCGATGCTGTTGCTCTGTACTTTCCTTTTTCTCCTACATCCTACATTAGGAGGGCTAAGGCCCAACTAGAAATCAGACTGGCCAAATCTGTGAAAGATAACAAAAAATCTTTCTATAAATACATTAACAATAAAAGGAGGACCAGGGAGAATATTAAGTCCCGGTTGTCCCAGTAACAGGGGTGAGGACAAGGCTAAGGTACTTAATGCCTTCTTTGCCTCAGTCTTTAATAGTAAGGAAAGTTGTTCCCTGCATGTACATCCCCAGGAGCCAGAGGAGCAGAACGAGGCTCCCATGATCCAAGAGGAACTGCCCAGCTAGACAAACACAAGTCTATGGGGCTGGATGGGATCCACCCAAGAGTATTGAGGGAGCTGGAGGATATTCCCTGCAAAACCGCTTTCCATCATCTTCCAGCAGTCCTGGCTGACTGGGGAAATTCCACTGGACTGGAGGCTGGCTGATGTTGTGCCCATCTACAAGAAGGGTCGCAGGGAGGATCCAGAAAACTACAGACCTGTCAGTCTGACCTCAGTGCCAGGGAAAGTCATGGAACAGGTGATCTTGAGTGCTGTCATGAAGCACATGAAATAGAACCATGTGATCAGGCTCAGTCAACATGGGTTCACAAAAGGCACGTCTTGCCAAACTAACCTGATCGCCTTCTGTGACAAAGTGACTCTACTACTGGATGAGGGAAAGGCTGTGGATGTAGTCCTCTTGGCCTTCAGTAAAGCCTTTGACAGTTTCTCACAGCATTCTGCTTGAGAAACTGTCAGCCTCTGGCCTGGACAGGCACACATTTTCCTGGGTGGAAAACTGGTTGGATGGCCGGGCCCAGAGAGTGGTGCTAAATGGCGTTAAATCCAGCTGGAGGCCAGTTACAAGTGGGGTTCCCCAGGGCTCAGTACTGGGTCCAGCCCTGTTCAATGTCTTTATCAATGACCTGGATGAAGGCATTGAGTGCTCCCTTAGCAAGTTTGCAGACGATACTAAGTTGAGTGGAAGTGTGGATCTGTTGGAGGGTAGGGAGGCTCTGCAAAGGAATCTGAACAGGCTGGACCGCTGGGTGGAGACCAGTGGGATGAGGTTTAACAAGGCCAAATGCTGGGTCCTACACTTGGGGCACAACAACCCTATGCAGTGCTACAGACTAGGAGAAGTCTGTCTAGAAACCTGCCTGAAGATGGACCTGGGGGTGTTGGTTGACAGCCGACTGAACATGAGCCAGCAGTGTGCCCAGGTGGCCAAGAAGGCCAATGGCATCTTGGCTTGTATCAGAAAGGGCATGACCAGCAGGCCCAGGGAGGTTATTCTCCCTCTGTACTCGGCACTGGTGAGACTGCTCGTCGAATCCTGTGTTCAGTTCTGGGCCCCTCACCACAAGAAGGATGTTGGGGCTCTGGAGCGAGTCCAGAGAAGAGCAATGAAGCTGGTGAAGGGGCTGGAGAACAGGCCTTATGAGGAATGGCTGAGAGAGCTGGGGTTGTTTAGCCTGGAGAAGAGGAGGCTGAGGGGAGACCTCATTGCTCTCTATAACTACCTGAAAGGAGGTTGTAGAGAGGAGGGTGCTGGCCTCTTCTCCCAAGTGACGGGGGACAGGACAAGAGGGAATGGCCTCAAGCTCCGCCAGGGGAGATTTAGGCTGGACATTAGGAAAAAATTTTTCAGGGAAAGGGTCTTTGTGCACTGAAACGGGCTACCCAGGGAGGTGGTTGATTCACCTTCCCTGGAGTTGTTTAAGGCACGGGTGGACGAGGTGCTGGGGGGCATGGTTTAGTGTTTGATAGGAATGGTTGGACTCGATGATCCAGTGGGTCTTTTCCAACCTAGTGATTCTGTCATTCTGTAATATTCTGTGGTCATCAATGACACAGAATAATCTCTAAATACAAGCAGCAGGTAAATAGAATACTTTAAAGTAAATTTTGTTGTGTTAAATATAAGAGATGAAGGGAACACCTGCTCTAGTTACATCCTAAAATCCATTCTAATATTGCTTTTCAGATGCTCTTTGACATTAAAATTTTCAAAACTTATACTCATGCCATAAAAATGTGTTTCCATCACCTCATTCTGGAATTCTTGTACAAAAAAATATAGATAGACACTATCCTATTCCTGTGAGTATATTTAAAAATGGCTGAAGTAAACATCTTCAAGGTATGTTGCTTCATAAAGTCCATTTTTGTAAATAATGTCAAATTTGAGAAGATTATTCAATTATTATCACATTAAGAGAGTTAAAGATAATTATCTGCATGCACACAGAAAGCCATTTCTATTCTTTACCCTTGGTGTACTTTCTGAGTATGTTAAGGGATATAGATGTTGAAGATTTGTTGACTTTGTTTTTTTCACATCATTGTGTAGTAATTGAGACTACTTTTTCTAGACAATCTGATTTTAAAATCTCACGAACACTGATGGGCCAGATCAGTCTTTTAAGTAGTTCAGTTCAATTGGGTTTGAGTTTCACCTTTCTAACTGAGCTAATGAAAGCAAAGAAACCCACCATAAGGTGTACACTTGGATACAGACTGGGAGTCTCACTGAGTGTCTGAGCTGTAGTTGTTGGGTGCTAGGAGTCTCCCATAGCCACTTCCAAAAATTTCACATCGAAGCTTTGTGAGGATGCAGTGTCCTCATATACTCCTTTAAAGGCCAAATGTGAAAAAAACCCGTCATTAGCAATAAAAATTAACATTATATGACTTACCAGATATATGTATCTGTTTATGTAAGAAGCCAGCCAGCACTGTTTTGTAGAGTTCCTGCAGCACCTTGCATTGTTGTGTATGCCTTCAAGTCTCCCTAGAATATCAGTGTTGTCTTTGTCCAACAGAAGAAATTAGTAAATCTACTAAATCTATTTTTCTGTTCAGCTCCGGAAATACTCACAGGCAGTTCTGGTTTTGTGTTTTAACGCCACAGTCCCTCAATAGTGCTGTTCAAAAGTGGAACTGAATGTGCACACAGGTGGATGCTCTTTTTTCCAAAGAACTGCAGCTGGCGAAGAAATGCACAGAAAACAGAAAAATATTTAGTGTCATACTTTTCTCCAAAGACATATTTCCATTTAGAGGGTTACATTGTTAGGTTATTTGTATCTGTACATAAGTTAAGGTTTCTGTTCTTTTCTACCAGATTATGTATCAATTCTGTAGATTCTTTCATTATTTCTTTGGTTCCCTGAAAATGACCTTACCTGCGACAGTACCTTTTTTATATCTTCTTATGGTCACAAAGGGCATAATAAGGGACATTTGAGACCTTTCTTTTCTATGCTTTTCAATTAAAACCTTCCCTATCCTGCTTCAGTAAACCCACAGACACAATAAAACTAAAAACCTTGTTGATTCCTTTCTTTTTAACTCATCATTCATTTTTTCCCCAAGCAATTTTAGAAATCATGTTCCATAATGTTACTTACTTTTAGTTGGTAGTATTCTTCAATGTGCGTTAGCCTATAATTTCACATATTTAACTTCAATTACCTTGTTGCTTTATCAAAAGATAAAGGCTTTCTGCCTGGATGATGAAAAATAAAATTATTTCATTTGCAGGCTCATAGTCCATTCTGGCTATGAACAAATTGTTTGATGACTATGCATTTTTGAGAGTCAAATCTCTCAGAGTCCTCTTGTCTTTCTCCAAACACTGATCGTTGTCTTGGACTCTGATGTGTGTCACAGCTCTATTTATTAGCTTTTGTGACTTCTGACAAGCTCTGCAAGGCATTCTGCCTTAAATCTCTCTTTTCAACACACCCCCAGGCCCATTTTTTACAGCTTTGGAGCTTTTCTTAGAGGCGTCAAACAACATGTTCTGCTTTTAAACCATCTTGCTTGTGCTTCTCTTTGTCATGTCAGAAACTACTGAAAACAACAAGTACATTAAAAGTAATTACTGTCAAAAATCAGATTACCATCTGAGGATTTCTCTACTCTTGGTATTTTTAGTTTACTGATATAGACTAAGATGCTGTTCAAAATATTATCAATTGTCCTGCATATAATTCAGAGGGTCTGGCTTGGTAAGAGTTGCTCAATTCTTCAATTGCTCGGTCGATTTTGCTCCAGATACTATGTATAACCCAACACTGAAATCTGCTTCAAACGCTAGCTTACAGGGAACACAAAACATCCTTTCGCAAAACATACGTAACAAATTTAGGTCAGAGTCTCTGAAACATGCAGATCCCTGTGGTTGCTTGGTTGAATGTTGAATGTTAAAGGCTATAGCAAGAATGTTGATGAGCAGTAAGAATTGAACTGTGAAAAGTTTGCAAAACAGTAGAATTACATTCCATGGTGCCTGAAATGCCTGTAGCATTGAGTAGTTAAAACTTGCTAGGTTTCCAAAAGATTTGGGTAGATTTTCAAAAGTCATGGATTGACACAACTCAAGTAGGGGAGTAGGAGATTTAGTCTTTGCATCCTCTATTCCATGTCATGCCCCTCCGCTTAGCTTCCAGGAAAAGGGACTGTTAAGGATTAGTCACTGTCATTATCCAGTAGAGCACTTGCCACATCAAGACTGACTTTCAAGAGCTTCATTTGTAGGCCAAAGCAACTGGCATATTTCAGCCTGCTGTCATCCCTGTGCCCTCCTTTTGCTTCAGACATACTGACCCAGAATCACTGAGTGACAATAGTGAGGCCACTATCATGCTAAACTGGCTTTGGGTTAGAAAGAGTTTTACTATGCATTTACAGCAGCTTGAAGTGATTTATTAAACCATTGAGTGTTTTCTCACCATATTTAACCCTCTTTGATTATCTACCAGAGCATGAGAAGTTCACATGATCTGTAAAGAAAAGAATAAAAGAAGCCTTAATCTCACTGACTTTCTCTATGCAAGACGATAAGGCTTCATGCAAGATTTTAAAATACTCCAGGAATATTTTTCTTTGCAGTCTGTGGGGGGGGAAGGAGGTGAGGAAATAAGAATTTAAATATATAATTTTAAAAGGTTCAAGAAAAAATGCAGCCTTTCAGTGATGTTTGAGGTGGCAGCTGCTTTTCTAATGCCATACTGGCATAATAGTAATGGAAAATATGCCTCAGTGGAAAAAAAAAAGAAGGAGGTTTCATCATTAAAGGTGTGGCAAAAAGATTTTGTAAATTAAATCATAAATCAGTCAACTTTTGCTTCAATTAGCTGAGCCAAAAATATTCCTATTAAAAAAGTCAATTCAGAGTTTAAGGAAAGCAATAAATCATTGCCTAATCACAGATTTTAGTACCTTAGAATAAAGTACCCTCCCAGCACTGCCCACCAAGCTGGCATTTGGGTGGAGTTAATAGGGAGCTTGCCAAAATTTTGAAGTGAGAACCATAGGGCTATTGCTCTTTCATTCAAAAAAAAAAACACATTAGAGCCCTTAGCTATAAATCTTAGCATGACCTGTGGCACTGTTTAATCAATTTACATCATGCCCTTGGGGCAGATAATGTATATGTTAGCCTGTGGTCCCTGTTAGAACACAAACTATAGATTCTACCACCTCCCCAACAAATGCAACAGCTAATTATTACAAAAATTAACTCCAATATTTTAATTAAAGCAGTATTTCTTATTTTAATTTGTGACACTGTCAGGTTACTCAGGGCTCTGTGTCCAGTGTAGGGAACATGTGGATCAAGATGAGATCTTCTGACAGTTGGTAAGCTCTGAGAAATAAAAGCTGGTTTTCTTTCAGTTTGCTGTAATGTTGTGAATTATGGACAGTAGCCTTGTGCGTTTGGTTCAGGATTAAACTTACGTCCCACTTTTCAGGGCAATTCATCCACATTTGAGATGAGACGGTGTCTTGAAAGCGGACAACGGATGTATGCCAAACAGCATAATACATCTTTTTTTCTGAATCCATCTGGTTCAGAGAGCAGAAAGTCATAGAAGCACTGCAGAAAATTGACTATATTGTGTACTGTGCCTTTGATTATTGACAGAGATGAGGGCTTTCGAGCTTCTTAATAAAGGTGAATGCCAACCCCTCATTCAAGGAAGGATGCCTGCCACAGTTATGCCTGCTCCTCATCCTCCAGAACACCCAGCAATTAAATGTTGCACATTATCACCCAGCATGTAAGCTGTCACTCTTCAAATTACTGCACAGCTTAACCATAGCCATCTCCATCTATAGCTCAGTATTGCCAGCATCCTAAAGACCATATTTCTATCAGGACAAAGAAGGAGCAAGGATGGGAGAGTCTGTGGCTTAGAATCAAATCATGGTGTCTACATTGCTGAGACTTTCCTCAGTGTTTCAAACAGGACTTTTGCTAGCCTCCCTCAGGATTAACCTGAGAAATCTGATTGTTTTTCTGTCTTTGCTCAGATTTATGATGAGCAAACTCTCTTTCTCGCCTAAGACTTTGGGAGCTGAATGTATGTGTGTAATCGCATCACCTTGTTCCACAGTTAGAGCATGTTCCTGTTGACAACATGAAACAGTAATGCAAAGATCCACTATTCCTTATTACTTTCACGGGAGACATGAATAAATAGCTATCTCTAAGCTATCAAGTGACATATAGCTGATATTCATCTAAGCTCAGTGGTTAGTGAGGTGAATGTGTTTAGGGGTAAAGAAGCTCTTCAAAAAAACTGTCTTCTAATACAATGTGGTCATCAACAAAATAAATCTGGTCTCAAACTTTTATGACTGTCTGCAACCTTGATTCTCCTCTGAAAGCCAAATATTTCTCACCACAAAAAAAAAAAAAAACGCAAAAAAACCCAAACAAAATCCTTTCCATTTGCAACTGGGAAAAAAAGACTAAGGTCAGCCTAATGGATTCAGTATTAGTCATTATGATTCACTTCATAAACAGCAGTCCTTATTATTGTAAATTTCCTATATCTAGCTATCTAGTTTCCTTCAGGAAACCTATGGTTAGTTGAAAACAGAACAAATCTAAGGCTCAGTCTTTATATTTTAGGCTTGATATTGAGTAACATTTTGTGGCCTCTTACTGGCTGAGGATCCATGACATATTCCAACAAACCCCTTCTGACTTTAAAAACCATTAATCTTCAAAGCCCTCCATTGTTCTACATTCCCACCAGGCACAGAGTACTGTGGTCAGGACAAACTCTGTGCTAGCAGAGGAGAGTGTAAAGTTATTGTTTGGTTTTGGTTTAGTTCCTCTGTTAACATGTATGGGTTTCAGCATGCAGCCTCCTTTTGTTTCAGTCCCAGGACTGGGTTTTCTTTTAATTATAATTACTTGATCTAGTTTTCTTCATTTTTTCTTATACTTTTCCCTATATATGATACCATTGACTGCTTCAAAGGGAACTGGATTTCTTTCATGGTACATTTCTAATGCTGGCTTTATTTTATAGTATATTTTAAAATGTTCATCAACTTTGACATTTTACTCTTTATAGTGGTTTGAAAAACGTATATGCTGCTCTTGGAAGGTACCAGACCATGACAGCACTAGAGACAGAAATCTTCTCTTTCTGCTACTTTCAGAGCACCTATTTAAGTTCTACAGCATGAGGCACTCCTATAGTTTTCCATCTTCACAACCACCTCAAATAGAGTATAAGCCTCCACAAGCTAAGAGAAGGGTAGTATCTTTTACGTTCATAAACAGACTCCATGAAGATCTTGGTTAATTACAAAGAAACATCCAAAGTCTGTTCATGATCTTCAAAGTTTTGCTGGTACACTCTCAGGAGATGCAATGAAGCAGAAAAGAAGAAACTTTAGGGAAAGAGAGGTCATACCCGAGTAATTTGCCAGCAGTAAAGGGGGGACCATTGCCATAGCCACAAAATGCAATCAAAAGGATTTGTCTTGTCTTCTGTGGTAAGAGTAGAGGAAGGGACTAAATGTCCTTTGCCTAGTAAATAGTTCTTCCCATTAATCTGTGTGTAGCTTGGAAGAAAGTTCCCATTTTTCTTGCTGCAATAAGTCCTTAAGGCCTCAATTACAGAGCTCAAAGAACAGGCTGAGAGAACTGAAGAAGAAAACAGAACAAAGAGCCATGATTAGTGTAACATAGTGTGCTTATGTTTGGAGACCTTATGTTATTGCACTGGCCGATGTGTGTTCCATGTACCTTGTGTGTCATTTGTCAGTAGAAAGAGTCTTCCTTTCAGGGGGCTGAGACCACACAGGTGAGTGGAAAAGTACCTTGGGATATTTGGTCACCCCAGGTGGGCCCGCTGAGCAGGAGTTTACCTTCTGCTGCTAAGAATTGAATTCATACTCATAAAAGGGTCTCAAAACAGCAGATCTGGACACCCAAGCTGGAGAGACACCCTTTCCTGGAATTTCTTAGGACTCTCTTGTATAATTCAAGTTTCTGCTTACATACCACCAGTGAGAGCAAAGAGCAGCTGTTAAATTTTTTTCCCATGTGTGTGAGTAATAAAAACTCCTGGTTTACCTTGAAGCCCCTCTAACTGACTCCCTAACACTGCCAGTGAATCCCATATAATCCTGCACTCTGCCTGCTCGAAAGTCAGCTGTGGATTCAAGCATTGCAGAGCTTTCCAAGTCTGTGCGGTCACCCCATTCATTACTCATGAAAGAGACAGCGAAAGACCCAAATCTCAGGAGACCCTCTCATCTTTACTTTACTCTGTTTGTTTATTTATTTTGCCACGACACAAGCAGTAGCCCAGGTGATCTCAAGGGAGACCGCTGCTCTTAATACCAGGTTTTCTAGAAAGTACATTCAACTTTTGGGTTGCCATGAGCCTTGGTTTTGATCTAGGTAAGCCAAGATTTTCATCCCCTCCACCACATCTCCTTTCTTAGTGTGAAATCTAGTAGAAGCAAAGTGAAAGTATCTCTGTTTATTTGTTTAATACATAAAAATAACAATAACACTGTACATAAATGAAAAGGAAAGGTACTTCCTGTAAATTTCTGAAAGCTTCTGAAAATAGTCTCAGGATTCAGCCAAAATTAATACAGTTAGGTAGCCAGAATTTCCATGAAAGCATCTGTACCTCGGTGTCTGTACAAGTAAAATTGTGCAAATAACTAGTCTTTTTTTCTGTCCAAAATTCTGTTACAACTCAACAAGAGATCTCACTTTTTTTCCTACTGGAAAGGCAGCAATAACCTTCTTTATTTTTCCCCAAAATCTACTCAAAAATGTTCTAATATAAAGAAAAGTATGTTGTTTCATTACTTTTATTATTCATTGCAGTAGTCAGCTGCCACCACTTGGTATTCAAGGGGCAGGCTCCCAAACACTGATGGCTGTAGTGTGCCGTGGCCATCTGGCAGAGTTTGCTGCAAAGCAGAGGGAGTAGTGGTATAGGACGTATGTCCATGGCCCAGATTACTCATTTCAGGGTCCAGAATATTAGTCCAAGATGATATAAGGCAAGAGCTTGTAGCCCATTCTTTTACCTCTACTACAGAGCAGCAATGCCTCATGTTGGGATGGGCCATCCATGGGGGAAGAAGCATCTCAAATTGCCAAAGCTTATGTCCAGAGGACTTCATTGTCAGTGTCCAGAGGTAAATGGAATGTTTAAATATTACAGAATTAAGTGAGCTGCTTAAAGTCGCAGATAGAGCCTATGGCACCAAAATGTGGTAGCATTGCACTGCAGCTGGTGATGTGCTGCCCAAGGAAAGTGCTTTGTATTGAGATGTTCCGCCAGAAGCTTGCTCTGCTACCAATGTCCCCTGTACCTCCCCTCCATCTTCTGAACTACCATGGTCCCTCAACATCAAATGACTTGACATCAGATACTGCCTGTGGCAAACTTTCTGATGTGCTTTCCCATGTTTGGAGAGATGCTATGTGTTCCTGCTTCCAGTCTTCTGTAGTATCCTGTTTATGAGCACCCTGAAAGCCTGGCAAGCTTAGCTGGGGTCTTGGAAAACAGATGGTAGCCCTGAAGGGAAGGACTTGGGGGTTCTGGTGAATGAGAAAATAGATATGAGCTGGCAATTTGCATTTGCAACCCAGAAAGCAAACCATATCCTGGGCTGCATCAAAAGCACGACCAGCAGGTCCAGGGAGGTGATTCTGCCCCTCTGCCCTGCTCTCATGATACTTCATCTGGTGTACTGTGTTCAGTTCTGGAGTCCTCAGCACAGGAAGGACATGGATCTGTTGAGGCAAGTCCAGAGGAGGGCTATGAAGATGATCAGAGGGATGGAGTACTTGCCATACTAGACAACAGGCTGAGAGTTGGAATTGTTCAGTCTAGAGAGGAGAAGGTTCCAGAGGGACCCTGTATCAGCCTTCCAGAACTTAAAGGGTGCTACAGAAGGTGCGGAGGGTCTTTTTATCAGGGAGTATAAGGATAGAATGACGGGTAGTGATTTTAAGATGAAAGAGGGGAGAATTAGGTTAGATATTAGGAAGAATTTTTTTCCTGTGAGACTGGTGAGGCACTGGAACAGGTTGCCCAGAGAAGTCATGGATGCCCTGTCCCTGGAGCTGTTCAAGGCCAGGCAGGATGGTGCTTTGAGCATCCTGATCCAGTGGCAGGTGTCCCTGCCCATGGCAGGGGTTTGAAGCTGGATGATCTATAAGGTCTCTTCCAACTCAAACCATTCTATGATTCTGTGGTCTTAGAGAAGGAAGAGAGCAAAAGAAGGAGAAAGGGCAGTTTGTGAAGGTAACTCATTAGAAACAAATAGTGACGGATTATGTTTTGCTGTGAGTTCTTAGTGGCATCACTTCTGTTGCTACACACTACTCTTTGAAAGACTATTTTGATAACATCTGTTACCAGAAGAGTAATTTCTTTTAATCACATCATTTGCACTTATTTTTATAAATATGAGCAAATAAATAAATAAAATAACTCCCCAGCCAAATAGGAGCCCTTCCTCCCAACTGCTTTCATAAAAAGTTGAATAAACAGATAGGCTTCCTGGCATGTCTGAAGTGGATGTGTATATCATATTGCAGGCAATGGCTCTCTATATTATCCAGTCAGGATTCACACCTTTGATGTACGGAACACAGCACTCAAACTAAATCTCTAGGTAGCCCTGAAATCACACTCAAGTTGGCTCAAAAATAGAGGCTAGACTAACTACTTCCTCTCATGCTGTACTGGCTGGTTTACATTCAAGAGCCCCTCCTCAGTTTCTCTATATGTCGTCCAGGTTAAGCACATCTGGCAACATTTACTCTCCAGGATAAAGGAGCCTCAGCCCTGGTGATCAAAGACAGTTACTTCTCCTTCCTAGCTGAGTGATCACCAACTTCTTGTGCAGTGCTATCTTTCTCTTTACCACACAAGAAGAAAAAAAGTCAAATATTGTAACAATGTCTTTAAAAATCTGTTGTGAATACCAGCTCCCTCATGATTCGCCCTTGAGAACGCATGAGACAGGCTTCAGTGTTTAGATACAGGAAAGAAGCATGCCGTAGTATGTCATTGCACTGGACAGACACAGACATTGGTGCAGTTTTCTCACTTGGAGAACTTCCTGCTAAATAAAAGAGTTACCAGACAGTTAGCTTGGGAAGGTCTGAATGTTTAAAGCAGGATACTTTGATCAGAAGCTGAAGGAAGTGGAAGGGACACCAAACTAGGTTCTATGTAGAGCACGCTGTTTTAGAAGAACAAAAAAATAAGGATTATTTTTTTTTTTATCCTGTGAAAGGAGGTTTCTGTTTTTTGCTGGACAAGTAAGAAAGTGAGGCGATTGCTGATTCCCTGGGAGTTTCTGAACAGATATGCCCTGAGGTAGGTGGACTGCAAGCATCAGCTCTGAGTGGGGACAAAATCATGGAATCCTTTTCCATGAGAAGAGCAGAGAACAGACACAGAGTCAAGCCTCCTAGGTGATGGAAAGAAAGGACAACTTCTAGGGACACAAAGAAGTCCCTGCAGCACTGCTATATCCCAAGAAGTAGATCCTGAACATCAAAATGATGCTGTGCCATGAGCAGATCTGAGGGAAACAGCCACCTTGTATGACTAGCAGGGGAAATTCTTGTCAAATTCCTTTATTTGTGTTCAAGTTAACCTGCAGATACTATTTATCTACATTGTAAAAAGATTCTTTCTTTAGCATAGGTTCTCATAAATCTCAGCTCCAGAGTTTTGAAATTCCTTCTGGTGTTCTGAAGCCATTCTTGCCTTAAGAAAAATACACAAGCAAGCCCCTCTCAAATTTCTGCCTTACTCAGTGTTCTGCCATAACCAGTTTAGTCCTAACTTTGGTTATGTCTAAGTCTAAACTAAAAGACTGCATTTACTAAAAGAGTGGGAAGAAATTGCCATCCTCTAAAAACATGTTGCAGAAACTATATAGTACTTATATAACTCTATCATACTTTAAATTCCTCTCCTTTTATCAAAACTCATCTGAAAATTAACTCCTCTAATTCAATTGCTCCAATAAATTTTCTAGTGTAGACCATTTCTGAAGGTGATAAAAAGTGCTCTATAAACACGGTAGAAATTGAAAAGCAGTTATTACTTATTTCTTTTTTCTTAATTTATAAAATTTGAAAATGGTCTGAATGATATACAAGTTTAACAACTAAAATAAAATGAGACTGGCAGAGAAGTATGTTGCTTCTGATCTTTAAAAAAAAACAACAAGAAAACAAAGAACCAAATCAACTGAAAAAAAAAAACAACCACAAAAAAAACAAAATGACAAAACAACACCACACCAAGAATTTTGCAACTCTGACAATCAAAAAAATGAGGCTGGCCAAAAGGATCCCTCAGTTCTAGTATCTTGTCTCTGGCAATGGACAGTAGTAATTGTTTATTAAAAGATTTAAGAAACAGATGCATATTTTTTCCAAGGGTAACCTTTCCCTTCAAATGCTGTCCCACGCTCTGGTAATCAACAGTTCAGACATTTCCTCACCAGAGGATGAAAGAAACTAAATATCTAATTCATACCAGGGCTTACTTCCACAGTTTGTTCAGTCTAACTTATATCTACCATGACACAATTTGTAAAGAAATGCCACCAACATGCACTGTCTGTTCAGCCATCCAGGTGTTGAACCAGTTTAGGAGGAAATGGTAGCATCATAAAAATAGTGTCAGGAAGCTGTCATGCAAATTTGACTTTCAGAAATGCCCTTGCCTTAGAGGTATGACTACAATCACAATTCCTAATATTTTGGTTACAATTCTAATCTCAGCTTGCAAATGGGATCCTGAAATGCACCATCTTGAAGAGCCAGTAAAAGATAACTGTCTGCTGAGAAGTAATGCTTATCTGGTAGGTAAGCCCTTGACAACAGGAAAAGATTTCTGGAATATAACAGTTTCAAAACTTGTTCCCCACAGTCCTCAGGGACTGGGAAATATGCTTTGAACAGAGGAATTGCAGCTATTGGGCAAGAGTAATTCACTTAACAGCAATCAGTGGCTGTGCTTCAGAAAATATAGCACACTCCCATAATGAAATTGTGGGCTTGGAAAGAAAAGGAAAAGGCCAGTTTCTTATTTAGCTTCCTTCTTTGACCACACATGGCCTGAGTCTGCCCTGGGCAGGAAACTGAGACCTTCTGGGTACTTAGTTTAAAAGAAATGAAGCCAGTTGTGCTAGCATTTGTCTTAAAAATTACTAAGTATATAAGTAAACTACCTTTCCTTTAATATCTCTTATTGAACCAGACTACTACAAATTTTGTAGGAAGAACAGAGAAAAGATACTGAAACAAACAGATTGGAGCTTTCAACCATTTTCTGTGCCTACTGCTAAAAAGGCAGAGATACTTTTTGTTTAGCATATGTTTCTTAATTATCTTCTTGATGTTATATTTGAGACTAGGAGGAAGAGGAGAAATCTGGGTGACATGCAAGGTGGACTCAAGCAAGTGAAGGGGTGGACACCCACAGTTACAAGCAGAAAAGAGATCCCCTTTTTCTGTTTCTCTGAATTTCAGTATTAGTGTGAGGTCCTGGATTGACAAGCCCAGAGACTTGGGTCTCCTGTTTAGCCACAGAAACATTATACTGTGGGTTAGCTCTCTGTTTTTCCGAAAACAGAGCCACAACACTAGAAATACTTTAGAAAGGGGGAGGAGGGGTGGGTAGGGGGAGTCACACCAAAAGATTAACTATATGGTACAAAGCAACAGGAACCAAAGGAGGCAAGGGCAATCCTATACAGTATTCCAAGCAACAGGATGAGAAACTGGAGCAACTGGACTGTGTTCACCCAGTCATCATGCAGACAGGAGGACAACTCAGATGGCTAAGCCAAGGCTGCAGAGAGGGTGGGGTGAGCAAAGGGACAGGGAGGGGTGTACGCACAAGGTTTTGGTACCACCTGGAGCAAGATGATGGGGGAGATAGGTAGGAGGGAGGGGGGCTTTGCCAGAGTCGAGATGATTTCACCTGGAGTTGTGTGGAAGCGGGAGGGAAAGCTGGGGTTTGACCTGCCCTCCCTGTGTACTGCACTTTCTAAGCCTTCTTGACAGAAAGGAGCATTTCCATGGGAGACAGGCTGGTCCTTGGAGAAAAGCTACAAATGATTAATTGTATCAAGAAAAAGAAACAGTGTCTCCTTGCTGAGCTTTGTAACGGGCTTCATATAAATTTGCGTGAAATATTATGTGGGATTACTGCAGCCAGCCAGGAGTTCAGCTGCAGGAGCCAAGAGGAGGATGGGAGCCTGGCCAACAGGAGAAGCAGGAGATGAAGTGGATCGTGTTTGCCAAGGCCAGGAGGAGAGCCAAACCATAGCTACAGTAGCATAGTAATGAGAAATGGAATTACATTCAGCATCGGTTCTTCTTCTTATCATGTTCATTATTGCTCTGAATGTAATTGTCCTGCCCTCCTCTCCACCCTCGCTGCTGGCCTTGGCAGAATGTAAGATAACAACAGAAGGTAGAGAATACAGCATATAGAAGTTTAAACATAAATATACTGGATCCCACAGCTGGTGTTGCATGAAACTGCTTACCCACCCAGTAAAATGCTCTCTTCTTCCTCAGGGGGCATGTAGGGATGACAGGAGGTGCTCAGGGAGAAGAGAGAGAGGCAATACAAAATGCCACTTTCCAGGTATTTTTCTCACAGTGACACATTGGGGGCAATTAGGAAAAACAGGGACTTCACGATGACATTTCATAGAATCATAGAACTGTTAGTTTGGAAAAGACCTTTGATATCATCAGCTCCAACCATACCTGTCTACTACTAAATCATGTCCCCAGGCACCTCATCTACACGTCTTTTAAACACCATCAGGGATGGTGACTCAACCATCTCCCTGGGCAGCCTCTGCCAGGGCTTGATTACCCTTTCTGTGAAGAAATTTTTCTTGATGTCCAATCTAAACTTCCCCTGACAAAGCTTAAGGCCACTTCCTCTTGTCCTGTCACCTATCACTTGGGAGAAGAGACCAACACCCACCTCTCTACAACCTCCTTTTAGGCAGCTGTAGAGAGCAATGAGGTCTCCCCTCAGCCTCCTCTTCTACAAGCAACCTCAGTTCCCTCAGCTGCTCCTCATAAGACTTGCTCCCCATGCCCTTCACCAGCTTCATCGCTCTTCTCTGGACACACTCCAGGACCTCAATGTCTTTCTTATAGTGAAGGGCTCAAAATAGAACACGGTACTCATGGTGCAGCCTCAAAAGTGTGGAGTACAGGGGGAGAATCACTTTCCTGGTCCTAATGACCACACCGTTTCTGATACAAGCCAAGATGCTACTGGATTTCTTGTCCACCTGAGCACATTGTTGGCTCACGTTCAGTCAGCTGTTGACCAACACCCTCAGGTCATTCTCTGCCAGGAAGCTTTCCAGCCACTCTTCCCCTAGTCTGTAGTGCTGCACAGGTGTTTTGTGTCCCAAGTGCTTGGACTCTGCGCTTGGCCTTGTTAAACCTCATTCTACTGGCCTCAGCCCTCCAATCCAGCCTGTTCAGATCCATCTGTAAAGCCTCCCAACCCTCCAGCAGACTGGTGCTTTCTCCCAGTTTAGTGTTGTCCACAAACCTGCTAAGGGTGCACTCGATTCCCTCATTCAGGATGCTCCTGCTTTCTTCCACTCCTGCACAGTTAGTGCTCATTTCAGTTGACATTTTGTTCCCATCCTGGTTCACACTTATCTTCAAAGCAGGCCTTGACCTTCAAAACTTGAGAAGGTTGTGAAGGCAGCTCTACCACTGGCTTTTGTTCTGTCCAGGCATTTGAGAATTCCATGGTTGATTTAAGCATAGAGGTCTCACCTCGAGCTTCACATCTATGAACACATAAGGTGTGACAAAATTTGAACTGCATGTCTCCCCCTTATTTCCTTTGGGGAAGAGACCACAGTCCCAGACCTGAGCATTCTTCCCAGAAAGCTGTATCTGGATCCATACTTGGCATCCTCAGTCTGCAGTGGTTGGAATTTAGCCTGTTCCCCCAGAAGCAGTTCAGACCTTGAACAACTTGATGCTTTGAGACTCCTTCTAGGTTTTCTCATTCTGCACAAAAATGACCTTCATGTAACCTTCATGTAACTAAGAACTTGTGATGTAGGACCCAAACAGACTTTCCGAATATGCATATTATCACAGCTGAGCTACTCTGAAGGTGCTCTGCAGCAACAGGCCCTCTTGGTAAACTGAACAGGAACCATATCACAAGCTGCTCCAAACAGAACAGTATTAAGCCACCCTCAGCCAGACATCGAGCTTTACCTCCCTCTGAGGCCTTTACATTGTAGGACATGCTGCTTTCCCCTGGGACTGAGACTTCCTCAGCAGGGGCAGAAAGCAGGGTGTACTCAAACAGCTGTGGAATAACCTACAGTCCCAGCCTGTGTGTACAACTGCTAACCTGGCTAAGAAAAAGGAGTGGTTTTTGTCTCTCTTTTTCTCTCCAGCTGGAATGAAATGTGAAATCATCTCATAAATGGGAACTGAGAGATTCTTGTTTTCTCAAAGGACACAGAGCAAAGACTTGAATTTCTTCTCCCAGCCAACATTGAGGGAGTCCCTGCCTGGAGAGAGGGTGCTTGCCAGCCTCATGGGGCGTCAGAGTGCCTGGAAAAGGGCAGCACCAACTGAGAGCATCGTGTGCTGCCAGCTGGGGATTTATCCCTTTGCTCTTCAATGACAGCTCCACATCATCCCTGTCTCCCATCATATCACCTGGTCACTGTGGCTTCTCCCCTGTCCTTGCTTCTAAGGAAAGGCAAAGCTTTTCTGGCATACTATGTCAACACTAGTGCTAGCTCTATGATTTGTTTGGGATCATCACAGTCCAGAGAAGCTTTAGAAGACATCATACACAGCTTTCATTAAGTGTTTCGGGAACAGTTGTCTTTCCATGTGCACAGAAATATACATTAAAAATTTGGTCTATGCACATATGTAGTCTCACTGAAGGCATAAATTAAACTTTATATGTTTAGAAGAAAAATTGGCCATTAAAGTATGACCTTTTCAATGAAGATTAGAAAATTAACTATTGAAGTTAACAAAAAAGATTCCCTGTAGAAGTAGACATCCTGAAAGACTAGAATATACACTGAAGGGATATCTCTCATTTTGGTTTCATTTCCTTTTGCAGTCTCTTTGTATTTTAACATGTTAATTTGGGCACTGCAAACCCAAATTGGCTACGTGTCTACGTTCATTGGAATGCCCAGGGCTCTCCCCTTGAAGAACTGAGATCAATAGCAAGCTCTGCGTAGAACCACCCAGACTCTGCTAGTGGTGACTGCTTCATTTTGTTCATTATGTTCTTCCCCTCCCATAGTAAAGGGCTTCTTAATATGGTCTGAACTGAGATAGGCTGAAAAGTAAATTGTTTGTTCTCTCCCTTGAGGCAGAGCCCAGAGTTTTGTTTTCTTAAAGTGTTCAAATGAGCTTCAGGTTTTGTGATGTGGCCAAATACCATAATCTGTATTTCTTTGTTTTAACAAAAGCAAATTTTCCCCATTCTCTATACCTCTTGCCCTTGCTCAAGATAAACAGAAGTATTTCCATCCCATCAGCCAGCAAATGGTAAACTTTGCCCTGAGTACATTCTGAGCAAACATCTAGCTTTCCTCTCTCTTTCCTCTTCATATTTGGCAACGATGTAGAGTTTCAGGCAGATGCTCCTCAGAAGCCAGTGCCTCTAGGCTACTCAGCAATTTTACTGCACATCGTGCTGGAATACAGGTGGCAAAGGTCACCTTCCACTACACAGTAGTTCCTCACCTTTCTAGCCTTCCCCAAGAAGCAAAGGTTTTCCCCTTCACCTATGAGGTTACCTTTGCATTTGCCTGCAAAACCACTAAGGTTTTGATTAAATGAACATGAATAGTTGGGTTGACTGCCTTTCTTCTCTCTGCATAGACTGGCCTGATAGATAAACAGACATGTACAAACTGTACATCCTAGTAGAGAGAAGTGTCTTTACTGCTGTCAGGCAACAGCCTGATACAAGATGAGATTAAGCAGCAATAGGAACTGTAGCAGAGCTATTATCTGAGAGAGTTGGAGTCAAAAGCTGAGTAATAAGCCAGTTTATCTGGGCTCCATAAAAGAGCTGCTGCTGTGACACATATGCAGCCCAATGACACTTGAAGAGGTTAATACACCTGGAAAGTGAGCTTTCAAATGAATTCCTTTTCCTCTTGGCCTCAACATAAGGCAGTGCTCTATTAGACTTGACCTTTCTTAATGTGAATTAGCAGCTCAGTGGAACAGGATCCAGTACTCGGAGTCCCTTCCCTCTTCACATCCATGCATTAATGTAACAAAAGCAAAAGAGGTGTCAGCAAGTCTAAGAATAACTGAACAGATCTTGTGCCAGTTTGGAATAAAACATAAGACCCTCCAGAAGTGGAAGTAACTCGGTTGCTTCTGAACTCTAGGTAAGGCAGACATTTTTACTCGCCTCCCTCCAAACCACAAAAAAAAATGAAACATGGATAAATTCAAGGACTGAATTTAAAATCAAAAAATAAATAAAATAAAACTAAACGAGCCAGTTCATCATTTTGGTAGGACAAACAAGAGGGTATGCCAAATTATCTCTCTAGAATATAAATTACCCTTTCCCTCCTGAAAGAGATTTGCTCAATGACTTTGAAATATAAAAGTGGCCCCTTGCCTTATTTCCACTGCTGCGCTGGGAGAGTTTCCTCACCCCTTCCCCTCACTCAAAATATTTCATCAGTCTTCTCACCTTGGTCCTACACTGTCTCACAAGTTAATGGATGGAGCCCAGCTAGACAGGAAGATGTGCCATCCAGGAAACCAGACCAAAACTGGTATGTTTAAAAGAGTGTTTGAAGTGCACACAGGATGACAGGGAGAGGAAAGACGGGGCAGGGGATGTTTTTTAGCTAACATTTTCCTTCCCTCTTCTTCTCACAGATGCTTGCTGTTGTCCAGAAGCCCAAAGAGAGAAAAATATTTATTTATTTATTTACTTACTTACTTACTTACTTACTTATTGATGAGGGAGGGGAAGGAGGAATGATAACCAACCAGATCCTCATGGCACATCTCTTTGGGTCCTCATGGGAGCCACAGTTGTGTAGAGAAGGGGAAGCGAAAGGAAAGGGGAGGGGGGTGTGCCCAACTTCAGCTTTCTAGAGATGAAGTTATTTTAAGCAATATCTTTGAAACAAAAAACATGTGTTCTCTGTTCTGCAATGTGCCAGGCAAGGCTCGAACACTGGGCTGGGTTGCCTGGGGTCGCAGACCCCGCCAAAGTAAACAGAGAACTCTGAGGTGGGTCTGAGGCGAAGCTGGTCACCAGCAAGGAGCAGTGATGCAGCCAAGCCTGAAGAAGCATGCTCTGGTTGGCAAACAGGGAACATAGTGTTGACTGCCCCTCTGGTATTTCCCTTCCAGTGTACTGTGTGCTCGGCGCGTGCTGCTACAAGTAAATGTTCCATGATGTGTGGATGAAGGATGGAGGCTTGTGTACTGAGCAAAGGCTTTGTGTGCCTTTCTGGGTGGAACTGACTTTGATTTGTTTTTCAGGTTTTGATCCCCTGGGCTTGGCTAGACACTTTGCCCCTAAGGGGAGTGGTGACACATAGCACCCTGCTGTGGTGTCATGCTTGCCTTCTGCCTTGCCAGTCTCTGTGTGACCAACTCCAGTCACACACCACTTCCCTGCTTAGCAGTTCACACCATCACACCTTAGTACCTCTTCTGCACCTATAAAAACCAACCTCCACACACCCTTAAAGGAAGCGTTTAACCATGATAGTACATTGAGCACAGGTCTGGATGTTAACTTTCTCAAGGCTAAGCATTTTCAGACATGGAAACATTGGTTCCATCACATCCTCCAAAGCCAGGTGTTATTGTTAATTGAGTTTTAAAAGCTGACTCAGCCCAGAGAGATATTAAGCTCAATTTTCAAGTAGAAACAAGTCAGCTGCTTTCCTGAGAAAGGACCGAATACCTTTGCCACTCAAAGCTGTCACACTGTTTTTGACCAGGTAGAAAATAACACTCTTCATCCAGAACCTTAAGAAGAAACACCACTGCAAAGGAGAAGAATCCCCATCTTCCAGTGGGTTTTAGAGCACTCATGTACTGCTGAAGCTCTTGGGACTTAGGGATGCATATGGAAGGGCAGGGGAGGGCCAAGGCCATCCTAGAAACTAGAAAAAGTAATGGCAAAATCCTCACCCGTTTTTTCCTTCCTAGCTATGTTCTTGGGAGCCACACAGGGACATTTTTGTAGGCTGGGTAAACAACCAGATGGGGAAAAAAGAGATAACCTCTACGTTTTTTGGTATTTTAAAATACACATATTCAAGTATTGCCCATAGCATGCAGACACTATGGCAGTTGAGCTTAGTGGAACTTCTTATGGTAAGGATGTTTACATTCATGAAAATATGCAGGTTGATGAACAAGGCTTCATTCAAATGCCTTTTGTTCACAAAATGATTATTATACATCTGAATTTGCTGAGTGCCCACAGCTCGAGGTCAGTGGGGGGCAGAGGATACTCAGCTTTCCTAAGAATTAACTCCAGGATGTACAAGTATTGCATTAAGTCTCCTTAGCATTTTACCGTTTTGGCTGATTTTCAAGATCTTTAGAGCATTACACTGTATATTAGTCCTATTTTTTTTCCTTTGGTGTGGGTGTATACCCATAGTGGGAGTGCTGGTACAAGAATTTACCTCAAAAGCAATGTTGAAATTCAGCTTCTTGTTTTCCTGGGAGTATTTGTTTACATAAAAGGCTTTGTTATGGCAGTAAGCACTAAAGTGTTTGAAAATCTGTCCCACAGTTACTAATTTATCCTCATTGCACCAAACTGTTAGATAGGTTAGCATTATCCCCATAGTACAGGAAGAGAAGTGAGGGACAGAAATTAACCCATGAGGGGCTTTAGGAGACTGTAGGAGAGCCAGAAAAAGAACAAAAATCTCCAGAATGAATAGGCTAATGCATTAACCACAAGAATATCCTTTCTAAGGTTTTATTTATTCTCATGTCCTTCTGCTTGATCACTTAGGACAAAATGAACTGTCCCTAGATAACGTTTTATATGCTACAACTGAAAATAGGAATTCTCTTCTACTCTTAAACTGTAGCATTGTAAATGTACAGCATGGGAACTAGTGTGAAATAAGGCTTCTAGGAATCAAGATGAAAAACAGATAAAGACTAAGTGTGGGAGAAGGCAGCAGCTTTGGAAGGAAAGAACCTTTGGAAGTGTCTGAAAGGGATCCAGCTCCAAACACTTCTCACCGTTCAAGACCTTTGTTGACATTTCCCTCCATGCCCTTTGGGGAAATAAACCTCATATTGAAGAACATTTGATTTAATCCTCACACAATGCCTGTACGTGCAATGATTTGCCATTCAACTTCTTTAACAATAGTTCAGCCACCTAGTTAGAGAGACACAGACAAAAACATGAAGGAAAACAAATCTCTTCCATTCACTTCATTAGGTTTTTGTCTTTGCCTCAAAGTACAGTTTTGCTATAGTTTTCAAGTCAGTGTAAAGCTGAAGAAAGTCGGGGGATAGTGGTTTCTCTGTAGTCTCCATAAGTACAGAAGATGACAAGATTCCTTATACACCACGCCATCAACTCTGGCTAATTTTGCAACAGTTACGTAGTGCCAATCCCAGACCTGCCAGGTCTCCCTGTCTCTGTTTGAAGATTCATCTGGCTGTCTCCTGACTCACAGTCCCTCACTGCAGGGCTGGCACACATCATGACTTCTCTCTGGTTCATAGATGCACTTATACCAGCCATATGGAGCAAATTGGCCTGCCAAAAATCTAGTTTGGGACTTTAGTTTCCAAATAAGAAGTGAGTCATCTACTGAGACTATGTCCCTTTGACTCTACTGTCCTAGTCTCTTCCAAGGAATCTACATAGAGAAAAAACACTGCAGTGCCGGATGCCTTTAGCCATGGAAGAAAAGCCTGCCTTATGCCTCTGTTTCTGTTGAGCTTTCACTTTGCAGCAACCTAGGTAGTGTTTATGTGTTTTGTTAAGCATTGCTTACTGCTAGTGCCTGCTATTTCGAAATCAAAGCTCCACAGAAGAGTTTATGCAAGCTGAAGTAACTTTCCTTAGAAAAAAAATGGGTCCCAAATTATCTCTGAGTCTTGAAGGAAAAGCTGTAACATGCTTTAGAGCAAGGGTTCCCAAAAGCACTTGGCTCTGGCATCAGAGCAAGCAGAAGCTGTCACATCTATGCATGAGGAGGTGGAGGCATTTGGCTGCTCATAGAATAAGAACATGTCACCTCCTTGGGAACCCCAGCCCTGGAGGAAAATCACTGCCATATACCACACACTTCCCTCCTATTAGTGTGCCTCTGTTGTAAGAGTTTTGCATAGCAGCCACAGAACAACTAGTGGCACTTTGCAACAGTGCAACTTTAGAAATTTCTTGCTAGTCATCTGAGTGAGACAAAGCCAGGTCTTAGCTGAGACAAGGTCCTGTGCATGCATTCCTTTGTGTAATCTGATGGATTTGCTGTCTTCAGATGGCAAGGATCCTGGTTTCAGCCTGTAAGTAACTGGTGGGGAGCACACCGTGGATGCATCTGTGTGATGCAGCCTGCTAATTCACTTCCAAAGTGTACTTAGCATCTGACCATGAGATACAACCCTTGCCTTCTATTAGGGTAAAGTGTTAACTGTGGTGCTTAGAAGATACTGCTGTTCTATCAGCTGCGATGACATGGCTAAGAGTAGCTACAAAACATTTCTTCTTGAAGCCAAAGTGTTCATCAAAATACATGTAGCATGGAAATAAATCTAAATATCTAAATATAGATTTGTTTATATTAGACCTTTGATAGGGATGTCTACATTCATCATCAAATTGCAGACAGACCTTTCTGTATCATACAGAAAGCAAATTTGTACAAAATCCACCTAAATCCATTATTAAAGAAATTGAGTATCCTTTGATAGGGAGCACAAAGATTTTATACCCAGAAGTGACGCAAAATACCTCACTCGGGGGCTACTGGATTGAACTAATATGACTGCAAGCAACAACTCATTCGACAGTTGAGTGTGCACGTTCCAAGAAGCAGGAGAGATGAGCAAGCCTTGGGCTCATGCTTGCAACTGAGGAACAAGGAATCCACACACGTAGGTCTACGGTCATTTCAGAGAAGTCCAGTCAAAGAACCTTCCATCTCATTAAAAACAAAACCCCATGAGCTGCTATGATCGGCAAGTAATCTGAAGGAAGCAGGTAATACTGTCCTTCAGCAGGAACAGTTCATGCATAGTTAGCAAGATTGGAAAAATAGAGCATAATGAGTTTTTTGTGTCTGGGCGGATAATGAATGCTTTTTTAATGTCTACAGGGCTTTTTACAGGTGAAATTTGAACCAGAAAATTGGCATTATGCCAAACCCAGCTTAGCTCCCCTCTCAAACTGGCTGCAAGGCATAATCGTATTCTCTGTGCCTTCCTTCCCCTTTATCTCGTAAGAGGATAAGTCCTGAAAATTTACATTAGCAAGCAGACTTGGAGAGGGGAGTGGGTAGGGGGGCTTGCTTTCTGGAAAGTGCTTAGTTTGAGGTGTTCTGCCTCGTCTCAGGAGCCATTTAGGCCTCACACAAAGGGAGGTAGGAAGCAAATTATCTTAATATTCTTTACTCTTTAATCTTTCTAAACAGACTTAATACAGAACATCTCCCTCCCCAGCCTCTGCTGTGAGAAGCAAAACTCTGTGTTGCAGAGCTCCCTGAGAGGTTTCTGAGCAGATCATACCATGGCCAGAACCCAGGGTTGAAAGTGGTAACCTTGAGAAAGAGGGTATTACTTTCCAGTTTCACAGTTTACAACCAGTCAGTGACATTTTCTGTGCTCTCTGATAAGGTCACACTGGGTTGTTTGGAGCTTTTGTTGGACATGCAGCATAGGAGCATTTTCTTCCTGAGATGGGGGTTCACAAAGGAATGCAGGCATACAGTTTTGGTAAGATGACAGAGGCATCTTGTAAGCTAGAATATATATGGTGTTTAAGGCAGTGCTTTGGGTGCTCCCAAGGACATGCAGGCCCTTTAAAGCACTGACCTGGCAAGTGAATATCTGGAGAAGGCACTGCTCTGTTCTTTGTTTCTCTGGTAGGGCATGCATGGTCGTGTGAAGGAGGCATTTTCTCTTTGCCAATAAGCAGAGGAGCCTCCTAGAAAACCATTCACTGCCAGTGTTTCACAGTGAAAATTACCCACATTATCCCTGGCACAGAAACAGACAGCCTGGAAATGGACATCGTGAAAGAAAAATAATGGCTCAGCATTTCAGCCTTAGTGGTACAATGGGTTTATTTTCACCACTCCATGGAATGAGTGGGAGAGGGAAGGCTGCTGAGCTGTACTTCTGGACCTGATCTAATATCACAGAAAGGCTTCGTGCCATGTGGATGTGCCAGCCTGAGAGGAGCGGCTTGGCGTCTTCTGCCATGTGCTGCCTTGCCTGTTGCAGATATTCACAGTCACATTTGTGCTCTGAGTCTCCTCAACACATCTATCCTTCCACTACTTTATCAGACTGGTAGCCTCTCCTGGTGTAGGAGGAGATAAGAAAGGGGTGCGTTGGTCTGGTTTCTTTCTTTTGTACCAGCAGTTCTGACATTTGGAAGCCTCTGTCTTAGTAATCAAGCTCAATTCATCTTTCTCTGTGTTACCAGAGGGCTTAATCACCTCAAAGTCATGTTTTATGAGGTGGGTGGGCTCTTTTGGCATTGAATGTTCTTGAAATATCACTATAAATATGACAGGGAAGATGGGCGCTTTGAGACTGATTCAGTGCCAGGAATGTGATCTGAACTTCCACCTCAGGTCAAAAAGTGAAAATAACTAGGTTACTTTCTTCTTAGGTCCTAGGAGGTTTGTGTGTGTCTGAGAAATTAAACTAGTTAGTAACCTCTGTGTAGGAAAGCTTCAGGCTTCAAATACCGTAAGAAAGCTTCTTGTGTATTCTCAAGGTTGTGTGTATCTCTGTACACAAACTATCCCAGCACTTTGACTAACTCTTACTCCAACTGCTAATCCTTCACTTTCCTGTCCTAACTAATAAAAATCAGGCAATCCTCATGCATGTCCAGCTATGGGCAGGATGCTGCTTTTGTGGTCAGAAAGCCACTCAATTTGCTGTCTTGATACACAAGGTGTTCGGCATGGATGAAAACTCTTCTTTCTGAATCATGCATCTGATTCAAGAAGAAGAAATTATTACTGAGCCAGATCCCCAGATAATCTGAAGAGCAGCTCAGAAAGTATTACCTTCTGAAATGTGTCATAAGAAACTTTTATTTAACTTTATTTGGCTTTGACCTCTGTGTCTTCCTGTTTGCATCATATGTTTTGGGGTTTTCATTTATTCCCAGAGTAACAAAAGAGATATAGAGTAAAGAAACGAGCCAGCAAAACAGAAGTATCTGCTAACTTCTTAACTCACCATTTTCTGAAATCAATGGGGAATTTAGAAAAAAAGAGATAGAAATGCTCTATTAAGTAATCTTATCTATCCCACTACCAAAGCAGGTTTTAGTATGGGACTTTATTAGCCAAGCTACTTTTCAGTTTCTGGCTTGGTATTTTAAATGAGTTGATTGTATCTGCATCAGATAGTGTTAGAGGAGAGCATTCTGATGAATGGAACAGGTTGCCCAGGGAAGTTGTGTATGCCCCATCCCTGGAGGTGTTCAAGGCTAGGTTAGATGGGGCCTTGGGCAGCCTGGTCTAGCAGGACATGTCCCTGCCCATTGCAAGGGAGTTGGAAATAGGTGATCTTTAAGATCCTTTCGAACCCAAACTACTCTATGATTATATGACTCTATGACAATAATCTAAAAGCTAAAGCATTTGCTTGGTTCTTCTGATCCTTGTTTATTAAGTTCAGCTGATGAGATGGCTGTGGATAATGAGCGCTACCCTTGTAAATAGGTGCTGCCCTAAATTGTGATCATTATTAGCTGTGAATTTTGCAGATAACTTGTAAAACCACTAACTAAAACCCAAGACAATTAAGTCAGAAATTATTCAAGAGGAGAAGCAAATAAGACACAACAGAACTTGATGACTGAGCAGAAGCCAAATATGGTACTATAAGGATTTGTTTATTTTACACCAATTAACCTTTGGGTTAAGCCAGTCAGTAATTGCACTCATACAAGCTTCACAGCAAGGAAAATTGCAGTAAGAAAACAATTCTGGCTCGAAGTTCTAAAAGTGTTTAGCTCAGTAGCTTTGTCCACACTGCTCTAACTGGTTTTGTTCCATTCCCACTGTTTGCCAATAGGATCCAGGCTTTGCTATTTGGCGTAATTTTATTTCATATGAATTTACAGCAGTTGGAAGGAGGACATGGAGGTAATTAATGGCAGCCAACATAGCTTCAACAGGGGCAAATCCTGTCTGACAAACTTAGTGGCTTTCTATGATGGGGTAACCACAACAAAGGACACAGGAAAACCAGCGGATGTGATCTACCTAGACTTCTGTAAAGCCTTTGACATGGTCCCCCACAACATCCTTCTCTCTAAACTGGAGAGTTATGGACTTGATGGGTGGATGGTATGGTGGATAAGAAATTGGTTGGGTGGTCATATTGAGTGAGTGGTGGTCAATGGCTCAAAGTCTAGATGGAAATCGGTGACAAGTGGCGTCCCTCACGGGTCTGTACTGGGACTGGTGCTGTTTAATATCTTCATCAATGACATTGACAGCGACATTGAGTGCACCCTCAGCAAGTTTGCAGATGACACCAAGCTGAGTGGTGTAGTTGCCACACCAGAAGGATGGGATGTCATCCAGAGGGACCTGGACAGGCTGGAGAAGTGGGTCTCTGAGAATCTCTTGAGGTTCAACCATGCCAAGCACAAGGTCCTACACCTGGGTCGGGGCAAACCCCGTTTTCAGTACACTTTGTGAGATGATGTGATTGATAGTAGGCCTGCATAGAAGGACTTGGGGGTGCTGGTAGATAAAAAGCTCGACATGAGTTGGCAACGTGCGCTTGCAGCCCAGAAGGCCAACCATATCCTGACTGCATCAAAAGAAGCGTGGCCAGCAGGTCAAGGGAAGTGTTTCTGCCCCTCTATTCCTCTCTTGTAAGACCTAATCTGGAGTACTATATCCAGTTCTGGAATGCTCACCATAAGAAGGATATGGAAATGTTGGAACATGTCCAGAGGAAGGCTACAAATATGATCCAAAGGCTGGATGATGCTATGAGAACAGGCTGAGAGAGTTGGGTTTGTTCAGCCTGGAGAAGAGAAAGCTCCGAGGAGATCTTATAGCAACCTTCCAGTACATAAGAGGGGACTACAAGAAAGCTGCAGAGGAAATCTTCATAAAGGCTTGTGGTGATAGGATATGGGGGAATGGGTATAAACTCGAAAGGGGAAGATTTAGACTAGACACAAGGAAGAATTTCTTCACCGTGAGAGTGATGAGACACTGGAACATGTTGCCCAGGGAAGTTGTGGCTGCCCCATCCCTGGAGGTGTTCAAGGCCAGGTTGGATGGGGCCTTGGGCAGCCTGGTCTGGTCAGAGGTGTCCCTGTCCATGTCAGGGGGGTTGGAACTAGATGATCTTTAACATCCCTTCCAACTCTAACTATTCTATGATTAGAGCAGCCTGAGTCAGGAGCAGGCCTACTTCTGATGGGCATATAGGCTTTAGAGCATTCAGCTCAGACCTCTACTGAAATGAAGAAAAGACATCTTGGATTTAAGGGGCAAGAGGAAAAACAGGATGATATTAATTGTTTCTGTAATTTCCAAAGACTTGTTTTCTTGTTTATGCCAAGAAAAAATGATATCATCTATATTATTCCTTTACCATCCACCTCAGTTTTCTTCTCAACCCTAGACCGATAGTACTCAAATTCTTTCTCTTCTTCGTTCACCAATTTAGTTTTGTCTTCTAGCTGAAAATAGTTGCCTTCTGAAAATATAGCTTTGCTCAAAATATCTATGCATTTAAATGCGCAAACCACTTACATGCACAAATTTGCTATGAATCCAAATATATTGTATTGTCTAACTATTGTTGTAACATGGGAATAAGAAAGTATCTTGGAGGAAACTGGCTGTCAGACATGATTCCCAATTTTGCAACAAAGTGAGAAGTTATTATCACTTATTTGCTGGTCTTGGGGAACAAACACTGTATGACATACACATTTGTGTGATACACTGAACACTTTGATGATAGCAAATTGTGGAGAATGTCACATACACAATATATTCAGGTATATTAAGCCCCGATAAAGGATCTCCTAGAGAGCAAAGCATGTCCAGGGTAGAATTACAGTCTGATGTGCTGCTGAGTGGATTTTACTATTAAAAATACGTGGTAAATTATAGGCCCCATATGCTCCCAATTTCACTGATTTTAAAAATAGAAAGTGAAAGCTTCCAGCTCGGGGCACAGCTGCTGCTAAACACTAGTAGAAATCACAGCCAGGAGTTTCAGTTGTAAATGCAGCAGCCTGCAACTGAAGTGGTTGGAGAGTTTTGGTTTTTGTTAGTCTGCAGCTGGATCCTGAGGGGGAGTGAGCCTTCCTCAGTTGCCTGAAGGGTTAACTATCTTTTCTCTGAGGCAGATGCAGACATGTTCAGCCATAAGAGTCTGAAATATTGACAGTGCTTAGCTAACACTGTACTTCCAGGGACCTGTTGTTATTGTTGCTATCTTATTTTAAAATCATTCAAGTCTGAGCACTTAAAAAATGCAACCATATGCACTGTCAGGATAGAGCTGTATTACAGGCTTCATGACACCACATACGGGGGTGAAGAGAAAGGCCAGATATTGAGGACTGCTGAGAGCAATTTTCACGATTTACAGAAACAGCAAAGGGAAGAATGGAAGAGAGGAGAGGAATGGAAATGAGTCACCACAGGAAGTTTGTACCAAGTGACTGTTTCACCTTTTACACGAATGCCAGCATCTCCTCAAATAGTCTCCTACCTCCTTCTAGATAGAAGGTTCTGTGGAAGGAGGTTATTGAATGTCAGCTATCCAGAGGGACGGATGCGGAGATCAAGTGTCTCCTTGTCCAGCAGAGAATAGCTTGCGTTGAGTCATATGGCCAATATGACAGCAGAAAAACCTTCTGTGCTTGTTTGTGCTTTATTGGGATTGTTTAAAACGCACCTACTTATGAAGTCCTACAGATATCAGGTTAACTTCTTTCCAATCTTCTGCAAAAAGTAGAAGTTTTTTGTATAAATGGACTTTAAAGTGCAAATGTAAACAGTCCTTTTTCTTCATCTCATTTTAAAAGATGGAACAAAACTGTGAAAAGTGGCTTTAGCTTGTTAGTGAGGCTCTGTGCAGGGTCTGTGTAATGAGAGACTCGAAGGAGAACAGTTTTTACACAGCTGCTACCTCTTGATCTTTAATACCTGCAGTGCTCCTGACTTGTACAGAAGGGAAAATAAGTAATGCTATCTTGTTTAATCATGCTGTCTCCTACCTTGCTTAGCATTTTGTAACTGGACTGGACCACCTAACTTGAAGACCTGCTTTAAAGGCAATTCTTTGATGGCAGAAACCTTTGGCTGGTGAATTCCTGAAACAAGAGCACTCTCTAATGGAAACAAGAAGGAAAGAACAACCACGGGCAGCTACAGTAGGGAATACTAATTTTTTCTTCCCTAAGTATTTATGCTAAACTTCATGCAAGAATCAATTCCTCTCCTGTTCTCAAAGGAATGTTTAAATATTCTGCCTTTTTTAATATAAAACTTAGAGGACTTTTTTTTTTCATTGCAGATCAAAGCTTACAAAAAATAACCACCTTCTACTCAGAATCCAAAAACACTTCACCAATCTGGAAGGCTAAATGGCATCTTGGCATTTTCTAGTTCCAGCTGTAAGACGGCACAGGTGGTCTGGCCACTGAGAAGGCACAGTCAGATGCCCATCTAGGTTGCTTCTGTTGAAGTTATCTAGTTTTCCTTCTGCAAACTGCATCAGCAGCAAATTGGCTTCTGCTGAGCTGCTGGTGGTGCTCTAAGGAAGGAATAGCTGGCACACAGAGTGTAAGGACACAGCAGTTGCTACTCTGTGGGCACTTACTTTTGCACAATTGGTCTAAAGAGTTCTTTCATATGAACCAGCACAGGTGCTCAGTGTAAGATGCAATCAAATTGCTAATGCAGTGCTAGCAAGCCTTGTCTTTGACCTCATAGAATCATAGAATGGTTTGAGTTGGCAGGGACCAACAACTGAGGAATGGCTGAGAGAGCTGGGGTTGTTTAGCCTGGAGAAGAGGAGGCTGAGGGGAGACCTCATTGCTCTCTATAACTACCTGAAAGGTGGTTGTAGAGAGGAGGGTGCTGGCCTCTTCTCCCAAGTGACAGGGGACAGGACAAGAGGGAATGGCCTCAAGCTCCACCAGGGGAGGATCAGGCTGAACATTAGGAAAAAATTTTTCACAGAAAGGGTCATTGGGCACTGGAACAGGCTGCCCAGGGAGGTGGTTGAGTTACCTTCCCTGGAGGTGTTTAAGGCATGGGTGGACGAGGTACTAAGGGGCATGGTTTAGTGTTTGATAGGAATGGTTGGACTTGATGATCTGGTGGGTCTCTTCCAACCTGATTATTCTATGATTCTATGACCATAAACATAATCTAGTTCCAACTCCCCTGCCATAGGCAGGGACACCTCCTACCAGATCAGGCTACTCAAAGCCTCATTCAACCTGGCTTTGAACACTTCCAGGAATGGGGTATCCACAACTTCCCTGGGCAACCTGTTCCAGTGCATCACAACCCTCACTGTGAAGAATTTCCTCCTTGTATCTGGTCTAAATCTTGCCCTGTCCAATTTATAGCCATTCTCCGTAGTCCTATCACTACATGCCTTTGTAGAAAGTCCCCCTCCAGCTTTCTCGTAGGCCCCCTTAAGGTACTGGAGGTTTGCTATAGTGTCTTCTCGGAGAGCTCCAGCTCTCTGATCATCTTTGTAGCCTTCCTCTGGACGTTCCAACATTTCCATATTCTTACACTCAGGATTCCAGAACTGGACACAATACTCCAGATGGAGTCTCACAAGACCAGAGTAGAGGGGCAGAATCACCTCCCCCAACCTGCTGGCCATGCTTCTTTTGATGCAGCCCAGGATACGTTTGGCCCCTTGAAGGGCTGTGAGCGTGCATTGCCAGCTCATGTCAAGCTTCTCAGCAACCAGCACCCCCAAGTTCTTCTCTGCAGGGCAGCTCTCAATCACATCATCCCCCATCTGTACTGAAAACGAGGATTGTCCCAACCCAGGTGTAGGACCTTGTACTTGACCTTGTTGAACCTCATGAGATTCACACAGGCCCACTTCTCCAGCTTCTCCAGGTCCCTCTGGATGACATCCCATCTTTCTGGTATGGCAGCTGCAACACTCAGCTTGGTGTCATCTGCAAACTTGCTAAGGGTGCACTCAATCTTGCTGTCAATATAATTGATGAAGATATTAAACAGCACTGGTCTCCATCTGGACTTTGAGCCATTGACCACCACTCACTTAATATGACCACCCAACCAATTTCTTATCTACTGTACTGTCTACCCATCAAATCCATATCTCTCCAATTTAGAGAGAAGGATGTTGTGGGGGACCATGTCAAAGGCTTTACAGAAATCCAGAGAGATCACATCTGTTGGTTTACCCGTGTCCACTGCTGCAGTTACTCCATCATAAAAAGCCAGTAATTTGGTCATACAGAACTTGTCCCTGGTGAAGCCATGATGGCTGCCATTAGTCACCTCCATGTCCTCCATTTGCTTTAGCACAGCTTCTAGGAGGATCTGTTCCATGATCTTCCCAGGCACGGAGGTGAGACTGACAGATTGGTGGTTCCCAGGATCATCTCTTCTACCCTTTTAAAAAATTGGGACAATGTTATCCTTCCAGTCACCAGTCTCCTGACTGTCATGACTTTTCAAATATCATGGAGAGTGGCTTGGCAACCACATCAGCCAATTTCCGTCAGGATTCTGGGATGCATCTCATCAGGTCCCATGGACCTATATATGTTCAGGTTCCTCAGGTCATCATGAACCTGATCCTCCCCTATAGTGGGAGGAGCTTTACCATCACTGGTTCTTACCTTGTTGTCACATGACTAGGGGAAGAGTGGCTAGAAAGTTGCCTGGAGGAGAAGGACCTGGGAATGTTGATTGACAGCTGACTGAACATGAGCCAGCAGTGTGCCCAGGTGCCCAAGAAGGCCAATGGCATCTTGGCTTGTATCAGAAATGATGTGGCCAGCAGGTCCAGGGAGGTTATTCTCCCTCTGTATTTGGCACTGGTGAGACCGCACCTCAAATACTGTGTTCAGTTCTGGGCCCCTCACCACAAGAAGGATGTTGAGGCTCTGGAGTGTGTCCAGAGAAGAGCAATGAAGTTGGTGAAGGGGCTGGAGAACAGGCCTTATGAAAAGCAGCTGAGAGAGCTGGGGTTGTTTAGCCTGGAGAAGAGGAGGCTGAGGGGAGACCTTATTGCTCTTTACAACTACCTAAAAGGAGATTGTAGAGAGAGTGTGCTGCCCTCTTCTCCCAAGTGACAGGGGACAGGACAAGAGGGAATGGCCTCAGTCTGTACCAGGGGATGTTCAGACTAGATATGAGAAAGAAATTTTTCACGGAAAGGGTCGTGGGGCGCTGGAACAAGCTGCCCAGGGTGGTGGTTGAGTCACCATCCCTGGAGGTGTTTAAGGCATGGGTGGACAAGGTGCTGAGGGGCATGGTTTAGTGGCAGATAGGAATGGTTGGACTTAATGATCCAAGAGGTCTTTTCCAACCTGGTGATTCTATGATTCTATGACACAGGAGGAGTGAGGAGAGTGGTTGTAAGTGAAGACTGAGGCAAACAAGTTGTTCAGTACCTCAGCCTTCTCTTCATCTGTTGATACGAGGTCACTGTTTTCATTCATCAGTGTCTGTACGCTCTTTTTAACCTTCCTTTTCTGATTGACATACCTGTAAAAGCCCTTCTTGTTAGTCTTCACTTCCCTTGCCAAGTTCAGCTCCAGCTGCACCTTGGCATTCCTGACCACATCCATACACAACTAGTCAGTGTCCTTATACTCTTCCCAGGTTCCCTGTCCTTGCTTGCTCTGCCTGTGCAGTTCTGTCTTGCTCTTCAGTTTGACCAGCAGTTCTCAACTGAGCCACACTGGTCTCTTCACTTCCCTCCCTGATTTCCTGCATCTGGGGACTGAGTGCTCTTGTGCTTTATGGAAAGCATCCTTAAATATTTGCCAGCTCTGTTCTGCTCCGTCGTCCCTTAGAACCATATCCCAGTGGGTCCTACTGACCAACTCCTTGAAGAGATGGAAGTCTGGTTTTCTGAAATTCTGGATCCTGAATATACTCCTCGCCTGTCCTGTATCCCTCAGGACCTTAAACTCCACCGGTGTGTGATCACTGCAGCCTAGGCTGCCTCCAATATCCATGTCATATCAACAATTTTTTAAAAACATATCAATAGAAGTGTCTCACAGATGCTGAAAAGTAAAACATAGAGGCTATGTCACACAAGTAGGAGGTCTCCCAATGACTTTGCTGCCTTCCTCTACAATCTAGATCTCTTCTGAGTCTAATATAGAAAATGAGTCATGGTGTCCCTGAAGGAAAATAATTTCCAAGAGGGTTTGTGAATTTTCTTGCCTTGAATTTGCTCTTTCCCTTGCTCTGTGACAACATGTGGTTACAGGGGTCTAAGAATTTTGAGAAATTAGTTTGTCACTGCAGTCCTAATTTGTATGTTCTTATAGTGTCAGAGGACTTTTGAAGGGTGCCGCTAGACATGCTTGCCAATTTAATTTTACCCAGAGCACGCACAGGCCTATGTGATACAAAGGGTGTGCAAGCCCAACAAGGCCACATGAAACAAGAGTTGTGCTATGTTGAGGCACGCTGGCTACACCTACTGAATGAAACATGCTCAATCATTTCCTGAGAAAGCCTAGTGAGTTAAATCAGGCTAGTAGCATATCCCAGTTATGTGCATCTTTGCTTCTCTTGTGTTATTGGTCATTAAAATAACTACCAATTATTACCTCAGCTTCCAGAATTGTGCATGTAAATCAATGCTATGTTGGTATCATAGCATCCGCATGGAAGCTGGCGTAGTATTGTATCTAAGGCTGCAAAACAGTTTTTGCTCCAAGTTCAGTGTTTTCTCTTGCCTCTGAGTTTCTGAAAGGTTCTACTTTCTAGGCAGAAATTTTCCATCACTGAGCTCAGTCAATGGCGTCTGGGAGAAAGTCTGAGGAAAATGCATTTGACCATTCTGTGAAAGTGGAAAACAAAACAAAACTACTCTGTAAAATTATTTAGAAATATGTTAACTTGCACACGCAGTGAGGAGGGGCCAGGGAGAAAGGAGCAGAAAACACAGCTGTGCTTCAATTAAGAAGCTGATTAGAATTTAGAATATTTTAAGGGCATGTTTCTCCTTTCACTTCTACTAGATTTACCCTGATATTTCTCTCTGGATTGCACTTTTCGCTTATATCGATCCAGGTGACAATAGAATGAGATACTATTTACCACAGCATGAGAATTGTCTTGTGGCAGGTACTGTGAATGTCAATGTGTTGTTACTTAGAGGAACGTGAATATCATCGCTGCGTAAGAAACACGTATGTCCCTACCCTGGCCTGTGTCATGAGGCATAGAAGGTGCTGTGGTTCATGACATCTTAGATGTGCTGAACAAACTATCCAGTTCCAAGTTTCATTGAGAATCTGGAAATCCAGAGAAGACATGAAAAAGAAAATTAATTCCTCTTGGGTGAATTAAAGCTAATGCAGATCTCTCACATGTAACTATGATAAAGTAGATATTATTTGGTGCCTACTCCCTGTGTTGACATTTTATGCATATGCTTATGTTATTGCTGGGCAACGGTGGACGTAAGAGACAAATAGATGTTCCTATAGAATAATAGTATTTTGTTCATATTTCTACAAATCTCAATAATAGGTACACACATCCCCTTCTTTTTATCTGTATCTGACTGAGCAAAAAAATGTAGTATTCAGGTGGCCTTAAACATAAGGGATGAGTTTCGCACCCTTTTGTTTTGGTCGTGATGTCTCTCAAGTTGCCCAAAAACCAAGGCTGGTGAGTGGCCATGGTGTAGTCATTTGCTGCAATGCAGTGTACACTGTGGATCTGGTCTCCAGTGAAACTTGACAGGATAATGCTAATGGATTGCATCAGCTAGAAGTCTGGCTTGCTGCCGTATTTGGGAACTGTGGTGACGGAGATGACTAATGTGTTGCAGTGTTTCTCAAGCTTTGAGGCTGAACATCCTGAGGAAACTCTGATCTCAGAGCAAACTTGAAGGAAGTGCCTTGTATATGTTGTGGGAGAGGAAGGCTAGGAGGATGGATGAGAAGGAAAGGATTTTTAGGGGATTTCTAATGCTCAGGACTTGGCAAAACCAGATCTTGGGATGAGCTCACATTAATAAAGAGAGCTTGTTTTGCTGAGTCTAGAGAAAAACTGACTTAGTGAGAAAGACATGAAAAAGCTCTTGTGTTAAAAGCTTTAAGATGGGCTAGAAGTTTTTATTAACAAAAAAAAATTAAAATATGAAAAGGAAAAAAAAAGGAAAAAACAGGTAGAAGTTCATATTTCCAGATCTATCTTTGGATGAGAATTGTGTCATGAAATCACTCTGTGGAGCTAACCCTTACAATGAGGGTCCGGGCTCAGACCCTAGCGCTTGGCTGAGCTCTCTTCTCCTATGAACATATAGAACAGACCAGTGGAACTCCTTGGTTCATTTGGCTGCTTTGGAGTTACCAGCATGGTTACTTCTCTGTGATGGGGAGACCAGGAGGGTAAAGGAATAGCACTTGGTGTGCCTGGGGCAGAGAAATTGCTGGGGCCAGTGAAAGTGAATTAGGCAAACTAATTTTACTGTCCTCCATCATGTACTTCTTTAAGAACATCAACCAACTTACCTCCCAAGGAGTTCAAGTATGGAAATGTTGAGAAATGCTGTAGGTCAGGACAATGAAGATATGATGGGAAAGACATGGAGGGCAAGCTTCATCATGACCTAGCACATTAACTGATCATAGTAGACACTGTGAGTAGCTCAAAGCACAATTGTTAGACCCCCGACTTATGTGAGCAGAATGTCACTAATGCTATGTTTTTATCTGGAAAGCTTAAACGTGGGAGCCCTCCTGTGGTAGTTCTTCAGAAGTATGCTTTCCAGAGGATAAAACAGTAACCAGAAATGTGTTGAAGTCCACATAGAGAACAACATAGTTACAAAAGAAACTTGATTTGTGTGGTAGATACTAGGGTTAGGGTATATACAGCTACTAAATGTTAACAGGCAAGCGAACTATCTGTTGCTTTCACTGGGCAGATCACAAAATTTAACCTGACCAGCCCTGTCACAAAAAGCAAATAAAGCTTAGTCTTGAAGATTGGAGCAATTTGCACCTGTGTGAGTCTCAAATGCTGACTGCAAGCACAGAGCCACTGCTCCTGTTTATTTTAAAGGTTTGAGGGTAAAGCCTATTCTCTGCGCACCCAGATAGTCAAGGTGAACCAGCCACCAGAAGAAGGCTGAATGCTATAGAATCATACATAGAATTGTCATTTTGTTCATGTTGGAAAAGATCTCTGAGATCATCAAGTCCAATTGTAGACCTAAGATCACTAAGTCCACCACTAAACCATGTCCCTAGGCATCACGTCTACACGTCTTTTAAATACCTCCAGGGATGGTGAATCAACCACTTCCCTGGGCAGCCTGTTCCAGTGCTTGATAACCGTTTCAGTGAAGAAAATTTTCCTAATATCGAATCTAAACCTCCCCTGGTGCAGCTTGAGGCCACTTCCTCTTGTCCTATCACTTGTTACTTGAGAGAAGAGTAACCCACCTCGCTACAATCTCCTTTCAGGTAGTTGTAGAGAGCAACAAGGTCTCCTCACATCCTACTTTTCTCCAGACTAATCAATCCCAGTTCCCTCAGCTGTTCCTCATAAGACTTGTGCTCTAGATCCTTCACCAGTTTCTTTATCCTTCTCTGCACATGCTCCAGCACCTCAATGTCTTTCTTGTAGTGAGGGGCCCAAAACTAAGCACGGTACAGGAGATGTGGCCTCACCAGTGCTGAGTGCAGGGGGAGTTACTCTGTGTGAAGTTACCCTTGGACAGAAGTCTGGCCTAAGGCTGATGTTTGACTTACAGTACTTGTTTGAAACCTCTTAGAGAGCCAGAGGGCCTGAAGCCATCCCGCTCTGCTGGTGGTGAATTTGCAGATCAAGCTGAGAATTGATAAGAGAGCACACAGGGCAAGAGCCACCAGCAGTGATCCTGCTGTTTGGCAGCTCTCTCCCTCTGAGTGTCAACTCAGAAACTGAAAAATGGGGCATGTATGGTCACACATGACAAAGGACCGCAGATATAGATAAAGTAAAACTCTCTTTGGGGCTCAGAGATTGCCAGCCACCCACACACACAGTTCACTCAGTTCTCACTGGATTTACAGCTGGGATGATTCTTATTATAAGTTTGCTTATTTGCTTATTATTATACTAAGTTGGGTGGAAGCGTGGATCTGATGGAGGAGAGGGAGGCTCTGCAAAGGGATCTGAACAGGCTGGACTGCTGGGCTGAGACCAATGGCATGAGGTTTAACAAGGCCAAATGTTGGGTCCTGCACTTGGAGCGCAACAACCCTATGCAGTGCTACAGACTAGGAGAAGTCTGGCTGGAAAACTGCCCTGAGGAGAAGGACCTGGGGTGTTGGTTTACAGCCAACTGAACATGAGCCAGCAGTGTGCCCAGGTGGCCAAGAAGGCCAATGGCATCTTGGCTTGTACCAGAAATGGCATGGCCAGCGGGTTCAGAGAGGTTATTCTCCCTCTGTACTCGGCACTGGTGAGACTGCTACTCAAATCCTGTGTTCAGTTCTGGGCCCCTCACCACAAGAAGGATGTTGAGGCTCTGGAGTGAGTCCAGAGAAGAGCAACGAAGCTGGTGAAGGGGCTGGAGAACAAGTCTTACAAGGAGCGGTTGAGAGAGCTGGGGCTGTTTAGCCTGGAGAAGAGGAGGCTGAGGGGAGACCTCATTGCTCTCTATAACTACCTGAAAGGTGGTTGTAGAGAGGAGGGTGCTGGCCTCTTCTCCCAAGTGACAGGGGACAGGACAAGAGGGAATAGCCTCAAGCTCCACCAGGGGAGGTTCAAGCTGAACATTAGGAAAAAATTTTTCACAGAAAGGGTCATTGGGCACTGGAACAGGCTGCCCAGGGAGGTGGTTGAGTCACCTTCCCTGGAGATGTTCAAGGCACAGGTGGACAAGGTGCTGAGGGGCATGGTTTAGTGATTGATAGGAATGGTTGACTCGATCCGATGGGTCTTTTCCAACCTGGTGATTCTATGTTTCTATGATTCTATGATTCTATGATTCAAGGTAGCAGCATCCAAAAGACTGAACCTCAGTGTAATTACTGTGTAAGAGGTTATGTCTAGAAATTGTAATGTGAAGGACCTGCTTTTATCTTAGGCGTTTGAAATATGAACAAGGTGATGACACTTTAAGTGAACAATGATCTTCATGGAACAAAGCTGCATAGTAGCATAAGTGGGTTGAAACCTGTTGATCACTCACCTTTTTACTAAAGGAATGTACTTTCTGTTGTCTATTATAGCTTTTTCAATGCACCCATTTTATGGCTAAGGCTAACATCCTGGCGTTTCTCATGTGTCTTCATGGTAGAGAGGTTCAATATGACATATTTAGATCTGGTTGGGTTTTTTTAACAGAAGTTGCTATGTCCTAGCATTTGAAAGAAATTTTAAGAGAAATATTTTTATGGATAAGACAATATTTTATGTGCACTTACGAAGACTAAGGAGAAAACCTATGGACACTTGCTGAAGTAATTTTAAGGCCAAGAGAAGAATGTGTAGAAGACTGGCTATCTCTAAAGTGCTGAAACAATGGCGATTCATAACATTTCCCCTCTGGGAATGCCATCTCTGAAATATATATTTAGAAGTTCCCAGGTCTTATAAAACAGGAGGTTTTAAAATTATTTTGCATGCTAAGATAAAAAAGTCAGAATACTAGTTCTTTTAAAAATTATTAAAATTCTTGAATATTTTTTTTTTGCTTGGGTTAACAGGCCTTCCAGCAGCTTGACTCCCTTGGGCCAGTCTGATGGCTAGCAAGGTAGGATGCTTGAAGAAAGGGATCAGGCACATCTGATTAAATCAGTATATTCCTAGTCAAGTCCCTATTATCCAGCATTATGCTAGTATTTGGTGATCACATCTATATGTGGACCAATGAATTATCTCAGAAGGCCACAGCAAGCCACTTAAATGGCTGTCTAACTCTAGCCATGTGCGAAGTGTGATGGCAATGGGAATAGAGGGAGGATTTAAACTGAAGGTTCAAACGTTTTGATTGAGAGTCAAGTTGTAATCTTCTATTTAATATGGTAATATAGGACCTTCTTACATTTCAGGACTATAGGCTCTTATTGTGATAAATCAAGTTTTTGTCCATATTCTTTGTGATATTATTAGCCATAATGATCTTCTGCAAGCTGCAGCTGCAGAAGCTGAAGGCATCTTGCACACCTGGATGATGCTGTGTTCCCTTACTCACACCCAGAACACCTGAGCCCATCAGACGAATTAATAGAGGTCATAACTTTGGGGTGAAGCAGTAATTGCTGACAATTAAGTAGAACCATTTCTTTGATCTTAGGTGCTGTACTAAAGGATATACAATTTAATTCAGCTATAAAGACATGTTTTGGAAGATATTTTAATCTCGCTGCATTAATGAATTTGCATCTTAGGTAAAGCTAATTGTGAAAACTGTGAAGGTTTTTGTGGATAAATACATGCACAAAGATATATGTACGGATACATAAATAAAAATCCCTTTAATTCTGTTCTCTTTTAATTATATCTCAATGTTTCTTCCTTCATGTTTTCCTTGTTCTTATGCATTGAAACCTGGAAGACAAGTTCATGGAGACCACATGAGGGTAATCCAGGGATTACTGACGTTTCACAATGAGAGGCTTCAGAGAAATTTAACTAATGTTTAAATGTCCACTGCTGAGGAATGAATCTGACCCATAGTGAACTAATATGGTAAGTCTTGGTATTTTGAGACTGGCAATAGCTGGCAAGTAAATAATCACCTACTATACAAGCCCAGGACATTTTTTTCCAAAGTTTCACAGGGTTTCCTATTCTGAATTCACATATGCTAATAACACAATTACACATCTTGTTTGTTGCCACAGCCTAATAATAAAATATAATTTTTACTCTCCTAACAGAGAGGAGGAAATAGAAATATTTTTATAAATATGAATATTGATTATGCAGATCTAGATTTACAAAATTAGGGCTTATGATGCTGTTCTGTAAGGACAATTTCCCATCACAAAAATAGCTGTAAACTAAAGTTGAAGACTGGGATGTGCTATAATATCATGACAATGTAGGAAATCCTTTGAGGACACTGATGATTCTGAAGGGATGTGGCATAAGTTCTACCAGGACTGGTCCCAGTTCCCTTGTTCAGGCAAAATTCTTTCTAGAAAGGATTTTTGCCATACGTGCTGCTTTTAAAAGACTTCTATGTGTCAAGTTTTTATTATTTCAAAATGAAAATGAAATTAAATTAAGAAACGACAATGCCAAGGCTAAGCGTAAGCCAGTTTTACCTTCTGTGCAATATGTTTTAGTGACTGATATTTGATAAATGCTTTTTCTGATTTATACAATATCACCTTTCACAGTTAGCTCTAAAATCAAGTTTTGCATTATAATTTTATCAGGGAATAATTGCACTGTTGGCATAACTGTGATCAGACACAACCTCATTAACTGCAGAATAAAACTATTAAAAGACTTCTGGATTCCAAGAGAAGAAGACCTGTTGCTTATGCAAGTATCTTCAATAATATTTACTCAGAAATGTACATACTGGCAAAGAAAAATGTAAGATATTTTTATTTCCACAAGTTTGTCCCCACATGAAAGTCCTTCTTTAATTACTTGATACAGCTATCTCCCTGCCAATAATGGGGAGGAGTGCAGGGAAGGGGAGGGAGAGGAGGGAGAGCTATTTTGAGAAACAAGAATAAGTTTTCATAGCTCTTTTCCTATTGTTGTTTTGCTGTGATTTTGCTGTGATTTGAGAGATTCCAAGGTAGCAACATGTCTTTGCCATTCTTCAAAAGGTTAGTATTGAGCATGTATGAATGGCAAGTCCTGTTGCTGCAGGAAAGAGGCATCTTGCCCTGGCTATAGCGTTGTCCTTCCTTCTCTTTCTTTGCCATTTTGTGCTCATTGAGACTTCAGAAAGCTCAATGGTCTTTCTCCTACAGTCTGTGCTAAATTACCAAGGCTGAACAGATACTGTGAAGCCCCTTAGTGATGCTGTAATTGGAAAATTCGGGAGACTCTTGGATCTTTTTCAGTTTCAGTAATGGGCTGTTCCCTTTAACGTGGTTCTGACAGGCTGCATATTGCTTCTCTTTGTACAACCTGTACTTTTAGAAGTAGCAAGGTATTTGTGGTTGTCTGGCAAAGGGCTCTCAAAATCCCAGCCAGAATGTAAACAAAACACAGTTCTTCAATAAAAATCAATAAATATTGGCCAATATAAATCTGCAAAAATTAGACTGTGCCATGCAACATAAAAGCTTGTGAACTGCTGAAATGCCTCACCTCGAATCTTTTTCAAAAGCACCAGAAAAAGTACAGCCTAATGTGTACAAATACACAGAGATGTGTTGGGATGGTACATAGAGGCCAGTTAGTGTATTTGCTCTTTATTTTATGGAGTAACTTTTAAACCTGTCTGTGCATTTAGAAGATGAAGTCTCTAAACTCAAATCCTATTGTCAACAGTGTTTTCTTTGGAAAATAAACTGCCTTGGCTGAATTTGGAGCTGCTCCCAAATTCAGGTTAGTTATCACTTCCTGGTGAATGGTAGTACAAGATTTAGACCAGCAGACATAAACATTAGCATCTGTGTCCATAGACAGAAGGTACTCATATTAACACTGGGTGGACATTACTCAAAGAATTGTGTAGGCCACTTAAATACTAGAATGCACCGTCCTTTATTTAAACAGCACTGAAAGATGTCTCATCTGAAAATTCCAGCTGGTCTGTAGAGTAGTGCTGCTCTAATGGCATTTGCCTAGGTCCAGACTAAAAGTATATTTTGCCCAGATGCCATAGAGACGTTATAAATGTGATATATCCAAAATTGCTATGGGAAAGCTTGCACTTCTGAGCACATTCTTATTTTTTTAAGGAGCAACTTGTGGTGCACAGGTAAGGTCCCCAGCTGCAAAGCTGGTATGCGAAGGTATGCGAAGACAGGCAGAGCATTAGATGACACTGTCTTTCCTTCTGAGGAAACTTTAACAGCAACTACTGGATACTGATAGGATTACCCATCTAATGCTGCTGAGATCTAGCTGAGTAGCTTTGATTGTCAAGCAGAAGGGTGACTGGGCCAGTGTCACTGCTGAAATGACCAGTGACCCAAGTCACTGCTGAAAAAGGTATGAAAGGAGTAATTTCTGTACACAGGGAACTGCTAAGTTAGATGTACTGGGTGTGGGTGTGGGGATGTGTGTCTGTGTCTGTGAGCATCAGCTGTCAGAGAATAAAAAGATCTCCCTTCAAGTATCACTTGCATGTCCTTGACAGCAGCATCCTCACAATATGCATAACTTATACAACTACTGTCTTGCAATACTGCTTGTACTTCTGTTCACATCTTTCCCACCATGCTCACAATATCACTGTCTGTGAGGCACAGGATGTGGGGTCTGTGGCAGAGAGGGGAAATGTGGAAATGTAGTGGAGAGATAGGCATAAGTTCCTAGATGCATGGAGGGAGGACAGAGCAAGCTTCCTGAGGGGGAGTTTTGCTTGTATCAGGCAGAATGGATGAAAATTTGGATCTGACCTCCATGGCCATTGGGGCCTTTTGAAGTACTGTGCATCTTTTCTCCTTTACTTATTATGTACACCATCCTATGGATCTTCTTTATGGCTGAGTTTTATAGGAATCATAGAATCATAGAATCATAGAATATTAGAATGGTTTGGGTTGGAAGGGACCTTAAAGATTGCCCAGTTCCAACCCCCATGTCTCACTGGATCAGTTTTCTCAAGGCCTCATCCAACCTGGCCTTGAACAGTTCCAGAGAGAAGGCATCCACAACTTCCCTGGGCAACCTGTGCCAGTCTTTCACCACCCTCATCATGAAGAATTTCTTCCTAATGTGAAGTCTAAATCTTCCCCCTCCATCTTAAAGCCATTAAAAAAAAAAAAAGCTGCACAGGAGGAATGCCTGTGATACTGTGATATCTGGCCATCACAGGATAGCCTTCTAGTTCTCATGACAGAAAGATCTAAACCACAGTACATATGTAAAGAAACCATGGAGAACAGGTTTTTTTTCAGCCTGGAAAATAGATAATGGGAAACAGGTGGAGGTTCTACAGGGCAAATGCCTGTCTGATACTGGCAGAAAAAGAGGTAGTTCAGAAATTACTATTTGCTGTTTCTCATAGTGCAAGCTGCAGGGAACACTCAAGGAAATTAGCAGGCCCAAGGGCCAAACCAAATAGAAGGAAATGCTCATTTGCAAAGAACATGAATTGTAGAATGCATTGACACAGAATGTTGTGAAGCCTAAATATACAATTTAAAAGGAAACTAGGTAAGTTCATGGAGAATAGGTGCCTAAAGAGTAATTTAATTGGCATGCTTGAGCTTTAATCTTGTACTGAGGAAGTACTTAACATGCCTCCTCTCCCAGACTGCAAAAGTTTGGCAGGATAAAGATTATCTCCATCCTTGCTCTGGTCTAAGAATTTTTTTCCAAAGCATTAACTATGAGGCATTGTCAGAAACAGGACAGTGGATTAGCTGGACCTTTGGTTTCAGTGTAACTGTTCTCTTTCAAGGCACAGTAGGCTGTGGCTGGACACAGTGGCTAGAAGCATTTGTACAGGAGAGGCCATGTGGTGACTAATAAGGGAGAAATCAAGGTCTGTGCTTTCAGGTCAGGACATCGTCTATGAAGCATTTCTAGCCTCGCTACTGATCTGGTGCTAAGGGGTCTGCTAGAGTGAAAGGCAGGCAGTGGTGCAGCAGGAAAATCAAAGCTGGATTCCAGGTCTCCAAACATAAAATAGGCAGCTAATTCACATTAACATCAAAATGAAATAATTAAACTACTAAGTGCTATAACCCATATCTGGGCTCTAATGCCTATTATTTGCATTTCCTTAACCATATTTAACTCTTTGTTACTACCGTATAGTAAAAGAAATAAAAATAACAATATTATTTAAAAAATATAAATATTTATTCCCTCTTTTTTTCTTATTCCATTTATAACCAAGCAGATGTTTTCTCTATTTTTTTAAGGAAGAATCCACTTGTAAGAATGATTTGAGCAGATGTTTTGCTATACTTCTACATAGCCAGATTATTGTCCCTTACTCACAACTTCCTCATTAATTTAATGCAGCAGGGATGATACAATGGAGGACACAAAGGTAAAAATAAAGTGTAATGTCGTCTCTGCTAATGATTTTCACTCATCTATTTGTGTTTTGATATTCAAGTCAAAGATGGGACAAGCTAGTATCCTAGAAATGTTTTAGCTCCATTTATCATGTCTTACAGGAATTTGAGAAGTTGTCACATTTATTCTGTATTCCCAGACACGCTGGAGGTGGATCAGAATTATTCTAGGTAAGCTAATGGATGTCTGGTATACCCCTTCGATCAGACAAACCAACACACATGGAGTAGGGACCGCTCATCAAAACATGCTGTGATGTACCTCATAATTTTCAAGGCAGAAATGCCTTGAATACTTTTCAGTGCCTTGAGAACGGAATAAAGGGGAAGGGATCAGAGGAATGATCAATTCTGTGGGGACCTGCAGGAGGGATTAGTCGAATTACTGTTGGCTCCATTCTGAGGTGGTAAATAAAACAGCAGGTCATCCACATATTGTTCTCAGTTAGCTGAATTTCTCCACATTGCACACTCTCTTATGACTTGCTGTGTCTGCCAGCTGTTGATGTTACGGTTTCAGATTCTGTGGGAGAGAGATCTCTATTCATATTCCATTGTATGTCCTTCCTTAAGTTTAACATGCTCCCAAATGATTTTCCATCCAGTAAACAAACCACTACTTCATGTGCTAAAATGCCTTTCAAGAGAAAAGAAGCAGTTATCAGATGTTAGCATTTAGTCTATATAGTCGAAGACTTCAAGGGTTTTACATGCAAATAATAATAAATGCAATCTGGGAAAGGATAAAATGGGACTGAAACAAGCTAGGAAACATTTCAGAGGCAAATGAAGACATTGATTAGTATATTTTCAAATCATTCCCCTAGTGTGACTGGTTGAAAGTATTAAAATTCACTGTAAACATTTTCACTGTTTCATTCCTGCTTCAACACAGCATACATCAACTTTCAGAAGTTCTAAAGATGGTTCAAGAGCTCCAGGTTATATCCTCAGCTATGGAGTCTGAACATTTAGATTGAATCAATGAGGTACAGCCATAGAAACCAGACGAATAACTGGTCCACCATATAATAGACTAGGAATGTCTAATGAAGTGCTAAAATAAGTTCTAGTGACATCTCACTAAACAACATCCAGTGATGTGGATTTTCAATGATAGAGCTCAACCCCATTCCTCACAACTGTTGTTCTGTATTTTCCCCTTAAGGTGCTCTATGCTGACATGAGAAGACTTTAGCTCTTTGTTGCACACAGAAGTGATAAACTGCTTTCACCATCACTGGTCATGAAATGACCATGGATGATGAAGTGTTGGTCTGACTCTCTTTGTTTTATGATATGCTAAAAATATTTTCACAATTAATCAGATCACAAGGCTGAGATAGTTACATAGATATAAAAGTTTGAGTAATTCCACCAGGCCTACATGTATTTTTGATGTCTAGACACCCTCATTTATCATAACAGTAGCAGCAAGAGCAGTGAATGCAAAGAGGAGGAAATTTAAGACTCCCGTGAGCAGTAAGAACTGTGAGTGATCTAGTATGTGGCAGTTCTCCTACTGAGTAGAAAGACACTAAAAAATATTTCGTAAGGAAGAATCGCAGCTAGCTCCTCTTTCAGGAGGAAACTGCAGCTTGGAGGAGACTTGTACTTCAGGAGAGATTGCATTTTGCAAAGATCATCCCTGAGCAAACACCTTGCGCCTCAGAAACTGATGCAAATAGTCTTTGAGGAAGATTCGAGGTTGTGTTAGATGACCTTTTAAGGTCCCTTCCAAATCAAACCATTCTAAGATAACTGTTAATGCAGAAGGGGTTGACAGTAAGCTGCCCCCACAGTTTTTCCACCAAGCATTAAGAGAAAGAGAGACTTAAAAGTGGCATGTATTGCTCAGAGGGGTACATTTATTTGTTATTTTTGGTATGTTGTTCTGCTTTTTTCTATTTTGCCTCCAGGTATTATTTTTAAGATTTTTTTTTTTTTCAAAAATATATGAATCAGTGAGTTTCATCAAATTATTTAAAGTTTTGAGTGAAGCTGAGAAGCTGTTTGCTAATGATTGTTACAATGAGCCCTTGATAGCATGCAAGCTTGTTAGAATGATTACATATGAACTCCATATCTGTTTATTTTTATCAATGCATAAAATCACTTGCATAAACTTCCCCATCCATACGTATATCTAAATCACAGAATTACAGAACTATTGAGATACCTCTGGAGATCATCAGACCAACATCCAGCTCAAAGCAAGGTCAGCTGGACCAGGTTGCCCAAGAATGTGCTGAGTGATGTGTTGAGTATTTCCAAGGATGAAGACTCCATAAGCTCTCTGAGAAATCTGTGCCAGTGCTCAACCACTCCCACGGTAAAAACATCTTATGTTTAAATTGATTTTTATTTTCATACCGCAATTCATGCTCATCACTGGACACCCCTAAGAAGAGTCTAGTTCCATCTCTTTTAATTGCCCTATTCACTCATTTATACATATTGACAAGATTCTCCTGAGGCTGCTCTTGTTAGGTCAAACAATCCCAAGCCTCTCCTTGTATGACAGATACTCCGGTCTCCTAATTAACTTTTGGGCCCTCTATTAGACTTGCTTTAAGACATCCATGTTTCTTTTGTGACTGGGACCCAAGCATTGTGCAGAGCACTCTAGATGTAGCTCCCCCAGTGCTGTGTAGAGTGGATAGATCACCTCCCTCAACCTGCTGGCAATGCTACTCCCGAGGCAGCCCAGGACATTGTTGCTCTCCCTTGCTGCAAGTACACATTCCCAGCTCATGTTCAACTCATCAAGCATGAAGCTGGTGAAGGATGTAAAGAACAAGCATTATGAGGAGCAGCTAAGGAAACTGGGGTTGTTTAGTCTGGAGAAAAAGAGGCTGAGGGTAGGTCTTATCACTCACTACAACTACCTGAATGAATTTTGTAGCAAGGTGAGTATCAGTCTTTTCTCCCATCTAAATCTGCTCTGGTGCGATGAGAGGAAATGGCCTCAAGTTGCACCAGAGGAGCTTTATATTGGATACTAAGAAAAATTCTTCACCAAAAGGGTTGTCAAGCACTGGAACAGTGCCCAGGGAAGAGGAGATAGGTGTGGCACTTCAGGACATGGTTTAGTGGCAGACTTGGCCGCGTTAGGTTACCAACTGGACTAGATGATCCTAAGGGTCATTTCCAACCAGGAGAATTCCATGATTCTGTAACCCCCCAAGTCATTTTTGCAATTTGCTTTCCATTTGGTCAGTCCAAAGCCTGAACTGGTGCATGGAGTTATTCCTTCTCGGGTGCAGGACTTGAAACTTCCCTTTGTTAAACTTCATCAGATCATAGTCAGCCCATTTTTTCAGCCTGTTAAGGTACCTCTGGAAGTTAGCACAATAATCTGGTGCATCAGCCACTCCTCCTAGTTTGGCAACATCTGCAGATTTGTTGAGGATGTACTCTGCCCCATCACCCAGGCCATTAATAGAGATGTTAATCAGTATTGGACCCAGTATTAACCCTTGAGGTACACCACTAGTGACTGAACTTCAGGTAGACTTCGTGCTACTGACCAAAACTCTTTGAGCTCATTTGTTCATCAGTTTTTAATTCACTTCACTGTCCACTGCCCATGTATGTTTGCTGAGGAAATTGCACCATCTGCCAGGAATTATGCACCGTCAACAGCACTCAGCCCTAGTTTCCTGCTCAAAGAAAATGAGTCAACAGTCTACTGAGTAAATACTTGGTTTATTTATCTGACATGTGGAGCAGAAATCCCTGAGCAATTATACCATTACACTCTAAATTCCCCACCCCTCACACAACAGTTCTGACCCATAGTAATATCAGGGTCTGGAGTCCTCCCATTCTTCATTGGGTCCTTTCTGTTCTCCATGCTGTGTATGAAGATGTTAAGAAAGTAGTTTTCCTAGTGCTGATATCTTGGAATCATAGAATCATAGAATGGTTTGTGTTGGAAAAGGCCTTAAATATCATCCAGTTCCAAACCCCCTGCCATGACCTTATTAGCTCTGGATAGAAAGTGAAAATCAATGCTATTTGAAATCATTTTGTATAATTCCTCGAAGTAAGCCACAAATTTAATACAGCTTTTTCACAAAATGGGGACAAATACAGTCTGTAGTATTCCCAACTTCCATGAAGTTTCAGCTCCAAATCTGAGTGCTTCTTTGCTTTATGTCTTCTGCATCTTAAAGAAGACGTTATCTACTGATGCCCAGCAGAAGTGTTCAATTTAAGTTCATCTCCCCTGTAGTAAGCTGTAAGATATTTAGTATCACACTTCAAAGTTGAAAACACAAACTTCATGGACTTGGCTGTCTCAAAGAATATTCAATTAGCTACCTATCATACTAGTTAAAACACAAAGACAAATCCTGATGAAACGTCACCTAAAAGTACATGCTAGCTCCCAATCCTGGCCTGGGCAATTTCTTCTGCAGAAGCCAGGATAATGCATTTCTTTTATGTACCATGGAAATTGTAACTGATCTAAAAAATACTTGGGCTCATTAAGAACCTCATTACTAGTAGTTGGCTGGTATTAATAACAAGGGGCCACATTACGTGAATGCCTACTGCATTGCTTATACTCCACTCTTGTCCCCCTCTAGCCTGTTCTGTACTGGTAGAGCTGGAGCTGTTGCAAATGCAGACCCTTGATGTGATGTTGCATATCACATTTGTGTGGAGTTTTACGTGGGAGACATGGGACATAGCAGCTTTTGCTCTTAAGTTAATTCCTTTTGCTTAGGTGTTTGGAAGAGCTAGCAGTAGTGGTCATACCACATATAGCTAAGCAGTCTTCTATTTGTGTTCGTAGAAAGAAATTCCCTGTGTTTTCCTTGTGGTGCTCCATATGTCACACTTAAGTGATTCTGTGGGAGACCTGACCACCTCCACTTAATCTGGCTAAGTGAAGACAGACAGACCAGTCAGGCCCTGAACTCTGACCTCTGGATGATTGTAATCACTTCTTTTAAAGGCTGTGGGAGAAATTTGCTGTCTGGTGTGCACTGGTGACAATAATACTTTATCTGCCATAAAACCATCAGATTTCTTCGGCAAACTGAGTGCTTCTGGTGAATGTTAGAATCTAGATGCACACCTCTGCCCTGATGCATCTAGAAATGAAAGACAATTCCAAAACAAAAAGGTCTCTGAGGAAGAGGTACATTAACATTCAAAATAAACACAGATACAGGGATCTATTGTCTTTTTTCTGATTTTTTTTTTTGGTAGTTAACAGTAGCGCTGTTGTGTTGGCTCACCCAATACAATGCCTGGTTTTGTTTGGAAGAGACTGTAAAAATCTCTAGAGGAGCATATGGATTTCATTGGTTTTTGTGACATCTTTTTCTCTTCCTTCTTGCTCTGTTTCATATCATAGTCTTTTTCTCTTTCTTTTCCCCTCAAGTGCCATTCCTGGGCTATTAATTAATGACAGATGTACTTGTTTATGCAGATTATGACTATTATTTAACATTTATTATTTTTATAGCTCCTCATTACATTAGAATAATAGAAATATAGAACAGTTTGGGTTGGAAAGGACCTTAAAGATCATCCAGTTCCAATGCCCCTGAAATATGCAGGACTCTGATTGCCAGTGGCAAGGAAATACAGATCATTTTACTGAGATAAGGATAATTGAAGCAGAAAAGTGGCTTTACATCACATTATGTTCATTAAGCAGCATTTTGTTTACTCCTACTTCCTTGCTTGTCTGACAGGAGGTGCCAACCTTCAGCACAACTCCTTTGTGTTTGCCCTGACATTTCATTTCAGAACCATTTATCCCTTGCAAGGGGAAGGTTGTTTCTGGGTTACCTTTCCAGTGAAACTCCTGCTAAAACTGTGTTGAGAGAAGCTGGCACTTCTTACCTTTGGACTCTGTGTTAGGGCTCGTCTATTAGCACCCACAAAGGATGTGCAAATTTTCACTGATGTAATTGTGCTGGTTTTAATTCCAGAGTGTTTTACAAGTTGTTACTGAAAGGTATGGTGCTTATTATTCATGGTTTTCACCACCTGTTATATGATGGGGTACTGGAGGGGCTGTTATTTAAAAGCAGAGATACATCTGTCACTGAAGTTTCATTATCCATCTAGCATCTTTCAATTAATACTGAAGCTTGGCCATTTTATAACAAATGGTAAAAATGTCTGTTTAATGTATATCTGTTGCTGTACGAACACCCAAGTCAAATGTTTAGTATCTCTGCGGTACTAGGTTACACTATTTTTCTCATATTCCCAAAAGTATGCAGACAAAGAATAGAGCCTTCTAATTATGAGACTAAGGATTTCAAACTCACTTTTATACTCATACTTACGTTTCTTCCCATACTAGTTAGTAGCACAAGATTTTTTTTCTACCTAATGTCTGTAAACTTAACAGGAGAAGATAGTGCACTAAATGATGCTAGTAATTTCAATCAAAAAAAGCATCTTTTTGTTTTATTTTGACTCAAGGGCAATCTTAGCAGTCTCTCTCTAAAAGCAAGGTTCCATATGTGCCTATGTAGAAAAAATCTAGCATAATTCCATATACAAGTTTGCATACTATGATTGCTGGTCATGTAAGAGAGAGCACATGGGACTTCACATGTTGGCATGAGTAATAAGGTAAGCTGAGTCGTGGAGGTGAAGTCATAAAGGTTCACACCACATATATGCATGCATAGCAGGAGCTCAGTATAGAACTGCTGCAAGGAATCCCAAGTTTAGGTCTCTATCCCCCCTGCCCTGAAACTGCTGTCGATCAGGATCCTCTTGTGTTTTCCAGCCACTCCATAGCTCAGAGATAATGGTCATTTGAAAATATTCTCTTGGCTTTCCAGAGGTCTCAAGCCACTGAGTCAACACATTATAGTTACAGAGACATCAGGAAGCTCTGTTATCCCCAGGGAAAGGGCACTGAGGGGCATCTGTCTGACACCTCTGAGGTCTGGTATAGACCTGGCTGCATTCTCAGCATTGGAATTTATCATCTAACACATCTTCTGAGTGCCTACCTAACTGTCCAAAAGTCCTGTTCCTGTTGAAAGTCACCTACCTTTATGGAAAAGTAAGCTACAAAGTGTGCATGTAAAAAGTTAGCTCCCTCTGTTCCATTGGCATAATTTGGTGGGATGCACACTGTGTGTCGCATCATGAGGAAGAGGCTGCACAACCTCTTCTCTCTCCACCTATACCCATCAAACACATCAAATAAATTTTGACAGCTCAGTCTTGAACCCCAGATAAATCAAGAGTTGCCTTATATCTTCATTATCGTTTACTTAAGGTAAGCGCCTCCTTTTTTTTGTTTGGGGTTGGATTTTTTCCTTTGGTTTTGTTTCTGAAGCACCTATACCCTGAAACACTACATTTCATTCATCCTCTTGTGTCTACAGAACAAGCCACAGCTATCAGACAGGACTGTTCTGACATGCCCTGTGTGTTGCAAATATAGAGCCAGAAAGGGGAAAGATGTCCTTGTCTCCTTGACTGATGTGTTTGTTACATATAACTTAACTGGACCTCACTGCAAAAACTGACAAAGCCAGATGTGCTCATGATGGATGAGAGAGCTAGAAGGTTAGTGATCTGTCTGGGCTAGGACTGAGTTAACTAGACAAAAGGAGTTATTACTCTTCTCATCCTTCATTAGCATTTTCAAGGTAGACCTTCAGGGCCACGTGGTTAGGTGAATCCCTTGTATACACTATAGCTGTACTTCTCTATGCTGAATAAGGTGAGTTAACCCCTCTGATGCTTTAGGAAGAAACAGCTCTTCATACACGCACAGATATTCTTCTGCATTTACAATAGTACTGGGTTGCATCCTTGTGTGTGCAAAGGGACAGGTACTGTGGCTCAGATATATATCCTCCCCAAAAAGCTGTTTGGGAGCTTTAAGCACTGAGTCCTCTGTTATAAAATCTAAGAAAACAAGTCATGGTGCAGCTTAGTACACCTTGCTTTGAAAACATAACAAAATAAAACAGGAAATTAATCTCCCCAAAACAAAATGCATGAAGTAACTGAATTATGATAGGTTTTAAGGGAGGTGTACCCCATTCCACCACTATGAATAGCTGCTTTTGGTGAACTACATATCAGCAGTATAGGCACTTCAGTGTTCTGCTGAGCGAATGTGACTCTAAAAGGGGTTCAAGGAAAGAAAAAGAACAGAAGAAAATACTCGGAACCATTGTTTTGTGCCTTCTTGGAGTGGAGGTTAGGTGCTACTATTCTGTTTCAACAGCATTTTGCGCTGCTGTAATTGACTGTGCCAAGTAGATGGCAGCAAAGAATCCTTTGACGAGTTAAAAATAAAAGGAGAGAAACAGGCTGCCAAAGTATGGCAGGGTAATAACCTGAAACCAGTGTATAAAGGAAGGCACTGGTAACTGAGAACATTGTAGAACTGCTATGTAAGCACATCAGGCTGTGCAGTGCAGTGCTGTGCGATGATCTAAGTTTTCACATAGCAGAGTAAATTCAGTTAATTATATGTTTGTATCTCTTTGAAAATGGAAAGCAGTATGTAAGACTCTGTCACAGCAGCCAACTTTGGATCCACAAGGACAATCTTATTAGGCTTTATCTAGAACAGCGATTTTCAGATTTCTTTCAGTTTCAGTCCTCAACAATTTTTCGCTGCAGCTGTAAAATCCTGTAAGCTGAATTCAGATATACTGTGAAAAGTTTCACTGCTCTTGGGTACACCTTGCAGCACCCTTGGAAGTGTCAGTAGATTACAGGATGAGATTAGTGCTTTATAGCAGAAGGAAAAGTGAGGAGTTGCTCTAGCAAGACATTCAGGACTGAACTGATGTGTTCTGCCAGCCTTTGGAGGAGCCTCCCTCTTTTCATTAACTATAGGAGGTCTATGTGAAGACAAGTCTGCTCTATCTGACTAAGAAGAGTTCTAATCATCATCTGCTCTTCACAGAAATATATCACACACACACAGAGAGAAAAGGAAAAACTTGCTCACAGATTATCTAAATGAAAATTTTTATTTATCTAATGAATAACACTGGTGGGGGACATGAGGGTTATCCAACTTTCTTTTTCTTATCTGTTCATCTCTTTCATTTGTCCTTACTCAAATGTCACACAGAGCATCATAATCATTTGGATAAGATGTTCTCTTGACTAGTCATGTTTTACAACACATGTTAAGCATATATGAACTCTTCCTGAACTATGTATAGTTAAAGGTGACCTTGCTATTTTCTCTGTGCTCTGCAGTGTGACAGATTTGTCTCCATACAAAGAGAGGCTGAATGGAGATTCAGAGATGAGATTAGGTGGCTGCAGACTGAGGCTTGGACGAAATCTTGGATTATTACTTTCCTACTTAGAAAGATATATTTGACAGTTGCACGTGGGAATCTGGATAAGAATGTCACGCACCACAGAAGAGGGGGTTTCTGAGCAAGGCATAGCAGGGAAGAATAAATGGAGTGGTTCAAGAGGACCGAGCAGACCAGATAAAGAGGAAAAGTGTGTATTTCAAAATAATTGTCTGACATAGATAATATTCAGTCCAGAAATAGCTTTGATGTTTATCCATGGGGTTTTATTTTTGCATGACTTTTATCTTAATGACATATATTGCATAATTTCAATGTCTTTTTAAAATATTGGAATATTCCTTTTCTTCACAAGATAATTAAATACAGTCCTTAATTAGTACCAAGTGAAACACTCTTTTCCCCTCTAAACACTTGCACATTGATGCTGCTGCAATGCTAGTAAAAACTGGTCTAAAATACTATTATTTGATTTAGAAAAGAAAATATCTCAGTCATCATTAAGGGACAGCTGCCTGTAATTTTAAAAAAACATCTGCTGTTTTATTTCACATCAAGGTAAATCATCAGCAGTGTTATTGGCTTCATGCTGTTACTAATGAATATTCACTAAATAACAATACTTTTTTAAAAAACTTAATGTTCTGATTGACACTTCATATTTCAAAGTGCACTCTTTAAAATGGCAAATTCCTTAAAGCAATTTTTTTCACTGACAATTTCTGAGCTCTGCAAAACAAGAACAAAGGAAAACCAGTTTTACAACTGATTTTTATTCCTATTTTGAGCAAAAAAATTTTAAAACTTAATCAGAAAAAAAAATCCAAATTTCAGTCAGGTCTACTAATGAATGTTTGCAGAGTTCTCTATTGTACAGCTATTTTATGTGTTCCCTTCTGGCTTTTTTCTCACAGAAGACCTGCAATAAACATATCATAAAAGGTCCTGAGATCTGCACTGGAATTTGGTATAAGATATAAAATACCAGACAACTATTTGGGATTTAATAACAGCCACGAATGCGGTATAAATTGCTTTAAATATCTGAAATGTTGATCACCACTTCCCTTTCTGCTGAGGACATTGAAATAGCAGGGATCCTAGGAGGATGGCAGAGCTAGGTACAGAAAGCAGGCATCACAAAAGCAGGTGTTTGGGTCTTTGTGCTTCTTGATCTAGGGGTTACACTACATGTAGTAAAACTAAATGGACCATGAGGAAGCTTTTACTTAAACACAATAGCTCAAGAAATGAACAGGAAACAAATTCCAATTTAGAGAAGGTGCTTTAGAGTGAAATAGACTCAGGAGCAATGCCTGTGAAATCTTTCCTCTTTATAAAGATTTGTGTTCATGGTACTGAGCTTTTAAAACATGTCACAGTATTAATAACCCCTACTGGGATCCAAGGCTTTAGCGGTAAAAGTAAACTGTATTCAACACAGTTCTACAAACTATTTGTTAGATGGACAAAAGAGAAAAAAAATAACTAAATCAAGCAGACATTAATCTGGCATTTAAAGCAGGTCAGACAAAGCAATTCATTTTATTTTTATATTTTATTCATGCTACTCCCTTCTCCTCTACCCATCTCTGTTTAGAATACCCAAATGACTGAGTTACAAAAGGTCTGCTTCCAGGCAATCTAATTCACAGCAACAAGCAGAACAATTTAAAAAAAAATAAATCCGGTAAAATATTAATCTAGAGAATGAAAGTACCTTCCTTACAGAATCTGGAAGAATGGGGCTCTGTGGGAAGATGTCCCAACCGAAGATATTAAATTTGACTCTGAGAATGTGATTCAGCTTGTGGTAGCTGGAGGCTGCCAGAATGTATGCCTAAACATCATCAATGAGAATTGTGCACTTCATTTGGTCTGTTAACTCTTCCCTTGAACTCATAGCAAGAATTGAAATAGCATCTTTACCTGCCATTTCCTTTTGGGGCCTGTTATAAAGACATTTGGGTGTCTTGTGCCCAATGAGGCTTTTTCAAGTGCCATTTTTTTCTCCTTGACGTACAGATTATTATTTTTTCTTAATCTATTTAATATTGAGGTTAGGGCAGGGTTTTTTTTTAATTCTGTGTTAATCTGCCTCCTTTTTCAAGCTGCCAAAGCTACCACTTTGAAGTCTCAGTTCTAAAAACCATGTCCAAGGCTTACCTTTTGTTAATATTTCCACTGAAACCATAAGATAATTTTTACCTAGCTTTCCTTAGAGCATGTCCATATTTGTATACTGTCCCTCAAGTGGAAATTCCTTTAAATTTCAGAAAGAGTGATGTAAACAAGATATTTCAGACTTTTTGCGAAATGCTGGAAGTCTGCTTGCTTGGGTGTGGGCACAGATTTTACCCTTACAAAACAGAGGTAGTCTTCCTTATTTATAATAACTTATGTTTTCCAAAAGAATTCAGACCTTGATCCAACAGACCTTTAAATCCACAGGAACTTGTACCTAGCTGTACAGTTTTAGCTGATACACTTGTAATGGTTCACATTTTTTGTTTGTCAGGAAGAGTATATGTCAGAAAAGTGTCTGCAAGTCTTCTTGTATATTTTTACATCATTCCCAAAGTGCCATAGCTTCAGTAAATACAGCTAAGAAAATAAACTTTGAGGAACTATATCCACACATTGAGAGTATTTTTAGAACTTTCCTCTGCTTTAAATAATCTGCAGCTTAAAAAATATTTCTTAAAAGCTGGAGCAAGGTATTTGAAAATGGTAGGCTGTCAAAGAAGAAAAATATTTCTAGAAGTAAACAATTTCAAAAATTCCTATTCCCTCATGTTCCATCTGAGGGTTTTTGTAAAAGCAGATTGATTAATCTTCCTGTCATATTTATGAGGCTGATATATTGTAATATATTCATTTTCAAGAGGGAGAAACCTAAGTTTAAATAAAACAAAGTGAAGAGATCATAGTAAATGTACAACAGTCAAAAATAAGAACTACATACCTTACCTCCCCACTCACCATCTAAAAGGTTCTTCTGTGCTCAAGAATGATTAAAGCTTTGGCTAACAGTCAGACAAGGTATACTGGAAGCAATTCATTATGTGAGCATGCTAACTCCAAGAGCATATTTTCATCACAGCACAAAGATTGCATTATTTTACAGCCCCAAACACCGACAGCACATCACCAGAAAAATGCAAGAAAGTACTGCTTTGGAAACAGCAGAAAGGTTGAGAAACACATCTCCCCCAGTGAACTGACATCAGCAGAATCCTTACTAAACATACTTGATGCTGCATCATATGATTACCTGATGTGTACTTACAAACTGCTGTTGTGTATATGCATTCTTGCTTTTCTGTAGTATGTATGTACTATGTAGAAGCTTTTAAATTTCTTCTTTATATGGCTTTGAACTTTGCAGTGACGAATAGAGAAAGCATATTTTTACTGCAGTTTAAAGTCATGGCAGGAGTGCGCTTTTTTCTTCCCTCAGAAGTCCCAGGAGCTTTAGGTTACGTTTTCCTCCCTTTCTTCCTTGGACTGCAACATTTCACAGATGTATTCTGAACCCTCAGACTTTTACTGAAACAGTATTTCTTAGCTGTAGTATCATTTCATGTATGTGAATTCAATCTAGAAAGTAGTATGACTGAAGAAAGACAAACTTAATTTTAAGCATTTTAACAACCCATCTCTCTGTTACTTACATTTCTTACATTGTTAAAATGATACTAGTTCTCAACTTTTCCATATTAACATTTCAAGTGTAAGATGTTAGGATAATGCTTCAGTATGCTAGTTTTAAGTACACAAAGCTGGGGGGGTTTATGTGTAAAATCTAAAGACGTTTGACTTGATTGATTTGGTTTTTTCCTTTTTTTGTTTTGCTTTGTTTGTTTTATTCCTTTCTGTTTACCTCAGAAGCTCAATTTTTTTTTTCTTTTTTTTCCAGTTCCCCTCAAGAAAATCTTGTTAACATTTGTAAAAGAAACAATAACAAAATGCCAGAGAAACCATGTGAAGTTCTGCTGAAGAAAATGTCATGCTAGAAATACAGTGAATAATGATGATGATATTTCAAAGCCTATGCCAGATGACTGATAGGGATGAGGATTGTGAGTAGTCCAGGAAAAGAGAGGCTAATGTTGCCAAGTAAATTTCCCCTTCAGAGTAGAAAGCTTTCATCCTACCTCCGCTGGGATTTCCCTTCCTTTCTGCCTAACAATGAGGAGCGTTCTAAGAATGATCTTTCAATACTTTGGAAGCCAAATAAAAGTAGGACAGCTGCGTATGTCCTGAAGACTCATATCCCCTGCTCTTCATCCCACCAATACACAAAAAAAGGTTGAAATTCTACTGTCATCAGTATACAAGGCTGCTCAAATCCATCTTTTTCTTTTTCTCAATACTTCAGCATCTTTGCCTTCAGGCCAAAAGTGTTCTCAGCAAATAAACAGGAAAGCTGAGTCATGACACGCATTTACCTTCTAAGAGACAGGGCATTGTTTTCTGATACTTTTTTCAAAGCTGCATAATAAATCACCCTCTTTTTTGCATCAGATCCCAGACCTTCAGGAAGGAGAGTGTTTGGCCTTTTGCACTGCATATTGTAAGGGGTGTTGTGATTTCAAAGCCACATATCGCAAAGTTAGCTGTGATCTGAACAACAAGCAGATGGAGATGAGGCACTCTGACCACATCAGGAAATATCGAACTCCACCAGCCATCCCAGGTGGGCTTCCATAGGTTTCTTCAGCCTCTCCCCTCCTGTACTGATATCTTGATTCCTGTTAAATTTCAGCTTACATACTAGTGTTTTAAAATCTTTCCCTTGCCCATTAGACAGAAAAAAGGTCCTTTGGATGGAGACTTTCAAAACATCTACTGTTTCGCTCTCACAGACAAACCCTACTCACTGCCATTGGCAGCCGGTAGATGTTCAGTGCTAAACCGGAAAGAAGGCTAGACCTGTTTTAGAAGCATAAGTTTTGACTCAAAATTTTGGAATGCAGTAGAGAATTTTACATTAAATTCTCTTGAAACCTTTTTATACGTTATAATGTCATTAAAAAATATCAACGGAGGCATCATACAACCTTAGATAATGGAAGCTTATAGACTTTAAATAAAGCAGTACCATCAGTTGCATATGTTAACCTTCTCTCCAAACAGAAACCTTTGCCCCTGTGCTGAACACCCCTGCCTCATGCTGGGAAGGTTTCACTGTGCTGTGACACTGGACCACTTTCTATCTCTATTCAAAACACTCAGAAAAGAGATGCTTTTCTTCAATTTGCCATCTTCTGTGGTAATGGCTAGATCCCAGTAAGGGGAAGGATGTTCCCACTGCAGGGAAAAGCAGGTCCGACGTCAGATTAGGGGTAGGTAAATAGCAGCAGAGAGGCTGAGAAATAAGCACAGCTGTGATGAAGACTCCTTCATGGTGTGTGATCAGGGCCCATTGGAGCCAGCTGGGATAGGCTGTGTCCAGTATGAGGCCATCCCTGGTCTCTTCTCACAGAGGCCACCCCTGCAGCCTCTGTGCTACCAAAATCTTGCCACCTATAGCCAATAATACATCATTTAGCTGTAATGCTGTAGACTCTGAATATCACCATGCTCCATACTTGCAATCTGCTTCAGCATTTCACTGCTGCAGAGTCTTCCAGGGCATGATGAGCTTAGTGGGGCAAAGACTCTTGTCTTGTTCTGTTCAGTGGCTCACTTAGTAAAGGCTGGACAGGACAAGCGGGAATAGACAGGACAAGAGGGAATGGCCTCAAACTCCGCCAGGGGAGGTCCAGGCTTGACATCAGGAAAAAGTTTTTCACAGAAAGGGTCACTGGGCACTGGAACATGTTGCCCAGGATGGTGGTTGAGTCACCTTCCCTGGACGGGTGGATCAGCTGCTGAGGGGCATGGTTTAGTCATTGATAAGAATGGTTGGACTCAATGATCCAGTGGGTCCTTTCCAACCTAGTGATTCTATGACCAATCACTGAGATCTCTGACTGTTATTCCAGTAAAGATAATACAGTTGTGTTACCAAAGCACCCCTGTGCACCCCAAACTTTTGCCTTTACTGTTTCCCCTAGAAACAGCATTTCCTGGAGGTTTTAGTCTTTTTTTTTTTCCCCAAGCATCCTCTTGGGACATGACCAATTCAGTCAGTTCCAGCACTGCCCCTCCTCCTGGAATTAGTATATACATTAATCTTTGCTATGAAATCTGATAGTTCTCCCAGACTTGATTCATATGTAGGAAAAGTAATCCTGCAAAAAGCTTGGATTGCTAATTGCCTCTGATGTCCAGAATTCATTATACAGACTTCTAAACTCAAAAAAGCTGCAAACAACAACAAAACTTCTTAAAACTTAACTTCAAGTATACTTTTTTCAATTCCTTTAAGAGTGAGATGACTGCAAGCTTATTGCTTTGTCTCCTTGCTTTCTATACTCACTATCTGTAATTTCTGGAAGTTATTTTCCCCTTTATTTCTGTATGATCCTAGACAAAAAAATTTACCATCTTCTCAAGCTTTTCTTCTTTTTCACACGTATAAACAACTTCTTTTTCTGTAGGAAAGATGGGATAGGCATTCTCAATAACCAACGGCAAAGTCACAGATGCAGGTTGGAGGTCTTTTTTAGTTTATTTTGCATTGAATTTTTTTCCATTTGCAAGTGCTAGAACTCAACCCAGATTCCTTCAGAAACCTTCTGCGGCTATGCTTGTACAGCTTAAACAAGAGAGCCTGACAAGCATCACAATTATCAGTAAATGTGTTTCCATTTCTGTATAAGCTTTGCAAGAGATGTGTATCTTGATAGCCCAAAAAGCACTTGATGAGAAAGTATTTATGTGTAAAGGAGGCTGAGGCATTTCTCTCTTCTTGCTCAATGAAAATGGCTATTTAGTGCCTTACTATGTTGCCCAGTAACAACTGACTTGTGTTACCTTAATCAAGATTTAACATATGTTGACTTGATGTGCCATCCTGTCAACTTCTGTTATAGCAGAATATTGTAACACAATGTACTCAAAATGGGAGCTTAAGTAACAAAGCTCATCTCAAAGCTGACCAGCATCACTGGAAGCTGAAGAGATGGTAGGATTTAGTAGACAATGGAATTGCTCACACACAATAGCTCTGCCTTTCAGAGCTATTTTGGACTCAGTGCTCTGTTATTTCATGTGTGCACATGATGACCTGAGACAAGAATGAATGACATCCCCTTGTCTTGCTTGATTAGTGTCTCAAAATGAGTTTTAGTAACAATGACCCTCATGCTTCAACAAATAGTTATTCTTTATTCCTAATGGAGTATTAACTACCCCAGAATCTCTTCCCTCTTCCTTTCCTATGCCACCCTCCCAAAATATGCTTGACTTTAGGAGATAGGACCTTAAGCAGATTTCGTGCAACACTATAAAAATTGCCATCAAGTGTAAATAAGTAAAATATATGGATATCTGTAGAGGAACAATGGCCCTTTCTGCGGGTATATTTCAGGTATATGTTTAACTAGTTCAAATATAAATTAATTTTTTATACCAAAAGCTACATCTTTCATTAATTCATAATACTCAACTGAGATGTAGTAACTGAATACAGTAGTGTAGAAGAGGATTAAGTGGCTGAGTTGGCACAAAGTGACCATTATATGCTATCACTGATGCTTTCTGAAGGCAAAATAATGATTTGACAGTATGACACAAAACATTGCTACCAGACTAAGAAAACAGGTAGCACATGAGAAAGAAATAGTGATTACTGTAACTATTATCCCTTTGAACTGAGAAGGTAGTTTCTGTGATGCAATGTGTAGGATCAAAATGTTTGAAATGTTTGAAATGTTTGAAATGTTTGAAATGTTTGAAATGTATCTATGTATATAGATATATATACAGTTTCTCTTACTATGTTGCTGTTGAGGGATAATTGAAAAGATAAAACAAAACCATCCAGTTTTCTTTTCAACATCTTAGTCCGTCTGTCCAAATTACTACTGGTACTTGAGCTTTCTGATCTTTGTCTCAGTTCCACAATTGATTGGATGTAGTTTCTTCCTCTTGTTCTGGTCATCATATTTTTATTTTTATTTTTTCCAGTTCAAGACCAGAGTACTTTGAAACAGAAAAGCCAAAAAAGCTGAGAGCCCTATTGGATTCTTAAAAACCAAGAACTGAGAAACCCTTGATCTCAATTGTTTTTATGACAAATTACTTTGTCAGTTCTGCATAATTAAAATTTAAGGTTCATTTTTGTTAAACTATGTCTTGGTTCAGCTGTGTTTACTGTCATCAGCACAAGGTCAGGATATTTTACTGCAATCAAAACAATGAATGAAGGTAGCTCATCAGAGCAATTTAAGCTGCCTGAAAATTTGACTCATTAGGTTCAATTATTTGTTACTAAGAGATTTTATTTAGCTGAGTTCTCCAGTTCTCTAGTTGCTTTTGCGTGAGCCTCTTCTAGTGTGTTCACCCACTTCAAGCAGGGTTATACTTTTAGGTACACATCAAACATTTATTATCTAATATGCATAGTAGATAGCCAGAACTAATGTGATACTAGGTTAGGCACTAGTACACCTCACACTCCCGTGGAGGTAGTTCTTCATTCTGCAGTCTGGGCAGTTGAAAATCCTGTGGGAAGCTGTTGGCCTTACGATTTAAACAGGATCATCCTTATTCTTGCTGAGTTGCCATCTACCTTTATAATGTTTTATCTTGAGGTCTGATACTTCCTGTGTTGTTGTTTTCTCTCTTGAGTCATTATCGCAGTCTCAATTTCTTTTTGGTCTTTACTTCTTTTATCTTGAATGGGATGGTCTTCTACAGCTCAACCGAAAAAATTCTTCTCTCAAAGCTTGCCGAGATCGTAGAGCCTGTGCTCCTCAAAAGAGGGCTAATGGTGAGGAATAGGTGAGCCCCTGTACTGTATGTAGATCATGCAACATTCATTTGTCCTGGAACATTATAGGTGTTTTGGAGCCTGTTAATTAATAATATTTACAGGATAATTGAGTTCTAGCCCTGCTTCTAGTGGTTTACTAAGAGCTTGTCATCCTTTTGCTGAAATGCTGAAACTTCCTACTCATGCCAAGATATTTTACTGCAAGGATCACATCAGGAAGAAATGTCAATAAGGAACAGAAAATATTTGAAGGAAGAGCTTGTGCTATCAAACTACACAAGGGCAAAATATCTGCACATGTTAGAAATCAATACTACCAAATGAGAAATAGAAATGAGAACCAGGAAATCAGATTAATGCACATGTTAAATACTTTCTCTTTTGTATATGAAATTGTAGTAGAACTACATATTTCTGATAGGGGTCTGGATTTTTTCGATACTAATTTGCATCTCTGCTAGCAGAAGTACTTCGAATGTGCAAGAGCAGTTGGCCCTTAAGCAATGTTCTTACTGACTCACTCCCTTGTAGTTCCACCAGACTCATTTGTTTTGGAGAGCTTCAAGTGAGACAGCTGCAATATCCTCTCTTTTTGCAATTCACTTTAGCTTGTCCTTTGTGCTAGTTTTTACTCTTGTTTGGCCCTTGTCTCACAATGGCACTGCAATTATGACAAATAACTCAGAAGAGGTTTTAAAATCATCTTGCATGACCTCCTAGGCCTCATGAATTTGATGCCAGTATGCTTATTGTACTATAACTGACTTGTCTGTGCTGTTGCACTTTGCTTCCTTTATTTGATTCTCTGGGTTGTTCAGACATCTACCTTATCTAGGTGCCACTGCAGTGAGTGAGTGATGGCTCCATCATTGTCAAAGATCTCCTTTTCTAAATATGGCACTGCTGCACAGTTGCCTTCAGCTTCTTCACTGTTGCTTTTTTAAACCTGGAACTATGAAGTACACACAGTAGTTCACTACAGATTACACTGTCCTGCCTTTGCTCCATGTGGCTTTCTGACAGGTGGGCTCAGTCTCGCTTGCTGGTGCATAGTGGCCTTGCATATTAAGCCCTTTTGTTACAGAACAATGCTTCATCCCCAAAGTTGCAGACAGAATGACAAATGATATAATATTCTGCAATAATTAGATGAATAAACTGGATCTTTGGATCAGTTGCTAAGGTATCTGACACTTTCTCCAGTATTCTCAAAGAATATCTAGTACTCCATATCATAACCTAAACATCAGTAGGGAATAGTGAACACCATGAGTTCATATCTACAAAGAGCTGAGTGCCTTCAGAAAATATAGTGTATGTCTCTTGACTTTCTGCAAAATACCACTAGATGTCCTCTCATAGTAAGTTTATTCCTATAACATGTATGTAATTATATTCAGGGCTGGGAAAACGCAATAAAATGAAAAGCCTTGCAAACGCATAGCCCAGAATTGATTTTTGGCTTGACTTCTGTAAGGGTTTTGAAACTTTCTGAAAGGAAATATCGGGGCATTGTCAGCTTCTATTTCTGTGAAGTATTAATCTGAGTTCCAGATCATACTGCTTTAGATAAAGATCAAAATAATTTGGGACAATGTAAAAAAAGTATGGTACAGCATCAACCTGCTAACACGTGTCTGTCACCCAGAGATTTACAGATTTACAGAGCAGATGATCAGGAAATGACTAAGTGCACCTTTGGACACCTATAAAAAAGCTGAAAGATCACAGCACAAAAATAGTAAGGTCTACGGTCAAAAAAAAAAGCAGAATTAAGGCTCTTATGACAAGGAGCCTATTTCCGACTGGCATCAACCACTTCATGCACAATGTCTTGACATTTTGTGATGCTACTTCAGACATGCACAGAGCATTATTTTGTTTAGGTATACTTTGATCTGAAAGCATGAGTTATTTATTTCATTCATTTTTTGTAGCACTATGACGTTTTCACTGCTGGTTATTCAGTATTCAGTGCTTACACTGAATTAGTGAAAAGCAGCAGCTAATTTCAAATCATAGAATTGCAGAATCATTTTAGTTGGAAAAGACCTTTTAAATCACTGAGTCCAACTCTAAACCTAACACAGCCAAGTCCACCACTAAACCATGTACCTAAGTGCTATGTCTACACATCTTTTAAAAACCTCCAGGAATGGTGACTCAACCACATCCCTGGGCAGCCTGTTGCAGTGCTTGACCCTTTCAATGAAGAATGTTTTCCTAATATCAAATCTAAACCTTCCCTGGAGCAGCTTGAGGCCTATCCTCTTGTCCTGTCACTTATTACTTGGGAAAGAGACCAGCACCCACCTTGCTAAAAAGTCCTTTCAGGTCTCCCCTCAGCCCCCTTTTCTCCAGGCTAAACAACCCCAGGTCCCTCAGCTGCTCCTCACCGGATTTATAATCCAGGACCTTCACCAGCTTTGTTGCTTTTGAGCATCTCAATGTCCTTTTTGTAGTGAGAGGTCCAAAACCAAACACAGTATTCAAGGTGTGACCTCACCACTACAGAGGCAGAATCTAAGCACCAGGTCTTGCACTTGTGTCACAACAACCCCATGCAACAGTACAGGCTTGAGGAATAGTGGCTGTAAAGCTGCCCTGCAGAAAAAGACTTGGATGTATTGGACAACAGGCAGCTGAGTACGAGGCAGCAGCGTGCCCGGGTGAAAAAGAAGGCCTGGCTTACATCAGAAATTGTGTAGCCAGCATGAATGCATCATGGCACATCAGCCTGACCTTCTCATATTTCTGATTTACTTGAAACATTTTTTATTTACTTTAAACTGTGCGCTGTAGTTCCTGCACTATCAGGATTCTTTTTAAAAATCAACATTTGTCATTTTTTTAACTTGAACTAACAACTTGCCAACCTTTCTGTCTCCTTGGGTATTATGACCACATGAGGAATTATGACCACATGAGGAATTTGGGTTACACTACTGTTATTTAAGAAATCAACCTGTCCAAAGTCTCTTTGCAGCTTTCCATTGCACAACTATGATTTTCTTTCCTCGTAAACACCAGGATTGAAATAAATGCCATAAGGCTAACAAGAGACAAGAACTGTTAATATCATCTCCTTACTTTTAAACAGTAATTGTAGGCTTAATTTTTAAGTTTCTTCTCAGAGCCCTTAATCTTTGCCTGCACCTTGGATGAAGGTTAATAAATTATTGGGAAAAAAAGTGAAACTACAAAATGTGAATTCCTCATTATAAGAAAACAAAAGCAACATTGCTTAAATTGATTAATAACTTCCCTCCTCCAAGAGAAAAGGAAAAAAAAGGCCAAATATAGTTTACTTGCAAAATGAGGTTTTAAATTTGATTGTAGTATGTGGCAACTAGTCTTCTGTTTGGAGTTTGACTCATTTATTGCTTTTCAAATATCTACTACTCCATTAATGAGAATTTTAGGATTTCATAGAATCATAGAATAGTTAGGGTTGGAAGGGACCTTAAAGATCATATAGTTCCAACCCCCCTGACACAGACAGGGACAGCCCATCCCACTAGAGCAGGTTACCCAAAGCCCCATCCAGCCTGGCCTTGAACATCTCCAGGGATGGGGCAGCCACAGCTTCCCTGGGCAACATGTTCCAGTGTCTCACCACTCTCATGGTGAAGAAATGTCTAGTCTAAATCTGCGCTTCTTCTCCAGTTTATACCCATTCCCCCTCATCCTATCACCACAAGCCTTAAGTCCCTCTCCAGCTTTCTTGTAGGCCCCTTTCAGGTACCGGAAGGTGGCTATAAGATCTCCTCAGAGCCTTCTCTCCTCCAGGCTGAACAAGCCCAACTCTCTCAGCCTGTCCTCATAAGGGAGGTGCTCCAGCCCTCCGATCATCCTTGTAGCCCTCCTCTGACCCATTCTAACATCTCCATATCCTTCTTATGTTGAGGATTCCAGAACTGGACACAGTACTCCAGATGAGGTGTCACAAGAGAGGAACAGAGGTGCAGAAACACTTCCCTCGACCTGCTGGCCACGCTTCTTTTGATGTGCCTTGGAAGTAAGGACTCCACTGGTAAGGATTAAAGAACTAAAGCATCAGTTCTGAATATTGGTTTGGTTGCACACTCATCAGTAAAAGCCCTGCAGTCCTGACTCAAGTTTTGTTTGCTTCATTTTACTTCATTTGAGCCATCACCAGCAACGTGGATCACAACTCCAATGTAACAAAAATGGTATTAACAGCATTCTAAAAGCCGACAGAATGATAGTTTTGTGCAATGATGTGTGTGTATACTGGCCATGTTGTAACCATGGGTCTCATCGAAGTTTCAGAAGATATACCCTTTTCAAGTACAGAGTAACAACCATCTTGCAGAAAAGACTAGAGGGCAAGCTGACATGCTAAATCAGAAATATCAGAACTGTGTACTGGAAGCCACAGAGCTACTGAGTCATCATTTAACATTTGGTTGCTAAATAAGCATTATGTAGAAGAAATTTCAATCCAGTTCCTGAAATCAATGAAGCCTGGCAGCCATAAGTAGGAGTGAGTGGCTGGTTAAAATTAATTTAATAAAGACATGATTTTCTGGCATCATCACACAGGGCTTAGAATAACCTTAATAGTTATTGGATTTGATCTTTAAATATTTTTTCATTCCCATAGGCCTCCACCCACAGTTAGGTTTTTCGTGACAGCTAAACTATCTGCGCTGCTCTGCAGTCTGTTTTGTAAATGTGCTCTTGGAGTAGGTGAACTTCCTAGCTGTGGTGCAGGATCTTCAAATGAAGAAGCAGTGCATTGTCAAAATGCAAGTGAAAGATAAGTGTAGAGCTATGCATTACCTAAAATCAGCTCCTCTCAGAAGTTCCCTTCCTGTATTACAGAAGTAACAAGGTAACTTCATCATCGAAGTAACATAAATATCATAGGTCAAGCTGCAACTTTTTAAAGCCATGGGTAGAAATTTGGGGGGAAGGATGACAAAAAGTTTAATTAATTTTTTATGCTTTCTGTTTTATTTCTTTTCCCCTTTGGATGCTTGGCGGAAGATGATCGTTTTGCTCAAAGTACTGCAAAAAGATTAAATTGCTTTCATTGGCAAGAATTCAGAGAAACACTGATGTCTGGGAAGGAGCCAAACAAAGCTAATCTTTTAATACAATGAAAACAAAACAACAAAAAAAAATGATGCTCAAGAGTGAGTTCTGAAAACATGTAGCATGAATTTCTCAGTATATCAAAGTATTCACAAGTACTCTTCAGAGAAAACTGCAGCTATTTTGCTCCTGGTGTTCTGATGTGTTCATCCTTGCCCATCTTATCCTAAAAGAGTACATAACGCTTCATTTCTACAGAGTTCCACAAGATTTCAGACAGATTATTACTGCTTCTCAAGATGATCAGCATCTGGATGGTGCATGTGGAACAGTCCTATTTGAGACATTGCATACCGTCTGGGTGTACTTTACTCTAGTCAGAAATATGATCTCAAAATAAGGCAGTGCTACTACCAATGCTACAGTTATCTAAACAAAGCAAAAAGCTTTGTGTTTTAAGTAAATCATGACTAGAAAATTGAGTTTGAACTAAATATTTCAAGTGTGACCATATAAGCATTTGATTAAAAAGATTCTCTGCAGCCAGCTGGGAAAGCTCAATCAAGAACCTAACGAGCCCATGCTAAACTGTGCGTACATGAGGGACTGCATATATGCAATGTGCTTAGAATCTCCTGAATGCTCCAGCAGGAGATTGCCTTGCTTCAGTAACTGTATGATTATGACAGCAGCATCAACCTCTGTAAATTTTGTTTGTAAATGTCTTATCAGCTGCCTTTCTTCCTTCTCTCTCTATTACAGCAGTAAAAGAGAACAGGCAGAACTATATCGATTAACACTGCGTAATGTTAAGGCCCAAAATGGGAATGGACACCCCACCACACATGAATACACTTCAGGAGCAGTGGCTGGACCTGCCCCTACTTCTGAGTTATTCTCCATGTTCTGTTTTACACAAAAGAGTTGGAAGAAAATAGTTTTGTCATTAGAGTAGTGAAACAAAGAAACCTTTGCTTGATAGTTTAATTTAACAATTAAGGCAGGTACACTTTATACAGCGCTGGAGAAGACTCAGGATTTGTCCTCAGAATGCGACTGACGAACAGTGATTTCAGAGAACTTTATATACACAGAATTGTTTTCATATTCATATTTTTCCCCAAAGTGGCAAGCACACTTCATTCCTGGAACCTCATTGAATAACCAGTGGGGAGGAGATCAATCCCACCCAGAGTCGTTAAGGTGGGATTAAGTCGTAAGTGGCTTTCTATGATGGGGTAACCGCAGCAGTAGACATGGGTGAACTGACTGATGTGGTCTATCTAGACTTCTATAAAGCCTTTGACATGGTCCCCCACAACATCCTTCTCTCTAAATTGGAGAGATGTGGATTTGATAGGTGGACAGCATGGTGGATACGAAACTGGTTGGGTGGTCGTATTCAGAGAGCAGTCGTCAATAGCTCAATGTCCAGATGGAGATCCATGACAAGTGGTGTCCATCAGGGATCCGTACTGGGACTGGTGCTGTTTAGTATCTTCATCAATGATATTGACAGTGAGATTGAGTGCACCCTCAGCAAGTTTGCAGATGACACCAAGCTGAGTGGTGTAGTTGCCACACCAGAAGGATGGGATGTCATCCAGAGGGACCTGGACAGGCTGGAGAAGTGGGTCTCTGAGAAAATCATGAGGTTCAACAGGGCCAAGTACAAGGTCTTACACCTGGGTCAGGGCAATCCCCATTTTCAGTACATGATGGGGTGTGATGTGATTGAGAGCTGCCCTGTATAGAAGGACTTGGGTGTGCTGGTTGATAAGAAACTCAACATGAGCTGGAAGCGTGTTCTCGCAGCCCAGAAGGCCAACCATATCCTGGGCTGCATCAAAAGAAGCGTGGCCAGCAGGTCGAGGGAAGTGTTTCTGCACCTCTGTTCCTCTCTTGTGACACCTCATCTGGAGTACTGTGTCCAGTTCTGGAATCCTCAACATAAGAAGGATATGGAGATGTTAGAATGGGTCAGAGGAGGGCTACAAGGATGATCGGAGGGCTGGAGTACCTCCCTTATGAGGACAGGCTGAGTTGGGCTTGTTCAGCCTGGAGGAGAGAAGGCTCCGAGGAGATCTTATAGCCAACTTCCAGTACCTGAAAGGGGCCTACAAGAAAGCTGGAGAGCGACTATTCATAAAGGCTTGTGGTGATGGGACAAGGGGGAACGGGCATGAACTGGAGAGGGGAAGATTTAGATTAGAAATTAAGAAGAATTTCTTCACCATGAGAGTGGTGAGACACTGCAATAGGTTGCCAAGGAAGGTGTTGGATGCCCCATCCCTGGAGGTGTTCGAAGGTCAGGCTGGATGGGGCTTTGGGTAACCTGCTCTAGTGGGATGTCCCTGTCTGTGTCAGGGGGGTTGGAACTATATGATCTTTAAGGTCCCTTCCAACCCTAACTATTCTATGATTCTATGATTTTATGATTTTATGATTCTATGACTCTGGGTGACATGAACATAAGGGTTGTTAGTCGTTAATCTTGTTTTTTAACACATTGCAGTTGACATTCCATCCCACCATTTACAAATCACCATTTCAGCATAAGGTAGCATTAAAATTTAGCTTGACGGAAGCACGAGGTAAAAACTAACACAGAATTTTCTTAAACAGTATTTTTGAAACAGCAGTCATTGATAAGTTTCAAACTGTTAAATTAGTCCTTTTAACTGAAAGAGGCCACAGAATTAAGCATTAACTGCCCTTACCAAAATAATTTCTTAAAAATGTTATGAACAATTCTTTGTGATCATCAACCCATTCATTATTCTGACAAAGCTTACATTCTCAAGGAAATATGGAGCAAGAAAATATATTCTCAAGCACCCTGAAGTCCTGATAGATAAGTTAACCATGAGCCAGCTACGCACCCTCCTGATTAAGAAAGCTGATGGCATCCTGTGGTGAATTAGCAGATCCAGGGAGTTTATCCTCCCCTTCTACTCTGCCCTAGAGAGGTCCCATCTGGTGAACTGTGTCCAGTTCTGGGCTCCCCAGATCAAGAAAGACAAGGAATTACTGGAGACAGCCCAGCAAAGGTCCATGAATATAATAAGGATACTGGAGCATCATGGCTGAAATATCTGGGTCTGTTTAGCCTGGAGAAGAGAAGACTGAGAGAGGGTCTTATTAATGCTTATAAATATGTTAAGGGCAGATGTCAAGAGCATGGGGCCAAACTCTTTTCAATAGTGCCCTGCGACAGTCAAGGGGCAACAGGTACAAACTAGAACACAGGAAGTTTCACCTGAACATGAGGAAAAAATTCTTTACTGTGAGTGTGACAGAATACTAGAACAGGCTGCCCAGAGAGACTGTGGAACCTCCCTCTCTGGAGATATTAAAAATCTGCCTGGATGTGTTCCTATGCAACCTAGATGAACCTGCATTACCTGAGGGAGTTGGACTACATGATCTCCAGAAGTCCCTTCCAACACCTTCCATTCTGTGATTCTGTGAAAATAACCTTGAGGAAAAATCAGTGTCTTGGGTTTGGGCGTTTTTTTCAAGGTGTGTGGCGTTGAACCTGCAAAAGAGGTACACTTTGATTTGAATCATAGGCTATGTGAAACAGAGCTTTTCATCCCTAAACCATACTCCTGAATTTGGCATATGAAAGGGGAAAGAACCACAAGCCCTCACCAGGTGATGTTTTTGCTCTGGCCTGTGTTGAAATGAGACACTGGGTAAAACTATGTCAGCAGATTACAGTAAGTCATCATTGCATCTGGTACAGATCTACAATTGCAACAGAATGATTATTGACTGGCCTTGCAGGAATTAAGCTTGTCAGCCTTTCCCAATTTCCATGAAGCAATTGTAAAGTTCTTTAGTTCATTATCCATAAAGGATGAGCAAGTTTGTACTGAGGCTGACCTGTCCCAGAGATACCCAGTTATGTGCTTTATATAGTCAACTCTTTCATGCTGATCTTCTGCCCCCCTGTAGTCCATTACACATAGAGCCAGAGCACATTGTCAAACTAAGTGAGGAAAGTGCTGTTCTGAGTCTTCCAACACTAACTTCACCCACCCTCATCAGGCAACTTCCCTTAAGCAGCTTTGCATTAAACCATTTAATGGTAGTTTGATGCAAAATTTAACTTTCCAACTTTCACATCTTCCTTATACTGCGTTAGATAGAAGTTCAGGTGTATGCAGTCTCTAGCAAATTCTGTTTCAAACTCATGCGCAATCATTGTGATATGCACTGAAGTCCCAGGCTCGCAACAGCTCTTTTTCCAGCTCAGTCACTGCACTTAATGGCAGAATTAAGAGGGTTACTCAAGAAAGAACAATGAAAGGTAATATCTCTCATTTTTTTCCTGAGGGCAGAGTACCCTAAAGAGTTTACATTTTTTACTCCTGTTAAGTATTTGTGAAGTATTGCTTTGGGTAGCTAAAGGACATGTTTTTTTCAGTCAAGCTGCTAGACTTTCCCCAGCCTTTGATGCATTTCAAAGCTTCATTATCACCTTCAGTTCATCAGTACAAATGGTAGCTTTCTCAGGTTGGCACTGTTGTAACGATTCTTCTTTGTTTCCTCACCTCTTCCCTAACCAAATTATCGCCTCACTGTTTTCCTAGAGATTTCTGGGAAGGTGTCATGTCTCTGACCCGCTACCTGTTTAACATCCTAATTGGCTCTTAGTTGGGAACTGTTCTTCAAGCCCGCCTGCTTTTTCGAAACTTCACAAAGGAATTTCTATAGGTTCATGGATTTGAATGTACTTTGTCTCCTATGCACTGTCTCTTGAAAGACCTAATGCAAGAACTGATGCTTATCAAGTTCTCTATTCAAATGTCATGAAAGATAATGCTAGTGATAGTACTTTCTCACTCTGTACTTCCCAGAAACTTACCTCTTGGTTATTTTTCAGGCTGCAAGATCATGATCTTTGAACAAAGCCATCCCTATTTGCCTGTTCTATCAGTTCACTTTTTTGCCTACTTGTTCCCCATTTTGCTGCCAAGTAGTTTCCTTCAGCTGGCAGTTTAGGTATTGTTTTTTTTTCAGTTTAGACACAGGCCTGGCCAGTCTGCTGAGGCAGATGTTTATGTTAAAGAATATGCCTGAGATGTAGACAATCAAAACCCTGTTTACTCAGAATCACCCCAGCAACCATTAGTCACTCTCTGCAAATAGTTGGGGACTTTCTTGGGTAAGAACCACTTCCTGTGGTTTCTTTCCTTACAAGTTCCCTCTTGCTACATTTCTGAATCTGAAACTTCTTTGCTAGAATCATAGAATCATTTAGGTTGGAAAAGTTGTAGGTTGTTTTTAGAACCATAGAATCATAGAATAGTTAGGGTTGGAAGGGACCTGAAAGATCATCTAGTTCCAAATGGGCAGGGACATCCCATCCCACTAGAGCAGGTTACCAAAGCCCCATCCAGCCTGGCCTTGAACATCTCCAGGGATGGGGCAGCCACAGCTTCCCTGGGCAACATGTTCCAGTGTCTCACCACTCTCATGGTGAAGAAATGTCTAGTCTAAATCTGCGCTTCTTCTCCAGTTTATACCCATTCCCCCTCATCCTACCACCACAAGCCTTTATGAATAGTCCCTCTCCAGCTTTCTTGTAGGCCCCTTTCAGGTACCGGAAGGTGGCTATAAGATCTCCTCAGAGCCTTCTCTCCTCCAGGCTGAACAAGCACAACTCTCTCAGCCTGTCCTCATAAGGGAGGTGCTCCAGCCCTCCGATCATCCTTGTAGCCCTCCTCTGACCCATTCTAACATCTCCATATCCTTCTTATGTTGAGGATTCCAGAACTGGACACAGTACTCCAGATGAGGTCTCACAAGAGAAAATTTAAATTGCAGCCAGAGCTACTACCCTCATGTTTAGTGCTCCAATCCATTGAGGTAGTCCCTAGTTATTTGTGAAGGGAGCAGACTTTTTTTCCATCTATACAAATGGAAGTCAATATACTCTACATCCCACTCCTCTGTGCAGGACAAATTCCCTGAACAGCTCTGACACCACACAAACCCTCCCATTGTGTAGGTGCACTGTGGAGAGCAGATCTTGTGTCCTGGGCAATTTGGACTCTCATGGTCCACTTAAAGCCCTGTGCTCAGGTATCATATTAAGGACAGTGGGACGTGTATTTCAAGGCCACTAGCCAGAATGAAGTGACAACATTCAGGCTTTGGAGACTTTGCCTAGTCTTAGGGTTTAATCACTAAAAAACCAGCTCTGCAAACAGACATGTGCCAAGTGTCAGGGGACAGGACAAGGGAGGATGGCCTCAAGCTCCACCAGGAGAGGTTCAGAATGGAAATCAGAAAAAAAAAATTCACAGAAAGGGTCATTGAGCACTGGAACAGGCTGCCCAGGGAGGTGGTTGAGTCACCTTCCCTGGAGATGTTTAAAGGATGGGTGGATGAGGTGCTGAGGGACATGGTTTAGTGATTGATAGGAATGGTTGGACTCAATGATCCAAGAGGTGTTTTTCAATCTAGTGATTCTGTGATTCTGATTCTGTGCAGGAATCTCACATATGAAACAGCAGGCACCTGTAGCCTTTAAGCTTCTCAAGAGAAGAGCTGTGAGGCTGGAAATCTGCAACTGTGGGTACAGTACCTAATCCTTTTATGTGTGCAGTTCTGACAGCTCTGATGCTGATTCACTCATCAGTGGCATCTTACTCAACCTCTGTGGTGCTGGCTTTCTTTCAGCACTAATAAACTGTACTCAGTAATTAGATGAACACAACCTGGTATACGCTGCAAGAGTAGTAAGAGGATACAGAAGCGCCACATCTTGTCGATTCTCATGTTGGGTTGAAGAGATCTTTCCAAGGGTGTATCTTTTACAGGTGCAGCGAGAAAATTGCTATTCGTGGCAAACGTAGGTACTCGAGGCTGAGTAGACGTGCTGGTTTTCCTAATGCTCGTAGAACAAAACGTGTAATTCACTTAGTATGCCAACATTCCTCCTGATCATTTTAAAGACAGAGAACCCCTGCTTTAAGCAGAAAAGAGAAGGACGTGTCATAACCTTGGAGGACACTCAAGGGACCGCTTGCCCTGCCCCTCCGCCATGGATTTAGCGAGCTCTCGGTCCTCTCCCTCCCCTGGCCGCCCCGCTCCCCGCAGCCGCGGCGCCGGGCGGAGCCGGGGGAAGGCGGAGGGCAGGGCAGGGGCTCGGGGAGGGGCTGAGGAGCCGCGGCAGCCGCCCCAGCGCCCCGGGGAGCGCGGAGGCGGCCGCCGGAGGAGCCGCGCGACCCGGGTAAGGAGAGGAGCCCTGCGGGCAGCAGCCTTTTCTCGCCTGCTTTTTTTCTGACGTTTCCCCCCGAGGGTTGCGGCGCGGTGCCCTGCGGCGGGGAGCGCTGCTGCGGGCGATACCGGCGGCGGAGGGGACCGCGGGAGAAGGGGCGGCTCGAGGGGGGCACAGGGCCGAGTTCTGCCGGGAGTGGGCCCTCTCCCCTGCCCCCAGTGCGCTTGGCGGCTCCCGCTGCAGAGCCACGCCGCCTCCCTTTCAGCCTGAGCTGGGCGTGTGGGAACCAGGGCCGGGCAAGGCGGGGGAGAGAAGCCGCATCCCCGGGCAGCCTGAGCTTATCCGCATCCCTGCTCCGCATCCCCGGGCAGCCTGAACTGCTCTGCATCCCTGGGCAGCCCGAGCTTATCCGCATCCCTGCTCCGCATCCCGGTGCGGTCTGAGCTGGTCTGCATCCCTGCTCCGCATCCCCGCTCCGCATCCCTGGGCAGCCTGAGCTTCTTTGCATCCCTGCTCCGCATCCCTGCTCCGCTTCCCGGGCAGCCTGAGCCGCTCCGCGTCCCCGCTCCGCACTCCCGGGCCGGCAGCCGCTCGGTGGCAGAGGGGAGGTCAGAGCAGAGGCGCTGCGCCTTCCTCTTTCCCTCGGCCGGATATATAGTATCAGACACAGGACGGGGAGGAGAGGTTTGTATTTTTTTTTCTTTTTTTTTTTTTTTTCCTTCCCCTCCTCCTTTTCCTTTGCCGGAGTTGCTTGTGTGCTCGGGAAGGTGGGGGCAGCGGTTTGGAGACCGGAAAAGCGGTAAATTGAAGGTAACGACCCGCTGGGGGACATTGAGAGGGGAAACGAGAAAAAATACAAACCTCAAAACGGGTTAGGGAGGAGGAGGAGGCGGAGGAGGCGACGCTGTGGAGGGATGATGCTGCCCAGGAAGGGAGGGAAGCGGAAGGGGGGAGCCGGGCGGGGGCGATGGGGCTGGGCGGCTGCCGTGGTGGCGGGGGCTGTGCCGGGTCGTGCCGGGCTGGTACCGCGGGCAGAGCCTTCCCCGGGGCAGCGGAGAGCCGGGAGGAGCGGGGACGGAGCCCTCGAGGCCGGGCGGTGCCCTGGGGGCAGCGGCGGCCCCAGCCCAGCCGGCGCTTCGGCTTCTCCTTGGCGGAGTCGGAGCCGGAGCGTAGCCCCGGGAATGGGGAGGGGAGCGGCGCTGCGGGGTGTGTGGGATCCTCACTGCGATGCCGTAGAAAAAGATGGAAAGACCTAATATAATTTTCGGGGAGGCTTGTCTTTTTGTTTTCCTGCTGTTAGGCCCATACATACATATATATATATATGTATAGAGAGTTGTGTTAGGCAGCAATAGAGTTCTAGTCGTATGAGCAGGGCTCCTTATTCTAAGCCTTGGTCCCGTTTTCTGTCCTACGACTGGGAAATTGCTGTTATCACAGCAAAGAATATGCTACAGTGGATGCTTCCTTTGCTTTCTTATTATATTTTTTTCTTCAGTTGCCCTTTGACTGGATAACCCTGCTGCCCACACCGCGCCACAAAGATTTAATCCCAATTTTGTTACAGGATCCTGTGAGCATATCCTTGGTTTTCTGGATAGAGACATGTGACCTTGGCTTGTCTTACACAGTTCTTTATAGTAATGATGTTATTCAGAACAGTTTGCTTTTACATTTGCCTCAGAGCCTTTTAAGGGCATAAATAGAGAGATGGATAACTAATGGCAGAGCATTATCTTGAAGTGGGACGAGGTAAAACTAAATGGGAGCTGCTTCATCCAGAAATATTACACTATACATTCAGTCAAAAGCCTAGTTTTCCATCTTTGTTTAGACCAAGGTTTTGCTATCTGTGAAGGTCATTATTAGGCCAGAAAAATGTACTCCAAAATCCATATCTGCTCTAAGCCTGGTTCACTTGAGTTTGTATTAAAATAAGTGTAAAATTGAACTATTAAGTGATCTCAAATCTATAAATGTCATATAAAATGCATGGTCTTTCAGAAGCTTTTCATACGAAAGCTCACGTTGCTTTGGCATGTTAGTTTCAAGTATAAATTTCTGCGTGTGCTGGTGTTTTGAGAACCTTCATCTCACTTGATAAGAAGCTGCTGGCAGTTCAGACAACTGCTGCTGGGGTTTGTTTTCATTTGCATCTGTTGTATCAAAACCATCATAATTTCCTGCTTACCTGTAATGTTCTTGATTAGAAGAACGCAAGTTTTGTTTTTACTGTTTAATGTACTCCTCCTGAAAGCAACTACGTAGTTTAAAAATTACACTGATAGTTGCTCTGGAGAAGTTGTAAAATCCATTTTATAATTTAGTGCTTTAATCTCCAAATCTATTGTGTTTTCTCCCTCTGATGAAGTAGTTTTATAGAAAAAAGTTTTTAAAACGTTTGCACTGGGGTTTGGGGTATTTGTCTAAATTAACGTCACCACAAACTTCAACACATGAGTGACAAGAATAGAAATTTTAGGGGGGGGGGGGCGAGAGATGCACTCACTCAGAGGTATCTGAATTAAACATGAAGCAATAGCACATTTAGGCCAGCCTTTTACTATATTTAGAGGATGTTGGAGGATACATCTGATACTGTAACAAAGCTGCAAATTCCTCAATTCTGCCAATCTGGGTTTCAGTTCTAATCCCTATTAAGGCTTGTTTAGATTAGTGGTAGGGAAATGTAGTTTTAAAACTTCTTGAAGACCATGTAATAAAAGCCTGAGTAAGTAAAACCTGTAACATGTCAGCTGGGTAAAAAAAAAAAGAAGAGTATAGAGAGAGACTGCCGTAGAAGTAAAAGAGAATGACCTGGTAACAGAAGCACAAGAGTTTGCGGCTCTTTCATAGAGCACTTCTGACTGATAAACTTCCTGTGCTTTCCCTTGAGTCATTTCAGATCTGATAGACCAGGATCTTGGGAGGTGGATGGATGGGTGCGAAAGGGAAGTTGGTGAGGTGGGGGGGTGCTGGCAGGGAGAACATGGGTAATGGCAGGACAGAAGGATTGTGGCAGGGAATATGGGTAATACGACCAAAGGCACGGAGACTGCCATTTGTTCTGCATGGTACGGTAGAGGAACACAAATGGGCGGCTGATGTTTTCAGAAATACCTCAGATACTGCTGATTTCAGAGTCTAGATCGTTGCTCCAAGTGGGCAGTCTGCAGCATTAGACTGTCATTGTAATAAACTTTTCAGATTTTTTTTCCTTCTAGACAGGAAGCTCCCAATTCTGACTAATTTGCTACTTTGTGGTTTTTTTCACCAGTGACAAATAATGGGAAAGATCATTTAAATGAGGGCATAGGGAAGGAGGGAAAACCCCAACACGTTTTTAAATGGGAAAGCAAGGAGAAACCCATTTTATCTGAAAAATATCTGAAAAACCCATTTTATCTGAAAAACGGGGAGAAACCCATTTATATTTTATCTGATACCACAGATCTGAGTAGTTCATAGAAGCTGACGGGCAGCACAGTGGGGTTGAGGAAACTCTACTGATGAGTGCTTGACTCAGCTGGGAAATACTGCTTATCTATTATATTGTTTGGTTTTGCTGTGTTTGTAGGAAAATGTTGGGGATAATTGCTGCAGAGGATAATGTTAGCATTGTTTTGTAGCTGCATTATTATCCAGTTATTAAAAAAATATTTAAAAATATAGCATTCTTATTGCCTAAGGGTCCTGGGTCCACAAAGGACCCTTCATTAAGAAATGGAAGTTTGAATATAGCAATGCTGTCCAATGAGATTAACGTTATCTAAGTTATTAGTGTTAGGCTTTGAGAAGAGTTAGGCATCTCCAGATGTAACAAGCACTAAGTATCATCTGAAGCATGTTCACAACCTTGGCCCAACAAGCCGTTACACAAAGGCAGACCTTATCACCTGTATTATGGTGAAGCTGTGCTGAGGCTAACCAAAACTTGCCTCTCTGAAAGGCAAAGGCAGTGGTTCAGCAGTTATTTTAATTTACCATAAATGTGGGCTCCTGCCAAAGGGTCAGCCTCAGCCTGCCTGTCTGTCTTCTGGCTACACATTCCTGATCTCTTGCTTGTGCTGGTACTATCACTTGTGGCCACATGCAAATCCACTCTGTTGTTGCTGTTGACCTGGTTTTCAGCTGGGTGAGTTCCAGGGTCTGACTCAGTGCATGACCAAATTGCACCGAGGAGTCAGCAGAGATCTGCAGTTGGAGGAAGAGCAGGCTGGTCCTCATTGCACTTGGTAGGAGTGCCATTTGGACCAGATTAAAATAATGACGTACCTACTGCCTAACAAGCTCACTTGGTGCTGTGTTAATGCTTCTGCATGGCTTCTGTTAGGTTTGGCTTATATCTGACCAGTTTGGAGAGTGAGGAGAGGCATCTGCCTGTCTCCATTCACCTGTGTAGATATACTTTTCAAGGGCCTGATGGACCAAGTGCAAGAGGAAACTTGAAGGACAAAAAGTTGTTTTAAATACATGTATTCTTGAAGGAGGTGGGGCCTTTATCTGTTATGCCAAGAAATTACCTCACTCTGCTCAGGATGTTGGTACCTTTGGGATTGTTTTTGCCACTGACCCTATTTTGCTCTGTGTTTGCACATGGCCTCTGTTGGTAAAGCCCAGGTTTGTGTCTTGAGTTCTTTGTTGCTGTGATGATAGTGACAACAATAATTTCTCAGCATGGGATTGTCATAGCCATAGGGAGCAGTTGTGGGAGAGCATTTCTGTAGTTTGGTGACTCTTGTGAGGTCTTCTGAACATCTGTGAATCAGTCCTCGTGAACTGCTGTGTATTGCCGCCATGGGATCACCATGCGCTTGTAGCCTGTCAGCTCTCTTTATGCAGCTGTGTCTGGCAAAACTTCATTTTCATTTGTTATCACAGCAAAGGATATACTACAGTGGATGCTTTGTCTTTTACTATACTTTTTTCTACTCAGTTTTTGCATGGTAAGCATGTAACATTTTTTTTAAGACCATGTGAGGTAGACTTTTTGTCTTTTTTTTTTGTTTAATTATTATACTTAGCCAAATGGTGCTTTCACGATTTCTTTAGAAAATGTAGCTGTCTTTGGATAGTATGCAGTGTTAAAATTACAGCTAATTAGGTCTTTACACAGTGAAATAGTTGATAGCAGGATCTTGAGTGTAGGCATATAATTAATATTCTATTGATAATTATTTGAAACTGAAAATTCTCTCTCCCTCAAATCTCTGGCTACATTAGTTTTTGTTAAAGCATGAGGCATATTGAAGGTCTGGCAAAAATACCTGTAATTTGAGTTTAATTGTATTCAGTTCTAAGCTTATATTAGCTGTCTTTTGCGAAAGCTGTTTGTACCTGTGTTTCTCTTTGTGTGTACCTATGCTTAAGCAGTTTCAAGTGACTGAAATTGCATAGGGCTCTGTTCTTCCACCCTTGCTCACAGAAAAAATACCTTGTGCCACAAAAATCCACTATTGTGTTTAATTCCAATGATTTCTCCTTCCTGAGAGTAACTGTGGAGCAGCTGTGCTCATAAGAGATGCATATTACAGGTTTTCCTAATACTTCATTTCATTTTTAAGCCATTATGCTAGTATCCATCCCCTGTATCTGCTTTCAGAGGCAGTAAGTTGTCCTGTGGGGTTAACAGAGGAGAGAAAAAACCTAATGACTGGTTAATGTATGCAAGAATGGCAGGACTGGTAACAGCTCTGGATGGTTGCAATTTTAATTTCTAAAGCTGTTTTCAACCTTGCCTTATTCAAGCCCAGATCCATGTATTTTGTGCCCAGAGATGAGAGGCAGTTTTACCATGGGGTGTTCTCTGGAAAAAAAAGTAAGTTTTTGATTCCAGGTTCGAATGGCTTATGTCTACCTTTATAGTAAACTCAGTTTTCACCACTGTTTCTGCAGTGCTGTATAAAATTGGGGCCAGCTGGATTGATAGCTCCTTTTTTTTTTTGTTTTGTTTCACATTCCTGAAAACATAAACCCTGTCAATTGAGGGAAAGAAAGGTTTCTTGATTTCATGTAAAAAATGTGGATTTATTTTGCCTAGGATGGCCTTTTCTAATTTGAGGGATGCTGAATATAAAAAGACTGTAGTATCATAACCCTCTCCAGAATATTCCTTCAGAAACTATCTTAGTCCTGTAAGTGAAATTTTGTAAACAGTGATACAGATAAACAATAAAGAAAGGATTCTTACAAAGCTATACCCTTATAAGCTGTTCAAAGAAATGGAAGACAAGAATAAGTGTTATGTTGATGCTGAGTCAATCAAATCTGTTTCCGAGGAAAATCTGGAAAACAGAGATGCTATATAGAAAAAGTACTGTCCCTGTTCAGGCGTGTAATTCCTACAATACACCTTAGTAAATCCTAAAAGAGAGAGTCTTCATTTATCCACAAAATGTGTGGGTATTAAAAAAGCACAGCAGTCTTCTAAAAGGTTTTTTGAGATGGGTGTACCATGGAGTTAACAATGGGCTCTGCAGATGGGTTTGATAGTAACCAGGGGTGGTACCATTTAATGATTCATTGGTGGTGTATGAAATTGCCTGAGTCATCTTTATAGGTGTACTGTGATATTTTAAGAGAGAGTTACAACTGACTTTAACTAGTAGTGTGCTACAGCTGATGCAGTATGCAGAAAATGACAGTCTGAAGCTAGCACTGTTTTCTCATTCGTGGGTCTTTGCTCTCCAAGCACAAGTAACAGTAACTTGGAGAAAGTTGTAGCTGCAGTAGTCAGAACTATTTTGGCTAAATGCACAACACTAATTTGGAAATAAAGTTTTCTGTTACTGCTCTTGCTGACATATGAAATAATTTTTTTGCCTGCCTTCTCGGTTTTGACATACAATGTGAATAATTCTGCATCTCTGAGCTTTGCTCTCCATTGCAGTATCACTCTATGACTAATGACACAAGTTTCTTCACTATTTGTGAAAGTTCATTTGGTTGTGCAGGGTTGAAGCATCTGAGATGCCTCCCACGTCACCAGTGCCTTCAGAAACAAGAGCTAGTGATTTTAGCAGAGGTTTGTACTGGAAGGCAGGTGTTTGCACCTGGATTCAGCACTGGAGTCTTCAGTAATGCTCCCTCTTAAATACCTTCCTCTGGTTAGTCTGTATCAGTGGCTTGTGTTTGGCTGGTCTTCTGCAGGAAGGCAGAAGCAGTTTGGAGATGGGATGAAGAACAGGAGTGATTGAGCTTTGTTTCTTCTGTCCTGGCATTGTGGCAGGCAACGAGGTGGACTGCTGCTGGTTTTCTTGAGTGAGGCAAGGAAAGAAGAGGAGGGTAACCACTTTTTTTTTCCTGCCAGTACCCTGCAGAGCACTAGGATGACAGAGCCAGGGTCTGCCACAAATCTTGTCAAAACCATCTGCCTTTACCACCTGTCACTGCTTATTCACAAACATGCAGTCTTATTGGGCATTAATATTAAGAATCTTTCTCTTTAAGTATACAAATAAGTAAGTTTCTTCTTGAATTCTCCCATTATATGCCCATAGCTTTAGTAGGAGATTATAGAAGTGCTCTGTTGTGATGGAGAGGGGGAGAGCGACAGAAAGACTTGTCTGCCCAACGTAAAACAGTTTCTGATGTTGTACACACTCACAGTGCTGTCCATGGGACTTATTTTCTTTATTGGCTGGTCTGAAATGCATGGCATGATTCTGTTTAAACCTAATTTTAGGGACAATTTTGAGGGTGAAATTTTGTTACAAAAGGAGCCATTAGCAAAACTTCTGCTGTAAGCACTGACATCAGCTTATTCCTTGCTTTTAGCTTTAAGTCAAGGGGAACCTTACAGTCCAGGACTACTTCTAGATCTCCTTTGGCTATTGAATTGAATGCCATTGCTGTAAAGCACCCAGCTCCTTTTGCTGGATGAAAAATCTTTTATACAGGCTGAGACTGTTGGTCCCCAGGCCATTAATAAGATGCCCAAACTCTCATGTATTCACATTTCTAAACTGAATGTGACAGACAATAATTTCCTTAGTTAACACTCTCTTCATGTAGCTGCAGCCTCACTACTTTACTTCTGATCCTGCAGACTGCAAAAAACCAGTTTGCTTGGGTTTCTGGCAAACATCTGTTTAGGCAAACCTGGAGTTTTAATAGACGTGGAATCTAATGTTGCAGTAAATTCCACTTTATTCCTGTGGCTGCAGTTGGAACTTCTCAGCCCAGCTCTTCATGTGCCCTATGATCCTTTCTCCAGTAACGTATATTATTGCTTTGATGTGATTCTGCTGGTACTTCCCTATGGAGCCGTTCGGTTCTCTGTCTGCAGGAAGAAATGAAATCCCAGATCAAGATGTTACAGATGTTGAATAACACTGTCTTCTACTGGTGACCTCCTTCAAGCCCTCGTTGCTGCTGTATTTGTTAGGTAGTCCAAAGCAAACTGACAAAGATAATACACTTGTAGTATAGAACAAAATTTCAGTGATCCCCTCTGCACTTTTTTTGGTGCCTTTCTTTGCAACTGAAATAAACCTGATGATTCTGTTGCAGAGAGGAGTGGGCATGGAGCCCAGAGGTACTGTGGGTATTTATGCCATGCTCTGTTGTATGTACCAAAAAAACCATCAAATCTTGCACCCTGATGCAGTAGTCAAACCTGTCAACTCAGTGGAAAATCTTTAGGGTTCTGCAGATAACCAGTATTTTTTGCTGTAACACTCTCTAGCTGTAGTTTTAATTTTTCTTCATTCCTATGTTCAGTGACTGCTGTCTTGTCCCGTGTATACTCAAAGCAGCCTGTGGGTTTCTACTATACTTGAATTCAGGGTTTCAGGGCATCCTAAAATATATGTTGGGAAGTGTTGCTGGGAAGTGTTGGATCTTGATGTGTTTATCAGTTAATATCTTTTTTGTCTCCCCTGTTTCCTAATCACTGTGTTCTCTCCCAGGCATTTTGTTCTGTTCCTTTGCCTAGTTCTGCTATCGCTAAGCTGAGAGAGAAGGTAAGAAGTCTGACTGTGTCCATAAAGACTGATCTCATGCTTGTAATGATATCATTTCACCTTTTGGCCTATCAGTGACCCTGAATTAATATGTAGTGTCAAGGCAAACTCCTAGCTGTGCATTAATCCTTGCAGCTCAGAAGAGAATTTAACCCACCTCCACCACGTTCTGAATCTATCTTGTATTTATTCTGAAATGAGTGCTTTTACAGGCATCTGGCTCAAATCCAGTGTGCTGCTGTTTGCTGCAGGGTCCAGGTCAGTTGATATGTGAACATGTTCAGTTTCTGGTACTGGAATGCTCCATGCATGAAGCATCAATTGGTTTGGTCCAACATTTTTTTTTGCGGAATATCTGTATTGGACCATATACAACTGCAGTGGAAGCAGTTGGTTATCTGCAGAATGTAACACTGAATTTTCTACCAATAGAAACCCTAGTGCTTTGGCTAGCTCAGGGGTTTTCAAGAACTGATGAGGCATTTCTTGCTGCTGCTGAACTCCCTGTAAACAATTTCCAGCAAGCTTTCTGGTCTCTACCAACAGAGCATCACTATTGCACCAACTGCATATGCAAAACTGAACTCTGGTCTGACGGCAAGGCAATAACAGTATGCAGATGCATTAGCTGCATTACTACACCAGTCAGAGGGAGGGTCTTACTTCTCAGATTCTGCTTGGAAAACCTTTTGCCTGTTAATGTTACTGGAGCTTTGACTTTCAAGTAATAAATGGTTGTATTTCAGTAGCCACCTTTCTGCTGGTGAATCCCAAACAGGCTGAAGTTGCATTAATACTGAATGCTTTTCTGGAAGGCTAGATTTCCCCCAGCCCAGGACGGTGACCTGTGTAAGAGGACAGGTTGCTTTGTGACCATCTGTGGTTTGCTCTTGAAGTTAAATATGATTTAAACTTCCAGTCCTACAAATTATAGGCTGGCACATATAATTGTTAGTAGTTCACCTTAAAAATTGGATAGTCGTGTTGAAAAACAAAAAAATATGCAATGCCAGAGCTCCCATCACTGACCCTAAATTGCATCCTTGAAGTTCTTGCTTTCTGAAGCAACATAATCTGCATTTATCAAGAAACAAGTACTCTACTTGTCACTAACACATACTTTCCATGGCAACCTATGGAACTTTTGTTCTGAGAGATGAAGTAAGGTGATCCAGAGCCCTTCACATGAATTCATCGCTGATCTGAAGTTCATGCGTCCAAAATGTTAAGTCACCATATTGTAAAAGTAAAGCTATCTTTCATTAAACGACAGGGTGTCCTCAAAGAGAGTAGTTCCCTTATTTTCCACATACACCTACATCTAATGTAACTAATGGGATTGTCACTGTGAGCCCTTAAAGTGCTATACAAATAAAAACGGGATTATAAAAGTAGGTCTTGTAGCATTCCTGGGTATATAGCAGGAAACTTGTATCTTGTCCTGTGGGTAGCAAGAGTAAGCTAAGTCCATTATGACTGATAGTTGGAAGTAATCAAGATGATAGGATTCTGTTTCATGTGATGCATGCAAGTCCTCATAGGTCCTTTTAGGTATTTTTTTTTCAGAGCTTCAGAAACATCACCCCATACTGCCAACTCATTTCTAAACTAAAATGGATGCCTCTTGGCACTTCTTTTTTCTTCTTTTCTCTGTCTTTCTTCAAAACTTTTAACTGCTATGTGCCACCTTGTGTCTTGTCCATGCAAAATACAGTGCCCAAAATACCCTGTCTGGGATAATTTTATTTTAAAGTGCACATAATTGCTCGCAGCAGCTTCCTTTAAATTAGTTATACAAAAGGTCTCAATTTTCACTAGGGTTTCCCACAGGTAGTTGTTTTTTATTCTGCATGTCATGGTTTTGCCCCGACCTGGCTAAAACTGTGCTTCTAAATCCCTCTCCCCTCTTCCCCAGGGAAAGGGGAGAGGGAAATGAGAGGAAAAAGACTTGAAACTAAAACTACAGCTTTAATGAAATAATAATAGTGATGAAAATAATTAGAAAGTAATAACATGTATGCAAATGTATGAGATCACGCCCCCACTCCTCAATGACTGTATATCACCACAAATGCTTCAGAGCAGACAGGAGGAAATGGGTCCTTGGGTATGAGGGATCTGAGCTCAGGAACTGGATTCAGAAACACACAGGTCTGAGATCAGGAGTAACCAGACAGACGAGGTCCACAGTGGACACTGGCTGTCACAGAAGAGGGATTAGATCCTTGTGGTCTCTCAGTTTTATACCCAATGTGAAGTATATGGGGTGGAATACTCTGTTGGTCAGTTTAGGGTCACCTCTTCTGTCTGCTCCTCCTAGCAGGTGCAGCCTTTTTCTGCCAGCTCAAGGATGACCTTGGTTACAGTAGGAATAAGTGTAAGCATTGGCCTTTCTGCATACCAATACCTTGTGTTATCGCTTCTAGGGAAAATACTGTCTGAAAAATATGCAGTTAGCTTCCAGAGAATGAAGTTACTTAGAGCGACTGAGTTAGTCACAAAACTGACTCTAATTTAGCTCAAACACAATAATAGAGGTATTGCATCTATATGACACTTGTTTTGAAGGTTCAGGAAGATTCTGTGTTGAAAAGGTCATACTTCCTCGCCTTATCTTCTTTAAATGGCATGTTTTCTGTAACTTGCCTAATGAAAGAGTGGAAGGAGAAAGTAGCTTTCTGGTCAAGCACATTGCTTTGTCCAGTTTGAAAATTTACCTTCTTTTCTTTAACAAGCAAATTCTGAGAGAATCATTTTTATATATATATATACACATACACACATATATATATACACACATATAAATATAAAAAAGATAAAATGTAGCAGCTTTCTGCCTTTTTTTGCCCTCCTGCTCATAAGTTGTAAACCTACAACTGCAGAAGCTGCTTTTTTTTGTGTTGAACTTCACTTCATTGTTTGAGTCATCCCTCTATTTTATTACAAGCATCAGGTATATTGTTAGCAAGGGGACAGGTTGAGCTGTTTTAGGATAAACATAAAAATTAAGTTAATACATCTCCACCAGAACTGCTTGATATGAAACCAAAAAGTGCTGGGCCACAGGTGAAATGATCTCTATCATCTTCAGAATGTTTTCTGCTAGAACACGTTGATTTTATTGATACACTAAGTCTGTTGCATCTGTAGGTTGTGTTTGCTTATATGCTTATTGGAGATCTGCATTTTCCTTGTAATATTGTGATGTGAGTACTTAAAAGTGAAGGGAACATAGCAAAGGACGTGAGTGATAACCCATGGTGCAAGGGTATGTGGAAACTAGGTAAACGTGGTTGGTTTCAAGGCACAAATATAGAGGCCTGCTGGTGTGCCATATGCTTAATGAAGAAGGGTAAGATGGTGCTTTGCACTTGTGTTTCCCGCTTCACTGTAAACAATGAATGAGATTAACACAGTACAAATACACTATATGAACACATAGTGTAGGGAGTAGTATTTAGAAACTGCAGCTTGCTGCCTTCTGTTCTAACTTAGCACAGAGACTTGACAACAGCACAGTGGGATTTCTGTGAACACCTCTGGAAAGAATGCCCTAAGCAACATTTGGGTCCTCTTGTTTCTCAACTCAGTAGTGACAAGTCTGCAGCAAGTCTCAGTCAACTCAGAAGAAAGGGAATGTAGCAGTATTGCACTGAGCATTTAGGAAGGTAATCTTGCAGGTTTGTCAAGACAGCAATGGGATCTATAATGTCAATGAAGGGGACTTACTTACTAGATCTTACTCTTTCCTGTGAAGGAACCACATCCTGACAGAATCCAAGTTATTATGCTCCTCAGCATTGCTGAGTACTGTGCTTCTCCAGTCAGTTTTGAGGTTCCTCCAAGGAAAAGGAAGAAGTTCCAAAAAATGGAGTGTCATGGTTTAGCTCCGACCCAGCCACTTTCGGCAGCTAAAACCAAGCAGTTGGGCTCCCAATTCCACCCCCACACCCCTCCTCCAGGAAAGGGGAAAGGGAAATGAGAGGAAAAAAAGACCTGCAGGTTGGAATCTAAACTAAAACAGCTTTAATAAAATAGTAATAATAATAATAATAAAGGAAATAAAGGAAAATAATAAAATATATACAAATACATGAAATCACAACCCCACCCCTTGATGACTGTACATCCCCACAAATGCTGCAGAGCAAGTTGGGAAAGGGGTCAGAGTCAGGAGAGATCTGGACACAGGAACTGCATTCAGGAACACACAGATCCAGGATCAGGTGCAGACAGACAGACAAGGTCCTTACTGGATGTCAGCCATCACAGAAGAGAGTGAGACCCTCCTCGTGATCTCTCAGTTTTATAACCAAGTATGACATATATGGGATGGAATACTCTGTTGACAGTTTAGGGCCACCTCTCCTGGCCACCCCTCACTGCAGGTGTGATCCTTCTTCACGTTTGACTTAAGGCCCTCCATTAGCTCAAGGATGGCCTTGGTTTCTATAGGAATAAGTATAAGCTATGGCCTTTGTGCATGTCAATGCCTCGTGTTATCACTTATAGAGAAAAACTGTCTGAATAGAGGAGGCTTAGCTGAAGTTAGAGAACTGATTCTACTTCGAGTCAAACCAGAACACAGGGAAAGGATTCAGCAGAGAACTGCTAAGGTAACCCAATAATCTGAGGAGACGTTAACTGAGTTGGGCTGGTTTAGCCTCTTCCTGCCCCTCTGCGCCCCCCAGCTAAGGGACAATCTCATGGAAGCCTGTAATGCTTGAAGAGAAGTTACAGTGATCATGGAGCTGAACTTTTTACATTAGCAACAGGTAGCAAAAGCATGGGACAGCTGTCACAAGTTGCAGCCTGAGGATTTCAGACTGGCCATTAGGAAGAAGTTTTTCACCAGGGAGTAGTGCAGGACTTTTAACGTTTCAAGTAGACAGGTAATGGAATCTTTCCTTGGAAATTTTCAAGATTCAAGTTGTGGATGACTTCATCTAACATTGGTGACAGCCCCTCTTCCAGCAGAGACTTTAACTGGTAATCTGCAGAGGTCCCTTCTAACCAGATTTTCTGTGATTTTAACTTCAAAGAAGTTAGTCTGCCCAGGACAGCAGGGCTGTGCAATGCAGAGGAAGAATTTTGTAATGTTGTGACACCTGTGTGTCCACAATGGTGGATGTGGAATGGTGGACAATGGAAGATCCTCTTTTACTAACATTTCCTCCCTACTGTCAGATCGAACTGTATCAACGTACAAGACGTCCTTAACTCCATATAATATTATGCGGTTTTATATCACGTGGCCATTTTCAAATATTCTGCTCTTTTGACATGCCTTTGGGAAATCCATGATGTTCACATGACCATGGGAATCTGAGTAATTTTTATTTCAGTTGAATTAAAGTTATTTGTTAAGAATTACATCAGTTTTAGCTGTTTCTGCTCTCTTCCTGGATGATCTAGGAGTTGTAGAAATGTACAAAAATCTGTTGTTCAAACCAATTTGTCAAAAATAAGAAAGCAAAAAAGAGACCTGAGAAAATCAGCTGTCAGGATCATACTACATCTGTTTTCACAGATCGGTGTTGGTGATTGATTGATTGTTTTCAATTGAGTTGATTCCATCTTTTAAATATGACTGTGACTATGAGCACTGCAAGATTTAATTGAAGGAGCCAAGTCACGGAAAGGGTAAAAAAATAGTCAACTTAAAGCCAGGATAATTGGGAGTATGATTTTATCAGCAGTCCATGGTAGGAGTGGCGACAGACAGAATGGGGTCAATCTTTGCACAAGAAAGAAACACCCAAAGTCCTGGTTTCCCAAACCCACAGCCGGAAGCCTGTGGCTGGGAATGTCCCAGGGTGCCCTGGGCATCAGCCCTCCTTTGGGACTGGGCAAGGAAAAGAGTTGCAGTCGTGTGGTGGTCATGCTTTGTGGTTTATCTGACTCCCAGGTTAACTCCAATGCCAGCTGCATCAGGGGTAGGGCCATGCAGATATGGCTCTGTCACTTCAGGTCTGATTCCAGTCTCAAACCAGTTTTATTTCTTTCACTTAATGCCTGAGCCAAGAAACCCTGCAGACCTGAGACTGCTGGCAGTCAAACCAGTTTTGGGGTACTGGATCTTATTTAGCTTGCTTGTGATTACATAGAGAATAGAAGAATAAAAAAACAACCCCAAAATATTTCCTGTTCAGAATCCAGTAGGAGTCAGTTTGGGAAAGCCTGGATTTAAACTCTTGACTTTAGCTGATCTAAGTCAAGGAACAACACTCAGGTAATTAAAACAAACAAGACTTTACTTAAGGTGCAGTCATAGTCTTTAATTTCCTTTTTCGCTATGTTTCTGTGAAATGCTTTTCTAAACTGCTTCGATGTGATTGATATAGGCATTGCTATTGATTTACTGCACCCTTTTCTGCTAGAGTGCTATGCTATAAAAAGTCATGATATATAGAAATTGTGCTCTGAGTAGATGTGGATTTCCTTTCTATGGTTGGTATTGCTATAGAAACACTGCCCTCCAAACCATGACTCTAATTACAAAAGTTGCCATTGAATCTTATATGTGGTAAATTATATCTGTATTTAGCAATGAACACCCTAGTGTCAAATGACATGAATGTTTGCTTTTCCTATTCATCCCATGCCAAACCTTGATTCTTCATTTCAACAGAATCATTTTATTTTTAGGAAACTGCCTTTTTCAGTTTTTCAGGAAGATATTGGTAGATGTGAACACATTTTTTCACTCTCAGGAGTGAAAAAATACTGCTTGTTGCAGCTTATTTGAAGCATTGGCATTCGCTCTGGAAGTCTTACAGGAAAGTTTCTTGGTAGAAATGTCTCTGTCTCTGCTGGATAAATTTTTGTAAGAGGGTAATTAGGACCTAGTTTAGATCTCTGAGGAGACAAATATGAAAAATGGAAATGAGTTACATGTGGAATATCTTGAAAATATATTTCAAAGAAAATATGTTCCTGACAAACATTTCTTGTGTAGACATAAATCTCATTATTCATGTAATAGGAGGATGTGTATGTTCATATGTGTTTTCAATCCAGAAGTAGAAGCATCAACCAGGGAGTAAGTGTATGTATAAGAGCTGTCTAAATAGAGACTGTGGAAAGCAAATAAACACCAGGAGATCTGATTTGTTCTGGTGATCTTCACCGGAGCTTCCAGATGTATGCTTTAGACTGGGCAGTGAGAACTTTGCTGAGAGACATCTGGTTTTTTTGTGAGCTTCAGTATTGCAGAAGCAATACAAATTGTGCGGAGAAACAACCCTCTCAGAAGAATGCATTACTCAGCTTTCCTTTTGAGATAAACCGTGCCACAGCGGCATCCTGGCTCCCCTGCGTGCTAATTCATTACCGTGCCATGCTGATGCATCTCTTCAAGCCCCGAGGCCAGTGCTAGCCCAAAAGCAGCTCTGCAGCTGTCCTCTGCAGTCTGAGCCAAGAGCTTTCTGCCAGCTGGGGAATTTCCATACTATGAAGCATTAGAAAAGAAGGGATGAGGGGCTAAAATGCAGGTCTCCAGTTGTTTTGTATTGACCCACATGTCGTCAGTCTTTAGTGGGGACTAGTCAGTTCAACCAGCAAAACTGAGGTGCTTCTGCAGTGTGGTCTGGGTTCTGGGTCCTATAATAACTTGGAGCCATGTCTGGTCTGGCACTGCATCCAGGCAACTCTCTTTCAGTAAGTCAGAGCTGGGAGAGGATCAGTCAATTTTGCAGGCATTAGCCAGCATTTGGCTTGGTTTGCTATTTCATCTGGGCCACGTCTCCTGCCGTTCAGGTGACACTGTACTCTTGTCCCTAATGTGCCTTTTACCTATGAACTTGGGTATGCTGCCTGGAAGTGAACTTTGGCTGAATAGAGTCTGGTTGTTAGACAGTGTGTATAAACTCCCAAGTTCCTAGGAATTAGAATATATAGACATAATTCTGATGAAACCCTGTACATTATGCAAGAACATTCATGAAATCAACTTAAAAATACAGGGTGAGATCAAGTGAGGTAGGAGTGCGTAGCACGTAATCACAATTTGGCCTAGAACCTGAGGTGTCATTGTTATAAAAACAAATGCATAAACCTGTTTGGGGCTTTTTAGTTCTCTTTCGAACTCCTTGAATATGATCTGTTTCTTCAAACCTCTAAGCAGCCCAGCCAGGTCTGCAGTAACAAATGATAGACACATAGCTTCTCAATAAGTAGTAACATTACCTGGATCTCTTGCTCCTGTCTGTCTTGTAAAATGTGACTTGCTGGTTTGGACTGTTTTGAATTCCCCTTTGAGCTTAGACTTTGGACTGATTTTTATTTGAAGATTCAAGGCTTTCAGGCTTGTACATGGAGACAGTTTACCTTTGTCTACATAGTACAGGTAAGAAGTGTGCCTGGCCCCATTGTACCAAAGTGACACCATTGGTATGATCCCACCCCTTCTTTCTTTTCAGTGAGTTATTGAGAACTGATTCATCTAAACATCAGGCTGTAAACTTAGTTGCTCCTCTCCTGAAAGTGAAGAGCCTTAGTAGTACCTCTCTCAATGTGCTTGGCATCCTGAACCATAAGGACTGTTGTTATGCCACATAAACCATGTAGAATAGAAATAAGATCACTTATGTCTCTGGAAAGAAGGAGAGGGAGTGCAACATACTGCTAGCACTTTATCATCAGGGAACATCACTTTGAACAGATGTTTTTTGGAACTTGAAAATGCTTAAAATGAAGGTGGTTGCTGAGTGATTGTTGACAGCACCATGCAGACATCTGAGAGTCACCTATGTCTCTAAATCTGGTAGTTAAGCTGGTTATAAACTAGTTCTCACAGGAGTCAGCATGGACTTTATATACAAATAATAAGTGTACAGTCAGCTCCATATATTGAACACTGTTCATAATGGAAATTTTATATAAACACCAGCATGGGATTACTAAGTATAATGTGGCATTTGTAGGCAGAACTTTTCATGTGCAAAAACTTACCTAAAAGTGGGACCCAAAGGCAGTGAGCCACTTATCACACAGGTCTGTCAAGTCTCTTGCTTTACGTGTAAGAGTCGGTCCATTGGTCTCTTCCTTAAAATTCTGTATTTGTTGATGGCTTCTCTCCAGGTTCAGGCCACACCTGATAGCAAGAGTTAGTGGAGTTGCAGAGGCATCATTACAATGGACTGTGCTGCAAGTCAGGTTTTGCCTCCAAGGAAAGCCTATCTGTGTGGTGTTGGGCGTTGAACGCTCACTTACTTCATGATCTGAAAACTTTCACGGCACCTTGACGTATTGCATCTTTTCTCTATGCTAGTGTAGACTTTGTCTTTCACATTGGAGTTGGATCATGCCGTTTAATATTCTGTTATTATTTTTTAGGAGTAACAGATTAGATCTGCAGTGGAAGTTCAGCAGAAGGAATGGTTTACGTTGATTTATGGTGACAGAAGTTTTTTGGTTTACTTCTTTTTCTTGTTTTTAAAGAAGGTCTTTAAGGAGACTACATTTGCAGAGAACTTAATAGCCAGGCTACAAAAATGGGCTTTGTGCAACAGTGGAGGATGGTTTAGTGAAGCAAACAAGTATCAATGTTCTGATTTCCTACTAGAGAATACAATATTTCTAACTTTAATATCATGACTATGGCGATGTTCTGTCTTAAGCCCTTAGCTTATACTTCAGAAGACAGGGCTGTATATGTAAGTTTTGCTCTGCTTACCACGTTTCTTCGTCATGAATTCTGACCTTGGCAAGTGGATTGTTTTCATAATTGCTAAGCAACAGCGAAAACCCGAACCACGAAGTATTATTATACCAGCAGTCTGCATTTCTGTGGCCTACTACCATGAAATGGAGTTAGTCTGTACACTGCAAGTGCAACAAACTGCAGAAACACAATTTTGGAGGGTTGAAGACAAAACTTTATTTGGTTTTCTTTGTTGAGAGTTCACCGTCTTATTACATCTCATATCTGTGAAGGCAGTCGGCTTGATTTTATGACCTCGGTAAGGGGAGTGTATTGTCCTTCCTGCTAGCTAAATGGGTAGATTCAGTACTTCAGAATTGCTTTGCGTGTCCTCCAAATGCGAGTAGGTAATAGTTCCTGTATGCTGCAAGCTGAAAGGGAAGTATATTACAATGCTGGATATGATTTTAGGAAGTGACTCAAGTAAATGGTTTTCATTCAGGTATTAAATGTGTCAATTCCAGTAGTTTAGGGGTTTTTTAAAGTTGTTGAAAATGCTTCATCTTCTAATTTAAAGAAGTGTATCAAATGTTGCATAAATATAATTGGGCAGCAAATTGTCTATTTTCTTTCTAAATTTATTCACTGTAAATTTTGCTTTGTTTAGCAAAGCCTATAAACTGAGTAGATGAGTTGGGAGCATGTAATCTTGGAGCCCTTCCTCTGTGCCTGACACACAGATGTTTTGATTTAGCTTCAGAGGTCACTGTCCATGGATTCTGTTATCCTCAAGTGGCCCTAGTTTTGCCAGGCCTGTCTGTTCAGGAAACATAAATCATGTCCCCCAGAACAGCAGGAAAGTACTGAATAAGAAAACAAAGGGGCAAATGAGCAATTCTATTTGGATTCATGATTTCCAGTCTTCTTGCTGCAATAATCAAGGCTATAAAAGCAGAATCCACATATAATCAGGCAGTCCAGGAGCTGGCTATTCAACAAAAACACTACTACAAGGTAATCACACTAAGGAGTACTGCTAAGAACAGGAGTACTATAACACGGGCATAGTCTGTAACAGATGCTTAGCTATAGCTAAAACCAACCTTGTGTTGAGTGATGTCTGCCGACTCTTTAGTGTGCAACGTTTTCCATGCATAAGCTGCCAATTCATTAGGCTTTTAAGCAAAGCAAAGTTGTTGTTTTTTTTTTTTTAATTTGGGGGAAGAAGCCCCTGAAATCTCCTAACAGTTCCTTTATTGCAAAAATTACATTATGGGTACAAAATGTGCCAGAAAATGTAGCTTATTTTGTCTTCTGGGTTATTTCTTGGTGCAAAATACAATCATAGCCAACCCAAGAAGGTCATGATATAGGACAGCTGAACTCTGTCTTTTTGATTTTTATCTTTCTAGTTTTCTTTTGGTTTAAGGAAACTTAAGCGCCTTGTTTACTTAGAGCACTTGTTACTTGTTAGTACTAGCTTTAAGCTAAACCATAAATAACACTGAATTTTTGGTGGTATGCAGTCAAGTGCTCTCTGTCACCCTAGACTCTGTTTTCTTATTTTTTAGAAGTAGAAAGGGATGAGAAGAGCTAGTTATTGGCAACTGGTTCATGCACGAACAAGAATCTTAATTTATCAGCTTTCTTACAACCCCTTGTTTTCGTCAGTTTTCATTTTAAGCTTGCCTTTTGAATGTTGCCAGAGATCAAAAGGGAAATTTAAAAAGTTTTACTCAGCCTCATGTTATGATCCTCTGTAAATTTCAGATTTAAGAAATACAGTACTAAATAACTTTAGCAAATTTGGTCCAGGTAATTAACATTCCAAAACAGATCAACTTTATGTGCCTTCTAATATGAGTTTGTAGGGATTGTGCAATTTTATTTTCTAATAAACACCATTTAACTGCTGATGATTTCATCTTAATTAACCTTGCAGCTCCTAGAATCGTGTGTTTCAACACGGTCATGGTGAACTTTGAAGTTAAGATCTAGCAATTCTATGTATAGGCATCTCCTGAGGGGTTTGCTTTGTTCAGGTGGTTTTTGAGAAGAGAATGTTTACTGTCTCTTCCAAGAACGTCCATATTGCGATGGGTTGACCGTAGTTGGCCATCAGGTGCCCACCTAAGCCTCTCTGTCACTCACCTCTTCAGCTGGACAGTGCAGATTAAATATAACAAAAGGGTCATGGATCAAGATAAGATCAGAGAGATCACTCCACAGTTACCATCACAGGCAAACCAGACTCAACTTGGGGATATTAGTTTAATTTATTACTAATCAAATCAGACTACCATAATGAGAAATAAAATCTAAATCTTAAAATACCTGTCTCCCACCCCTCCCTTCTTCCTGGGCTTAACTTATCTCCCAACTTCTGTACCTCCTCCCCGCCCAGGGGTGCTGGGGAATGAGGAATGGGGTTTGTGGTCAGTGCATCATGTGTTGACTGCCACTCCCGTCCTCCTCAGGGGGATGGAATTCTCATGCTCTCCCCCTACTCCAGCTGAGGTTCCCTCCATGGACTTTTCCAATGTAAGCCCTTACCACAGGCTGCAGTTCTTCATGAACTGCTCCAGTGTGGGTTTCCATGCGCTGCAGTCCTTCAGGAACAGATTGTTCCAGCGTGTGTCCCTCACAAGATCACAAGTCCTGCCAGCAAACCTGCTCCAGCGTGGACTTCTCTCTCAGCAGGTCCACAGGTCCTGGCCAGGAGACTGCTCCAGCACAAGCTCCCTACTGGATCACTGCCTCCTTTGGGCATCCACTAGCTCTGGTGTGGGGTCTTCCATGAGCTGCAGGAGGATATCTGCTCCACCATTAATCTCCATGGTCTGCAGAGGACGGCCTGCCTCAGCGTGGTCTTCCCCATGGGCTGCAGGGAAATCTCTGCTCTGACACCTGGAACACCTCCTCCTTCTCCTTCTTCACTGATCTTGGTGTCTGCAGAGTTGTTTCTCTCACATATTCTCACTCCTCTCTGCATTTATGGGGGATGGGGGTTAGGTTCCCCTTCTTAAATATTTTATTCCAGAGGTGCTGCCACCATCATTGATGGCTTAGCCTTGGCCAGCTACAGATCTGTCTTGGAGTTGGCTGGCACTGGACATGAGGGAAGCTTCTAGCAGCCTCTCATAAAAGCCCCACCCCCACACCCCTGTAGCCCTCTCCTCCCCAATACCTTGCAATGCAAACCAAATGCGCACATCTAGTATGTGGTGTTTTGATTTACAAATTGGCTTATTTACATTTTCTTTCTCATTAAAAAATTGTGTGTAATGTTTTTTACTTGCAAATCTGTACTGGCATGTAGTGATGAGACCTCTGTTCTGTTTCCCAGAGCCCAAATGAAATGATTTATTTTGCTGTCTGACAAGTTTCCTTTAAGAGAAACCAGACATGCATTTGTCAGCAAGAGAATGAAGGACTAAAGGGGGCAGTGGGCAACGACAGCTATTTAGGGTGTCAGTGTTGCTCTTTTCGTGCAGGCTTGTGCAGATATTTGTGGTCTATCTGACTGCCAAGGTCACAGATGCTGCTGAACTTCATTCAAAGTGTGAATGATAAAAGGAGATAAAGACAGCATCATACTTTATTTATTAATGTTTTATGTTTAAGCACCTTGGTTTTTTGAATATTCTGTGTCTTCTGTCTACACCTCTCATATTCAGGTAAAATCCTATTGTCTAAACAGGCACTTACAGTTCCAAATCTCTTTGAAGAGATTTTATAACTTTATATACTTTTTTAATATACTTTTTTAATATACTTTTTTAATATACTTTTTTAATATACTTTTATAACTTTACTGTTTCTTTGCATTTGAAAGATGTACTTCAGATACTGTCCTGAACAAGAACACTTTGCCAAATCAAAGATTTAATGATTAATTTAAGGATTGCATTCCTTGCAATGTTATGGCATGTTATGTCTTTGTAATTTCCTTACTTCCTTTCATTCTGAAAGTCTAGCAATGATTTTTCAGATACAAGACCAATGAAATTAAACCAATTTGTAGTTTGTGAAATGTAGTCAAGCAAAGAGAAAGTTATGACAAAAAGGAGTGTTACAAAATTTCTCTGTAATTGTTTTGAAGAGGTTTCCTAACAACAGAGTCCTGTCTGTGCTGGTTTTTTTTTTAAACTCCTCATGCTCATGGGCAGCTTAAAAAGTTCTATTCCAGCGTTGTTTCCATATGTAAGAAATTCAGGAGCATTATTTCCTTTAAAAGAAATGAGTGTAAAAAATATTTAAAGTGGAAAGCCATCCTAACAGTTTTGGAGCATTTACAGCTGCTGTGTATAATGTCTCCCGTCTTAAAGATGACTAGCTGTCTGCTTAGAAATTAGAGGACATCCATTTCTAGAAGGAAGAAGGTATTAGCAAGCTGGCTAACGGATACTGCAGTTCTGGTACAGTAGTTGAACCTGTGAGAATTCAGTATCACTCTAACTGTAGACCACCAGCATCATTTTCAACAGACCTAGGGCTTTATCCCCATATGAATAGCCTTTCTTTTCCTTCCACCCCCTGCCAAATCTTTTGCTCATGTGTGCTATTATTAGCGCTAAACTTACAAGTTCAAGACGGACCTGGAAATGACACTCCACTTCACGCCATGAGGCCTTCACCAGTCTTCCTGAGATAAGCTTGTTGCTGCTCCCCCCTCTGCTTCAGCTGTGCTCTTCCAGTGGAAACAGCCCAATGATGAGGCTTTTCTGTTGAGGTTTGGTTTTAGTCTAGCAAGTGGCATGCTGTTATGTTAGGTTATATAGCATGCTTGAATTGCTTGCAGTGCTTGATTTATTAATCTGGCAATTGGGCAGTTTGGAAGACTTTTCAAAAAAATATTTTAGAGGAAATATATATGCATACTTTCTTGTCCTTTAGTTGTGGCCACTCGTGTCTAAATAAAACCACAAAACAACTCCCCTGTTTCATTCTGGGAAGAGTGATACACACTGTACCCTAAAATTGAGAAAACTATTTCATTAATTACAAAATTATGTATTTTGAGTAAGTCTCTAGCATACCATTGAGTCTCTTTCCTTGAATTGTGGCAGCACTAATTGCCACTCAGCTGTCCTTGCTAATTTGCAATTAGGCCTAGTTTAGATGTGGTTTGCCTTTTTTTTTTTCTTTTTTTCATTTGCCAAGCAGTGCATTAAAGCAAACTCACTTTTATCCCAAGCTTTTACGCATGCATGCAAAATATGCATCAGTGTGATCTAAGTGAAACAGATGCTGGATAAGAGGGAAGAATTCTGCACTCTACTTGTTGAGTTAGCAAATTAAGGGTACCACAAATGATCTTGTGGATTGAGTGTTAAAAGCATTCAGTTTCCACTAGACGTTTCATTCCAAGGCAAAAGTAAAAGGACTGTGGGGAGACCTCATTGAGGTCTATAACCCTTGCTCACAAGGGGAGGAGAAGGAGCAGACGCTGCTGATTTCTCTCTGGTGACCAATGAAAGGACCCAAGGGAATGGCAGGAAGATGTGCCAGGGAAGTTTAGGTTGAATATTTTGAAAAGGTTATTTGCTCAGAGGGTGGTGGAGCACTGGAACGGTTCCCCAGGGAAGCAGTCATGGTGCCAAGCCTGACAGTATTCAAGAAGCATTTAGACAACACCCTCAGACACATGATGTGAACTTTGGGGTTGTCCTATGCAGGGGTAGGAGTTGGACTCAGTGATCCTTGTGGGTCCCTTCCAACGCAGGACATTATATGATTCTATGATAATATGTCTCCCAGTTCAACAGAGCCCTAAAAATCGTTCTGGAAATGAGTTGCTCTTCTCCTCAGTCACTGCAGATCTTTATAGCTATTTCTGTAGCTCTGAGATCAGAGGAACTGGAAGGGTTGAGAGCATCATTTGTGCTCCTGTCAGCAACATCTTCTACTGCTGCATGCTGGAGGCTGAGGCTTAACCAAAAGTGGTTGGTAGGAAGCAGAGCATGCTTGGGAGGAGTTGCCTATGCCAAGAACTGATTCTTTCTTTTGGGATTTGGCTAGAGATGCAGCTTCTGGAGGGCATTTTTGCTGACATGACAAATACCGAACTGCTATTCAAAGCTGCACTCTCATCTTCAGTTTATATCAGCTGTTCAGTGCTTTGCAAAATCCATGTGCTTAGCTCTCAAAGCTGTTTTTGAGAAGATAAGGAAATAGAAAAAGACTGAAGATGCCACTTCCACTAAGCTATATGTCTGTATCTTTTAGAATTAAACCTTCACTAGACTGTGCATTTGAAGATTGGAAAGGGCAGCACCCTATCCATAATTCCTAACTGGGTTTGAAGCTGAGCATTACTGCATTAGTTCTGTGATTAATGAGAACAGCTGAAAACTAATAACATTATGGAATGTAGTCAGATCTCTTGCAGGCTTCCTTTCAGACAACAGGACAGGGTTTTTTACAGCTACTTAAAAAGTACATTTTCACAAGTAGGGCTCTGAACAGAGATAGAAAAGGTAGGAATTTGTATTTTACTAATTTTAAGTCCACCTCTGCAAAACAAAAATGCCTTAGGAAGGTCAGGTTTCAGTTTGGCTTGAAGAGATTATAGAGACTTTGTTTTGTCATACTGTTGTTTTGATTTTTTTAACTCTGAAAAATTTCTGAATTTATATACAACTCAGACGATTCCTTCTCATGCATTTCATTTGACCAAGACCTGCTCTCCGTAAGTGTCAGGGAGAATCAAAACAACTACCTAACTGGTGCCTTTGAAACTGTTTTGACATTTGGCCATGCACCCATATGCTGTTTTACACACTAAGCCAGTGTGTAAATTCACATAAATGGCAAAAGGAGATCTGGTTTTGCAAATTGTCTGCTCCAGCACATTTCTGCTTGCCTCAGAAGGATCTGCAGCTCTTGAACATCGTTGCTCTGTGGGCAGTGCTGGGACTGCGTGCCCTGAGACACTAGGTTGTTTGTCATAGAGAGGGAAACCGTGGGAGTTGCAGCTCTCACAGACTCAGCTTTCAAGTCTGCAAGCATCTCCTCAGCCTGGGGTGACGGAGCAGAGAGCTTTGAGGGTCCTTGCTGAGGATTCTTGACTTGGGGATTAAGATACTGGTCTGTTTTTCTTGGGAGGGGTAGACTGAGTTAAAAACTGCAATTACAGATGTTTGCATAAATGAAAAAGATTTTTTAGTTCTTGTTTTTCACTTTATTTTATTCTAAAGGCTTTTGGGACTTGTTTTTCTTTATGAAGTTCTACTATAGCCTTTCCACAACACTATTTGTCCTTGTAGGGTCTTACTTGGAGTAGGAATTCCATTTTCATTTTCAGTCACAGGTATAGAAGATTTTGTAATATAAATGCAACAATGCTAGTGAAATGATGATCCAAGACTTAAGTCTCAGGACTACAGTGCCACTTGCTCTTTGCTATCGCTTGGCACTGCCCTTCCTAGAAGGGCACTGCAACTGAGAGCTTCTGGGGGTTCCTTACACTTTGCTGTGAATATACAGTAGCAGGAATGGAGTTTTATTACTTGCTTTTTTTTTAAATACAAATGCTGATAAAAACAGTAATTACAAATAATTATAGAAGTCTTTGCCTAGGAATTACTGTCTACCTACAGGAGCATAGTAATGCTGCAGACTAGCACTGAATAGAGCACAACTGGATAAGGTATATGTGCACTTACATGTATACTACACTTCACTTTCCTGATTTATGTAGCATGTAAAGAGGGTAGAAGGTGAGGATTTTTTCACCCCTACTGGGTATATTGTAATCCTTGTTTTTAACTCTAAAGATTTTTGGTTCAGTTGAGTAGTTGTTAGGTCTAATAGTTACTGGAATTAAGGAGAAATTTGCCACTTAACTGCAGTGCGAGCATAGCTGTGTATTCAGGCTGACTTATTACTTTTGTCTGTCCTTTAGCAATGGTCATGCAATTTGGGACACACTGCTTTGTCTCTCTTTTTGTAAAAACCTGATAAAACTTTATCCCTAATTCCCTTCTCCCACATTTTGCTGTCTAGCAGGTCTTAGGGATGGAAATGTACTTGTTATGAAAGTGAAAAATGAATAAACTATGAAGGGTGTGTGCCAATTTTTTCATTTGCTTATGCCTCAGTAATACCTGGTATTTTGCCCTTTTGGTGAAAATCAGTAAGTCATGCTGCACATGCAGCATCCCAGCATGACAGGCTCAACAGAAGCAAAGCACATGTGACAACAGGAACACCATGGGAACTTCATCTTATGTCTCCGTAGGGGTAATATATCAAGGTTTTTATGACCTCCCTCCTGAAGGTCCTGAAACAATAGCTTTTCTTACATTTCATGGTAGCTGTTTTTTTTTTATCTTAGACTTTAGTTTTATTTTATATTTCATATATATTTAGGATCATAGAATAACCAGGTTGGAAGAGACCCACCGGATCATCGAGTCCAACCATTCCTATCAACCACTAAACCATGCCCCTCAGTGCCTCGTCCACCCGTGCCTTAAACCCCTCCAGGGAAGGTGACTCAAACACCTCCCTGGGCAGCCTCTGCCAGTGCACAATGACCCTTTCCGGGAAAATTTTTTTCTCTAAAAATTTTCTCTCTAAACTGTGCGTCTACTAAAACAGGAAATTTTTTTCCTTTATATATATGAATTTTTTCCTTTATATATATGAATAAATGATGATACAAATACTTAAGGAGGGTTATATTAAGGTAGAGTATGTAGGAGTGATAACATGAAAGCAGTCTTGAATTACAACATCAAACTTAAGGGAAAAGACATGGGAGGTTCGAATAAGTGCCAACACTTGTCAGCTACTCACTTTGCTGGACGTTTTAAGTGTTTCATGTTGCCCCAAGCATGGTGACATGGAAAACAGCACAAGCTACCAGCATCTATAAAATCTTCAAATTGGTACCTGATGTTACTCTCCCTGCCTTTCAATCTCAATGCCTAGTGTGGTACACAGTATGAATTTACTCCTTTCATAAGCAGTAAATTGATCAAATTGGCATAAGCAGCATTTCTGAACCTTTATTTGGGAAAATTAAAACATATTTATCTCTATATTCTTTCTACCTCTAGGTTTTGTTGGTCATTTATAGACCCACGTAGTCTTTGGACACAGACTAGGGCCTGTGAATCAGTGGCAGAAAACCAGCAAAGAGATGTCATGAAAGAAGAGTGTTTGCCTGCTCATTTGATGGTGTCAGGCTGAGAACGTCTCTGTTGTAAAGTACACAGAGAGTGATTTTCAACAGAGAAGACAGAGTAGGTGCTCCTTTCCTTGCTCCCACTTCAGACCCACTGATTTTGGAGGTCGAAGTCTACTACCTAAAGTTTTATTGCCATTAATGTGCAGGAGGTGCATATAACAAATCTAATTGCTGGAGATGGTAAGAAACAGTTTCAGTCACTTATGATATCTGTGCACCAGCTGTAAAGAAAATGAGTGATTGATTTTTTTAAACTAGAGAGCTAAACTTCAGGAAGTTACTTTCCATGGTAGCTAGAGTACTTGTGTGAAAGATGAAACCTAAAAAACAGCAAGACAGCTAGAGGCATTCATTGAATGCTGTTTTAAGATGTTTCTTAGCAATACTGTAGATTGCTGACTTGTGGGTCTTTTTTTTTTTTAATTGAATAGCAGATATTAAACACATATTTCATTTCTATCCACATTTCCCTGCTAGCAAAAGAAGATTACAAATAGATGGTACTTACAGGTAAGGTGGTTTTTTTTCAGGTAGCTATTATAAAAGCTCACATGATATAGTGTCACACTAGATGTGTCAGATAGGTACACACACTTAATTAAAAAACTGCCATACAGAAATCAATGTTCCTGTTATAAATTCTTCTGGTCAAGAACTGTGTGCTTGCTTTATGTTGATGTAGACTTAAATATTGGGTTCTGGGCCCATGGTCATGATATAGCAATACAAATTAGAAAATAGGGGTCTTTTTAAAATTCAGCTTTCTGCACCGAGCAGCAAAACTTTGTGAAAAAGGTAAACAGCATGAAAAACACCATTTCTCTGAAGAAAAACGAGTTTAAATTTTCTACCAGCTAAAATGTCATCTGCTTGGTTTTTGGATTTGTGTGGATTCTTAGCTGGGCTGAGAACTGCACCTTTTAATTCCTGGAAGGGGTAGTTTCACTATTACCTTTGAAGAAATTGCAGTCAAAAATCACATACATGAAATAACCTGATTCATAGTTATCTCCATTTATTAGGTAGTGAAGCCCAAATGCACAGAGAATACCAGACTGTTAGAAGGGAAGCTTCTTAAATCACTGAAAAAACTATTAGCTCTTGGAACTGTGAGATGTTTCTTGTTCCTCCAAGAAGAGGCTGTTTTCCTTGGGAAGAAGTATATTTACACTTAATGAATCCTGTGTGCACACAGCTGCCGTATTTTTACATTGTTTTCTTTGTCTTTTTTGTCTTAAAATACTCGTGTTTGCATAAAAACTCCACCTGCCAAATATCTATCTTTCCTTCCTTCCTTCCTTCCTTCCTTCCTTCCTTCCTTCCTTCCTTCCTTCCTTCCTTCCTTCCTTCCTTCCTTCCTTCCTTCCTTCCTTCCTTCCTTCCTTCCTTCCTTCCTTCCTTCCTTCCTTCCTTCCTTCCTTCCTTCCTTCCTTTCCCACCTGATCAATCTACTGGTAATACTGTAATTAAGAATTAAGATTGCGGGGGAATTAAATTAGGAGAGACTACGCATCTTGTATCAGGCATCTATTATATATTCGTCCACCCTTTTTTCCTCCTGATATCAGACAGCAGTAATAACAAAGAGATAAACCCTTCATCTTGTCATCCTCCACCCTTTCATATGCGTCACTGTTTGTTATGCATGGTCTTAACAATGGGTGTGATGATAGCAGTTGATAAAGGGATAAAGTGGTATCAGCCTCAAAATGTTCATCTGCAGACTTGATACTGTACTGGTAGCTTGCATCTTTCTGTGGCACAGTGCCTTCCTTTTGCAAAGTGCATGACTTGGGGTCATGCTGCAGCAGACAGGAATGCTAGCATAGATAATCGCTGTTCCTTGAGGCAAAAGCCTTAAGGCAGCTCTCATAGCAGAAACGATCATCCTTGTATTATGTGGTGGTTTGTTATCCTGCTTTTCCATGAAGGGAGAAAGTGATCTGGATGTAGCTGTCAGGAAGAAACCTCTCATCCTTGCACACTAGCAAGACAAGGCTATCATAATTGGGCTGTGCGCTATATGCTAGAAGGACACTGATACATGGGTTCAGTCCACCAATATTGGGATTGCTTGGAAAAAAAATGCCTTTCTGTCTAACCACTTCCTGTGGGTGCAGCAGCACACACACCCATGATAAAACAAAGTTTGTAACATAATTTGGAGCACTTGTGAAATGCCGGAGGATGTAACAAATGCTGTAAGATACATGGAGACCAAACGAGTTTCATATACTTCATGTGAGCTCTGGAGTAGTATATGCCTCACTAGTACTTCTTAAGGGCAGTGCCACAATTGTTCCCTTGTTCTGTATTACCACATGCAGTGTGAAGGGTTCAGTCTGATTTGGTATTTCACCAGCTGTGTTGCAGGCATGATGCCAAGGTGAAGCAATGCAACTAGGGAACCAGCTTCCAGCATTTTCCTCTTCCTGCAGCCTCCTGTGGAAATGCTTCTCTATTTAGGTTGTGGAGACCTGTATGAGGAAAATAGTTTTGGTAGACTTGTATTTTGATGGTCTATAGCCAGTCAACTACTTTTCTCAGCAGATGCTTCCCAGATGTCAGATATAACAGCTGGGAGAGGATACTTAGTTTCCTCAATCTTGTCAGCGAAAGACACGAAAAAAGAGTTTCTCCTCAGGTGTGTGAAGCCATGGGTAGCAGTGTACAAGCCTAAGTGACTGTCTATGATAGGTACCCATAGTTCTTTATCTTCTGGTGGAGATGAGTCTCGTTCTCCTTTTGTCTGTTTTTAATTTCAGAAAACTGGCTATGTTCTGTACTTAAGTGGTTCAATTTCTGTCCCTCTAGTTTTCCTCTATCTGCTCTCTTTCTTTTTTGCATCTAGCGGGCATGATTGCTGTTTCTTTCCTGAAGGCTTGAGACTACTGCCTTGACTAATAAAGCCTGACAGACATGTCCAAGAATATCCATAGCCTCTCAGGTGGCTACACACTGGGCTTTCCTGCTTTCCTGCTTTTGGGAGTGCAGCACAGAGGGGTTTGCATAAGGTCAGCAGACATTCTTCTGGATGGGAGTCTGCTGCGCGCAATACTTGAGAGCATCTTCATGCTGTATAAGTGAGGCTTTCTCTACCCACGGAGGCCATCTGAGCAACAACACTTGTAAAACTAAAGTAACATCACCAGCCAGTCTTGGTATGTTATTGGAGGGGTTTGGTGGTAGGCAGGGGTGTAAATACGATGCCAGCAAAGTTACACACTACTGGTGGCAATTTAGTCACCATGTAAATACCGGTAAGGGGTTGGCGAATCCTAAAACTGTGTGTGTGGTGAGTGTTCTCTTTATAGCCCAGTTGTTTCAGAGGTGATCAGCACAGGTGGGAATGCTAAGAAGGAAAGATTTTTGGATTCTAGATTACAGACCACAACGCATAATAGGCAAGGAAGGTTCAGATGAGTTGTGTCAAATTGGCTTTAACATTATACCTACAAAGCCTGTAGCTGAATATACAGGAAAAGTGCCTATAGTTGCCCATGCAACAGGAGATATACAGTACTGACGGTGTTTTAATAATATTTAAGGATAATACTGGAGTCAAGATTAGCAGACCTTTATTAAAATCGTTGCATCTTTGGAGTCTTCACAATCTTAAACTAGTGTTGAAGGCTTATATGATATATACAATAAGCCTATTATTTCAAGAAGCTAAAATAGGAGAAGCAATAGTGGACAGTGTGTAAATTTTCTATTGGCTAAAGGAAGGTTTCGTTAACACAGGAGATACAGAAAAGGACAGTCTCTGCTCGTAATAGCATTTTCAAAGACTACAGCTTATTATAACATGTCTATTAAATGCTCTCCACCTCTACAATGCAATACTTGCACTGGTGGATAACAACAGCCTGGAGATCAATGAAGAGGTTGCACTGGTATGTGGATGAGCTGGGAGAAGCTAAAGCCCAAGCAGTTCTGCGCTTTCATTTTCACGCCCATCTAGGGGGAGGGGCACTGCAACTTTGATGCAGAAGGCTGTGGCACAGGCTGGAGACATTTCTATCGCTCGTTCTGAGTCAGCACTCCCAGTTTTATTTCTGGTAATGTCTACGTGTGCAGGTGAGAGATGGGCAGAATGAAAAGGAGCCACTTCTATAAAGCCCCTCGTTCTTTTCACCTCCTAGGCACACATTAGGCTGAGTAGTTTTCTACAATATTTTGAAACATGAAAGAAAACTGCTTATCTCTGGGTATTTTACGTAGGCAAAGGTGCAGTTATTGGATAAGGAGTATTTGCTGCTCTAGCTGAAGAATTCAGGCTAGTAAATGTTCAGATTGCTGCTAGCTCTGAAAAAAAAATCAAAGAGGAATAATCAGTAGCCTATGAATTTGAGGAGGAAAACAATTCTGGTTAAAATAAACTGTTAAGGGTGCCACTCCACCTTCCCCAAGTGATACACAAGTGATAAATACTAAAGCAAAGGTGTTTCATTTTTTTAAATTTTGAAATTAAAAAATTAGGTGAGGGGGCTTTTTCTCCCTCCCCTCAATAATTCTCTGAAACCGATGCCAAAAGTAACATAACCTCTGGAGAGGCACACACTCTCCTGGGTGGAAAACTGGTTGGATAGCCGGGCCCAGAGAGTGGTGGTAAATGGTGTGAAATCCAGCTGGAGGCCAGTTACAAGTGGGGTTCCCCAGGGCTCAGTCCAGCCCTGTTCTATGTCTTTATCAATGACCTGGATGAAGGCATTGAGCGCACCCTTAGCAAGTTTGCAGATGACACTAAGCTGGGTGGAAGTGTTGGTCTGATGGAGGAAAGGGAGGCTCTGCAAAGGGATCTGAACAGGCTGGACCGCTGGGCAGAGTCCAATAGCATGAGGTTTAACAAGGCCAAATGCCGGGTCCTGCACTTGGGGCACAACAACCCTATGCAGTGCTACAGACTGGGAGAAGTCTGTCTAGAAAGCTGCCTGGAGGAGAGGGACCTGGGGGTATTGGTTGACAACTGACTGAACATGAGCCAGCAGTGTGCCCAGGTGTTCAAGAAGGCCAATGACATCTTGGCTTGTATCAGCAACGGCGTGACCAGCAGGTCCAGGGAGGTTATTCTCCCTCTGTACTTGGCACTGGTGAGACCGCTCCTTGAATCCTGTGTTCAGTTCTGGGCCCCTCACCACAAGAAGGATGTTGAGGCTCTGGAGCGAGTCCAGAGAAGAGCAACAAGGCTGGTGAGAGGGCTGGAGAACAGGCCTTATGAGGAACGGCTGAGAGAGCTGGGGTTGTTTAGCGTGGAGAAGAGGAGGCTGAGGGGAGACCTCATTGCTCTCTATAACTACCTGAAAGGAGGTTGTAGAGAGGAGAGTGTGTCCCCAAGTGGCAGTGGACAGGACAAGAGGAAATGGCCTCAAGCTCCGCCAGGGGACGTTCAGGCTGGACATTAGGAAAAAATTCTTCACAGAAAGAGTCATTGGGCACTGGAACGGTCTGCCCAGGGAGGTGGTTGAGTCACCTTCCCTGGAGGTGTTTAAGGCACAGGTGGACGAGGTACTAAGGGGCATGGTTTAGTGTTTTATAGGAATGGTTGGACTCGATGATCCAGTGGGTCTCTTCCAACCTGATTATTCTATGATAACTCTGAAATCACTGACATTACCATAATCTTCATTTTTCACCAAGAAATTTTAATTCAACAGTTTTTGCGTGCCTCTAATAGCATTTCCTAATAAACTTCGCTAACAAAATATGGGTAGAAGTCAGTGGCTGGATGAGATTATTGTTACATTTAGCATGACCATGCTCACTGATGATGATGCTGTTTCACAGTGCGTGTATATTGTGCTCTCTCCAGCATATCTTATCTGACACTTAGTTAATTATACCATAAGGAAACCACACTTCATGTGCAGCCTGTTTCACACAATAAAGCATACTCTGATGAGCACATGAGGTGGCTAAATCAAGAGTGTAAAGACTGAAGGCTATCTGTGTAGCTCCATGTTGCCACATCCAGCTGTCCCTAGTAGTCCAACAGAGGCCTCTTCCAACACAGCATTTTAGGATCATCTGCTTAGTAAGATCTTCCATCTCCCTAGCTTTTGAGTTTCTTTTCATTACTCTGGAGTACTTAACCTACAGCACATACTTAAGACATTCTTGAGAATATCTGTTTATTTTAAACAGATTGTGTTGACAATTTAGATGCTTGTCTGACTTGGCTTTGCAAGTGAAATTGTGAGTTTCTGAATGTACTCTACAATAATCTACTCTGATTTCTCAATTTCTGCTTGAGGAGCAGATTCTTAGTCTCGTGGGAGCATCGCAGATCTGCTTGTCTTCCTTCCACACTAGGACAGTGCCATAGCTGCCCTGGTAAATGCATCATCCAGGTTTTGCATTAAATCAAACATGTAGACCTAATTCATCCCAGCAGATGATAAGGAACACCAATTCCATCCTTCAGTAAGCCCGAGGAAAATTCTGCTCAGCTAGGAAAACCTTGTACGTAGCCAGCCAGCTGTTTTTGAAACAGTCCTAACTCTCAGGGCTGGAAACACATTTGTCTGCCAACTGAGAATAAGACTATGGCTCACTCCCTGCCCCCGAATGATGTTTCATTATAGATTGCATCACAGCTGTCTTCTTGGTCCTACACCCTTTTTCTTGCAAAACTTCATTGTATCTTCATCTCTCCCTCCCTTTTGCTTGGGATCCCTCCTGCTATATTTTCTGAAGGGCACTGGTTCCTGAGAGCAGTCAATTAAAGTTCTTTTTGGAACAATGTAGGAAAAAAGTCCTATGTTGATTTTGGTAAAGTATTGGTTTGCAGTGGTTAAAGCACACTGATTTCTGTAGTTAAACCAGATCATATCCATCTAGGTTTGACTCAATAGTTGAGATACTTGTTTCTAGGTGAATCAAGTTGGAGAGAGCCTTCAGAATGAGGGCAGACTTGTAGTGACAAGCTTTAATGTCCTTGTCACCATCCCCTTGGTATGACTGTAAACACACATTATCTTAGGCTACAGGCTGACACCACTCAATGCTGCTAAGTGGGTTGCAGCCTTTAGGATGGGAAAACTCTTCCTTAAATATATATTCCAGAAATGAAATTAAATGCCAGCAGCACTGAGTAAAACTGTGTTGTTTAAAAATCCCTTCTCTTGTAATAATTTTATTTCTTTGCATCTTTAATCTTGTCTGCATTTCTTGTAACTGAGCTGCCTTTCTTTTCCTTGTGAAAATCTTTCATTCCCATCGTGTTGCCATTGCACTGTATCCATATGGAAAGACTTGTTAGTGAGCAAAATTTACCTGTGTACTTATGTGCTTTTCCTCATCAGAACATTTACCAGATTCAAGTAAAGCCGTGACTAAGCAAAAAGAAGTTTCGTTATTTAAACTGTCTCTGCATTGCTGACTGAATCAATCCTGACAATGCAAAGAGGAGGGAACACCCTCCCCCCCCACACCTCCCCCTGGAAACTCCTGGCAGAATCTGACAAGATCTGGATTGGGTTTTTTGTGTGTGTGTTGGCGTTCTTTTAACCATCTTTACAAAACTTTTCTCTCTGGTGTTGCTGCTGAACAGGATGCACTGATATTCAACAGGGAGACCCAGGAAATGGCAGAGGCGTGGAGTTCATTTTGATGCCTCCATAGGGTAACATCCTTTCATCTAGTCAAAGTATGGTTTGACTAAACTAATAATTGAAAATTAAGGCTTTTCCTGGTCAGGAAGAGAAATTGTCTCCCTGTTGCAAAGCCCCATTTCCCTGAATGTAAAATAGTTACTAAGATGCTGTCCATGTCTCTGTAAGGCTTTACAACCTCCAAAGTTCACATTTGCATTCATCCTTTCAAATCACATCTGTTTGTTTTTCAGCCATGGTATTTTTGACACATATCCTAAATGACCGTGCATCTAAATCCATCACTCTGCTTTACTTCAGGAGGATCAGTTTGTTTCATGTCTGTTACTTTTGTGGCACTTCCTGGCTGAGATGCTTTCTGCCCTTTCCATAAGGAGATCACTGTTAGATCAAGATAGAGGGGAAAGAAAGAAAAGACGGCTAGAAAAGATGGTTATGATGTTATATTAGTTAAAGTATGTCTCGGCTGTGCAGTGGAGGCCATGTGAAGAGCAGGCATCTGGCTGGTACTTCTGTCTGTGTCATAGCAGGACATCACGAGCTTATGTCTTCAAAGGTACATTCACAAGTGTCAGCCGGCAATACTGCACGTGGGCTAGGGGAACAATGTTAATTAAATGAGGAGCAGCACTGCCTCAAGCTGATTTTATCTCTCCCAGTTCTGGAAGCAGTTTGGTCACAGCTAGACCAGGGCATTGCTGCAGTTCTCTGCTGTGAGGTGTTGGTGTGCTCTGTGGTTATTATAGCTGAATGTAGTCAGCGTTCTTGCCTTGGCTGGTGGTTTGGGTGCTACAAATGAAAGCATCTGGTAAACACAGCTCTACAAAAAGCCAACTGTTTTGCTTTGGTGAGTATATTGTGTCTTTAGATTACTGAAGGTAGTGGGACAGACTCCAGGCATTTTTGTTGTTTTGTGGGGAGAAGGGATTGTCTTCTGGGGTTGTTGTTTCCTCACACTGGTGTTTTGTTTTTTTGTTTAGAAAAGAAAAAAGGATCTATTTTTTGTGTATAATAGGAGCATTGTGCGAAGAGTGCTGTTAAGGACTGTGGATGTGGAATGATGTGTGTTGGTTATATTTTACTGTTTTAAAATCAAACATTCCCCTCCTTTCTGTTTGCAGTCTGTTCATTCATTTGAAGAAGCAAGGTCAGCTTTTATCTCTCTTCTCCATTCCTCTCTTCCTATATTCTAGATTTTTTTCCTTGTTGCCTGATGGGTTCAGTTTTGCAATCATTCAGGGCTCTTGGTTGCCTACTGTGGCTTCTGCTCCACACTCAATTGCATTTTGATCTGAGGAGCATAGAAAAGCCTGGGAAAGATAGAATCATAGAATCACTAGGTTGGAAAGGACCCACTGGATCATTGAGTCCAACCATTCCTATCAATCACTAAACCATATCCCTCAGCACCTCATCCACCTGTCTTTTAAACGCCTCCAGGGAAGGTGACTCAACCACCTCCCTGGGAAGCCTGTTCCAGTGCCCAGTGACCCTTTCCATTAAATATTTTTTCCTGATATCCAGCCTGAACCTCCCCCGGCGGAGCTTGAGGCCATTCCCTCGTGTCCTGTCCCCTGTCACTTGGGAGAAGAGGCCAGCTCCCTGCTCTCCACAATCTCTTTTCAGGTAATTGAAGAGAGCAATAAGGTCTCCAATTGGAGAAAGGTTACAGGTACTCTACAGGAGGAGGCAGGCAGCAGCAAAAGGACAGATCACATGGTTGTATTTCTGTTTGCATGAAAGATTTAAAGGCTGGTCAGTGATCCAACAGTTGATAAGATAGTTGCACACATGCATACCTTGTGCTGTGAGGGATCACAGCTGAATCACTGCAGAGAAACACAGCAATTCAGCTGCTTTCAGTGACATCAGATCTCTGAAGAGCACAGCTGGTGCTTGAGCACTTCCACTGCATGAAGCAAGTTGGACACATGCACTGGCAGAAGACCACTTCACAGTGAATCAAGGAGGGCCTTGCTGAAGTGGAGGAAGTAGCACGTTCGATGTCACATGAGCTCTCTTGGGCAACAAAGATTTTAAGTTACCTCACAATAGGGTGACTGTTGCAACTGAAGACAGGCAAATCTCCCTTTTTCCAGGCTATTGCATAAGACTGAAGAGGAGTTCATTGTGGTGACAAGCATCAGGTGGCTTGGAGATAACGGTGTGAATCCTTGCCTCTGTTGACAGGAGCAGTCCTTCACCACTGACTGCAATGGAGCCAGGATTTTTGTGTCTTTGTGTGTTTCACCATCTGTTAATCTTCGGAATGGACTGGGAAAGAAAGCATTGCTAATATTTTCAGTTACAGTTGAATATTGTCTGTGGGAAGCTGTAAGATAAGACCATTTTTCTCTCATGGACTTCCCGGTCACTTGCATCTTTGGTGGCAGGTGCTAGATGACAATATAGCTGTTAAGGCAGCCAGACAAATGAGCACATTTGAAAAGCTGCCTTTCCTGAACAGGTGTTCTTTTGCACAGACAAATTTGGAAAGCCCCTTTGAGCAGAAAGTGTGACCAGATGACTCTGTTTGGTAGCTTTAACTTTCATGTCAGAGAAATCAGTCTTGAGGATGGAAAGCTTCACTAAAGCTACCTTTGCTGTTGTTCCATTTTAATCAACAAGAAATATAGTAAGCACCCAATTATGAAATAAGTAAAAGTGACAGAACCTTTATCCTATTTCTACCCCTTTCTAAGCAAGAAGATTATTTTAATGAGGTAATAAGTATTTTGTTTTGTAGTAATATTTGGAACAGAGAAATTCAAGGAAAGATTGAGAATACATGCTCAGATGAAGTAGTAATTATTCTGCCATTATGAATGAAGTAAATTTTTCAAGCTTTTCAGCGTTTGAAGCTGTCTTATGCTGTCTATCTCTGAGAGTACTGCCCCTCTCCTACCTTGAAGTGAAAGCAATCCTGTACTGGCTTAAATGTGCTGCCGCCAAGTGAAACTATGCAGTGAATTTTGACTGGCAGATCTCATCTGCTGCATCCATTTGTGATGTCCATTTTTGAGTGTAACCTTTTTTATTGCACATGGAGGGCCCTGGACTCAAAATCTCCTGTGTGCAAATGTGCCTCCTAAATACCTGACATATGGAGTTCCTTTCATGTCCTAGGAATGGGGACAGAACTTAACAGCTCCTGTTGTTGGATTTCTCCAAGCTTATATAGTCTAGGCTTGAGAATAGTGGAATGAGGTCCAGATGATTTACTTAAGGATGAAATATTTATCAGATTTTTCGAAGAGCTCCCTACTTAACTGTTCCCATATAAAACCTTAAATTAATCTGGCCATTAAGAATAAAGGTTTCCTTAATACTTCCAAAAGATTAAAACCTGTATTTTAAGCATGTACTTTGTGACAGAGCAAAAGCCTCGTTTCTCTAGTCCTACCTTTAATACACATGTGACAGTAATTTGAGGCTTTTCACAGATTCTGCCAAATGTGGTTATATAACAAATTCTTATTTCTAACTATATGAAATTCTTATTTCTAACTATATGAATTTTGAATTCTGGATTACAACAACCATAACCCTAGGCTTGGATTTGCTGGAGCAAATGACTTGGGAACATTCCTACGCCAGCATGGAGCTCAGCTCTGGATGGTGGACACACCACATGGTGGAATTTGGAATCAGCACATCCACAGCAGCTTCACTGGTACTAAACACTTGACTTTTCAACTTTCTTGAGTTGAATGCTTTTGAACCACCCTTATTTTGTCACTCTGTCATGTATCTCCCCACTTTACAGCCTGCTCTCCTTGTTCCATGCTTCCTTCACCCCCCACCCCCACCCCCCCCAGCATAGCAGTATTAGTGCTCCATGCAGTGCGGCAGAGCAAGCTTCCCTTACTGATGCTCAACTGAATTGACACCATTCCTTGCTGAAAAGAGGGGCAACCTAAGAACAGATATGATCATACAAGTTATCTGAAGGAAACATCACTCTGATGTCACTTTTCCTTAATGGTTTTTGGGGTTTTTTTAGCATCTACAGGATTGTTTGTTTGTTTGTTTGTTTGCTACTGCTAAGTTCGATGAAATCTGCTTATATTCCAAATACCTGGGAGTACCAATAGCCTTCAGGAGCAGAAAGAGCTGCACATAGAATGTTATTTTCGGTGGTTGGTGTAAGTGGATGTAATGTCTTCTGACAGGGGCAAGTTAACCAGAAGTACAGGCAAGGAAATGCTGTTTCAGATTATAATAATTCCAAAGTAGGTTACAGCTGGAAACTGTTGCTACCTTTCTAAATAAGTGTGGTTTTGCAGAAAGAATGGACAAAACGGTACATACCTCATCCAGCTGCATTGGCAATTTTGGCTATTTTACTTTCAGAGTTAGAAGTAGTCTCATCCTCTACAACTACAGATTTGTGGTTCCTAATATTGGAAAATCATGAGTCATGTTGTCATCCCATTCCCATTTTCTTTCTTCCAAAGAGATCTAAAATGATAAGAAGCTGCATTCTCAATTAGTTGAGCTTATTAACTTGGCAGGACAGCCTCTAAGTAGTCTTTGTACAATAAGAAAATCAGTATTTCAAGTGTACAGAAAAATGCTCTTTATTTCTGAAGACTCCTCAAAGGTCAGTGGCTTGACTTACCCTCCCTTCACCACTGAACTTTATTTAGTCCCCGGCAACCTATGGCTGCATTCACAGTCACCCTCACTTTTCCTCTTCTCTCACTTTGTAGCCTTCTGCCCTCTCTTCACAGCTTCCCAAAGTACACAGCTGGTGTGGTGTGTTAAACTCTCTATCCTGTTAAAAATTCCTTGCCCTCTACTTTTCACTTCAGATTTGTTCCTCCTCCATCTTACTCTGAAAACCATATTTCTTGAACATCAGGCTTTTTATTTTTTGTCCAAAGTCTCCATGTTTTAAAACACATCCTCCCAATTATCTTCAGTCTTTGTTTTGAAAATATGAAAGTTTAATTTTCTGCAGAATCAATCCCTACTGCTGCACATCTACAGATCCTCTCACTGCTTTCTGTCGGGGCTGTATGCAGATAACAACAAACCTGGATTCACTCTACATAGCAAGCTTATGTTAAGATTTTTCTCAACAGGGCAGTTTCCTTCATCTCATAGAATGTGCAAGAGCATCAGTGCCCATTTGGTCAAAGGCGGTCTCCTTCAATCATATGTAGAACTAAAGGACAGAGTTTGGCATTTGGAAAATATATGGGAAAAATTATAAGATCCTTTCTTTGTTGATATCACTAATAATATCAAAGACCACTGCCCACATTCAGTCTTCTGTGAAGGGTCACTATGAGAAGTCAGTGTGGAGCTGATTCTGCAGACAGTTTTGGAAATTTCTCTCATCTCAGGTGTCTTCTGTGGACCCCCATTTACAGCTGTAGTTGGGGAATAAAGATGTAGAGGACCACATTTACTTTGACTACCACTGACTCTGCAGTTTTCCTCTATGCCTTCCGTCTGTTGCATAGGCAGGATGCAGCCTGATTTTATTACTTGTCATCAGCATTATTCCCAACAATTTCTCTCCATCTTCAGTAACTTCAGCAGCTGTTTTCAGTTTCTGTATTTTCTCTGAACAAGTAAAAATGAGGATTTACTCATAAATGGGGCAGCAAGTAAGAAATTGCTTTGTGTATGTTTTGCAGAACCTTCTTGCTTTACACTGCTCCTGATACTTTGAAGGGAATACACCCAAAACCAGCTATGTCCTAATTCCAGTCTGAATTACTAGGCACTGAACTGATCCTGTAGAAGAAGGAAATTCACTGTAGCACATCTTTCTGCTCTATTTTTAAAACCTTTGGTTTCCAACTGTCTCCTGGACTATTTCTGTGCATATTTGATAACATTCCTTAATTTCCCAATGCCTAAATTTAAGCTAAGTACAGCAATACTTCTCTACCTTACAGTGATGCAGTGATCTGGAAACTGCTTTGTTTTTCTTGAATTAGAAAAGAACAAAATATGGGAGAAGTTAGTCAGAATTACAAATTTTTATGGATTCGGCTTTGTATAATGTTGTCCAGCAAGTGTTCAGTGAATAAAATTAGAGCCCAGTTTTTGTAGGGTCTACTCTGGCAGAGGCCATTCTTGAATGAAAAGCCCATATCACGAGGTTAAATTAATTATTACAGCATATATTGTAATAAGTACAGCTAGATATCCTCCACCTTTACCAGTTCTGAAAGTAGATGAACATACCTTTCCTTACTGCTTAAATGAAATTCCTCAAAATATATGGGGAAGTCAGAGGGTGAAAATTTGAAGCTGTGGAGTGAAATGAAATAATTTTTATCTAAATCTCATTCCAATGTATACTGTTGTACTTCTTAAACACAAAGGTGCATTCTGTGCATTTTAAAGAACTTTGATGTCTACCAAAGCTATTCAGGCTACCTGGAAACTGAGCTTTCATAATTTATTATTGTACCATTTCTCTGCAGTCTTTTGCTGGGAATCCCGGAGTTCTGAGTTTCAGCCATACAGGTTTCCCACTGTACATGGCTTTTAAGTGTTGTATCTTTTCTGGTTTGACTTTATGAAGAAGAGAAAAAAATGAAAGAAAAAAATGAAAGACAGAAATGTCAGGCCGGGCTGATGACCCAAGAAGCAGAATTTCATTGAAACTCCTATATAGCTGCCCATGGGAATGTTCTGGGGAAGCAGCAGTTTCTCTATATTTGTTTTACAAGCGAAATACTACAAAGGTAAGGAAAAAAGCACTCAGAGGGGAAGGAAAGGAGAGAGATGGCTAATAAAAAGACTGGTAATAAGTATGATAACAAGTAAATATTTCACAAGACAAAGACAATATATCTTTTTATTTATCTTTTACCAGTCAGGAAAATATTTTCCCTTAAAAAATCTTCTCAGGACTACTCAGAAAAGAACTTGCTGACTTAATACTGTTTTGCTTTTTTTTTTTGACATATCAGAGTAGCTTCGGTTAACCCTCTTCTTTTACTTACACAGTATCTGAAGCTCTGTTCTCTAATCACGTCTCTGCTGTAGGTGAGACAAAGCCTGATTTATTTCTTATGCTAGCAGTTAGAGGTTAGTTTCCCTGGCAGTTTTGTTGCTAGTATTATCTTTATAGAAAATATTTCCTTTCTGCCAAATTCCTTTTTTTCTTTTTCTCTTCTTTGAAAGATCTTTCTTTTTTAATATATGTGTTGAGTGAGGAGCAATGGTTCTTCATTGCCAGCTCTTGATGAGAAGCTTAAGGCAGAACTGGGGAGACAAACACCCCTGAATGTCCTTTTGCAGATGGACTCCAGGATGGTTTGCTGCCCTGAGGTCCTGTTTTCTTACTCTGTGTACTCACTTTTTGGCCCTTTTGGGATCAGTGTCAGTAACAGTAAAATGTTAGTAATGTGGTCAGTCTGCCCATGCTTCCGAGGCACCTCACAGTTAAGGGACAAATAGTTCTTGCTGCACATAATGGGGAGAGATAGGAGTATCCAACAAAGAAAGTCGAAGTCTCCATCAGTTTTTGTTGTCTATTTTTGTATTTTGGGAGTTGTCCCCACTACTGACCTTGAGGAAGCAAGCAGAGCTAGTGACACAGGTGGCCAGGAGAGAGAAGAGGCCAGAAGTGGTGTCTGCAAAAGAGCCACCATTCATCCCAGCTTCCCACAGAAACCTGCATGGTAGTATGACTTCAATAGTAAGAGTATGTTTTGGTTAACTTTCTGATAAAACAACACTTCAGATAAAAATCTGCTTCCAGGGTGAAAGGAATAGGAAAAGCCAGCTCACAGTCTGTGGCTTCCAGAGGGTTAAGGCAAAGCCGTTTTCTTTCTGAATCAATCTCCCTACTCAGACACTCCCTGATTTTAGTCATTCAGTAACTATTTGGAGACTTTCCTGATGCTGGAAAGATAAAAATATTTCATTTGGGTTTTTCATAAGCCTGTCATTAAGCTGGCAGTGTTCCCTTGACGAAAAAGAATTGTTTTCTGGGGAGCAGGTTGAGGCAGGAGACTGACACATCTCAGGAAATCCTCTCTAGCCAAAATGATTATTAGGCTCCATAGTAATTTATTGTCCAGAACCAGGATTTGCGGTACAAAGAAACTGGTTGCTCGATTAGTGCACTAAGAAATAATGTATAGAGATGTTGTGTAACTCCACGAAACACAGCATATTTGAAGGTATTTTTATTTCTTTCTGTGAAAAGTTCTTTCAATAGCTTGGAAAAACTAGCGGCATTTGTGTCCATCTATAATGTCTTAAGTTGTTTTTACCTAAAATACAGGATTAAAATACAGGATTTGTATTAAGTTTTGATATTTTTTTTCTATCATCGTCACAAGAGTGTTTCAAAGGCCTGTGCTTATGGATATTTGCCAGAGGCCAGCATACAGTTCACAGCAGGCTAAAAAAAATACCAGCTCAGCAAAAAGCAGTAATCTTCAGGGTCCCTTCCCCCTTTTCTGTGTTTGTTTTCTTCTTCCTTGTCTTTTTCTGAGGAAAAATTATTTGAAATGCGGTTATAATCATAATAATCAATAATTATAGTAACATAGAATGGCTTGTCTTGAAGCCACCTCTGGAAATGTTTTTTTTCTTATCCATCATGAAGATTGTCTTGAGATTTGCCTTTTGCTGTCCATGGGTCTGTTCTCAGTCTCCACAGCCTTCCCACAATACTAGACTATTTTCTTCTGATGACATTGCAGGCTCCTTCAGCCCCCTTGGATGCATCCCATCCAGTCCCTTGGAGTTGTGTATATCTGCTGTGCCTGGATCCTTCATTCCATCTTCCTTTACCAGGGGTAACACTTTGCTTCCTGAGACTGCCATGAGATGCAGGCACTTGGGAGGTCTGGGGGCAGAACATGCAAGTAGAGACTAAACTTATATTTTCTACACAGATTTAGCAGAAATTCAGAATATTTCCTCTACTGAAGTTATGGTATGCTATCCAAATATTTGTTTATGGCCATTAGGACTTCAGAAATTAAGCAAGAAACGAAATAATAAATTGATGGAACCCCAGTTTCTCAGCCCACATGCATCAGAGTTTTGCATTTTTTTGCAAATAACTCAAGTTTTCTCCTCCAACTGGTCAAGATTAGCTGTTACCTCATCAGATTTTTTGAAATGTTGCTATTATACTGGAATGTAATGTGCCACAGTACATAAGTAAAAGGGAATGAGAAGACAAGGGGCAGTGGGGAAACAAGAAAGGTAATCAGGAAATGAAGACCTCTTCTGTTGAGTGTACTTTCATACACTGTATAAGAATATGGAATGGAAAATATTGTATGTTAAATGTAGACTTCTGTGTGAAATTGGTCTAAGCAAGCTTTTAAAGTGGAGAATTTTGTTTGACCTTGAAGTTGTAGGAAATTGGTTTTAAAAGGCTTGTGAAGCCTTTTTTTTTTTTTTCCCCACTTCTAAAGTGAAGTCTTTTAGCTTAATCTAGCTTTGCGGTCCTGGCTAATGTTACTTTTTTGATTGCACTATACCTGCAGTCACTGGCCACCGCTCAGAGAATTTCTGTGCCCTGTGATTCTCCAGTTTCTCTAATGTATATTATCTGCCATGAGAGAGGAGGTGCCACTGTATGAGACTGAGCAGTGGGTTTTACGAGCAAACTAAAACAATTTTATTTCCTATGTAGGCACTCCAAAGGAAATTAAGGGTTCATGGTAGGTAATAAAATGAGGCTTGGCTTTTTGGGATGGTGGCGAGAATGAGGGAAGAGGGATGAGAAAAAGGCAGATGCAGCTCAGCGATAACTGGGCAGCAGAAGTGCCCAGTCTACTGAGAATAAAATGGGAAATGGAGATTAACTCAACATAGTTTCATCTGTTTAAGCAAAGACGTTGTGATGCCTTCCCAAGAGGGAGAGCTATGTCACTCTGTCTCATCTATCTCTGATAACAGTTGGCAAGCCAGAGAGATTTTTTAAAGAGCAGCCTAAGTAAAAGATTTGGCTGGGAAAGATATACGAGGAAAAATTTAATAGTAGAATACATAGCATGCACTGATTTAGATGAAATGAGGAGGAGGAATAATGAGAGCTGATTTAAAACTCAGTATTTCCTTTCCTTAGGGAATTCTGATAACTTCAACGTTTATCTTTATGCTGCAAAGGAATAAAAAAAAAAATCTCATTTTCATGCTAGAATGAAGGGTTATGAAAAATGTTAGTTTTCAAAAGGATAGTGTGGAGTTTTTTTAAAAGGTCGATGTTACATTATGTCTTCCTCCACTGCTTTTGGTACGTCCTAGGAATGGCAACTGAGGGATGTCCTTGTTGATCACTATGAGCTGGGGTCACAGGCCAAGCACTGGTGAATCACATTTATGTGCCTCTTTCTCTCTCTCTTCATCTGAAGAGCTCTAGCAGAGTGGAGGTCACAGCACAGGCCAGGATTTGCATGAGCATGTCTCTCTTGGGAGATGCAGTACATCAAGAGGCACAGCTGTTACTGATGATGAGAGCAAGAGCTACCTAAGCTAGAACTGTCATTTAGCATAGTGGCAATACAGGTGGATGCAGATCAATATCCAAATGAGATAACATGTGACAAAATGACAGATCCTAGTTGATTCTGAGTGACTGTGGCTCCAGGCTTCAGCACTTTTGATGGAAATAATTAATATTTTAATAAAATGACTGAAAATATGTTTGTAAAATAAAGAGGAACAAAAAAGAGAAAATCACCCATCAATTCCCAAAGTGGCTTTCCCATGTAAATGCAGCATCAGCAAAGTCAATTAATATTGTGACACGGTGGGATATTTGCATGTTGTATATAACCACCTCAGGAAGCAAAAGTGCTCTTAAAGGAAAACCACAATACTTGTGGTGGTCTAGGTAGATAAAGGAAAGTAGAATTGACAGTTTGTTTGAGGTTATTGAGATTAAAATTATGTGTGAGAGAGAGAGAAGCAAGACATTTATGCAACATGTTATAAGGTTCAGATTTAATTCAGCTGTGTCATGAATATCCATATCAGCATGAGTACTCCATCCAGCTATTGGCTGTTGCTCTGCAATAAATACTTCTGTGAAAGGAATGTTTATTCTTGCAGGATAGTATTTAATCAGGTGTTCTTTATGCAATATTGAGGGGAAAAAAGCCTCCATAGTAGCTTGCACAAATTTCTCTCTTCATTGGCAATCTATAAAACACCTGCTGTAGGAGTCACAATAACAGGAAAGAAAACAAATAGCTCATTTCAGGTGTCATGCTGCAAAGGTATCACACTGTTATTTGATTATTTTTGTTAGCCTTTATTAGATTATTTTTTTAGCCTGTGGACTAAGGTGATTCCTAAGACAAGAAATGGAAGTTAGAGTGGATACAGAATAATCAGGTGCTGACAGGTCCCTTGATACACAGCTTTTGCTTGGGTGGCCAGCATTCATCCAGCTGTTGGAAGCCCCATAGGAAACAAAGGCCTTTCATGGGGCACTGAGCTGGCATGTTCTCCATGCTGATCCCAAGATGGACATCATTGAGCTCCTTTCTTTTTGAGGTGGTTCATACCCTTCTCCTGCCATCTTCCTCCCTACAATCCTACTGTGAGGCAAGGAGGCCAATAGCTACTCAGTCCACTTGCTTAGAAATGTCTTTTAAGGTGCTTATATAAAAAAGGAGCTTATGGCTTTTACTGTGTCTTTAATGTGTAAGTATTGTCCTTTGTAAGCAGGAGGACAAATTATTTGAGTAAAATGTACATATTTCCACTTGTAATTTACCAAGCTTTTCAAGAAAAAATATTTGATATAGCTGAGATATGTGCATCCTATGTGGGGAGATAAAGTAAATTTTATTCTGAGTTTTTTCTGCTTTCTTGCTGGACTGACTGGTTTTGCTTTAGGATAGGCCATAAGGAAGAACTACATCCTGAAATCTGTTTGCTCTGGTATGTGGAGAAGAATGTGAAAGAATCATGGTAGTGTATTTCAGTGAAAATGAAGATACAGTGAACTCTGGAATAGCGGGCTCGTTTCCCTAGGCATTAGGAAAGGAGTGCTAAATTGTCTTAATAGATTGTGCTGTGTGCACAGACTGAAACCTGAGTTATGATGAAGTTATTTTGTGATAAAGTGACTCATCTTTCCATTCAACTGCAAATTAACAAAAATGCTAAGCCCATTGCGCAAAGAACAGGCTATATCTTCTAGAAAGAGCTGTCAGAAAAAAAACTGGTTGTGTTGCCTCATCCTAGCTATTATGTCAACTTGCCTGTAGCTGTTGGAATTCTTCTTCTGTGTTTTATGATATGCCATGACTATGTGTGTCCAATGTATCTTGGAGCCATTTTGTTTCCTAATTACTAATGGCTTCTCTGCTTCCTGCAAACCTTACAGTATCTCCCTTATAAAAAACAGAAGGGAGAGGCTAGCTGGTTCTCATCCTGTGCTATGAAGTTTCCTCAGTTTGGCTGACTTTCCTGGATAAACTAACTGCATGCAAATAAACTTCTCTGAGAGATGATTTTTTCAGGTAAGCCATGTTCCTAGATCCTTGCTCTATAAGTGATGATAGACCTTCGCTTCCATGCTGGGCTGGAATTCTGCTTTTTAAGTGATGTCCTCGCATTCCTCAGCTGGGACTCTCTTACAGAAGTAATGGATTAAGGCTGGTGGTGCCTACCATGATTTTGTTTTACTCCTTCCTTGGTAGCTGTGATGGAGGATTTGGTCCTATTAGATGCTTTCCAGTTCAGAAAAAAAACACTGCAAGTTGGACTGAAGCATAAATGTGGGGGCAGGGGGGAAGCAGGGGAAAGAAGGGCTTTGAAAGGGAACAGAATTGGCAAAGCACCCATGAGGAGTTGGAGAGATGGCCTGAAATTATTCAGATGAGACTTCATGGAAATCCTAGGGAAAGTTGCTTGTAACTGTTATGGTTGTTAAATTTTAAAATTGGAGTACTTCCTAAAAAAGGTGAATTGAATGTTCCTGCCAAGAGGCCATAATTTTAGAGTGTGAAAGCCTTGGCAATGATACAGGACAAATGAACTCTTGCTTTTTCCAGCCCCTTCCTTTCATCCCACCACTGTCTCACAACGCCCTCAGCAGTGCTAATATAACTCTCAAGCCGCATTGTAAACCAGTCCAGTGAGTTTGTTTAACTCACAACTTGGTCCCATAAGAATTCTTCCTACACAAGAGCAAGAAAAAGATGGCCTGAGTTGCTAAAGGTACGAACTTCTAAAAAACCTAAAGCTGCTGCCAAAAGCTCTGTATTCAGCCACAGTGCAACTCCAGAGATTGATAAAATAGAGCAGCTGAGGATTAGTGATAGTTTTCCCCTGTGAAGTGCAGTGCATTGTTTCTGTCTTACTGTCAGAGCTGAAAAATGTTGCAATTAAGGCCAATGATTATTCAGATTTAGAAAATTAATTAGCCCAGGCTCTTCCTTGGCATTAAATTTCAGATATTGTGAATTTGGAAGGATCAACCTGCTATTAAAACAAAATTGTTTCTGTAGTGTAAAGATGTTCGAAGAACTTTGCTATCACCTATGGGTATCTCTGTGCTACATAGTGATCGGTGATACTAGTAGCCTCTATGGAGCACTTAACACTTAAGACCTGGCTAACTGGACTTCTCACAGCTAGCTGGCAAGCCTGGTGAGGCAAAGGTGCCTTTCTGCTACTTTTCTTTGCAGTTCATCATTTCTCATTTAGATTGTAGATGCCAGTTTTCATTTTCCATCACTGTTTCTAATGATGATCTACTTGTTCTATGAAATACACAATTTAAGTTCTCTCTCCTGCTTAAAATTGTGGTTTTCTAACCTGAATTTTAGTGCTGAAGTTTTCTAAAGTTCTTAAAAAGGTAAAAAATGCCTGACTTCTATTTGTAAGAAGTGGATCATCCAGTCTCTTTAGAAGTGGTCTCTTTACACTGTTTGAGTTTTGTGTATACAGGGTCGCTGTAATGCATTCATTCTTAAGCCCCTCAACTTGTATGTGAAATGTGTGTCTTAGAATCATAGAATCACTAGGTTGCAATAGACCTCTTAGATCATTGAGTGCAACCATTCCTGTCTGCCACTAAACTATGTCCCTGAGCACCTTGCCTACCTTTCTTTTAAACACCTCCAGGGATGGTGACTCAACCACCTCTCTGGGCAGCCTGTTCCAGTGCCGGATGATCCTTTCTGTGAAAATTTTTTTCCTGATATCCAGTCTGAACCTCCCCTGGCAGAGCTTGAGGCCATTGCCTCTTGTCTTGTCCCCTGTCACTTGGGAGAAGAGGCCAGCACCCTCCTCTCTGCAACCTCCTTTCAAGTAGTTGCAGAGAGCAATGAGGTCTCCCCTCAGCCTCCTCTTCTCCAGGCTAAACAACCCCAGCTTCCTCAGCCACTCGTCTTAAGACTTGTTCTCCAGCCCCTTCACCAGCTTCGTTGCTTTTCTGTGGACACGCTTCAGAGCCTCAACCTCCTTCTTGTGGTGAGGGGCCCAGAATTCAACACCGTATTTGAGGTGTGGTCTTATCGGTGTCGAGTGCAGGGGTAGAATAACCTCCCTGGACCTGCTGTTGTTAAGACTCAGATTTCTTCACTTGTATTCAGTACAAGGTCAAAGAAGACAGATGTGGTGGCAGAACTATTAAAATCTCCACAAACCTTTGCTAGCTTTCAATGCAAATTAAGGGCATTTCCAGTGTGTTGTTTTCTGTGGCTTGAAACACCCTTCTGATAAACTGAAGATCCTTGGGTCGTACTGTTTCTCTGACTGCCACCTTTTTTTCTCTGGTCATCCAGTTGGGAAGGGGTCAAGAGAGGGAACTGACAAAAATTATAACAGAGAGCCTCTGTAGACTGTGAGTACCCAGCCAGGAAAATTGCTCAGGAAACCAAATATGCTGAGTTTTGGGGTTTTTTTGCACTGCCAGAGGAAAAAAAAAAGTTTCTCCTAAAATGGGAGAAACTATTTATTCTACAGAGATTTCAAGAAATAAAATTTTGAGCAGAGTGAAACACCTCTTCTGTTTTGTTTTGTTTTTTTTTGTTTTGTTTTGTTTTGCTTTTACAAGGAATAGAGTGGTACCATATACTATTAAACTGGAGAGAAAAAGTGACTTCTACTACCTATAGGCATGTTTGTTCCCTGCTGCTTCTTCCTAAGAGTTGTAAATGGGTGGGAGCCTTACTCTGTGTGCACACTATGGTAAAAATCTCTATATTGCAGGAAGTGTCCTGCCTCAAAGACTAACTTTTGGCAAGGTCATTGTGTGTTTTGGCTGTTAATAATACAACTTTTTTCTTTCTGGTGGCAAGCGTAGTGCAGATACATGCTACATATTATGTCCCCACCCAATTAAGCTGTGTATTTTGGCAAAGAATTTCCAGCCTGGTAATCTGCATTTAACTCACATTATCCCTTCTTAAAAGGATTTTTATCTGGACCAAAGATTAACAGTAAAAATATCCAAGATGGAGAATATTCAACAAATATTGCAAAACTTGGAGGTGAACAATTTGTGTCTGCAGAACAGAGGCAATAATACAATTGGTGATAGCTTGAAGAAGACACTGCACCTTTTGGCTGCAGTTCAGAGAAATGGGGTCTAATAACAGTTTCTTTATTGAGAGGTAGCCTGCCATGCACATGTGTTATACCGAGTCACTTTTAACTTCTTTTCACTGAATCTCTGGGGTTTGGGCTGAGGGCAGACTCTGAACCGATGTGGGACTTCGAGTGCATTGCAAAGATCTGAGGCCTGAGAGACCTGGCTTAAAATGTGAATCTTTTGTGTTCTGCTTCACAGAAATTATTTAAGAGAGGGCAGTTGAGCTTGCTGTGATTCTCAATATTTTAAGAGTGTAAAACAGAGTTAAGATAGAGTGTGCCTGCTTTGGGTGTCTTAGTGTAATTGAGCTGAAAGCACCGAAGCATCTTGGTAATGTTTGCTTGATACTTATAACCTCAGTCTGGAAGCTTTATCTCCAAGATCATGAAGTCATACAGAAGTCAAAAAGAGCCTCATATATTGGAAAATATAATAAAAAATTATAAACAGGAATTGATTAATAAGGGTTTTTTTCTTAAATTATATAGATAAATACTTTTCTTTAGAAGAGTTGTCAGTGGCCCTTTATTTCTTTTCCTATCTTTGATCAAACATTAATGTTTATATAGTCACAACACACAGCTAAGTGCCTTTAGCGTGGAACATAAAATTTGCTATCTCTACAAGGTAGGAAGAGGCTTCCAAAATAATAATTAAAAAAAACAATCAGGAGCTATTTACACTCTGTACTTGTACCTAAGCTTGAAGTCACTGGTGCACAATAGCGCAGCATTTACTGCAGTATTTTATACTAGCATAATGTAATTAATTCAATGACTCACAGCTATGCTGAGATATTTAATCTCATGTATATTTTGTTACTAGCTTTCTGAAACATCAGAGGCCATACCTATGTTAATACAAAATTGCTGCCAGAGAGAAGGCTGTCACATTTTGACAGACAGCTAGCGGTAAGGCCCAGCAGGTATGTAGATAACATGCTGCATGGAAAAATCTGGGAGAATACCTAACTCATCTAAAATATGTCATGCATCTTTGCCTGTTTATTTCTGTACTTCTGTGCTACATGAAGCCGTGCTAATATACCAACTTGATGTAATCTTGTGCATTTTGTGGGCATGTATATAATAATCCAAAGGCACTACCATAGGTATTCTGTATGGTTTAACATTTTGCTGTTTGAGGGGTGAGAATTATTATGGTGGCAGGAGGTGCTCCACAGGGCTGTAATGAGCCATGTGAAATCAGCACATGCATCTCATTTCCAGGATGCATTCCTGCATCTGTAACTAACTTAATTTAAAAGTTATTCCAAAATTTGAACTGTGGGATGACTTTAAGAGGACTATGTGGGATTCCCTGAAAGTAGGAAGAGTTTCCTCATCATATAGATCATGGTATGATGAGATTGGGGCGGGGAATAAAGCCAATGTTTCAAAATTTGTGGATAATTTTCTTTACTAGATAGTTAAGATTTTAACTGTTAGTCACTGGAAAAATAAAAGAAAAGAAAGTAATGAAAAAAACTTTATTCAGTATAGGAGCATGTAAATTTGAATGCAGAGCTTCCTCAGGATGAAAAAGCAATTTGTGATTCAGTAAAACACATGTGCGCTAGTTTGAACCTGACACTGATTACAACAGGATTATTCAAGTCCTTTAAACTTAGCTCAAACCTTTCTTGGATGTTTAGAATCAAATCATCTTTGAATTACTTCTTTCCATTCCCTCCTTGCATTTCAATGCACAGAGGATATATTAGATGATGATAATAGTACAGACTGACCATCCTTTACTGATGCTGTACTTATGTTTTATTCAGTGCTAGATTTTTCTGAACTTCTTAGAAATGTGCCTTGTCATTTCTCATCAACTTGTTGTCTAGTTGCTGGAGATGGGGAGAAGAAAAACATTGGTCCTTGTATGTGGAAACAGAGGAAGAATTTTCTCTGCACCAGTATGTGCGAGCTAAGAGGCACTTTCTATTTACATTTTATTGTCTCTTCTTTCTGGAGAAGTGTGCTTCAAATGCTTCGAGTGCTGCAAAGCTCTCTGTTGCCTCATTAATCAGAGCCACTGATTTGCTGAGCAAAGTGTTTTAACGCAGCTTTTAGTGACTCAAGGGAATTATCTTTAGTTTCCTTTTCCTGCTCTTCTCACTTTATCTGAAGAGTAAATGTTTGTGTTTCTTTGAGAACTTTGGGGATAGAAATCTGCAGCCTGTGCTGCCTATCTTCCACACAAACTGAGTTAGGAGATTTAAGGAGTGTATTTTTCTTGCAGTTTGTGAGAAAATCTAACATGGAAGGGTAATATTTTGATCTTCTAGTTTGGCTCCTTCCACATATAATTATCATTTCCCTCCTGAATCCAGTTTGTTCTGCGTGCTCTTGCTTGAGAGGAATAACTGCGTGACAAAAAAAAATCAAACCAACCAAAAAACAAACAAAATTTTTCTTAAGACTTTTTCTATTTGCATATGCACATGATACCAATGAAATTGCAATACTGCAACAACTACTTTGATAAAATCAATGTATGTTACAGCATTTATGGTCTTTCTGTTGTGCTCTTCAGCTTGCAAAATGGAAGTTACTTGTGATGCCTTTTATAATATGACCTAAACAATGTCAAAGAACTGAACACACCTCCCCAAAAGAGCAAAAAAGTGACTGCTTGGCACTGCATCATTAACTCGAATTCATCACCAGCTACTGTGCATTGCCTTCCTTCTAATCATGGGAATAACAAAATACACATACTTTGTTTCTCTGGGGTATTTCAGAGATCATTAGTTAATATGTATAAACCAGGGTATAAGTGAATACTCTAATTAAAGAAAGAATTTTTGACAACAAAAAGGAGGAATAAACATTGCTATTCTGTGTTTGCTGTCACTGTGTTTGCTACATTACTGATTTACATATCCAAATCCAGAAAAAGATATTTCTACTCTAGTAACTTCTAGGTGACTCAGCTAGAGCACAGATCTGTTCCAACTGGCACTAAGCACTTGCATAGTTCCCATCTCAAAGAGCTTGAGATGCAGCAAATCTGTAGTCTCAGCTGAAGGCATGTATGTTTTAGAGTATTGCATCTAGCCCTGTATTTTAAAATAGCATACTAAGGCTCGCATAACAGTTGTTTTTTAGTTTTATTTCTGTTTTCTCAATCTGTTTATACTTGTAGAAGAGTGAGAGATGTACTAATTAGAAAAGTTGGAAATCCTTAAAAGCTATCTGATGAGGATCAGGAGGTAGCAAAACATAGAAGATCTAGATAATTCTGCAGAGTAACACACTGTGCAGATGGGATGTGGCCAGAAAACGTATTCTGCTAATTAATCTTATTTTTTCATAATAAATCACTAAAAATACAGTTTCTGCATAAGATAATGAAGTCTGTTAAAGTCTCTCCATTTCCCTGCAAAGCAGCTATCTATTTTGTTAGCTGACATTCGCATCAAATAAATCAAGATATCCAAATGGCAATACAATCGTTTTTTCTTTCCTCACGTGGAATAGGATTCTTTGCATTGTATTTTACCCTTTTTTTTCAGCCTCTTTTATGAACAGTAATTAAACTCTCAGAAATTAAGTAAAGATTTTGTCTAGTATTAAGAATACAATCAGTTGTATTATGAAAGATTTTGTGAGGAAGTTGTGTTAGAAGAATGAGTTCTGCTTGCTTGTAGCTGGATGTCAAGCAGGGGAAGAGCTGATATATTTATATGAGCAAATAAGACCATGATTTCTGCATTTTGTTGATACCTTCTTAAGAACTGCGCCTTTAAAATATATGTTAAAATATTACAGCATTAGCTTGTTGCGTACAGTGATCTCCTAGTGACTAAGTGGTCAGATGTCAAGAAATGAGAAGGTCTCAATGCATTTCCTACCGAACTAGCTCCTGCTTGTAAAAAGCCTACCTTCTTTGCAAGTTCTGATTGGCATCCACGTTAGCAGACAGTTGGCAAACTCCATGAGAAGTACAGATTTTCTAAGGCACATGAGCCTCTGAGGCTTTCATCCGATGTTCCCAAGGTATCATACAGCCTCAAGAGGAACAGCAGGAATCAGGTGTGCATTGTAAGACCATGCTTCTCTTGCCTTGCTAGAAGCAGTAGATCAAGGTTTAAAGTGCTTTGGAGTACATCCTCACAGAGACAGTGAGACAATACAGGGGAAAAGTCAGCCCAGAAAGGTGGGGTGTAGTGGGAGGCAGAAACATGGCTTACTCCCTCTAAAATGCCATCTCACTGATTTCTTTCTTAGGAACTAGGATGCTTTATATCTTTTCTGTATTATATATAGAAGGTCTATATGTTTTTGCTGTTGTGTTTCCTCACCCTCTCTCCAGAAGTAGGCAAGCCCCATACCGGTGTCTCCATTGCTGTCCTCCCAATGCTCCATGGGTTTTGTAGGAGGAAATGGCTTGCTAGTTTCTCCTTGATGTGGTTTCTGTGCATTTCCAAAGGCAGAATGAGATGTTTGTCAGTCGATCACATTTGCACAGCAAGAGTCACGACATGGCAGAAACCTGCCAAACGGTGGAACAGCTGCAGCTCTGCTCCTGTAGCTGCCTTAGTACACCCCCTTATGCTGGCTGTCATTATTTTAAGTGTGAAGGACTCTGACAGCAAATATGTCAGTGTGTCTCTGTTCTGATTCAGGTAGTGCCAGAATTGTCTTCAACAAAACAGAGGATGCAGGGAGTTATTGGAGAGCTAGTCACTGATGGTGATTTTCTGGCTTGTTGTAGAATAAGCCAGCTAGCAGCATGCGCTAAGCAGTGTAAAATTCCCTGTGGACTTTCTGGAACAAAATATGCTTTGGCTGCATTTCTTCCCTGCTCCTGAAGGGCTTGATCTGGCTCTCCCTGCTGAGAACTTCACTTGACAGGAGAATTTTGCATAGCAGAAGCCTGGATAGCTGCTGTCCTATTTCAGTAGCTGGACAAATGAGACTGCTGCTGTTGTCTGATGGATTGCCAGGTGCCATCAAATGCTCTAAGCAAGAACAATAGAGAACTGTGAGAGAAATAAAAAAAAAAAAAATCAACCCAATAATTTTGATTGTATTTAGCCAATCTGGGTTTTCATGCAATGGTGAAGTAAAAGGCGAAACTGTGGTGTTTCCATGTTTTCTTTAATGCTACATTGTAAAAAGATGACTTGATGGTATCTTAGATCTTTGGGTTTGGAATCATTTATTTGTATTTAAATATGCTTTGTTATGAAATTGATAGTATAGACTCTTAGATCAAACTGGTCTTAGTTCTAAGAAGTTTTCTCTTGGTGGGAAATATTCCAAGCATTTTTATCTTTCAACCCCAACCAAGGCAAGAGTAGGGTTCTAGGCTGCATTTCTTAATAAAATCTAAATATTAAAATGGTCAGACTGCTAAGCTTAACTTTCTATTGGAAAAAAAAAATTAGTTATTTAGTTAACCGTAAATCTGTGTCCAAACACAGCAGGTAATTTTTTTCCACTTTACTAGATCTGAGATCTAAAGTGGGAAATTTCATTTTAGCTTGCTGTCACAGGACTGCTAGATTTCGTAGTATAGTCACCATATTTTTCTGTGAAGCAGCATAGACCATGTTACTGTATTATCTGAGCTCATCAGGAGATTTCACTGGCAACGTCAAGAGCTTCTCAGCTGATAAGCAGTTTCCTCTGTCTTACAGGGAAGGTATTAGCAAATTCATACATCATGGGGATATGGAGGAAAAGGAATATTTATTCTGTTACAGCTTGTAAAAGTTAACAATAAGAGCTATTGTATAGCTATTGTATACCATATAAAAGACAATTGTGACCTTGGTCACCCTTTATAAAAGAACTCGCAAGGAGCCACACGGGACGTGTGCACCTATCACTTCAATGGGATCAGCCTGACCATGTGGCCTGGAACAAGCTGCTGCTGCAGTGACCACATGTTCCTGAGGAACTGCTGCTGCCCATTGATGTGGCTACTCTTTCTTTTCCTCTTCTCTCTCTCCTTCCCCGATTGCTCTCTGTCTCTCTCACATCTACCTTACTGTGTTTTCTTGACTGGCATCAGTGTGTGTCGGATTGAATCCGAGTGACCTTGGCTGTGTTCAGGGACCAGATTGTGATCTGAACAGATTGATATCTGTTCTTTGCAACTTTGGGAAGTTGAACCCCTATACCTTGGCTGTGCACCTGAGTTTTTGGTCTATTTATTTTGTTCTAAGCCAGTACAAATTTTACTTTTAATTTTCACCCTGAGACTGACCTTGTCAGCCTCTGGATCACTGCACAAATAATTGAATCACCTTCTTCGGCTGTACAGGTCAAAAGAAGCTCAGATTCAAGTGTGTGGCTCGTGAACAACATGTCTGCTGTAATCACACAAATACTTGCATTGCTGCTATCAATCACTACTTGTTTTGATTTGTTACAGGAATTTACTGTTTTTAAATGCTTTCAATTTCATTTACCCATTCTCGTTTGGAGCCACTGAGGGATGACTTTCTGTAAGTGCTGGAATGTGGAAATCAGTGGGGAGGTAGCAATCCTGCTGCTGCTGTCCTTCACAGCAGCTATGCTGGTTAAGCTGTTCTAAAAGTGGGGCTTGAAAATAATTCCACAACAGTTCAGGCTTTTGTTACCCTCTAGCTGTATGCAGGTATTCTTAAACTGGATCAATCATAGGTTGGAAAAGACCTTTTAAGATAGAGACCAACTGTTAACCTAACACTGCCAAGTCTACCAGTAAATCATGTCCCTAAGCACTACCTCTGCAGTCACCTCCAGAGATAGCAACTCAACCACTTGTCTGGGCAGCCTGTTCCAGTGTTTGATAACCCTCCTGTTGAAGAAATATTTCCTAATATCCAATCTAAATCTCCCCGAGTGCAGCTTGAGGCCACTTCCTCTTGTCCTATCACTTGTTACTTGGCAGAAGAGACCAACACTCACCTTGCTACATCCTCCTTTCAGGTAGTTGTAGAGGGCAGTAAGGTCTCCCACCAGCCTCCTTTTCTTCAGACTTAACAGCCCCAGCTGCTCCTCACAGGACTTTTTCTCTAGATCCTTCGACAGCTTCATTGCCCTCCACTGAACACACTTCAGCACCTTAATGTCTTTCTTGTAGTGAAGGGCCCAAAACTGGATGCAGTATTCCAGGTGCAGCCTCACCAGTGCTGAGTATAGGGGGATGATCACTTCCCTGGTACCCCTGCTAGCCACACCATTTTTGTTGCAGGCCTCGCCCATGTGGGCATACTGCTGTCTCATACGGACACGCCCAGGTCCTTTTCTGTTGAGTAGCTTTCCACTCACTTTTCCCCAGGCGTGTAGCATTGCATGGGGTTGTTGTGACCAAAATGCAGGACCTGGCACTTGACCTTGTTAAACCTCATGCAGTTGGCCTCAGCCCATCAATCCAGACTGTTCAGATTCCTCTGCAGAGCCTTTCTGTGCTCAAGCAGATCAACACTTCTGCCCAGCTTGGTTTATTTCTTCCCACAAATGTCATAAATGATAGTGCCAATATTTTTTTACTTGGTGGAAAAGGACAGAATATCTTCTTATACTGTGCTAAGACGTGCTGGGTGCAATTACAAAGTTATCAGCTGGGATCTTTAAAGGGAAATAACTGTGGCCGACCACCCTAATATAATAGAAAGATTCATAGACCTTTGGCTTAAGCACCAAGAGACCTCCCTTTTGCAATGCTAAGATGCAGTGTGATTGATGTGCAGTGGATATGGCAAGGGTATTGTTTTAGAGGTTCAGGAAAGGACTACTGGTTGTAGAAATCCTAGTCACAGCTAAAGGAGAAAGAGCAAGGTGATAATGGCTGTGGAGAGTGAACTGGTAGAAGAAGAGAAAGGATTGCCTGCAGAAATGCTCTGATGTAATATGTGTGCATTTAATTATGCTGAGGCAGAGCAAAAACTCTTTTATGCACAGCGCTTAAGCTTTGATCCTGTAACTTGCTCAATGGCCTTGCAACAACTACCTCCAAGTGCATGCTGAAAAAAAAAGAGTGGGTACAGATGCTGTCCTGTGTGATGCTGAAAGGGGCCTGCAGAAGCCACTCCTTTGATGTCTCTGGGAGCTGCTGTTTTTATCAGTTAGCTAATTAAATAGGGATGTAGCAGAATACATCCGTACTTGAGCTACTAAGGAATACTTGTTCTTTAAAATCGCACACACGTAGGTATGTTCTTAGCACAATTGCCCCATCTCAGCTCTTAAATGGTTATAGGCTTGTTTTCATCAGTTTTAGGGAGAGTATATTGAGACTGAGAGAGACTGACAGGTTTCACTAAAAAATCAAAATGCTCCTCCTGGGTTGTGTTACATCACTGGCCCTTGTGCTTCATTCTTTCTCCTCTAATTCTTAACAGTGATTGAACAGTTTGGACTACTTAGGAGAGTCAGATGATCTGTGAAGTTGTACAGGTTATGCCTAATAAATGACCAAATCTTCCAATTGAAGCTTTTCCCCTCTATCTGGGTCTTCTTATGTGGGCAGATCTCTAGCCCAGAAACTATAACTCTCCTTGGTTTCCAAAGGACTGAGAGCTTTCAGCCGTACGTCATGTAACATTGAGCGGTTCACAGGATGTGGCTGTGCATGCTGCTTGTTGTGTCTAGCCTTTAATTATGCTGCCACACTGCACTGTCTTTTTAGGTTTAACTGTAATAAATTGAAATGGTTTTCAAAACTAGTGTCATTTTTCAAGCCATGAAGAATTTCCAGGAGTAATGAGAGTTTTGCTTGTTGTTACTTGGGTATGCTGTTATGGAGCTGAGTCAGTACTGTTGGCAAACAAAGAATTATTTGAAATATATTAGCTGGAGGAAAGTGATTTAACCTTCAGGCTGCTAGCAACAACATTTATATTTGGTGTGAATTGCTTGGAGCAAAATCTTTTTTGTAAAGAGGATTATCATCAGGAATTTAGTCTGGCTGTAAACGTGCCCATCTTTGAATCACAGGATTTTATTTCTCTGAGCTGTATTAGCATCTATAGTGCTTGTACAAAGGATGGGTTGTGACCTTTTTATTTCTGTAGCTAAGTGCAAGAAGGGTTATCTTTGCCGGTTTTTTATTGTTGTTTGGTTGTTAGTGTTATTAAAAATCTGTGGACATTTAGCAAACCATAAAGATCTTTTAATTTGTCCCTAGATTTTAACATCCTCTTTGCTTCATTTTCTGCTATCAGCAAAATCTTCTCTGCTTATTTCCAAATATCATGTACTACACAAATCTTTATGTGCCTAAAGACCTTTGAAAATACATTGTATAACCTCAGTACATACTTTTTTGATGGTATCTGCTTGTTCATGCTAGCAGTGCAGTTATCAAAAATGTTATGCAGCGTTGAACTACAGCCCTTTTCTGTTCTGAGCCACTGTTATCTATTAGTGAAAACGCAGACCGTATTTTATATATAAGGGCTCAAACTAAGCTAATTAATGTTAATCCCAGTTGAAATGTTGGTCACTGCAGTGGAACTACCTTGATTGTGAGTTCAGAGCAGTAAATAAAATCAATGGAGCTGAGTGACATAAGCTTCCTCCTGATGTTGCTGACAAGCCAGGAGTTCAGTTACGATGATGAAAACCAAGTCACTGACACAGTTGTTGCTAGGCATGGTGGGAGGCTCTGTTCTGTGACTTTAAGGCTATGGCATGCTCTATTACTTCCAGATGTCCTGGGGCTGAAAATAATTCTTAAAATCTCTGAAGCAGAGCCTGATGCTCAACAAAACCATGACATCCACAGAAAGCATCTCAAATGACAGAGCAGGCACAACTAATGCACCTGCATACACCTGAGATTTCACTGTGAATTGAAAGATGCTGTTATGTCCCACGTTTCTAGTGCCAGCACATAAATGAAACATGTAGATGCTTGCTGCATTTTCCTTTCACATTTTAATTTTTATTCTTCAAGCATGGAATGGAGCATTCTGTTACTCCAGGAGTCAGAAGGCTGGCAAGTTGCCTTATTTAAGACTGGACTTTGCTCCACAGGAGGTGGTGTGCAGGTGTGGAGTTTCTAACACTATTCCTGCTACTTCATCCATGTACTATGTTCCTTGGATTATACTAATTTGCTTCAAACCATACAATTGCTGTATGTGCATTAAAATTGGAGGAGAATGGGTCATTGTTCAAGTATCCACCTCAACTCATCAGCAAAGTGAAAAGATCATGTTGTTCTTAAGAACAACAAAATCGTAGTGGTGGGATTGTTTACTTGCTGGTGATTAACTTACAAGAAACTATATGCAAATGCTTGCAGATACAGAACACATATTGGAAAGAATTGCTTTTGTGTGTTGTAACTATGTGCATTCTTTGTAGAGTGTCAGCCACACATCCTGGCGGGGGCGGGGCGGGGGGGAGGGAATTATATGAAGATACATTGTTCAGGCATCTTCAGTGTTCAGTCCATTTTAAAGTCATAAAATAATTAATAGATCGAGGACGCAAACTGATGGCTTTGAACTATTTTGTGACCACTTTATATTGCTGCTTCTGACTTGAGTCATACAAGTTCTCTGAAGCGATAGAGGATTTTTTGATTTTTCTGCATGTCCCAGGTTTGTTATGACTCCTCCTGAATTCTGATTAAAGAAAACTGTCTTATGTATGATTGGATAATTCCACCCAAGATTAAAATTTATATTTGGAAAGTGGCTAAAGATTATTTTGTTTTAAAGGACTCTGTCTGTCTGTAGCTTTGTTTCCAAAATGTTATACAAATAACATTACATTAATTGCAAATTTGTCATAGAATCATAGAATAACCAGGTTGGAAGAGGCCCACCGCATCATCAAGTCCAACCATTTAGTTGAAGCTGGTTCATTACATTTAATATGATGTATAAAAGACTAATCTTAACAGTTTGACCCTCTTGTTTGCAAAAATTGCACATGTGAAAATGCACCAGATGTGAGAAAAACTCATCAAAACCAGACTAAGTAGAAAAATATGCCAGAAAGGCCATTTGTGCATCTAGATATATATTTACAGGCATAAAATCCTTTGGTCTTGCACAAAACTTTTTTTTTTTTTTTACCATTTTGTGCTGTTGAGTTGACAAGGCAAATATCTCAACAGATAAGCTTCTGAAATGGCCGCTGTCCTAGTTGAGTAGAGCATGGAGATCTTAATAGGGGGCCAAGCCATAGTGAAATCATAGAATCACTACGTTGGAAAAGACCTTTGGGACCATCAAGCCCAACCATACATGTCCACTACTAGATCATATCCCTTAGTACCTCATCTGCCTGTCTTATAAACACCTCCAAGGTTGATGACTTAACCACCTCCCTGGGCAAACTTTTCAGTGCTTCATAACCCTTTCTGGGTAAAAATTTTTCCTAATGTCCAATCCGAACCTGCCCTGGTGCAGCTTAATTTTCCTAATGCACTTCTCTACAAACTCCTTTCAGGCAGGTGTAGACAGTAATAATGTCTTCCCTCATCCACCCTTTCTCCAGGCAAAACAGACTCAGTTCCTTCAGCTGCTGCTCATAAGACTTGTTCCACAGCCCCTTGCCCAGCTTCGCTGCTCTTCTCTGGACACGCTCCAGGACCTCAATGTCTTTCTTACAATGAGGAGCCCAAAACTGAATACAGTATTCAATGTGTGGCCTCGTCAGTGCTGAGCAATGGGGCAGAATCACTCCCTGATCGTGCTGGCCACGTTTCTGATACTGGCCAAGATGCTACTGACCTTCTTGGCCACCTATTAACCTGCTTCAGTGTACCCATGCTTCATTGCTTGTGCTGCATTTTGCCATCTTGTTTATCATCCTGCAGCCATGGACCTGCATCTGGGCAGCAGCAGTAGCAGTTGTCAATGAGGTTCAGATACGCATTTCCTTTCCCATTGCTGTGGTTCTGATAGCAGTCTGTCAGCATTATGCCATTGTAAGGTGAATGCAGATTTGGCATGTTGATGTATGAGGAAGATGAGTACAGTGTATCAGTTGTTTTATTAAATATGAGTTCAGTTGTATCAGCTCTTGTTGGGGGGAATAATCTGCTTTATTGTTCCGTCAGAAAATACGAAGATTTTCTTTTGCAGGAGCAAAATATTATGTTGGTGGCTTTGTTTGTAATGCAGCACTGTAGTTCATCCTTCATAACTGATCCAGAGAAGACTGTTACAGGCATCAGTAGCAGAGCTTTACCCTTAAAGCAGCTTGCATACTTGTACCTGCAGAGATGCTCAGTGTGATGCCTGGCTGGCTGTCCAGAAGGTGTTTATTTCACACTACGGTTGGAGTTGAGTCAGCATCAGTGAAATGTGTACTGCTGCAAAGATGCTCTGTTCAGTAGTTCAAATGGCATCAGTGATCACTTTCCTGCTCTGATTAGTACCTAAACGATCAAAGTTGCCTGTAATTAATCGTCTGAGCTGTGCTTTAGGAAGCCCGTATGTGGGCTTTTCTCCATCATTCAACGGCCTTTTTGCACTCAGTCAGTTTAGAAGAGATGGGAACCTCAGGCTCTGAAACAGTATTTTCACCTCAATAAGGGTCAACTCACTGCAACTGCTGACCATGATTTAGACTTCAAATAGTTTTCTCTTACCACACGCTTAATCCCTTGCAGCTTAATTGCCTGGGAAATAGTTAAAGCCCGTTATTGACTATTTATTCCTTAAAACGAAAAGCAAATTACAAGCCTCTGCAGGAAACAACTTTTTCTTCCTTTGACTGAGTGTAAAAAGTAAAAAATGAATGCATATAGTCCCTTGTATTTTGAAGTAGACACCCAAAGGGTCAAGTCAACCTGCGTTACTTCAGTCACACATTTTGCCCTGAGAAATCCTATGGTTCCTTAAAAACGCCATGGCTTCTTCAGTGCTTTCTTTACAAAGGCCAAACGAAATCATATGAAGCAGAGGAAAATAAATGTATTGTTATAAAATCACACTCTTAGAAATATAAAAAACAAAGATGGTTCTGAAAAAAGTCAATATTCCATGACAAAGTTAAAGGGAAAACATTTTAGCAATCCTAAATGTAAGCTGGAATCTGCTTTTGAATTTGTAACCTAGTAAAATCCTTTTAAAAATTTGTTTGGACAGTGGATATTCAGGCATCTGTCTAAATGTAGCAGATTGCAGCATTGTGGCTTTTGTGTCATGATCTCAAAACATTAGTTTGTTTTAACAAATTAAGCAAATACAGATTTTCGTTGCTGATAATTGGCATGGTATCATATTGGTGCAAGATTATTGTATTTTGTTCTAAGCTAACTTAGGAAAGGGAAAAGAAAAGTGCTGCAAGGAGAAATAAATCTGATCCTGTAATATGCAAAATTCATCTTGTTCCCCAGGGCTTTTTATTGGGGGTGAGCCCACAGGCAACCGGATCCAACTATGAAATTGGCCCTGTGAACAGTATGCTGTCTGACTTGGATTGTTTTATTATACAAAAAAGAAAGGACATGTTTTTTCTTACTTCTTCATTTAACCCTAATCAAGAGGAGCAGCAGACTGCCGCAGAAGTTCAGGTTTTTGTGGCTGTGTTTGGTGTTGCCATTGTTATCGTACCAGAACAGTTTGGGAGATGCAATTGTTTTCTTGACCTTTTTAAGACAAATGTTTAAAATGGTTTCAGACTACATAGGGAAAACCTGTCAGTTATGTATGTGTACTTCTTGTCAAATTGCTTAATGAAAAGTGACTGTAAAGTTAATTTTAGGGTTTTAAGGACACTTTAAATTAGTGTGGGTTTTTTAAGCTTTTCTTTTTTTTTTCTTTTTTTTTTTTTAGTTATTCTACACTTTAAACATCTGGCCAAAATAAATGAAGCCTTATTTGAATAACTCAAACAGAGAATCCACATGAAACAATATGATAAATTGATGTCCACATTCTGAAATCCTAAGTTATTTTTGTAGTAGCCTAAAACTATAAGAAGTTCAGAGGGGACAGATAGGGAGGAAGGGGTGGAAGTGTTGCCCTCTATCTCAGGAAAGGGATAGAATGTGAAGAGCTGTCATTGAAGAGTAGCCACGAACAGGTAGAGAGCCTTGTGGATCAAAATTAAGGACAGAAGAACCAACAGGAACCTTGTGGTTGATGTATACTACAGGCCACCCAATCAAGGGGAGCCAACTGATGAAGTCTTCTTCCTCCAGCTACAGGAAGCTTCACGCTCGCAAGCGTTCATCCTACTCGGGGACTTCAATCACTGACATATGCTGGAAAAGTAGCACAGCAAGCAGTAGACAATCCAGGAAACTCCTGGAGTGCATTCAGGGTAACTTCTTAGTCCAGCTGATAGAGACCCCCACCCAAGGAGATGCAATACTGGACCTTATGGTCACCAATACAAGTGAACTCATCAGTGATATCAGGATTGGAGGCAGCCTGGGCTGCAGTGATCATGCAGTGGTGGAGTTCAAGGTCCAGAGGGATATGGGACAGTTGAGGAGTATAGCCAGGACACTAAATTTCAGGAAAACAGCCATGCAGAGAAGGACTTGGGGGTGCTGGCCAATGAGAAGCTTGACATGAGCCAGCAATATGCACTTGAAGCCCAGAAGGCCAGCTGTATCCTGCGCTGCACCACAAGAAGCATGGCTGGCAGGTCAAGGGAAGTGATTCTGCCCTTCTATTCCTCTCTTGTGACACCTCATCTGGAGTACTGTGTCCAGTTCCAGAATCCTCAACGTAAGAAGGATATGGAGCTGTTGGAACGGGTCCACAGGAGGGCTACGAAGATGATCAGAGGGCTGGAGCACCTTCCGTTTGAGGACAGGCTGAGAGAGTTGGGCTTGTTCATTCTGGAGAAGAGAAGGCTCCAAGGAGATCTTATAGTGACTTTCCAGTACCATAAAGGGGTCTACAAGAAAGCTGGAGAAGGACTATTCATAAAGGCTTGTGGTGATAGGACAAGGGGAAATGGGTATAAACTGGAGAAGGGAAGATTTAGACTAGACATTAGGAAGAATTTCTTCACCATGAGAGTGGTGAGACACTGGAAGAGGTTGTCAAGGCTGGTGTTGGATGCCCCATCCCTGGAGGTGTTCAAAGTGAGGTCAGATAGGGCCTTGGCTAACCTTATTTAGTGGGATGTCCCTGCTCATGGCAGGGGGATTGGAATTAGATGATCTTTAAGGTCCCTTGCAACCCCAACTATTCTATGATTCTGTGATTCTGTGATACCAAGCACTAATGCTTAGTGGTGCAGGTTGGAAAGGTTCTGTACTACTGAAGTGTGGGAAGGAAACTAATGCCTTTTAAACACTGCTAATCTCCCAAGTCTGTGGTGCAAAGTACTTTATAAATATACCATTTTTCTAGCAGAATATTAGGTGAGTTAGAAAGATATGATCTTCTCAGTATGAGTTTGAAGGAAGTATTCAGTGACTGCAAGTGGACTTACATTTAATCTTTTCATTTCCTTATGTTAAGTAGAATTCGTATGGCCTCTAGTGACTAAGGACTGCTCTCATTACTTTTCCTGCTTTGCTGGGCGTGTGCCATACCAAACTTCTTCACTCTTGGATGTGCACACTCTTTCCCACACTTCCAGGTTCTGCAGGTTCCTGCCTTCCAATATCACTGTTTTCCCGAACCTGAACAAAATGTAACATTTTATTCTAAATAAGTGAATTATCTAATATTTTTACCTGCTTGATTAACCTCCGAAATGGCTCTTTGATAAAAACACATTTTTAATAGGCCTAGACAAGTCTATTATATTTATTTAAATTGTGATCTAGGCCATATCTGAAAGTAGGCTAATGCCTGAATTCACAGATCCAGAATACCCACAGCTATTTATTTCTAAAGTAGTGTCCTTCAGAAGTATTTCTACTTGATCCACTTTCTAAATTGGATGGTACCCCTGATGGTTCATTATCGATAAAGACATTTGGGGATTTTCATTTGTTTCATGCTTGGTACTGCAGTCCCAGTCAGCATGGGGAAAGAACAATATTTTGTTGAGCTTGAGTCTTCGGTTATGTCTGGGCTATAGCCCATTAGAAACATGCATTCAGTGACTTCACTGTCCTTGTATGGTTTATTAGTTTTCAGAAATGGAAAAGGGATCGAGAGAACAGGGAATCCTTGCAGACCGCAAAAATATAGCAAATGCTTTATTTCTGTTTTGGTATATTTGCATTTTATTAGCATACATTTGACTCATGTCATGTTGAGAAGCTTGAAATGGACAACGAGAGCTTTTGCAGGAAGAAGACAGTTTTTTCTGAGGTACCCGAAGATTGTTGTCCAGGTTCTTGAGTACTTGATTGACAGTGTCCTACAGTAATTGTTTCTTTGTGTTTCAAATTTAGTAGTTTTTTTCCAAAACATTTATTTATATTTTTCATGAGCCTTTTCTTTGCAGTGGAAGTGGTTTGTGCAAGCTGTAGTCTGCAGCACTTCAAAGATGGGAGAATTTTTTTTCCCCTCGGTTAGTTTAATCGAGAGAAGGTCTATTCTAGGAAGATCCAGTCCAGCCTTGTTTGCCATTTAATCAACTTGGAGTTTGAATCACGATGGCTAGGGACATGTAGGCTTGAAAACATTATGCCTAATTAAAATACTTAACTGGGACACTTCATGTGGGAGCCTAGTCATTTCAGCCCCCTTATGGAGTCAATGGATCTCCAAAGGGCAGCTAAACAAGCTAAACTCTCCAGAGAAAGCATGTGACACCTATGCTCCTTAGAGCTAAGTGGGATGAATTTTGGCCTTAACAACCAATCATGAGTGATGACCTACACACCAGAGCATGGCATTGCACTGTGTCTTCTGTGATGAAGAGTTTTGTTCATGGATTTATTCCAAGCCTAGACAACAGGAAAAAGCTAAGCACATAGCAAAGTGGTGTCTGACAAGAAATGCATCTGCTTGGCACAGTGGAATTCAAGTGGAAACCACAGTGTTTATACCTACAGTGATTGTGAGAGATATTTCTACTTTGTTTTGTAGGGATAACTGCATATCTTCATGGCACAGTGAATGAGATAAATGGTATTCAGCACTGCAGTGAGCATCTGCTGTGAGGAGTTTTGGATAACACAAGCTGTGTTCTGAATCGTGACTGCCGGGTGCAGCTATGGTGTAATACGGAGGCTAAAACAAAGCATGATTTTTTAAGCTTCTCCGATCAACCTTTTTAATTTTTGTGGTTTGTTTTCATAGTATAAGCTTTTAAAAAAAATCATCTTTAAAATCGCTGTTGACTAACATGAGCTGCCATAGCTGACTAAGAAAGGTTATCTTGGACTGTAGTTCCCAAATAATTGATCTATGTCTTAACTGAAAAGCCCATAAAGCTTTATTTCTGCATCTTCTCAGGTACCCCTTGCAGGAAGTTAAAGGAAGGACAGAACAGGAAAGCATCATGTCTTCAGTCTCAGCTTATTACAATGGAAAGACCGTACTTATCACAGGAGCTACAGGTTTTATGGGCAAAGTACTGGTGGAAAAGCTTCTGCGCTCCAGCCCTGAGGTGAAAGCAGTTTATATACTTGTCAGGCCAAAGGCTGGACAATCAATGCAAGAGAGAGTGGCTAACATGTTGAAATGCAAGGTAAGTTTCTGTATTTTATTCTGGAGTCTAATCCAAAATCCATTTAGCTGGATGAAGCAGAGGACTTCTGTCATACTCAATTCACAAATAACAGAATACCATCTTCTGCTCTAACCACTGTATTTTTTTTGTTGTGTCTAAAACAAAAATATTGTATGTAAATGAACCTGGATCTGTCTGATTTTGAGAAGCATGCAGCATTTTACAGTGTAGCGATGCAATTGTTTTTCTTCCTTTTTGCATTGCTGTTTGTTTAGAACTAATTTTTTCAAAAGCATGTTACCTTAGCAGATACCCTTCTTGCAAGAATAGCAGCATTTTGCTTTCATGAACTCTTTTTCTTTTTCCCCTTTAAAAACTTCATATTCAAACATTATCTCTTCAGTTGGCTGGTACTGCTTAGCAGTGGTGGTAGCTCTAGGTGAAGTTCCCTAGTAGCTGTTTTATTGTTGCAGCTGTACTAGATGTACCCTTTTTTTCCTGAGAATGTGTCAGCAGTTTTAGACGTGCCAACAGCAAATGGGACTTGATAACCTCTCCTTGAACTTTACAGCCTGCTTCAATGTTTTTCATATGAACAAAAAAGAGAGGTGAGTGTCTAAGTTAGATTTTTGCAGCCTTAAAAAGAAAAAAAACCTCTAGGGGTGTGCTCACATCTCATTCAGGTCTCCAAGGAAAGCAGTGGCTTTTTGAATCTGATCTTTTAAAGATAAAGCAAAAAATATTTCTCTAAGGCAGAAGCCCAACTCTTCAAAGGTTATTTCCATGTGAAAATGTTGACAGGTTTTGGTTGTTTTTTTTTTCTGGAAGTGAAACTGTTAATTCCAGCAACAATTAATTTGATGGCAGATTATCAGGACAGTAAACATTATTTTTAACATGTTTGCATCTTGTTTCCAGTTAAGTTTCCTGTACAGGTTTGACACAAAAAGCCCAAGACTAACCCCATAGCTTGGGAGCAAAGCATGGGAGGGGAGAGACAAAGAAACAGTTATAGAGCGTGTTCTAACCTGTCACAGTGAGACAAAGCTCAGCTTCATCACTTCACTCAGTGTGAGTGAATGCGTGTTCAAATACAGATGTTTCTTATCCTCAGTTGGAAAATGTCAATGTGCACCAGTTTGGGAAAGCCTTAAGCTATATAACAAATAAAAAATGCAGCGAAAGCTTATTCCGAGTCTTCAGGCAACATTTGCATTTGGCATCCCTGATCATAATTGCTGATGAAGAATGCATATATTTTAGTACGCACAGGAAAATTCAGCATAAAATCTCCTCTCTTCCTTATGTGTGTATATATAATTTCTGCTCTCTACTTCATATATATTATTTTTGCTCATAAACTGTTGGATGGAATGCCATCTGGGATTTGCATCTGATTTTAGGAGAAAGTACTTCATTTCTAATTTCATATTCTACTCTATGTGGTTTTCTCTACTGACCAATCACCCATTCACTTTGAAAGTAACTCCTCCTTCTTTTATATTATGCCGTAACCTAGTATTATGCTCTGGAATTTCTTAATTTTTCACATATAGAAGTGAAGTTTCCCAGGAATGAGAGGAACAGAGAAAAACGAGTTGCCAGATTCTAAACATTCTAAACAAATAGATAAAAGTAGTAGTTGGGATGAAATAAGATGAAAGCAGAGAAGTAAATTGGCAGGTATTAGTTGCAATGCTTAGGTTCTTCAGGTAACGTCCTCTGGGGACTCATGAGTTTTGATAGTAATAAAAAATATTTTGAAAAAATTTGCCTGTCATTTTTGCTCTCTCTTCATATATGTCTGAAATTTTTGTACTTTCTATCTTTTTATTCTAACTTCGAGGTTTCACATTTGTAAATTGTCTTGTTCACAGTGTGTACATGGGGATATGCTGAAAGATGACTAAGTTACACAAGGGTGATGTGATGTGAAGGGGCAAAATAGTTTGTGCTTTTCCAATGTTTCTTGGCACTGGTGAGACCGCTCCTTGAATCCTGTGTTCAGTTCTGGGCCCCTCACCACAAGAAGGATATTGAGGCTCTGGAGCGAGTCCAGAGAAAAGCAATGAAGCTGGTGAAGGGGCTGGAGAACAGGCCTTATGAGGAGCAGCTGAGGGAGCTGGGGTTGTTTAGCCTGGAGAAGAGGAGGCTGAGGGGTGACTTCTTTGCTCTCTTCAACCACCTAAAAGGAAGTTGTGGAGAGGAGGATGCTAGCCTCTTCTCCCAAGTGACAGGGGACAGGACAAGAGGGAATGGCTTCAAGCTCTGCCAGGGGAGGTTTAGGCTGAACATTAGGAAAAAACATTTCACAGAAAGGGTCATTGGGCACTGGAACAGGCTGCCCAGGGAGGTGGTTGAGTCACCTTCCCTGGAGGTGTTTAAGGGACAGGTGGACGAGGTGCTGGACGGCATGGTTTAGTGTTTGATAGGAATGGTTGGACTTAATGATCCGATGGGTCTTTTCCAACCTGGTGATTCTATGATTCTATGATTCTATGTTTATTGCATGGAACTTTTGAAGTTCTGAGTTCAATGTGAAGAATAAAATATGAAAAATAATATGGGCATAAATCAGAATTCTTCTGTTGTATTCTGGATTAGCTAAACCCATGGCATTGAAATGTAATATAATACTGGTTTTCCTCAGAGCTTGTAAAATTAGTTTTACATAAAGATGAATTATTGCATTAATATGAAACATATAATGAACAGATACTCAATTATGTCAGCATCAACTCCAAAATGAGCATTGAGGGATGTGTGGTGCATGGTGACCTTGCCTATTTATGAAAGATGTTCTATTTTCCAGCAGTGAGTCCCTAAGGGAATCGAGCTATTACCCTGTGCTTAATGAAATGCCATGTCTGCATGGCACAGAAGGCAGCTGTTACGCAGAAAACCACATTTCAGTATCAGCTTCACCCTAGATGTGGATTACAAGGCAAAGCTTGAACGCTGTTGTGTTCATTAGATGGTGGGAGGTGTAGATTTGTCAGAGGTAAGAAATTGTTTCAAGGAGTACTTTTTGTTGTCTGTTGTGTGCAGAAATAGACAGGAATGTTTGGAGGGACTGTCTCGAATTCCCTTGAGGGCAGTTACTGGGCTAATGCTGAGTCACTGCTTGTAGCTTTTGCCTTGTCCCTGAGAGCAGTGCTTTTTCCATGCCCTGTGTGCAGTGAACCAAGGCTGCTCGCTGCTGCCAGGTTGTTTCTCAGATCCATTTGTTCTGTGCTCCTAATTAGAAAGATCAGAGGACTCTTGTTAAATGTCTCTGATAATTCAGAGAGAATATGGGGAGACTCTGAGGCTGCTGATAATGGGGAGCAGATATTTCTGGGTGTAACTAGAAATACTGTAAAATGCTACTGCTTTTCTTTGTATTGACCACAGTTATACTGCCAAGGATTACAGTGGATAATACAAGTAGACCTCATCCCTTTTGCCTTTTCCCCGCAAAGCTTTTTCTGGAACCACACATTATGAGGGGGCTGACTGCTGAAAACTGAGCACAAGTCCAGAATTACCAGGCACCTTTGCCTCTTCACCATTTCCTTGTCAAGTGTGCTACATTTATCAGCAAATATACAGCAAGACTCTGTTAGTCCTATGGATTTTGGCTTAACAAAATCATGCCAGATTTCTCTTTTTGCATCTCCTTTGACTATCTCTTTCTCCATTCTCTCGCTCGTGCATCTTGCTCCTTACCGTAAGTAGTAAAGGTTCTCCATGGCAAACTAGTGCAGCATCACTCCCTCTGGAGCAGTGTCCCCTAAATCTGCTGCAATCACTGTCATGGTGAATGAATCAGTACTTGGATCAGAGAAAAGACAGTTTTTAGTTGATGGAACAGGATCCTACTCGCTCAGTAGGAAGTGTGGAGGCTGCTAATTGGAGTGAAAGAACACTGAAGATGTTTTCTGTTTTATTATTTATTTAGTGTTGCCTTGCTTTGGTCTGTAGATTATCTGACATAACCCTCATATTTGTGTACCAAAGGAACAAATCTGTCATTTTAACAAAAACTTGTTTCTTGCATGACCCCATGGTTTGTACACCATGTGGTAGAAAGGCACTAACCTATCTTGAGGATGTTAATATAACTAACGTGAATGCAGGCAAGGGAAGGGTCTCGAACCATTCTGTTCCTTTTCCCTGTGCTAACACCATCTGTTGCCTTGTTCCATTTAATTTCTTTCTTTTCTCCAACTTGTGTTTCTGTTTGAAGAAGGCTGGTGAGGTTTTGCTTTATATGTTAGCAGCTAATAGCCTGCTTCCTTAGAGCACAAGGAAAGGCCGACAAGGCTGCTGGTGCTTCCAGCAAGATAACCTTTGACACTGGACAAAAAAGAAGCCACCATTAGTCATGAGCTGAAGACTGATTTACATGTTTCTGGTGTTACTTTACACTGTTTGATATTTGCAGCCCTACTGGAACATGGGCCTCTGGAACAAGTTATGTACATTGGCATTGACTTTTCTGGTTGCTGGGCCAAAGCTGCAGCCTTGTATGGTGGCAGCACCTCCTCATTTGATAGACATCGAACCTGTGTCATGGCTCAGGGTGTGGAATCTCAGTTATCAGCTTTCAGCTAAATTGGGAGATCTGGCTGTCCTGCCCACTTTGTCATCCATTCTGTGTGCAAGACCATGCCTACTAGGAAGCTAATGGAGAAGCTGAGAAGCCCAAAGGTCCATGTTATTATCAATTATCATCATAATAATTTGGCTTCCTTCACCTTCCTTTGCATTTGCACAGCTGTCGGCACACACTACGTTCTGCAAAAGTGCTAGAAGGGCAGCTAGGTGGAAATGACAGGATTTTTTTAATTTATTTTTCTTTATTGCATACTCAGGTGTCAGGGGAGACACCATGATAAGAAAAAAGAGGAAAGAAAGGTGATAAATGAAATTGTGTTTTCCATTGCATCAGTCAGGTAAATTCAGGCCAGAGTCTTCTGAGGAAGGAAGAATGTCTTTTTGAGACTGAGGCAATTCCCAGAGAAAATAGGCTCATTGTATGGTTTCATAGTCACAATACAATTGTCATCACTACTTAGTATACCTACATGCTGCACCATAATTCAGAATTTCTCCACACACTGTCCAGGTTGGTCAGAGATGCCGTCAGAGTTATGGGTTTAGAACAAACTTAAACCATCTATGCAATGTGTGTTTTATTACACTTACATATGACTAATGACATTATTACAAGTAACTACACTTTTCTGTACGTAATGTACTTCTTTGCTAAAAGTTTCTAAGGTATGTGGTGAGTCTGAATAATATCAGTGCCCTTTTGCAGAATAATTCCTTTTGGGATATTTTAATTTAGAAATCTTAAAAGTGGAGCACCTCAGACAGACAATCACACATTGCTGTGTCCATACTCCTCCTTTTAGGTCCATCAGCTTATTCTGTAAGGTTCCGTGTATATACAAGAGGACATAAAAATTGAGGGGAGATATCTATACACTATTCCCTAAATATGAGCTTCATTTTTTAGTGAAGCTGGAGAGAAGACATAGGTGACAGGATTGTGGTGCAGATTAGACATTCAAGGACAGATATAGGAAACAGTTAAATAATGAACGTGGTGATATTGCTAAAGAAAGTACTTACGTTTTGGTTATCAGAAACTGCAGTGAATGTAAAAACACCTAAACGGAGAGATATCAACTAAATTCAAAGGTGGCAAAGAGAGAGAGAAGTGGGTCAGTAAGAGTAAAGGGAAACGTTTATGACATAGTGATAACACTACTGGAAATCTTAGTAGTGGAGGAAAAAGGTGCAGATACCAAAACCAAAAATACTATTCAAAAGCTGCAGTAGTATGAAAACATGGGACAAGAACCTGAGGAAACAATTAGAGGGAAAAAAGAGAAAAGAGCATGTCTGCAGAGGCTATCAGAGATAACATTTTGGAAAATAATGAGTTTGTGAAGAGCATCATAGGAAAGTGTGAGAAGTGGGGCATTATTATTGGTGAAAGTTGGGGCAGGGATCTAGAAGAGAATGGGCTTGAGGAGCTAGATAGAGGGAAAAAGTAATGCAGGACTAGAAAAGGATGTTGATAGGAATGAGGGAGAAGAGGAAACCTTATTTTCTGATATGGAACTATTATAAATTTTATTTGCCTTACGTTGCCAGGTCGTTCAGTCTGAATGAAGAGCCTGATAAGATCATGACCAGAAAGAGAAGGAGTTTAGGGTGACCAGAGTGCCCATAGGAGGGAATCCACAGGATAACTTTTTAATTATAAAAAAAATATTCCTGATTTAAAGCCAAATCCCTTGTGTCTGTCTTATAGTCCTATTGAATTCATAATTTCTGCTATCTTAAGATGAGTAGACAATGTTTTCCTGCTTATCCCATATTTTGCTAAATGTATTAATCTTCAGTGAGCATTTAGGAGCATGGAAGAGGAGGTTTTAGGCCCTATTTAAGACATTCTGGAAAAAGAAATCTTTTGTCTTTCATTTAAATGTTATTTTTAAGTTTTTTGCGGTCTTTTATTGGAAAGGTGGTTTATTGATGAATGTCTGTTAAACTTCACCAAGGTTGTTCTCTGCCCCTCAGTCTTAATTGTGTTGCAGAACAGAAGAGGTTAAACATGAGAACTGCCCATCCTGTTCTCTCTTCTCTACAGTGCCTGAAAGTTATGCCGATCATATTTTGCAGAACAAGCTCTAAAGTTTTTCTGCTTCTGTTGGCCAGTTAAATTGACCATTTCTCTCTTGCTTTCTGCCTGTGTCACAATATCGTGAAACATCCCTGTGGCATTAGCAATTCTACATTCCTCCCAGCCACTAATATCAAGTCTGAATGTACTGTTCTCCAGTTTCAAGGGTGAATAAAGTCTCTCTACTTAAGATCAGTCTTTGATACTGTTACAGTATAGTAAATATTCCCAGGAAATTTTATTTCGTTTATTAATCAGCATAAAATCTTTGTAGTGTACCTTGTTATTTTTAAAAAAAAATTGATTCACTGCAGTTTCAACTAGTTTTTCATAAGCTTGAAAATGCAAATCTCTTTCATTTCAAACTTCTTTTCACACTCCTCTTTCTGCACCTTTTCATAGGATCACAGAACCACAGAGGCTGACAGGGACCTCTGGAAATTGTCTAGTCCAGCCTCCTGCTCAGAACAGGTCAAGTAGAACCAGTTGTCCATGTCCAGCTGGGTTTTGAATCCCCGTGGAAGGAGACTCCACAACCTACCTGAGCACCTGTCCCAGTGCTGCATCACTCTCATAGCAGAGAAGTGTTTTCTTATATTCAGGCAGAATTTCATCTATTTCATTTCTTTGCCCATTGTCTCATGTCCACTCAGTGGATGCTCCTGAGAAAAGCCTAGCTCCACCTTCTTCTTTACGCACTGCTAAGAGGTATTTATAAACATAGGTAGGACTCCCCTGAGCCTTTTCTTCTGCAGGCTGAACAGTCCCAGCTATTTTAGCCTTTCTTCATAAGAGAGATGCTCCAGTCTCTTTACCATCTTTGTGGCCCCTGACTGTACTTCCACCAGTACATCTATCTCTCTCTTGTACTGAGGATCCCGCAACTGGACATAGCTCTCCACATGTGGCCTCAACAGTGCAAAGTCGCGGGGTTATTAATTTGAGAAGTGCGGCTGGCAGGTTAAGTGTTGTCCTAATAGTTCTGAAGTGCCTCTCTAGGAGGAGATCTCCATCCATTAAATCTGACTTGCAAAGCACTCTTAACAGTAGCAACAGGGGCAGAAAAAGACTGTCACCAGGAGTTTCAGAGAATCTTATATGAAGTAGGCAAAGATGGAGATAATGCTTTTATATTTGTATGCATTCAAATCACAAATGAGTTATAAAGGTCACATAGACATTTGCCACTGGGAGAAGCTGGGTCTGTAATTACCTGGCTTCTCCTTGGGGTCTAGGACAACTCTCCATGCATGGGACTACTCTTTGCTGGGACAACTCTCTGCAGGGACAATTCTCCATGGCAACAACTGTATCCCTAACCTGAAGTCTGACACTAATTCTAACCCTAACCTAACCATAACCCTAACTCTGACTCTAACCCAAAGGATAACCCTAAGCCTAACCCTAATGGCTCGCCATGGGCAGTTATCCCTGCAGAGAATTGTCCCTGTGGAGGTTTATCCTTGCAGAGAGTTGTCCCCGCAGAGAGTTGTCCTGCAGAGACTTGGCTGCAGAGAGTTGTCACTTCCTATTTTATTTCAGCAATGCAGCTGAAATACAGGCAAGTCTTGAGGTTGTGCCTTTGTCTCCTAGTCCAAGCTCTTTCTTCTAGGTGATGCAGAATACAAACATCAGTTTTGGCACTGCCAAAGAGAGTTCACAGCTTAGGGCTCCAGCTGTGCAAACTGTCTTCAGTACTTAGCTCCTCGAGGTATTTGCAGTAGTAAAGTCATCTTGTGTTTCTTTTTTTTAATAGGCTGTAGTTTTAAATTTATTCCAGTTATACATTACTTTCAGTAGTTACACAATAAATCACAATGAAGTTATTCATTATTTAATTAACACAAGTTGCTAAATAAAAAAAAACAGTGCTTAATGAAACTGTAGAATCAAGGCAAATTATTCTCATGAGTTATTTTTTGAAAGCAAAAATGCTTCACAATTCATTTAAAGAGGTTTTGTCTTTCATTTTGTGAATTAAAATGTTTTGTTGTCAAAATCTGACACATCAGTTTCCTATCCTTTCATTCAAAACAGCTGCTACAGGTGTTCATATGGCCTGTCCACTGAGATCAGCAGAATGACAGCAACAGTGATACTTGTCCAGGTGTTCAGGCACTTGGAAGCACGGTGGCTCACCATCACTGTTTGACCAGAGGCCACCTGCCTGGTGGTAGCTGCCATCTCAGCAGAGCACGATTTGACTGCCTTGCTGTGCAGTAGCTCTGTCTCTCTTAACAGCTTCTTATCGCAAGGTGATCGTTGCCAGGTGCATGCAGAGAAAATACTTCTTGTATGAAGGGTCTAGCAAGATCTCTTTCTAGTGCTCAGCTTCCTATACGCCTACTTGCTTGGCTGCAGTAGCAGGGGAGTTAATTGTTTCTATCTTACATATCATTATTCCATACAAATACCCACCACCTACAGAATGATTTGCAAAAGCTGCCTTTCATTTGTATCTTTACATTTTTGTTTCAGGCAACTTTTCCTTGATCTGGACTGGAATCCCAATAACTCATCACATATTAAAAGGATCTTTTTGTTGGTTAGATTTTTTATTTAAAATCACTTCATGATGTTAAACAGGTCATAATCTAAACAGCAACAATCCAGGGGAAAATACAGATCCTCAAATATAAACGTTCCAGAAAAATCCCTCTAGCTACTTGTATTCTAATTCATGTGTTGATAATGCAATAAAGTAAAGAAAAAAAAAAAGCTGAAAAGAGAGGAGAAATCTCTCAGCTGCCCATTAGACAACTAAGAAGACACTTATGTACCAGTTTAAATGTAAATTTTCAAGTAGTCTGCTAAACCTGTAAAGATATCATGTCTAATTTTATGCATTTCTTTGAGAGGTGAGGGACCTCATTTTAGCCAGGGAACATTATGGACAAGCTTCTTATGCAGTAAACAAAAAACTGCTCTGCAGTCCAATTAATATATACACATCTGTATACGCACAAATGCACACATATGCATAAAGATACTCTCTTTCAAGCTAGCCATTTTTTATTTATTTAATGGAGGATATGCAGAGGGATTTGTTTGTTAATGATGATGTCTGCAGTGAGGAGTTCAGCCAACTGACAAATGACAAAATAAAGAAAGGTTCTACTCTTGAAGCATATAAGCAGGCAGTATGTTTAGAGTTATACAACTTCAAATATGCTCAATAGTAAGATTTGCTCATGTCAGAAACAGCCTAGAGGTTGCAGTCAGGCTGCATTTCTACTGTATGTAAAATGAAATGCGTTTCTGGTTCTCCCTAAAGAGTGATACTTTGGGACATTTTGGGACATATCTACCTCGCAGTATTTTTTATTTTGCATGAAGGAGTGTCTTACAGGATCAAAAGGGAATCTCACCAGGGAGTTAGCAAACCAGCATTGCAGCTGTGTCACAGCTTTAAAGGATCTTCATAACATTACTTGAATTTGTATTAATGCCCATGTGCTTTCTGGTTTGCAGCCAACACCCAGTTCCTGAAATCAGTGGAATTTCTCTTGCTGTCTTCATTTAACTTTAGTTAGTATCTTGTAAAGGGTGAATTTCAAGGAGAAGATGGGCCCAATTAAGTAACTTACAGTTGTCCTTTCAATTATATGTCAGTGTGTTGGATTTTCTTTTTATTCTATATACTTAGTTTCTTATAGCAATAATGTGTGTATGAATGTTATTTTACTGCCAATATTTTGAACTTCAGACAACAGCAATTTAACTGTAGTAAGAAGTGCTTGATATAGGAATGCAGATGCAGTTAATCTGCATCGGGAAAACCAATACTGTCTGACTCTAACCTAAAATTAGGATAAGCAAGTTAGATAGTTTCCGGGTTTGAAAAGCAACAGGCAACAGTTTTATTGTTACTGCTGAATCTCTTCCACTTCTTTTGCCCATGTGATTACATCTAACTTGACCCTGTGTGGGAAGTTGGAAACGGAAGTAGCATCATAGAATTCTAGAATGGTTTGCGTTGGAAGGGATATTTAGAGGTCATCTAGTCTAGCCACCCTGCAATGAGCAGGGACATCTTCAACTAGATCAGGTTGCTCAGAGCCCTTTGCAGCCTGACCTTGAATGTTTTCAGGGATGGAGCAACTGTGAGTGAAGAGAGGATTCTGGATTCTCTAATCCACAAACTTCACTTTTATGCTACTCAGAGATGTCTCTATCAAGAAGTTAATCCCGTTTTGGATGTCAGTCTCCTTGCCAGATGAAAGCTTTCATCATTGCCACCACTGCTTTCTGCATAGCCTAAGTGGTAAAAGTAAGAAAGTGAGAAAGCATGCATGCATTAGAGGTATGGAGGAAACATAGTGCAGGGTTGTGTGGTTCAGCATGACATTTTCAAAGAGGACATGTAAAGTACAAAGAGAAGAAGACCAAAGCTCCACTCCACATGCTCAAGAGTTTACATCAATAACAGAAATCAGAACTGCTTCCCATCAGCTTTTGTTGGTATCGAGACCATGGAGCAACATCATTAGAGAAGTCCTGTTGGGCATCCTTTGTAAACCTCTGCTTTCTGCTGTATCCCAGTTTTGCTCAGGCACACAGGAGAGCTGAGCTTTCAGGCAGCTGCACAGCATGCCTTGTTTTCATGATTTTACCAAGTGACCCGTTCACCAACAAGGCCTTCAGCAAACGTGTTTTTAAACAATGACTGTCATTTTGCTGGAGCTCGTGACTTGGCTCCTGACATGTGCGAGTAGGCATGATTCCTTTTTGGGCTGTTGCACTTCAGAACCATGCTTGACACCACCAGGGCTGCTTGTGTACCAAAGCTCATACAGAAGTTTGGATTCTTTGCTTTGAACTGAGGCCGAACAAGGACATGTAACCTCAGGCAACCTCTGTTGGGAACATCTTGGCCTGCAAGTCATAGTTGGGGATGGAGGCTTATCTTTTTCTTAAATGGGTCAGTAATGGATCTACCAGTTGGCATCCAAAGAGTAGGATTTGGTATTTGGTCATTCCATAAAATATAAAGTAAAGTCACGTTTCATCTTTCATATCTGATTTCATTACATTCTATCCTAAGCTGCTGCTCCCAGTTTTTCTTAAAGAAAGTGTTTCTGTTTTCCTAAATTTAACCCTGGCCCTCCTTAGCTGTACTTTTCCTTATCTGGCAGCTGACTATGATTAAATGATGGAAGCTAAACACAATTTTACATCAACAAAACATTGCAGTTTTAAGAAGAAAGCCTAGATGTAGTGGGGCAGAGTCTTAAGTCTTCTATTTTGACTTTGCAGTCAAAACGTTCAGGCCAGATCACCGGATAATACTTTCTACAAAAAAAAAGGTTGTTAAAATATTGTGGAATTGGGGGGTGAGGAGGGTAGAATATTCTGAGCCTTAGGACCCCTGAAAGAAAGCTCCCACTTGTGACACAGTGATGCGTTGTGATAGGCACAATCCAGAGTATTCGATCTTCTAGGCATGCTGCCTGAGAGGAAGAGTTGCTGACTTATGCTTCATCATTCTTCCAGTCCCTAGTGTGAAGCTATGACTGGAAGAGTAAGAACAAATGCAGGGTATCCCTGCATTACCAGAATGCCATGATTGCCCAAGGTGCTCATAAGGTCATTCGTACTGGTACTGACTGCTGCAGTGTGCACAGAACAATTGACCCCAAAATTGATCAGAGCATCAGAGAGCTTAAAAGGTGACTGAAGGTCACCTTTGACTGCAGTTTACCCTAGCAAATCCAGCTTATTGTTTTTATTTCATTTACCATACCCATTAGGACTGCCAAGTATACTGAGGAGAATGCTTTAGAGCAGTGTGAAGTTCTGACTCGCATCATTGCATACACAAATCAAAATGTCTGAATTGTGCCAAGGAACCCGAGCATGAGAATTGTTTTTTGGTAATTTTCTGGGGGCTTGTATTAGGCCTTTTGTTTTCTTTCGAGGGAGCCAGGGGTGGTGATATATTTAGTGTTATGCTCTTGTAAATTAATTTTGCTTCTTGAAAGAAAAACTGCTGTGGCAAAGCCGCTCTTCTGTTTGTAGTTAAATGTCAATGATGGCGTGCTTATGAACAGCAACTGGTTGACTGTAGCCGAACATTCAGGGTAAACTGGTCTGATTTGGCAGAGGGGAACCTATTAATTCTATGAACATGGTTGATTCACTGCCACAGTGTGTACTGTGGAGGTGGCTTTCCAAGAGAGTGTTGTTTGTGACCAGAATTGGTATAGGGAAAGGACTACTGGTCTAGCTAAGTGGTTTTAAAATCAAGGCATGCCTTATGCACTCTGTTGAAAATTATTATTAGATGGATTTTTGATGCTGTATTTCCTATATTAGCAAGTTTGCAGATGATACTAAGCTGGGTGGAAGTGTGGGTCTGATGGAGGAGAGGGAGGCTCTGCAAAGGGATCTGAACAGGCTGGACCGCTGGACTGAGGCCAATAGCATGAGGTTTAACAAGGCCAAATGCCGGGTCCTCACTTGGGGCACAACAACCCTATGCAGTGCTACAGACTAGAAGAAATCTGGCTAGAAAGCTGCCTGGAGGAGAAGGACCTGGGGGTGTTGGTTGACAGCGACTGAACGTGAGCCAGCAGTGTGCCCAGGTGGCCAAGAAGGCCAATGGCATCTTGACTTGTATCAGAAACGGCATGACCAGCAGGTCCAGGGAGGTTATTCTCCCTCTGTACTTGGCACTGGTGAGACCGCTCCTTGAATCCTGTGTTCAGTTCTGGGCCCCTCACCACAAGAAGGATGTTGAGGCTCTGGAGCGAGTCCAGAGAAGAGCAACGAAGCTGGTGAAGGGGCTGGAGAACAGGCCTTATGAGGAGCGGCTGAGGGAGCTGGGGTTGTTTAGCCTGGAGAAGAGGAGGCTGAGGGGAGACTTCATTGCTCTCTTCAACTACCTGAAAGGAAGTTGTGGAAAGGAGGATGCTAGCCTCTTCTCCCAAGTGACAGGGGACAGGACGAGAGGGAATGGCCTCAAGCTCCACCAGGGGATGTTCAGTCTGAACATTAGGAAAAAGTTTTTCAGGGAAAGGGTCATTGGGCACTGGAACAGGCTGCCCAGGGAGGTGGTTGATTCACCTTCCCTGGAGGTGTTTAAGGGACAGGTGGACGAGGTGCTGGACGGCATGGTTTAGTGTTTGATAGGAATGGTTGGACTTAATGATCCGATGGGTCTTTTCCAACCTGGTGATTCTATGATTATATGATTCTATAGTTACTGTAAGGTTCTCAGCTCTGAGATGACTGCTTGCAAGATGTACTTCTGGTATTGAAAGTTTTCCTACATCACGATATTTAGCACTGCCAGGTGGGTCTTTGTCAATTTGACCAGGTTTTCTCTGTTCCTGCCTGACTGTCTCAGCTTGTGAGGAGGAGACTGATTTGGAATTAGGTGATTCCCCATATTTTTGTTGGCCTGTTTGTTTATGTCATCTTAACCACAGATAGTTAAAATACTTGGAAATCTGCAGCAAACAAAATGATAGTGGCTTCTAACCTATGGCTTACTCGGGTTAATGGGATGGATTGTGCTGATGGAGGCTGTGAAGCTGTAGCACCTGAAGAAGAGTTTGGGTATTGCAATGACAAATATTTTACAAGCCTTGCAGTATTCATTTTCTTTGAAGAAAGTTTATAAGTCTTTTACTGGTGTGTCAGACTTGTGCTGTAGTTTGGGTCTGTTTTATCCTAAACTCTTGTGTTGAAGCAGGTGCCACTGAAGAGTTAATAGAATTTTGTCTTGCTACAGACTGAAATGGGTGGGCTTTTCCAAGTGTATGGCTCATTACTTAAGGGCATGATTTAGATAGAGAGAAAATTTAGAATTATCTCCTTCTCATACATACGCTTTGGGTTAATCACAGGATTAAGTAAATAGTTTGTCTGTCATTTCTTAAAATATCCTAACTGGCATGTGGTGGACAGTGGTGTTGGAAGAGTTCAGATGTGCCAAAAAAGTAATTGGTAGGGTCAAAAGCATGAGTTTGGAGAATCAGTAATTTTTTTAATGTGAGGTGCATTAAGGAAAAATCACAATTGGGAAACCAGCTGATGCCACTGCTAATCTGCTCCCACAATGGCAGTATACTGAAATGCTTAAAAGAGCATGGAATTATAAAAATGTAGAACTGGAGGATAGCAGAGACACAGAGGATGCACCAAGGACCATTAACAAAGGATAGAGGCTCTTGACTGAGACCGAGGCAGCTGTATGCCTCAATGCACAAGACGTTGTACTTATAATAACGTGAAAAAAAGTTTGGTCCCTAGAATCACAGAATCACAGAATCACAGAATAACCAGATTGGAAGAGACCCACCGGATCATCGAGTCCAACCGTTCCTATCAAACACTAAACCATATCCCTCAGCACCTCATCCACCCGTGCCTTAAATACCTCCAGGGAAGGTGCATCAACCAACTCCCTGGGCAGCCTGTTCCAGTGCCCAATGACCCTCTCTGTAAAGAATTTTTTCCTAACGTCTAGCCTAAACCTCCCCTGGCGGAGCTTGAGGCCATTCCCTCTTGTCCTGTCCCCTGTCACTTGGAAGAAGAGGCCAGCACCCTCCTCTCTACAACGTCCTTTCAGGTAGTTGTAGAGAGCAATGAGGTCACCCCTCAGCCTCCTCTTCTCCAGGCTAAACAACCCCAGCTCTCTTAGCCACTCCTCATAAGGCCTGTTCTCCAGCCCCTTCACCAGCTTTGTTGCTCTTCTCTGGACCCGTTCCAGAGCCTCAACATCCTTCTTGTGGTGAGGGGCCCAGAACTGAACACAGTATTCGAGGAGCGGTCTCACCAGTGCCGAGTACAGAGGGAGGATAACCTCCCTGGACCTGCTGGTCACACCATTTCTGATACAAGCCAAGATGCCATTGGCCTTCTTGGCCACGAATTTGCCAAGAATCTGTTGTCTCCATGGTTCTACACGTGTGCTAGCGATGTGCAGTTGAGAACAGAAGTTACTAATTCTGATTGCACCAAGATTTAAAGGCAGGGACTGAGCTTGATGTGCTTTTTTTCTGAATGGGACTTCTGGGCACTGCTGCAATACAAATAGAAAATTATAATAACAAAAATAAACAAAAGCATTTTGCTTGTTTAAAAACCAAACAAACCTTTGATACTAGCTTACTGTGTGTGTATATCTGATCTGTGTTTTCTTCTCATCTCTCTGCTACTTGTCTCCTTTTGTTGCCATCTTGTCTTAAAAGTGGGGTTCTATTCTAGAGCTTAGTTTGGGGGCAAGGTCTCTTATTTTAGTTTTGTATCTGCAAAACCCTAAACTCCATTTTCAAGCCTTTGTATTATTGCCATGCTGAGCAAAACAGGAACTTTAATCTGGTTCCAAGCTGGGCATTACAAGGAATTACAATTGTATAATACTACAAGTATTGCATAAATATAAGCGAATTGTTTATGGTGAACGGTCACTATCTTCCCAGTAAGGAAGTTAAAAACAATCCCCCTCTCCTCTCCAGTGTATTTTGGCAATTAAAACATGGATAAGAACAAGCAAAATGTATTTTTGTATTGAACTACCTGCTTTGATAGAACACCAACACCAGGACCATAGAAAGACTGGGGGAGTGGGTGGGTACAACCAAAATATTTTGCGATGACGTCTTCTAAAATTACAATTCCCATTTTTAGTTCAGAAAGGTATTCTAATTTTGAAAATTACTTGAGAATTTTATTTTTAAAATGCTGGAACATAGAGGTCAAAATTACAGGAAAGATTTCTAGTCAGTGACATTTTTTTATTTCATTGAAAATTTCCCCTTTGGTTCAAGCAAGAATTAAGTTATATGGGTTTTCTCTTTGATAGTGAAAGTATCTTGAAAAATTAGGTGGCCTCCACAGTAGTCTCAGGTCTAAACTAACATTTTCTGTATGAAAGTTGACACACACGGTAAATTCCTCATTCCAAAAGCTTTAGGATCCTGTCTGCAAATGTCTGAGTCTGATCTCTTTAAACCTGTGTAAAAGTCCTTCCCTTACTGTTCAAGGTATTGAAGTGTAATCTAGGCTGTGAGAACACACAATGGGGTTGTAGCAGGGTAACAGAAGGTTTCACCATACTGCTTTCTGTAGTGGCTACCCCTGAATGTTTCAGAAGACCAGATTAATACAGCTGTACTGCATCTGGCATTACATGTGTACCCACACCCAAGGAATTAACCACCTGAATAACCTGAGTAGGAAAAACACCTTTATGTGTAAAGAAAATACTTTTTTGCTTAAAGAAAACAGCCTTTTAAAAAATCTGGTCTGTTACCTAGTGTGCTGTATCCATGCTTGAAGGCACATTTTCTCCCTGTTTGCCTCCCTGTTGTATGTAAGTAGTTCCCAATCTGCTGTCCTTGATATGATCTCCAGGAGGTTGTCTTTATTAAATGTGTGTTCGTGTGTGTGTTTTGCAGCAAATTTCATTGCCTTCAGGGCAAAGATAATATGAAAATCTATGTATTTCATTTATTTGAGAAGCCACCAGACTTTCTAGATTCTAGAGGACACTTACAGCTGGAGAAAGGCAAATATTGCACTCACCATCAGAAAGATCAAGAGGGACAATTCAGGTGGCTATAGACCAGACATACTCACTTCTGTCCCTGGAAAAATCACAGAGTGACTTTCCCTGGAGTACATTTATGGTTGTGTGGAGGAGAAGGTGACTAAGAATAGTCAGCGTGGATTTACCCTTGGTATCCTTGCCTTGACCAACCTGATCATGTTCTATGATAAAATGGCTCTGTCTGTGGCTGAAGGGAAAGCCATGGATACCGTTTACCTTCACATTAGCAAAACTTTCCGGATAGTCTCCAACAATATGCCAACATCCAGACTGCGATGTTAGAGTCAAGAAGGGGAAAAGACACCTAGCTGGGCAGTCAGACTGCAAAGGTTTAATTGGTTATGTTCTCCCAGGAGGCCAGTTACAAACAGAATTCTCTAGAGGTTTTTCTAGGGACTTGCCCTGATTGATACCTTGAAAAAATGATCTCCAGGCTATACTGTGTTCTTTGTGCTGGGTTTTTGATAGCTGGCAGTGTTTCCATAAATAGTATTTAGGAAGCTAGAGAGGGGAAACAGGAGTGTACCTGTTCTGCATCTCAGTCCTGCTGAGGGCTGGTAGCTTTCTCTGGTCTCTTGGATTTTATTCTCTTGCCACTGATACACAGTGTTTAGTACAAAGGAAGTTTATGTGTGCAAGAGGTCACTCAGTTAACAAACTTTAGTCAGATAAGCACTTGTAAGTGCATCAAGCACATCCTGCTGTGATGTTTTAAGTCACAGGAGTTACTCTAACTGGTAATAGTAAAGAGTGAGTGGCTGGCAGCAAGGTGATTAAAATAGATGCAATGCCAGTAACAATAACATGTAACTTCTAACCAAAGGTGTCAGTGGCATATTGGAGGCCTGGTGTGATTAAAGATTTGGTGTAATTAAAGGTCTAATTCAGTGAAAAGAGAATGCACCTGCTTTGATACAGAGATGGGAGAGATATACTTCAGCTTCATACAACTTCATATTCTTCCTTCAGGACAATTATTTAATTATCTAGATGAACCATAATTTCAGTTTACCTCTTCCGTCAAATAATTTCATATTGTTTTCCATGTTATAATGAGGGACAAAATAGATGTACAGTTCCCAAACCCAGTGTGGCAAAAGCTGACCTATTATGAAACTTGCAGTGAGTTCCCATTACAATGAGCGTCCATTTAAATATAATACCTATTTAGGCATTTTCCTGAAGCAAGGTTTAATTGACCTGTGGCAAGGTCCACAGCCTGTCAGCAGAATGCAAGAAAGGGAGCTTCTGTCTCATGAGTTCAGATTTGTGGCTTTAAACCAAAGACCTTTAAGATCAGGGTTAATCTTCCCTAGCTTTAGCTTCTAAAAGAGACCTTTACTTTAAATGAGCAGTTTCATGGTTGACCTGAGACAGTGAAAGTCCCTGCTGGCTCCAGCAAAAAGAATGGTTTCACCACATACCACCACTATCTGGCTACTTCCCATATAATGCTGCTGGCCCTTATACACAGCTATAGCAAACGAAGTAATCAATTGGTCTGACTGAAAACCTGGCAGCAATAACCAAAAAAACCCAAACCCTCTGGCTGAAAATCTAATTCTGGCCTGTAGCAGTTCAGGTCCTGATGTGGCCATCAGACATTGGTGGCAGCAGACAGGAAGGCAGGAGAGACTTGGACTGCTAGTGACAACATAGAGTTGGACTTAGGCTCTCATAAAGAGGGAGGGTAAGTACACATGCATTTAATCTTAAGTCTTTAGCCTAATCTGGGCAGCATTTTAGACTGAATGCCTAGTTCTTGGATGCCTAAAGCTAGAAAAGGTGTTACAAGTGTGTGAGACAAAGAGAAGTATATACCAATGAAAGAATATTAAGCTGTGACATCTTTCCATATACTGTGAATGGGAACTCTTCCCCACAGTATTCCACATTGCACAGATAACCACAATGTGTTTTAGAGTTCATTCATGTGGCTGCTTATTTAAGTACCCAAGATGCAACTCAGCTTTCTAGGTACGGTATTCAAAGGATGCTACCTAAGTTTCTAAGAATGTGGAGGTGGAACTAGTAACTCCTTGCAGAAATTTTATCTTAATTTATACCTTGACTATCACTTGACTACCTGCTATGTCACATACTCTCCACATATTGTGATATTAAAAGAATGGTACATCTTTTTGAGAACTGGGTCCTGAACCCACAACTTGCTTCCTCTGAGTTACTTTAAGATTTCTCTGTGAAAATAGGGCTTGTTGTTTTCTTAGTTTCAAGATAGTAGAAAAGCTGAAAAGAGAACCATAAATACATGTACATATAACTATTAATTTTGCTTGTCATAAAGAGTGTGGGGAAATATAGAAATATTCTGCAGACATAATCTGTAGATTAGAATTTTGAGAGGGCTGTGTAAAATGACTGGGAATATCCAGAAAGATAAGCAGACAAAATACAGAATTGCTCAAAGGACTGGGAGACAAAGCTGTCTTCTTTATGTCCCATCATTTTTTGTTTCATCCATTTGCTGCAGCTCATCGTACACCATTATACAATCCCTTCAAGGATCTGCACAGGGCTATGCTATGTTCATTAAAGAAAGGACAGTTAGGTTTTGATTGCTATCTTTCCACTGATTTAAAGTACTAGTCCTTACCTTTTCACACCAATTATCAAAATTCTTGACCATCTTTTCTTTAATCTGTGTGGAAAAAATAGAAGGTTTTAATCACTTCATAAATATGTGCTAAAACGTTGCTTTATCATCTCTTCCAACCATCAAATTATTAATTATTTAAATATAATCTATTTGAAGAATTTGCACTGAGAAAGAATGCACAAGACATCAAGGTATGGAAGTTCGGGGGTGGGAAATCTTCTGTGTAAACACTTATACATGCTAAAAATACACTGTGGAATGTTCTCTCTAGATATTACTCTCATTCTAATATTTTAACCCAGTATATCTGATCCTTTATAAGCTTGGTGTCTGCTGCAAATCCTGAGTACTGATTTTGCTTGTCTCTGTTTCAGCATGAGCAGAGATAAAAACTGTGACCAAAGTCAATGCATTATACTAGTTTTGGTAGTGTTGTCCAAAGGACATCATGACTCTGTACACTGTAGCCAAAAGAAATAAAGAATAACTCAAGTTTACTGCAATTCAAAATTATTATTGTAGCAGCTGTATGATTTTGAAGGTAATTTATCAATGGGAATTCTCTGAGTCTTTAGGGAATGGTAATTAGATCTCTCAGATTTTTCCATGTATAAAATATATTGAAGTGAGGGGACAGTATCCCATTCTTAGCAGCACAGAGATTTTTGACCTTCAGTAGGGCATTGAAGCAGTAAATCATTTTGTCATCCTTCTAAAATTCTTCCTTTAGACCCTTCCTTTTGAAGCTTGGACAATTATAATTCTTTCCACTCTTTACCTGTTACTTCTTCCATTTCCTTCTGACAGGCAGGGTTTGTTGCTTCATGGCCTAACAACCCATTTCCCTACTTCTCACTAGCCCCAGAAATCTCCAGGAAAGGTTTTAATCACAACATGTCTCTAACATGGGTGATTCTAGCTGCAGCATTCTGTTTTCAAATCAACCCTGACCCAAATACTGTGTCCAGCTCTACTTCTGTTTTCTCTTTAATGATATTGTAGAGTGTTACAGCCATCATTTGCTCAGTTCCTTCTTCACATTATTGCTCCAGCTCCCAGCATTGCCAGGTCACCTGTCGTAGAATCACAGAATGGTTTAATTTAGAAGGGATCCTAAAGATCACCTTGTCCAACCCCTTGCACTAGATCCAGTTGCTTGAAGCCTCATCCAGCCTGGCCTTGAGCACTTTCAGAGAGAGGGAATCCTCAACTGCTTTGGGCGATCTGTTCCGTCCTTTCCCTCCCATATACTCCAGCAATGATAGTCAACAGTAAGTAACGTACTTGCTATTTTAGCATATCACTGCAGTTGGGTTATGGCCAGAAATTTCTTTTCCTCACTTAGCTATGCTTCCACAGCTCACTTTTCCCACTAGCAACAATGCAGGTGCTTTTGGAGATCATCCTTTAAACATGGTGGAAAAGCTGCACGCTTGCCTATCAGCAACACAGAGTTTTAATTGAAAGTTAGAAGAAATGAGTGTATATCTTGGATTTGGGCTGGAAAGTTTTGTACGTACAGAACTGATGGTTTACACCCGCTTGCTCACTCACATGCAGAGTCTGAAGAACTGAAATAAAGTAGCTTGCCTGATGCACTTATAGCTAGACAGCTTTCACAGCCACTGCTGATTAGTTTAGGGCTAGCCAATCTGAGCATGCCTGCCCCCAGAGAGTTCCCCAAAGAGCTGACTGTGCAATGCTGGAACAGCTACTGGCCAAGGATATTCAGGAGAATGTTTAGTCCTATCTCAACTTCACAGTTGTCTCAACTGGTGCAGTCTGCACATATGGCTGGTTGTATGTGACGCTTGAAGTAAGGCAGCTGAACAGTGGCTCTAAACGTACTGCTTGGCAGTGTACTGTCCTCTGGTCCATACACATCACCCTGTCCACCTTTCTGAGAGAGTGCTGTTTTCTTTGAGTAGGTGCCTATGCCCTGGTGAGTGTTGAATAATGTTTGAATGTTGAATAATAGTTTGCAAAGCAAGAGGCAGCCATTATCTTCATTGATCTCTCTTGAGTTTTCAGTAAAGCAATACATTTATTAGAAGGGGAGAATGGCCTCAATTATTCAACAGCAGTCCCTTGTTAGAAAGAAGGTCTTTCTAACAGCTGTATCAGACATCTTCTGTAAGGCAGTGTTAACTCATCTCATATTTACTTTCATGGATATTGATCAAATGTATACCGAATAAGGCAATCTCCCTTTAAGAAGCAAAGTCCTTTATTCCAAATGCCTTTGTATTTCTTTTCTCCTCTCAGTATGATACACATCTTTTACTCCTGAATGCACGCCTTTTTCCAAATGGGATTAACTATTAGCTCTCCTTTTCTCCCTCCCACAGGTAAAGAATTTTCTGTGTGCCTTTCTGCCTGGTATGTGGGCAACCATGCTAGAAACTCATTTTTCACCTTCCTTTTTGTCCTTCTCTTTTAGTTTCTGTTTTAATTGCTATGATCTGGGGCTGCCTAACCTGTATGAACAGCTTACCTCCTGTAATTGTGTATTTCACTACAGAGTACAAACAACAAAACTGTTTCGGAACAGAGTGAGGTTTCAATGACCACTGTAATCTCAACAAAACAACCATCTCAAGTACATTTGTGTTTTCCAACTGCAACTGCTACATGAACCCCCATACTAAACAGTGTCAGCCTGTATCTCATTGGGACAGCAGATCATCCTTCCAATCATGTTTTTCTTCATTTTTGCCTATGAATGGTCAATAATGCTATACTTTTTAAAAGAAAACGTGCACACTGGGGCTTCAGTTTACCTTATGCAAGATACTGTGTCACTTACCTGAATGCCATAATATTAATCTGAGAATCCTTAGTGGATCTAGGGGACAAAAGAGAATTGTAACTTGTAAAATGTATTGCACCATGGAAAGGAAAGCAACAAAACAGCAAGTCAAACACATAGCTGAAGTGCACTGCACATATAGAATCATAGAATGGGTTGAGTTGGAAGGGACCTTAAGGATCATCTAATTCCAACCCCCTGCCATGGGCAGCGACACCTCCCAGGCTGCTCAGTGCCCCATCCAGTCTGGCCTTATACACCTCCAGGGATGCGACATCCACAACTTCCCTGAGCAACCTGTGCCAGTGCCTCACCACTCTCATTGTGAAGAGTTTCTTCTTAATGTCTAGTCTAAATCATCCCCCCTCCAACTTAAAGCCATTCCTTCTTGCCCTATAGCTACATGCCTTTGTAAAAAGTCCCTCCCCAGCTTTCCTGTAGCCCCTTCAGGTGCTGGAAGCCTGCTGTAAGGTCTCCCTGGAGCCTTCTCTCCTCCAGAGTGAACAACCCTGACGCTCTCAACTTGTCCTCATAGCAGAGGTGCTTCAGACCTCTCATCATCTTTATAGCCCTCCTCTGGACTTGCTCCAACACTTCATTTCCTTCTTATGTTGAGGATTCCAGAACTGGACACACTACTCCAGGTGGGCTCTCACAAGAATGTGGTAAAGGGACAGAATCACCTATCAAAATATAGTAGCCATGCAGTCCACAGTGACTAATGAGAGTAATATTGTGTGTTTCAAGTTTTGTCCAGTCAGGAAGACTTCCTAGCAGAACTACATTAGTATCTTGATATGCTGAACTAACCCCACTTGATGGCCTAGAACAAATTTTTCACTTTTGCTCATGTCTTTCTGGATGTGTTTAGGTTATATATATCTGTATAATGAGAAACTGTAGTCATAAAGATACAGATCAGTTGTTAAACTGCCTGACGGAGACAGTTCTCAGTTTTTACATCAGGCAGCTGACATGTTTCAAAGGTTATAATTGTATTGGGAACCTTGAAAGAGAAGGTGTTGCCCTCAGATTGTTATCTTATCAGAGATGACTATAGTTAATGTTAATTTGCTGTAAAATATTAACAGTAAATAAACTGCCATGTAATTTTTTAATGGACATGTTCCCATCTCTGGATAGATGGCACGTCACATTGAGAACTGAAATGCATAAAATAAATAACCCAGTGTAATGTTCACTTTACTATCAACTAAGCAAATTCTGCTGCAGGCTTTAAGCAACATGACAGCTTCCTATTTCTCTAGCAATTTCAGTTTTGATTAGTATCAAATGATTATATTGCTCTTACCCAATCCACAGTTTTTTCATAATATTGTAGTATCTTCATTGAGTTCAGTTCAGCAGAGGAGGATGAGCCTTTACGATGTTCTGACATTCCTGCTTGAAGGACATGATTAGAAAAGTTTCACCTTTATCCCGGGTGATCTAAATTGGATCAATTTCGATACATTCACATTAGAATAAAATTAGAGCAATGTGAGAATTTATGAGGACCTCCATTTTTAATTATGCTGCCATGATGTCGTGTCAGAATTTGGTAGATAAGCCCCTAGACCCACATAGGTTACTTAAAACTCATTGTGCAAAAAAGGGCAAATCAAGCTTTAGGCACTGCCAGTGATAACATTAGGTAGCCAATTAAAAGCGAAGAGGTTTCTAAGCAACATCACAAGGAACCATAGACTATCCTGTCCATCAGACATTTTCCTTTGCTTTTGTCTTCCTCAAGACCATGGGCCTTTAAGCCCTGGGAGCAATGTCCTACCCTATCCACATCGTGGTCCAGCCCTCTTGCATCCGTGTCTGTTGTGCCTTCCCAGCACCACCACACACCCACTGCAAAGGAAATGGGTAATAAAGTAGTGTTTATTACCACAAAATAAAGCAGTAACAAGGACAGGAAGAGACAAGTATCCTGGAACAACAACAAAAGAATAATAACCACCCACAAGTGAGGGTGCTGGGTGCCTCAGCACCCTGTGCTGGCAAGGACCTGGCTGGGTGGCACTGGGGAAGTGCCAAGGGTGGGGCTGGTCAGCTCCCAGTCTCCTGAGCCCACGCAGGTCAGCAGGGTAGAAGGTGGGAACATTGGTGCCATGAAGTGGTCCCCATCCACAAGCAACTTTCCTTCAGCGCTGCTTCCAGATGTGGGCTCTGTGCTGTCAAAGTTACAGTGATGTTCTAATTTTATTACTGACATGGCAATAGAAGGGACACTGGGTGTTATTTCTGCAAAGAGGGAGTGGTTCCTAGAAGTCTCTTGTCCAAAGATAGTAATAGTGTCCTTAAAAAGAGCTCTAGTAACCTTCTTCCCCTACAGAGCTTTTGGGATACGTAAAAGAGGAGCAAAATTACTGGATTCTGGGCTCATGTGAATGCCCTGGGAAGAAGAGGGGGATTCAGCCCCCTTCTTCCTGGAAATAAGAGGGGAACCACCATGATTTCTCATGTTTTTCCTTGCTGAGGCACAAAGAAATAGCAAGCAAGCAGAAACACAGGGACAAAAGCAGAAACAGCAGCAGTGATAAATCTTTTGAGTCTGTATAATTTCATTAAGCATTACAAGCAAGGCTTAATTTCTGTGTGCATGAAGATATACAGCTACCCGCTCTTCCTCTCTAGCAACTACTTTTTTGGTAAGAAACAAAGCCGGGAAGGGATCAGACCAATAAAAATTGCCACTGGCCCAGGTCATTACCTGCTCATGGGGCTGGGACCTTTTTTCTGTCCCATATATGCACTCCAATGTGTATTACCCTTGCCTTCAAAATGCAATTAAATCAATTTTCTGTGGTCCTCATCAGCTCCTAGTGCTGTAATTGTAGAAAATGTGAATATCCTAAAGGTTTATAAAATAGTAATGACACAATTTGTTAAAAACCTGCATGCATATTCTTAAACTCTTCCTTATTTCATTTTTGTTTTCAGAGTGTGTTTGTACTCCTGAAAATGGCAATGTGGAAGCCCATCTGCTTGTTGGGGATAAATAGTAGAATTGTGGATTATCTACAGTAGATATTTATCAACATTGCACAGACTTGTATATATACAAATATGGATATCACGTTTGAAACTAATTCAAATACGTTAATTTAATTTATTCTCCATTAATCTCTGCTAGTGTTCCTTGAGTGTCTCTCTTTCGGGAGGATGTTTGGGAAATAGTGATTATTCTGCATATATTAAGAAAGCCTTCTCCCTATAGTAGCAAGTATTTCAGTAGGTAAGATCAGATGATAAAAGAAGTCAAACTGTTGGACCAGGAACAAAGGAAAGCATAGGCTTGACAGTCAACCTGTAACCTCCAGCAATAGTTGCTGGAAACATTTCCTTGGAAACTAGGCTAAAACCCAAATTCTCTCATATTAAATTTTCAATTTAACTCAAAAGCCGTTTGTATGTGATATTAACTCTCCATGTGTGCCATTGTGTATTTTAAATAGCAGTGAATAACCTGTAGTAGGTGCACATAAGTGGGGGGATCTTGTTGTGAATCTGTACATTGTCCTTGATTCAAAGGTGAACATCTCCTTAGTGGCAGTAGAAGAAAGCAAATAATTTAAGTAGGAGCCACACCTTTTACACAGAAATAACATGCTGTTGAATTACCACTTGTGCTGGATTGAATCAGTTGCAGAAGAAATACACTTGTATGTAAATTGTCAAAATAAAATGTGTTGCTTGTTTCCTTGGGAGTTTCTAAAAAGATATTTTAGAGAGTGTGCTTGATTAATTATTTAGCATAAGAGTGAGGGGGCTGAGCAATTATTGCAAGAGTGAGCATTCATTTTTGATGCTAGAGGCCCAAAGGTGTGGCTAAACTTAAACTTTACTTAAGTCTGTAATAAAGTGCAAAGATTAACCTCCTGCTGAAGGGAACATGAAAAAACAAGCTCTAGCAATCCGAAGGCAGCAGTTCCCTGCTGCTGTTTATAGCGCTAACATACATTTAGCCTAATCCAATTGCATGTTATCCATCCATTTACATAGAAAGGGCATTATCAAAAGCTCTTGGAAGAGGTGCTTTTGAGATCTGAAATTGTTTAGATTGTTTCTGTAAGTGTTTTTTGTGTACCATTATACTTCTTACTTCAGTGCTGATTTGGGATCTGTACTGCATCAAATGAGAGTTGACACAGCTGCCTCTGTGTTGATCTGTGAATTGTAGAGAAGAGTCTTTTGATTTTCTGCCTTAGTTGCTATACGTATGCTTAATTTATTTGCTAGTGTTGACCTCAGTCATGTGTTAGTCACTCCTCGGTCCCTCTCAGATGTGTCCTCTGAGGACAGTTTTCACTGCTTTCCTTTTGTTTAGATGAAAACCCAGGATCACTGTGTGGCTATTCCTTCATTTCCTAACTATACTAATTCTGTAGGGCATATTAGGGTTGCTGCCTCTAGGCAGTTTTCCTACAGATAGATTTTAGCTCTGGATTAGAATGGGTCAAAACCAGTTGAAGGTGGAGGCAGTTATTTGTACCCTCTTTCTTTATAAGCTTGAACATGGAAAGAAAAATCTTCCCAGCCTGTTTGGAGGCAAGCAGATGCTTTCTCCAGTTAACACCACCTTAACATATTTTTCCGAGGGCTCTCTCAGACTGGCATTACTCTACCTTACCCATGTGCTTCCCTCTTTCTTCTCCTGGGGAACCTGCGGTGTCCCAGAAGTTGAACAGGAAAGCAATGAACAGTGACAGAGGAGAGCACATGGTACCTGCAAAAAGAATAGGTTCTTTCACAGGCCTGTCACCTAAGTTTGTTACTATTGACACCAATCTATCCTGCCTTTATTAAACACAATATCTTATGCTCCTGTTACAGAGAGAAAACTTTCCTAATCCTAAAATGTGTGACCTATATTTTTCTAAGTTTTACTTTGAGTCAGTGCCATAATTTTAATGTTAATTTGACATTCAAATAGCAGCTCTTAGGAAAGAAGCACATAGTTGAAGAAGGAGTATCTCCTCTTCTAAGGCTTTAAAACAACTAGATTCTACTCCCGGTTCTTTTGCTGCTTGGTTATATGACCTTGGGTAAGTCACTTCAAATCTATGTGTCTGTTTCCTCCCCTGAAGAATTATATGGCTCTTCTTTATAAGGAAGTTACTGAAGAAAAAGGCCATGTAATAGCTAGGTATTAATGGAATATTTAATCAAAAAACCAATTTACAATCCAGAAGATGTGTCTGGAGCCTTTAATTGTCCTTCTGTCCCTTCTGCCTCAAACTTAATCTGGAAGGTTCAGGGATATTTGATCAGTGTCGTTCCCTGGCCACTCATATAACTTTGAGACCATCTTTAAATTTGCTTTCTACGGGCCATGTGCCTGTGGAAACAGTGAGTTACTTGTAATGCAGCTGCTGTCTAGGAAAGCAATCAGCTTTGTATGCTTGGTTACAGATTGCTCATACACTAACAGATGTTCAAATCTCAGGCATCCCGACAATCAGCAGAACATGAAACCGGAGTGGCTAAGAGCATCTATGCTAAAAGTAAATAAAATCAAAATAAGATAAGGTAAACTCAGTGTCTAGAAAAGGGAGCATTCAGTGAAAGTAAAAGCGAATTCAGTGCCGAAGAAGGAAACACTATGTTACTAAAGAGTAACTAGATTTTGAAATTAATTGCAAATGTTGTTATTGAGGCAATGCAATGAGGCTTCAAGCTGTACAGATAAAAAATATACTATAAGTAAAATATATAGAGAAAAATAGTGTTATAGCTTAAACATTTAAAACAATCCCTTCCTCCTATAAATCAAGATAAGACCTAGTTGGGAACATGTGATTTCCAGCTGCTTGAAGCTCACATCTTTATTTGAAACATCCCTTGTAGTTCTTGTCAGGCTAAGAACAAATACACCTTAGGTCTGCTGCAGCACGGTAGTTCTTGGGACCCTGTGTAATTTCTCTGCCTATGCCTTGTTTTGTGCTCCTGTCCTCTGGCAGGATACGTGCAATTTACTCAGCGCTCCTTTTCATCAGCAAGGCTAGATGGATTTCAGCTCCAAAGGCATGGTTGAGTCCATGCACTGGTACGATGCTAGGGTTCCTCAGCTGCAATACTGGAAAGAAGTGCCAAGAAATGCCATTTCTAACCTGAAAACATCAATATTTTGTTAAAAGAGATTAGATTTTCTCTTAAGGACAGCAACACACCTCCTAGAGACTGGTTCAGCAGGTTGCTTTTGGGACTGAGTGAAAATACTGTATAGGTAAAGTAGGAAACAAAGTTCTGTTTCTTTGATAGTATCCCCTTTAATCTGAAAACAGGAGGTGGTGTTTGCAGTCCCAGTTTGTTTTCTGTTGAAGGCATGGCATGTATTTACTCACTCACTTCTCCACTGCAATTTGTCTTTTTACTTGAGTGAACCATAGAATCATAGAATCATAGAATAACCAGGTTGGAAGAGACCCACCGGATCATCGAGTCCAACCATTCCTATCAAACACTAAACCATGCCCCTTAGCACCTCGTCCACCCGTCCCTTAAACACCTCCAGGGAAGGTGAATCAACCACCTCCCTGGGTAGCTTGTTCCAGTGCCCAATGACCCTTTCTGTGAAATGTTTTTTCCTAATGTCCAGCCTAAATCTCCCCCAGCAGAGCTTGAGGCCATTCCCTCTTGTCCTGTCCCCTGTCACTTGGAAGAAGAGGCCAGCACCCTCCTCTCTACAACCTCCTTTCAGGTAGTTGTAGAGAGCAATGAGGTCACCCCTCAGCCTCCTCTTCTCCAGGCTAAACAACCCCAGCTCTCTTAGCCGTTCCTCATAAGGCCTGTTCTCCAGCCCCTTCACCAGCTTCGTTGCTCTTCTCTGGACTCGCTCCAGAGCCTCAATATCCTTCTTGTGGTGAGGGGCGCAGAACTGAACACAGTATTCGAGGAGCGGTCTCACCAGTGCAGAGTACAGAGGGAGAATAACCTCCCTGGACCTGCTGGTCACGCCGTTTCTGATACAAGCCAAGATGCCATTGGCCTTCTTGGCCATCTGGGCACACTGCTGGCTCATGTTCAGTCATCTGTCAACCAACACCCCCAGGTTCCTCTCCTCCAGGCAGCTTTCTAGCCAGACTTCTTCTAGTCTGTAGCACTGCATAGGGTTGTTGTGCCCCAAGTGAGGACCCAGCAGTTGGCCTTGTTAAACCTCATGCCATTTGACTCTGCCCAGCGGTCCAGCCTGTTCAGATCCCTTTGCAGAGCCTCCCTACCCTCCAGCAGATCAACACTTCCACCCAGCTTAATGTCATCTGCAAACTTGCTAAGGGTGCACTCAATGCCTTCATCTAGGTCATTGATAAAGACATTGAACAGGGCTGGACCCAGCACTGAGCCCTGGGGAACGCCACTTGTCACTGTCCTCCAGCTGGATTTCACACCATTTACCACCACTCTCTGGGCCCAGCCATCCAACCAGTTTTCCATCCAGGAGAGTGTGCGCCTGTCCAGGCTAGAGGCTGACAGTTTCCGAAGCAGAATGCTGTGAGAAACTGTGTCAAAGGCTTTACTGAAGTCCAGGAAGACCACATCCACAGCCTTTCCCTCATCCAGTAGGCGAGTCACTTTGTCATAGAAGGCGATCAGGTTAGTTTGGCAAGACCTGCCTTTTGTGAACCCATGTTGACTGGGCGTGATCACCCAGTTCCCTTGCATGTGCTTCACGATAGCTCTCAAGATAACCTGTTCCATGACTTTCCCTGGCACTGAGGTCAGACTGACAGGCCTGTAGTTTTTTGGGTCCTCCCTGCGACCCTTCTTGTAGATGGGCACAACATCAGCCAGCCTCCAGTCCAGTGGAACTTCCCCGCTCTTCCAGGGCTGTTGGAAGATGACAGAAAGGGGTTTAGCCAGCACATCCGCCAGCTCCTTCAGTACCCTTGGATAAATCCCATCCAGACCCATAGACTTGTGAGTGTCTAGTTGGTCTATCAAGGCTCTGACCACCTCCTCTTGGTTCATGGGAGCCTCATTTTGCTCCTCTAGCTCCTGGGTTTGTACACAGAGGGAACAACTTTCTTTACAATTAAAGACTGAGACAAAGAAGGCGTTAAGTACCTCAGCCTTTTCCTCATCCCCTGTCACTGTTGTTCCTTCTGCGTCTCTTCTTTTTGATATGACTCAAGATCTATCTGTTCAACCAAGCTGGTTTTCTCCCCTGCCGGCTTTTTTTCCGGAACATGGGGATTTCTGCTAGGATTTCCTTTTTGAAGAGTTCCCAGCCCTCATGGGCTCCCTTGCCCTTAAGTACTGTCTCCCATGAGACTTCGCCAACCAGCCTTCTGAAGAGTTCAAAGTCTGCCCTCTTGAAATTTAATGCTACTGTCCTACTAACCACCCTCTTCACTTCATCTAGAACAGAAAACCCTATCATCTTATGATCACTTTGTCCTAGGCGTCCACCTACTGCCACATGCCCCACAAGGCCTTCTCTGTTCACAAACAGCAGGTCCAGGAGGGCACCCTCCCTTGTTGGGTCATTCACCAGCTGTGCAAGGAAGTTGTCTTCCACGCACTCCAGGAACCTCCTAGACTGCTTCTTTTCTGCTCTATTGTACTTCCAGCAGATATCTGGAAGATTGAAGTCTCCCACAAGAATGAGAGACATCGATCTAGAGACTATCCCTACCTGTTTATAGAAGAGCTCATCAGCTGCTTCTCCCTGGCTGGGTGGTCTGTAGCAGACTCTCATCACAAAATCTACCTTCTTGTGGGCTCCTCTGATTGTAACCCACAGGCACTCAATCTCCTCATCACCACAATCCATCTCAATGGTATCCAAGTCCTCCCTTACTCAGAGGGCAACCCTGCCTCCTCTCCTGCCTTTCCTATCCCGCCTGAAGAGTTTGTACCCCACCATAGCTGCACTCCAATTATATGAGTCATCCCACCACGTTTCTGTGATGGCAACGACATCATAGGCTCCTTGCCCTAAGACAGCTTCCAGCTCTTCCTTCTTATTACCCATGCTGCGTGCATTGGTGTAAACGCACTTCAGCTGAGCTGCTGAACCTTCCGCCCTCTTAGAGGGAACAGAGTTCGTTCCCAATTGCCTGGTAACTGGAGTAGCTAGCACCAGAGTGCCAGTATCTCCCTTAGCACCCCCAGGTGTGTTCTCCCCCACTTTCTGTGTGGTAATGTACTGGTGGTCCTCACCAGCACAACCTCTCCAAATCACCATTGCCCCACATCCAGGCTCGCTACTGTCTAGCCTGGTCTCAACCCCGTCCCCCTTCACATCTAGTTTAAAGCTCGATTTATGAGCTTAGCTATGTTTTTAGCAAGGACTTCAGGCCCCTAGGAGACACACGTGTCCCATCCTTAGCAACAAAGTCTAGGGGTGCATGAGCCACCCCATGATCAAAGAAGCCAAAGCCCCTTTCCTCACACCAGGCTTGGAGCCGGGCATTAGTCGAATTCTTCTTCCTGAGTGACATAACTGAAGGTGACAGCTACCCAGGATGCACTTAATCCTGGTATTTGGTGAAGCATGAATGTGTAGCACAGGCTGCAGTCTAGCTTCTTGTCTGTTGTCTAGGTCCTGTACTTTGGGTGAGGCCCCCAAGATAAGGCATACACTTTATTGTTGTTATTTGACAGATGTAACGGCTTTGATATGAGATGATACCTTCATAATAGATTTATTAGCTCTTTCAGTTTAATCTGATTAAACCCATCCTTACACTTACTTAGGTAAGGTAGATGGGATGAGTCTGTCAGAAAGATTAGATGACTTCTGCATGAATGCAGAAAGGTCAGAGGCAAAGGAAGGAATTTGAGGGGCATCATTCCTAGCTCACACATAAACATACGCAATGAAATTAGGGCCCAGACTGTGGAAGGGGTTGGAAGGCTGGCACAGCATCATTCACTCACTTCCCATCCCCATCTTTGCACAGGTCTTGAGCTTTTGGTGCTGTAGCAAGAGAGTGGGAATCAGCAATCAGTACGATGGAGGGAGATGAAGCTGGTAAATCCTTATGTAAAACCCAGGTCAGTGTGTTAACCTCTGGGCCAGCTGCTATCCCTGACTGAACTGTGGATATTTTACTGCAGGGCAACCTTCAGTATGAACTTTCACATTAAAAAAAATAAGAACTGTGTCTTCAGCTGAAATACATGGTGTCAGTGGAGCTATTCCTGTTTGCACTGACTGAACATTGACAGAGGCTGTGTGATCAGACTCTCTCCAGTGCTCATGAAGGGAAAGACAATCAAAACACAGAGTTTCCTCTCCTAAATGCTTCTCAGGTGACTGACTAACTGAAGCCAGACAGATTTCCTCATTTATTGCTTATGGTGATACATAATATATGATATATATGATAGAGCATGATTTCTAGCACTGAATTCTGACTTTGGGAGGGACAAGTTCACTTACCTTCCAGATTCAGTCCTTGAGTAATGAGTGTTGGTCTTAAATGCTTTATAATAATTATGAGTACTTCTGTTGCCTCTAGGGACTCTTGTCACACAGCTTGTTACAGTCATTTCTTTCTTAGTAGAAGAAACTCGTCGTAGGCGTAATTCTGCCGTGGTGTGTGGGAGGGAAATCTTTGGGTACAGCTGGTTCTTGGTGAACAGACTTTAGTGACTAAGACCAACACTCAAAAAAGAATGCATCTATCAAGCTGATTCGCTGAAGAACAGAAATATGAAAGATAACCATAATATAAATACAAAAAGAACAACGAAGCAAGGCTACCTGTTGTATAATTGAAAGTGGCATTTCTTACAGGTAAAGAAATTACTTTTTAGTAGCTGTCCTATCAAAATGATTCTCTGAAATGTTTCTTTTTTAAATACTGATGTATTTATCATTGAGCACAAGAGGGCAGAAAACCAGGCACTTGAAACTCAAAAGTAAAGAGTTCTGCACTAGCAGAAATTTTACCTCTACAGATTCACATCTATCTACTTGAAAGTGGTGTGGGAAACCACTGAGAATTTCTGATGGAGGTCAACATAATTCTAGTTTTTACATAGCATCTCCAAAGTTCTTGAGAGACAAAAAAGAGTGATAAACCATACCAGGGATGACTGGTAGGTCACCTTTGAGACATTGGTAGTGATTCAGATGTGACTGCCTTGCCTGCGCTGCCTGCTATGACCAACAGCACAGATCTATCCACTAAGCAACTGCCCTGTCATGTGGATCCTCAGACGTGGGAGGAATTGAAATAGCAAAAGACTGTGCTGCACATCTGTCCAAGGGGCGTCCTGCTGCAGAGCAGTGGGAACCACAAAGGTGTAATAGTAATTACCTGCCCGTGAGGCTAGAAGTGCCCCTCTCTCTAGCTCCCTTGGGAGGTGGTAGTTCGCGTAAAGAAAGGTTTCAGAAAATATCATCCTGTAGACCCACCAATATGTACTGTTAAAATGTACAGATTCTTCAGTTAGGCTCATTTCAGTCCACTAGTGTGGATAAAACCATACTTATTCCTTCAAGGTCCTACAAAAGAAGTACCTGTACTGTGGGGTATTTGCTCGGTCATGAGTAATCATTTGATAGCTCCATGCCAGCCGTTTGATATGTTGGTGTTCCATTTTTGGGGTGTTTAAGCATCCTACCAGCTGGGAATTAGATAAACAGCATCTCAATTTTACCAGTGTGAGAGCTGAAAGCATTTAAATAAGTGACCCCTTCTAACTTGGCAGTATTTTTTCAGGACTCATTTGATCAAAATGCAGTTTTAGGTCTGTTAGATCTGCACACCCAGCACAACTCAGGGGAGATTATTTTAAAGACCCTATCTACAGTGAACTTTTTAATTTATTGCTCACTGCAGTGTAGCTGAGAAATTCTCAATCAGATGTATGAAACAGTTGTCCAATATACTCCACTGCTGCTACTAAATACGAAGCAGACAACACAGTTTCACTTGGGTCTAATAGAACCAGTATTAAGCAGTCTGAGACTTAATTCTACTTCCCTTTGGCATTACAGTAAAAATCTCCATTTTTTTAGTAGATGACTATATGTACTCTGAACTGTTCTTAGCTACAGTAACTGATATTTAAGTGCAGAGTTAAAGGCTATCGATACAAAATATCCTGCAGTAATGTTTCAGAATTGTCATCTGGCCCTGTAAATTCGTATCTGAACTGGCAAGGTCTTCTGACCAACATGCAAAGAAATGCGTATTTTCATGGCTGCAATCCCAAACATAGATAAGTATCCCTTGGAAGTGAGCTTTTATCTTGGAGATGATATCCCGAGCTTGTTTTCTGTAATGCCAATTAACTGATCTCCATACCTCACAGGACATAGATGGCTCCAGCATTATTAGTGTCATTGTTCATTAGTCGTTATTTCTTTTAGTTCATAGTGTGATGATCAGGTATTGTTATATAATTTGAGCCTCTTCAGGAGATGCTTTTAGGCATGTGGGAGGGAAGGAAACAGTATTTTGGAGAGTCATCTTTTCCAGTATAAAAGGGAAGAAGATCTTCTTGTTTTAGTATATTTTTTACTGTTTCTGAATTAGATAAAATTGCAATGCTCTGAGTGATGAATTGAGTAAATTATGGGGAGGTAATAGTTGCGCTATCATCCCTGGAGAGAAGATGCCAAAACTGAATGCTTTACATTTGAAAGGGACAAGCTGCCATAAAATGTTCATTGTAGGGAAAATTGCATGGGTTAGGATTGTCCTTATTCTCTCCTCAGAGCCCCACTAAATCGGTGAGTTAAAAACACTTCTGCTGCAAAAATGAGTCTGAAAACCGCATACCTCTGAAGTGAGAGGAATGTATCCATGAGATACTTAGCCATTAGACCACATACTACTGGAAAATCCAAGACACAAGTTCACCATTAGGGCATGTACCACCTCAGAGATCATTTTCCGCAGGTATAGCACAGCAGTACTTCCACTTTCTTGCTTGGGCATCCCATATCACTGCTCAGGGGATCAGAGATTGCATTAAATACTTCGGGCCCCAAAGAGGTGGAAAGTGCGTGATATCACAGTACTAGAAAAAGATACTGAAAACAGAAAGCATGAAGGAAGGCAAGGGACCAAGAGGCTAAGAGAGTCCCTCCATCAGAGTTACAAGCTCAGTTGGGATGATCTGTTTGTGCTGTCAGGTTTCCTTTAGGCTTACAGGGATGACATCATGAGACAATTCCAAAAACTCTTTGAGATCATAATGTACCAGTACACTTGCCCTTTTCATATACAATGTCAGAGAACACAAAGGTCAATATTTTCTTATTCTATTAAAAGTGCTTTGGAGCCTGTGAATAACAGGTGTCGGAGGAAGAGATGGAGACTGCTTGGGGAGGATTCTGAGCATCCATCTGGAGATGGGGTGAAGGCTGCCGCTGTTGATTAATCGGTAGGTGTGGACTTTAAGGATGATGAGCCAAAGGTGGTAGCCATGTGATTCTTTATGAATATGAGTCTCCACTTCAGCTTGCATGCTCAAAACATAACTGAATTAGGAGACTATGATGATGTTTTTAAATTAAGCAGTACACTACTAAGAGACTAATAAAGCAATTAAATGATAATTAATCTAAAAGCACACATGACTATAAAGCTACTAATTATCATTCTTAAGTCTTATGAATCACACTTGAATACTACTGAATTACAACTCTACCTCCATTCCCAGTATTTAGCGTTAGGATGCAAGTCTATCACTCCTTTTTTCACTCACACATGAAGATGTGATGGGGGCTCCAGCAGATTGTCCAATGGGGGTCCCTCCAGCATCATTGTGGACCAAGAGTCAAAGATAAGCTTCATCACCATCTGTAGGTGTCTACATTCTTACTGACAAAAAAATCCCATCTTCCTTTATTCTGTAGTTGATTTTATGTCTATCTTCCAGTTTTCTGTTTCTTGATGCATCTTTTCACCACACTTGCACCTCTCTTTCTTCATGCAGACTCCTCCCAAGTAAAGTCTGTCCCCAGTTACTTTTTTTCTAATTGGTCCCTAGTTGGCTGTATCCATACCCAAGGTTTGTGGGTTTTTTCCCAGTGCTGTTACTTAGGCAATCCTGACTTTGTATTTTATTAGTTAAATGCCTAGGTACGGGTGACTTTGCAAGACCTGGCACTCCAAAACTCTCCTACTAGTATCCAGTTCATATGAGCATCACGTTGTTTACCTAAGACAGATCATTTTATTTTAACTCTTCTACCTAGTTCCAATTAAGCACAAGCAATTCTTCTCTCACGCACAATCAGCATACCACAGCACAAGAATAATGTGGTTTGGTGCTCATGTAGCCTTGTTTTCCTTGAACTCTTTTACACTTTCCACAATCCCAGTAGGGACCTTCCCTAACTATGAGGCCTAGTGCTCCATCAGGACCTGCTGCTTAAGCTTATTGCTCTGTAGTAATGCCTACAGAAAGCTGTATGCCTTGAAGATACTAACTTTAAGGGCTATGTAGTTTCTAAATCTTTAAGCATTAGGGTTTTTCTCCAGGGAATCTGGAAAATTGATGGACTGTCTCCACTGAATATGGCAGAACAGGTGGAGATTTAACATAGAGATGGGTTGTACTTCCCTCAGTTAAATAAATAGTTAGAATGTATAGCCTCATGCAAGCAGTCCTTTGCAGAACATTGTCTATTTCTTACTTGTGAAACCACTGTGTGGGATGAGAAATGTATTTCTGTTCACGTAGTTGGTTATGGTAGATTATGCTTGTTTCTTCTCCACTTCTTCAGCCAAGGTTTTTCACCGGTAGATTAAAGCATTAAAATAATTTATAACCTCATAGGACCAGGGCCAAGGACATAGGCTCATTAGCAGTAATCCCTACTCAGACAGATGGGGAGACTTTTGTGTACAAACAACTTTTTATTGTTCAACCTAGTTGAAAACGTTGCTCATGCTGGTGACGCATGGGAAAGTGGTTTGTTATACTTGAAGCATAATTAGCTGAAGTGTTCACTTTTCTGCCTTATGTGAGCTGGGCAGCATGAAACTATTTTGTGAGATGTAGATCTAGAAGGTAAGAGCAGGGCTGCAGCAAACATGAATGCTGTTTCAGCTTACATGAATTCTCCTCTTTGGTCACAATTGGAAGGAGTATGAGCTGAGAATGTACTGCAGCAAGAAGTAACTTTTCTATTAATATGTACCATATTCAGGGTATTTTGAGAGTGACATGAAGACTGCATGCCTTAAGCCACAGGTCCTCTGATCAGAAAGTTTTAACAGTATGGCTTTAGCTGGAATAATTAATAGGAGTTCTGGAGATGGTAAGTCAGCCTCATACTGATTGATTGCCCTCTAACAATCTCTGAGAGATGCCAGAACAATCTAAAATGTGAGCCTGGCTTAAGGACATTTGGTATGGCTTTCTTATCTTTTACTGCCTTAAAGAGGAAAAGTCTTGCAGAGCGTGTGAAACATCAGCTGGCTTGTCTCACCATCAACAGTCTTGGAGCATTCTAGTCAGGCACAACTGTGACGGCAGGGTAGGGAGAAGGTTTTCACGTGGTGTAACTGAGCCATCTGTGGCAAGGCTATGATCTTTGTACCGGGAAGTTAGCAACATCTGTTCCTGGGAGAAGTGTTACTATCGCAAGCTGACATTTAAATGGCCCTCCTAAAAACAGGTATCTTTGTTCTGAAATGAGAGTACACCTCCTGCTTTATGAGACCCAAGCTAGTGATAAAGGGAGTACACATGCCAAAAGGCTGGTGTGGATTTCATGGAACAAATTTGTAATTTGATACAGTTCAGTGGGATTCCTTATATTTTACGTATACCCCATGTCACAAAGAGGTGAAATTTAGGAATGCTGATTATAGGCAGAACCAATTGATTCAAGCACTATCAAAAGAGGTATTAAATTCAGAAAGGTGTCCGTATTTTGTGTGACATGCAAATAGGATGCATTCAGAGAGAAGGTCTGATCTGTGAATCCAGATATCAGTCTTGTATTTGGGCTTCTGCAACCATTTCTGAAGGCTTTCCAGGCGTTCTTTGGAGAACTAGTCCTAATCAGAGACATTAATTACAGCTGGTCACCAGTAAGAGTGGTACTTGCAGAGCCACACTGTATTCTAAGTAGCTGGACATAGTTTGGACAGATGGTTCTATCTTCCTAAAGAAGTTTTAAATTCCCTAAGCTGAAGGCTACTTGGATGAAAATCAAGGATTACATGTAACTCTACTTCCTTACTTGCTTGGAATAGTGACACTACAGAAAATCGGTTTATAATGGTTAAGTCATCCTTAGATGTTTTCATAGAATCTCAACTGTTTCTTTCTTCACAGGACTCAGACTCTTTTTTCACAAGTGCCTTTATTTCTTTTAGTGTCCCTGCTCTTCCTATTAGTCTCATAGATTGCTTTACCTTTTAATAATCTCCCAGTAATTTTCCAGTTTATTTACTTCCTGTGTGTGCTGACTGTAGCTTTTCTATTAGAATGTGATTACAGTTAAGTGACAGCAAGGAAAGGAAGCAGCTATTGGACAAAATGAGGTACCTGGGCTTAGTGCTTTTCTTTTAAGAACCAACCAAAAAATTACATTGTGAAGATGAGCATAACAGAAATGTACGTGCAATAGCATAACAAGGCCAAAGTATTTCTGTCAGACTTAATTACAGAAGGAACAAACTGGGATCTGTGTTATAGAGATGTTTCTGCTAATGATTCCTCAGGGTTTAGCACTGTGGGGAAGTAGCACTCAGAAGGCAAATTGAAAGCAAAGGCAGGTTGAGCGATTTGGATCAGCTTGCTTGAGTAGCTGGTAGCCCCATGGAACATCTGCAGAAAAAGGTGCTTCTTCTGTGTATGATTTGGCTGGTGGGAGCAGATACTAGCACACAGTGTGCATGAAAGAAAAATTATGAAATTAGAAACTGTTCTAGGTAAATGCAAAAATTCCATGTTTAAATGATTGTATTGTTTGACAAGGTGCATCAGTTGAATGTTCTTGGGATGAATTTCAGACACCAAGATGAGCTGTCATGAATTGGCTTGCACTCATGACATTAAATTTTCTTACCTTCCAAAACATCATGGATGCATGTGGTATCTCAGGTGGGAAAAGCCACTGTCCCAGGACAACTATTCATTTCTGACCAAAGACTTGTTCATCTTTCAGGTTGGTTCAGACCAAAACTGTGCTAAGAACCTTCTAATGGTGGACCGATAGAGATGATTGAGTACTAGAGCCAAGGACATAACCTGCCAGAGTTTAATTTACAAGTATACATATTGCCACAGAATTCATTAGATCTCTTGGGTGGTGGAGACTGAGCACAAGGGTCCTAAAATTTGCTAACTGTAGAGAATCTCCTAATGTGGCTCATGCGAGAAGAGTGACTTCTACCGTACTAATTTTCCAGATGTTCAGCTGTCTGTGCTCGAGTACCATCTAACTACAATGTTTAAATAATCTTTTTTTTCTTTTTTTTTAATTTTTATTTCAGTAGGTCTAAATATTTGAGTCATTCATCTCAATTTGTCCAGCTTGTATTATGTGTGACATCAGTGGATTTTTTCCTCCCTTCAACTTTTAATCAGGGTGAATTTTGTTGCCCACATTACCCGTGATCTTCTTCATGATGTCCTTCTCTACTTTATGCCTTAGGAAGAGGTCAAAGACACAATTAACACAGCTTTTATTCCTTGTTAGTTAGTCTTGGGGACTCAGCAAACACCTCTGAAGTTCCCTGGTGCCCAAGCAAATCTCAAAGAGAAACTTCAAAGATCTGTAGTTAAGACAGTGGTATAGGAAAGCAGATTCAGATCACAAGTCTGGATAACTGTACTTATCAACATTTCCAAGTACATAGAGTGATTCTCTAAGTAGTGAGAAGTGACTTCTGCATGGCAGGAATTGAGGAAGGGGAAATGGATGGGTCTCTGATCGTAGCCAAGTGCTCTTGTAATCTTTTGGCAACTGAGTCTCCTTGCAGGTCTGCCCACATTGGGGCATAGATACAGAGGAGGGATGAGAAGGAAAACAGTTCTGGAAAATGCATGGGAAGAAACATGTTAAATGGTTCTTTGTAGGAGAAGCTCCAAGTGTGACCAGCCTCCTTCCCCTGTTTCAAATGTTAATCATGCCATCAAATGCTGATAGTGATATTTGTCCAAGTACCACACAGAGCCACAAGAGACGTCTGTGATGAGTTTAAGAAAGCTCCATGTTCTGTCTGTGGCTTCTCCACCCACCTGTATGGTAGTACTAGAGACTACCAGAAGCTTTTCTATGTCTAAGTCCCTGATCCTTCTGTCTACAGTGCCTGTCTCTGAAGCAGCTCCTTCTAGTGTTCCAGATTAATTGACACATAACCCAAGTATTCTTGCTAGAAAACAGCAGGCTTTGTCAGCAGCCAATTTTCAAGGAAATTGACTGTTTAAAACCACATTCTAAGTAGCTGGCTATACATATTAGTCTTAGCTGACTTAGATTGAAATTTACTGTCTTTCATCTCTTTGTTTCTGTAGTCTTTATCTTTAAATAATCGGCTCTTTTGTTTACTAGATGTTGGTCATGGGTACTGTATTTTCACTACATTAGCTCTGTCAGGGGAAAGTAATAGCTCTAGATTGAAGCATAAGCCATTTGTTTTCCTATAATGAGGAACACTGCTGCATGCTTTCTAACTGATTGGATGAATTATGCTTTATTTGCCTTGAGAAGAACCATACTTAAAAGCTAACTTTCTGAAGAGGAAATGAGGCAGAGAGAACACAATGGCGAGGGGGAAAAAGGTCTATGCCCATTAATGCTGCCTCTGTTGCATTCTCACTCATTTCTTGACTGAAGAGCCCTAATGCTTATCGCTGGGAATGTGCCAGGATAAAAATTAATTGCAAGCTAATTACTTTATGTCAAGAAGCTGCCCAGTTATTTCTCAAATTTGTTACAATGATAGTTCTAAATGCAGTTATGCACCTTACTTCCTTTAAGACTTTACTGGAAGATTTTATCAGTGGCAAACACAACTGCGATACGGCTTTTCATCAGAATAAAACTGCAGAGGTCAGGTGTTTTTGTAAAGAGTTATCTTCATTACTTAGGTACCTGCAGTATTTTATATTTGTGGTGATCACTCCTGTCCATTTATGATACTGCCATTTACATCACAAAGGGTTTTACTCTCTGTATCAATATATAGCCTCTTCCCTAGTATTTAAGCACCAGTGCTCTATTCAGATGAGGGACATTTTAAAATTATTCCACACACTTTGTTCTTTAAAGGAATTACTGCCACAATTTTTACCCCTTGGCCTATGCCTTACTTAGAATAAATTCTATTTCCTTTATTGAGACAATTCACGCTTATATCATCCTGAATTATGCTAAGCAATCCCTTCCATTTCTTTATCTGAAAGGCTGGAAGCTTTTTGCTTTTTTTCTTTTTAATTGAACTCTCTTAACCTTCATCTTCTCAGTAGTTCCTCAGATATGAAATTCATTTGGGGGAAATTCTCTGATTTTTCTCCATTTTAAATGTTTCCATATGGTAATGCCTTGAAATGTGCATAGGGTAATACAAGTTACCATCTTCTGCTAATCTTCCTAGGGATTAATAACCTAGAATTAAACCTAATAACCTAGCACGTATTGAGCATACCCGCCCCCACTGTGGATCAGTGGCTCATGAATAAAAAAGTGGGCTCATGAATAAAAAAGCTGGCAATATCTGGTTAAAATAGGGTAATTTGGATGCCTTAATTTGTTGGGTTTGTACCACAGGAGTAAAAAAAAGGTTACCTTCCTAAGTCACACTTAAAAACTGGATGATTTCTGGGTCAGTCACCAAACCATATGGCCCTGATCTGGCAGAGGGAGAGCCGTGAGAGGTATTGCTGAAGAAGTAGCTCGCTGCAGAAATGAGCCACAGCAAGTTAGGCACTCTTACTTTTCATTTTTCTGTGTTTGCGTCACTGAAAATGTCTCCTGAGGAAGAAGCAAAACCTTTGGCAATTAGACGATTCAGTGGTTCCCTTATTTTTCAGCTGTGCTGCTACGTAGATGTGCAGTTTGCTGTTTCTTTGAGGGTTTTGTATCTTTGTGGTATAGAAAAAATTCTAATTGAAAGATTGATGGGCAGAAATCTGTCTGAATTATTACATGCGTTAAGGCAAGAACAGGGAACACAGGGAGTTACAGATGTCCTCTGAGAAGGGAGGTCAAAGCTTAAGTGGGGAGGAATAGTAGAAGAGATGTCCGTCAAACACACTCAAATATAAGGTTGGGAGAAATTCCTCTTTTCACAGTAAGTGCTTGAGGTTAGATTATTTTATAAATTAAAATTACCTGATTATAACACAAGAAGAATACAGCACATTTCAGAGGGAAATTCTTACCTCTGTTGAGGGACAGCACAGTCTATGCAGAACTTGCATCCTATTTTGAGGATTAAAATGAAAATAGCAGCTGTTAGGTTCGTTTATGCTGTTTTGGCCAAGGCAGCAGTATTGCCCCTGGAATGCATTAGGGTGTTCAAAAGGACACCGAAAGCACAAAATGTTATTACTGATTTCCCTCAGTTTAATTAGTAGTAAACAAATTGAAGCCAAACATCTTTCCTTTCTCTTCACTATAATTCTGTGGCAATTCATGTATCACTTGTGGTTTATTGCTGACTTGGCCAGTGTTTTCAAACACTTTGAACAATACAGCACACCAGCCAACTTTTATCCATTCAATATGTTTGATATTGGCAGATGACCTCTAAAAGGGAAATGGAGAACAATCCTTAGGCCTCATGCAGTTATTAGCAATTTATGCTCTGGGTGAGCTAATAAGAATTTAGAGATGCAGTTATTGCTTATCTGCAGTCTAAGCTTTATATTTATTTGTTTTGTCTTTAAATCTTCTTGCACTTTCTTGTAAAGCATTGACAAGTCTGAAATCTTCAGATGCCATAAAAGAGGTGGCAGACTTTGATGAAACAGCTGCTCATGTTATCTGATTTAACAGTGACAATGAACTGAATGTTCTTGTGATCCAGAAGGTTTTCAAAGCGCTATGCTGATTTGTGAGCTTGCATTTAGAAATTACCTTCATCCTTCAGAGAAATGCAGTGAATCATTGGAGGGGGTGAAAACCTACAGCTATTAAGCGGCATGTGGTAGCAGGCAATACCTAGCAGAAGGCATTGAAATATTAGAGGAGATATTATCTGCAGTGGGAACATTAAGAGGGTTTTTTTTAATTTTATTATTATTTTTGTTGGGAGTTGGTCAAATACAATAATGCTGTCCAGCAATGCAAAATGTTTAGAACAGATGCTTCCGTTAATATATCTTCAGATATTTTTCAAATCCTACTCCAGCAAACTCACACAGCATTTTGAAATCTTCTCATCTTCTTTGCCTGTGAGATTTGCCGAATAAAAAGTCTCCTGGTGAAACGTGGAGTAGCTGTCTGCTTTCATGGCAAAAGCAGAACTCACTGCACTATTATCAGTGACCCTGAGGTACTCATAGAGTAAAAATAGGAACTGAAGGAGCTGTTGTTTTCACATAGAAACTTTTTAGGTGCTGACTTTTCCTTTCAGGACTGTGCACAGTTGTCTTGCTTCTCAAAGTACTTGCTATTTCAGATCTTAGGCAAAGCAGGATGCCGTATGCTGGTTTTGGACAAGTCATCAGAAAGAACAATGTGTAGAGAATCAGAGATCTTTTTAGTGGACAGATGCACAGTCTTGTTCTGCAGAAGACTAGGCAGAAAAGATCTATTGGAAAGAGCTAAGGATCATAGTCATAGAAAAAAAGGGCTGTAAGACACCTTCAGAAGTCAGCTAGCTGCACACTTGTCTAGTCATGGAAAACTGCTGGTGGCAGAAAGCAGCTTTAGCAGTACAGGTTTGTTAAGGTTCCATCCCAACAACAGTTCACCACAGGTCTCATCTGACATAAACAAAGACTGACAGTAGGCAAAGAATAGCATAAAGTAGAGGAGAAGCCAGATTGTGCCCTGCTCCCCTCCTCTCAAGTTCTTCATAGAACTGCTAAGGAAATTTCTTGAGTCTAACACTTCACAGTCTTTCCCACTCCATACTCTGCCCTCTCCTTTACTTTCCATTATGGTCCTGTAAGCAGCCCTGTAGAGTGGTTGCAAGAGATGTGAAGATAAAAGAATTTCAATGTCTGTCCCAGGAAATGAGTAGCGCAGAGAAGATTTATTCTTCTCTTCAAAGCAATGTATTACTTCCCATATTTTTGTTCTGTTTCCCCTGTGTGTTTTTCCCATGGGAGGGAACAAGTGAATTAACTATTTTATCATCTCATTTATATCCTCTCTCTGAAAGAACCAGGCATTCTTTTTCGTGCCAGATTCATTGATTGATGTAATCAGACTGGCTATTAATCAAAGTGATCTTGGTGGCCTAATTCTGTACCTGATCTCTCTCTGTTTGTGCTTCTAGGTCTTTGACAGGGTCCGAGAAGATTGCCCTAATTTCCACGAGAAGATTAAGCCTATTAACGCTGAACTCACTCAGCCCAAGCTGGCCATCAGTGCTGAAGATGAGGAGGAGCTTCTAACCCGGGTCAATATTGTCTTCCACTGTGCAGCAACAGTTCGCTTTGATGAACCCCTGAAGTATGTCCTGCTTTCTGTATTTGCTAAGCATGATTCAGAATGCACAGTAGCCCATAACACACCATTCAATGCACCCTTATATAGCTGCAGTAATAGTTCTCCATTTACTTTTTCATGCTATATGTGGTTCTACAATGTAAATGTTCTGAAAATGTCATGTGCATATGCACGTCAAAAGTGAAGTATCTTGGCAGATTTCCATGGGAACAGAAGGAAGTACAAGCCTGGGTTGTAATATAGTAAGGGAGTTAAGTATGACCTAAAATTAGAATAGGGAAAAGTGTGTTTTAGGTCAAGAGGGAGATGTTTTGGCAGAACTAGCTGGAGACAGCTTGAAGTGAAACTATGTTGTGTCTGTCTCTAAAGCTAGTGTTAATGGCCTTTCTTTGTTACTGGGAACTGAAGAGGGAAATGAGATGTTATGAAAATGGCCTATCACAAGCTTTAAAATACTAAGCACTCGGTGTGATTAACTGTTTACAATAAAAGCTCAGTTTCTGAAGGAACTCCCTTGGGAGTGCCTGTCCAGGAGGGTTTTTCATTAAGAAAGAACAGCAAAAATGAGCCGCTAAACCAAGATGAGATGTGTAAATGCTTCTGTGCAAATCTTAACGATCAACAAAGCAACACAGATGATCTGAATTGTCAGGTCTTCACTTTTTTTTTGAAAAACACTAAAGCTGTGAGAGTAGAAAACATAATTGTTAGTACCAGTCTTACCCACCGTGTCCTCCATAAATAATTGCTTTTTTTCAACAACTAATTAGAGAACACACCAGAAAGGAAGCAGCTCTTGATTTAATCTTGAGCTACGCCTAGGACCTGTCTTGAGATGTAAGTAGCAAAGAGCTGCACTGCCTTAGTAGCCATAAATGGCCTTAAGTCAATACATGAATGAATGTGCTATAAAATTACATTGCAGTGGCATGTAACAGCAAAGGGAAACTAAATTTTAGAAAAGGAGGATAGCTAGAAAAGAGTTAAAAGAAAAAGTGGTCCTCTGCTTGCAGGCAGTGTAGAAACTATTTAAAGGCTGACTGCATGTGATCTGTCAAAATCTCCCTAAGAGAACAAGGAAGATCTTGTATGATTAAATGGCAAAATATGAGAAGTTGTTGAAATCAAGCTATTCCTGTCTGAATAATAAAATATATTGTATGGGTAAAATAGCAAGTAGCAAGTTAAATGTGAAAGCAAAATTTTACTGCTCAAATAAGAATTTTAAGCAGCAACTTTCTAATAAAACAAAATGAAAATATTTTTTATATATAGCAGAAATCCGAAGCCTGCAACAGAATGTATAAAACCGTTAGATAAGAGAGGTGCAAAAGCAGTGTTATCAAGATACTACAAAAGCAGCAACAGAGAAACTAAATGAATTATTGGCATCAATATGCGGTACGTCTAGGGAATTCTCCAGATGGAACACTCGAGGGCAGAAATCTGAGGCACTGTGTTATATTGAAACATTAGTAGATGTGGTTTTAATATAAATGGAAAAAATAAAGTGTAACAAAAAGTTATATTCTCCTGGAAGGCTGAGCGAAGTCTGAATGTCTCGACAGAATCTGTGCTGGGTCCATGTTCTGAGTGCAAATCTATTCACCCCTCTCAGAAGAGATACAATCAAGTAGAAATGTACATAGAAGACTAACTTTCATATGTAGAATAGTTAAAGTAAAAGTATTCATCCTGCTAGAAGGGCAGGAGGTAATAGAAATATATAGAAAATACTGTTCTTTAATAGCAGCATGATGAAATAAGTATCTTTGGTTTTAGGTATTGTGATCCAAGCATTAATCATACTCTTAGCTTCTGTTTTCATTCATCTGGACTATTTACAACTTCTCTTCAATGTTAGTGTAATTAATTTCTATAGTGTAGACTCTATTTGGTAGCATTATTCATAACCTTCTGCATGTTTTTGAAAGCTTCTGCTCTTGGGCTGAACATATGGCATATTCCTTAGTCTTATTTTTTCTGTGCAGGAAAGTGTCTTTCTTTCAGTACGAAGTGTGCAACAAAGTTGAATGTCTTTTCACTGAGATCCATTGCAGATAGTCTCTAGGACAACTTCTAGCTCTGCTGGGTGCTTCAAGCTCATCCTTGCTAACCAGGACTCTTTTTCTCTTAGGCTTATCAGTTCTCTTCTCCCTTTCCTAAGCATTTATCTCTAATTGTGTCTTCTTTGAGAATGAATCTGTTATTCTGGGCCCAAGGACCCTTTGATGCTTACTGAAACCATGTGTTTATCTGGTTTAGCAGTGGACCCTTAAGGAGAAAATTGAATGGGTTCCATAGGAACCATAATCCCTCGGTGGTAATGAGTGTTGCGAATACGTGTTCCAGGAAGGGATCGCAAGTATGTCAGATGTAGAGATTTTAGTGAAATGTTACTTTGGATCCTTTGAATTGAGTAAAAATATTTGAGAGACATTCCAAGGGCAGGATCTGTGAATCCAACAGCATCACTCTGAATGCAATTTTATTGAAGCTTTCTGCTCTGCTGTGACCCCATCTCTTCCCTTACTTGCCTTTTTGTTACTTAAGGTTTGGTTAATGCTCAGCTTTGATCTATTCTTTCCAGTGAAATGCATTTTTCTTTCTTTTCCCCTGTCCTCTTTAGACATGCTGTGCAACTGAATGCAGTGGGCACACAGCGGCTTCTTGAGCTGGCCCGGCAGATGCAGAATCTTGAAGCGTTCATCCATATCTCCACCGCCTATGCAAACTGTGTCCGGAAATGCATAGATGAAGTCATCTACCCACCCCCAGCTGAACCCAAGAAGCTCTTTGATTTAGTAGAGTAAGTAGGAACTGTATCACTTCTTCTGGCAACGTGCACTAGGAGAACCATTTCATTTTTATTTAAAAAATTTGTTTGTCTAAAGAAATAATTTCACTGTTTAAGCACTACTCCAGAAAATTCAGTATATATTCAGTATATATTCAGTTTTCTGTTTGAATTTCTCAAGTAGCCCATATTCTTGGATATGTTTACTTCCAGCTAGTAGCCATCTGTCATTCGTCATTTATTCAGCACCTGAAGCATGATAAAAACATAAGAAATGCCCTAGTGCATTAGAGCAGTAGGCTGTCTGACCAAATGCCTTGGCCCCAGCAGTAGCAATGGGACGTACTGTTTAAGGTAACTACATGAGCCGGGATAATTTTTGCACTCCCTTCCCCTTGTAGCCTCCCAGAAACCAGAACTGTAGTATGAGAGGTGTTAGAGCCTATTTTTTTTGATCAATTTTTGAATTCATTCATTTGTTTAATCCCTTTTTTAACTTTCTGTTACTCTGCTTTTACAACCCCCTGTGGCAGCAAGTTCCAGAAGCTTACTGACTGCTGTGTAAAGATGGGCTTTCTTTTACCTGTTTCAGGCTTCCATACTAATACTTTGGTTGCATGTCCTGTAGTTGCAGCATTGCAGCAGCATTTGCCCTATTCACTGCCTCTGCATTTCTGTAAATCTGTATTACATTCACCTCAGACTTTCTCTTCTGCAGCCTGAAGAGTTCTAGCCTTTTTACTCTCTCCTCATATGCCAACTGACCTGTCTCCTTCATGATTTTAGTTGCCCTTCATCTGTCTTTTTTAAGTCCACTCTCTCCTTGAGATGCAGGGGCTAGACAGAACTGCATTCAGTACCCTAGGTGCAGTCACTCCAGTTTTTATTGAAATAACTTCAAAATTACACCGTTGTTCTTGTTCTGAGTACCTGATGATGTCCAACATTTCACTGACTTTTTTGTCTGCTGCTGCTCATCGACCCGAAGATTCATGGAGCTGTCAGCTGCTTCTAAGAGCTGTTGCTGAGCTGCAACTGCCAGTTCTGAGTTCAGCAGCCTCTAAGACCAGTTTAGACTGCTTTTGCCTGATGCTTCACCTTACTTTTATTTACAGTGAAGCTCATCTGTCACCTTTTTGCCCACTAACTCAGTTTTACAACATCTATTGGAGTTCATTGCTATCAATATTACATTTCACTGCCCGCAGTAGCTTACCATCATTTGCAGCTTTGGAAACATTTAATGTTAATAGCTTATATGAAAGAGACTCCAGCAAAGAACTGAATGCTAATCAGAAACTTGCAGAAGTGCCTGGTTACCTGAGCAGTTGCTACTTCGGTGGCTTCATATAAGACACTAAGAATTCATTTACCATATTTATTATAGGTTTATTAGAAAGGGTGGTGTTTGAAAGAAACGTTGAGTGACAGAGGATGGTCATGCAGATGTGTCCTTTGATGTATTTATCTGAGTAGTATGTTTGGTTGTTTTTTTCTTAGCCACATAATTAAAGATTAGGGGTTTTTGCTTTTTTACTAGATTTGCCCATTTGTTTCACTGTTTTTCCTGTGCCTCATGCTCCAGAAGTTTATCACCTTCTAGTACTTTCAGTGAGTCAGAAATCACAGCATACACTTAGCTAGGCATATGTTTCTTTATAATGTTTGCAGGTAGCATTATAATTGCTCACAGCAAAGACAACTGCTGCTTTCAAAGGCACTGAAATCATGTGGGCCTTGTTAAAAATCACTGTCTTCAGGGTCATTAATTTGGAAAGTGTTCCCCAAATCAAAAGACTTAGATGAAGGCAGTGGGGCTACAGAGCATGTGTAGGAGCAGGATGGAGAAATTGTCTGGGATGTTGGGAATTGACATAAGCAGAATGGGATAGAAAAAATTCTGTGAGGCTATGAAGGGTAGGGGATTACTTGAGGGGAGAGAGAGAGAGGGACAGAGGGAGGGAGAAAGAGAAGACAAAGTAGACTTGGAAGGAAGTGTGAGAGATGCATCCTTTATTATGTACAATGCAAGTGGAAGAAATAATACGTGGATATCTGGTTACAGAACGTTTTAGAGTAAGGAGATTAACAGGTATCAGAACATTACCTTCAAAAGTGCGAAGGGAAAAAAGCAGCAAGGAAATATAAACTCCCTTCCAAAGTGGGGATGAGGAAATACAGGTCACATTTTGCATGTATAATCTGTGAAAGCTTCCCTTCACAGGCAACAGTTCTGTTAAAGTGCTCTTCTGCAAGTGCATTAAGAGGCAGGATCACACAACTCGGTGCAGTAAAAGATCCGTTTCATGATGCTTTTGGTCATGCACTTGATAATATGCTTATGATTCTTTATTCAGTTGATATCCCAGGTAGGACTCCCAGCTGTAACTTTTCTGCTCTTGTCTTTCTATTACATCCCTGCTTTCCAGTGTTTTGATATTTAACCTGCAAGTAAAGCCACTGGCTTTACCTGTGTAAACCAAAAGTCACACTTACAATTGCTGCCAGGCCAATAGAGGAAACATATAATCGGCTACCTCAAGAAAGGTTTGCCTTAATCTAAAGCTGAGGTATATCAGCTTTGAAGGGTGTGCTGAAGCAAGGAACACAGCACACAGTGAAGTGTAGGCTGAAGCAGAATGATTGTCATTATTGCAGAAAGTGTGGATCCGTCATCACTTACAAGAAAGAGAGTGTCTTATTAATGCAAAATGATTAACACAGAAAGTTATGTTTTCTTATGGCAGAATAATTTGGTGCGTATCTGTGGTGAAAGAAGGGGTTACTAATTGCTTAATTTGCATCTCTTGTTTCTACAGTGCTATCGAAGCAGTGAACAAAAGCAGTAGCTTTGTGATTTAGCATTTTAAAATCTTCAAAGTCAGAGTGAAGTAGGGACAGTTCACCTTGCTGAACTGTTGGCTCAACACTCCTGTGATGGTAATGCTGGTAGATGAAATCACCTGGGAAGCTGGTATCCTTGAGACAGGCAGGAGCGTGGTCCTCTTGGTAACTACTTAAAGTAATGCAGAGGTCTGTCTGGAAGGGTGAGAACAAGAGGAAATTGCTTCTCCTTGTAGTTCAACACCTATTTTTGCTTTATGAGAAACATTAACATGTATGCCTCTATTATTAAGAAAAAAAAGAGAGGAAGAGGAGGGAAAAGAGATTTATGCGGAGTTTAATCCGAGTTCCCAAATGAACCTAGTCTTCCTCCAGGCTCCACAAAAACAGACATCTCCTTTTGGTAGGCTGATAATTAATTACTCAACAGGTTCAAACAATGGCAATTTAGGTGAGACCCTAAAGGGGCAAACTAAAAGAAGCCCTGGAGAGGGCTGCCTAAACAGGCTTTGTAAGTTAAGTCAATATAGTGTGCTGCTTAGAACCTCTGCATAGTTCAGCTTCATATCTTATGCTTAAACCTATTTTTCTGCCTTGGTTCTGAAGCATGGGACTAGGGTTGCAAAGGAAAGTATTTGTGCCTCCATACAGCGTTTCTTAAATTTAAAAATAAAAAAATCCTTATGCCCAAACCTGACAGATTGTTTATTACTCATTCCAAAATGGAGAGATTCAGTGAATTCAGCCTTCCTCTTCAAACTCTTTCGCAGTTCCAGTGAATCAGTATTTTCTCATACATTTTTTCCAGTAGTATTTCTGTATGTGTCTAATGAGAGCCATCTGAAAAGGGTTGTGCTGCTTCAGCCAGTCATGAGCTGTTTGCCTGTTTAAGTTTATGTGATCAAGTAATTCTCCAGGTGTGACAACCTCCACCTTATTGCCCTCCCCTTGACCTATACCTGTCTCTGAAATTCAAGATAAAGAGGGGTGAAATGAGGATCTAAAGGAAACTGTATCCTTGCAACACCTCTGTGAAGCGCACACCCATTCAGTCTGATAAGTCCATTGACTTAATTACAAATTGGATTATAGGAGTTAATCTTCGATTCTGTGGTGTAACACCAGACTACTGAAAGCCTGTCAAGGATTGGCAGAGGTGTTCAAGGGCTCTGGTAGTACAGCCAGTTCCTGTCCTTTAGACCTAAATTCTGGCAGGAGCACTGGAATCTTGATGGTGTGCCAGGGAAGAGCCTTTGAGCCTTGGGCCCTCACTGCAGCGCTGCAGTGGTATGGGGAACTTTTTAAAAGGTATATGCATAACTATTTCTCATGGATTAGATACTTTAGTACTTTGAAAAAAATACTCAGGGGGTGTGTGTGTTTATTTGGGGGTTTTTTTTAAGCATCTAGCACTGACAGTTTCCTGATTTTCTGTGTGAACAAGCCTGCAGAAAACCAAGAGAAAGGAATTTCCAGCACTAAGTAGTGCTACTGGAATAATATCCCTGAAATGTAACTGGGAGTATATAGGGACTGTGTTGGCTGAGTGCTGCCTAGTGAAAGTAATAGGTTGGAAGGCTCCATCTGCAGACCATGGCTATATTTACATTACAGATTGACGTGAAGTATAAAACGCATAAGACATTTTTTTAAATGATATTGTATACATACCTGAAGTTGAGCTAGACATCATAGCATGATGCTCACCGGCATTATTTTGCTCATTGAAGACCACAGGAACCCTTTTTCCCTATAGAGCTGTTCCAAATCCAAACCGGTTGCTCCTTGCTTTGTCTTAAATGGCTTTGACTTGCTTATGCTTTGTTTCAGATGAGGGTTCCTGTCTCACTGGTCTTTTTTGCCTCAGTATTCTCTCTCTGCGTGGCAGATAATGATGTTCTCTTGTTTCCTGTAGGTGGTTGGATGAATCTATCATTCAAGACATCACACCCAAGCTGCTCGGGGCCTGGCCTAACACTTATACCTACACCAAAGCCCTGTCAGAGTATCTGATTCAGCAAGAGAAAGGAAACTTGAACATTGCTATCATCAGGCCATCCATCGTGGGAGCTAGCTGGCATGAGCCTTTCCCAGTAAGCATGCATACATAGCAATTCCCTACCAAGAGACCTTTGATAAAGCTGTAGCTGCAGCATCTCTCCCTGCTTTTAGCAGTGTCCTCTTGTGAAACAGGTACTCCAGTTCATAGGGAAGCATATGGAAGAAGTGGAGGACCTGTGCTGGAGTAGAGCAGCAAACCATCTTCAGGGAAGACTCTTGTCTCTAAGTGAAAAGGACTCATTTAAGGAATTATAACAAGAACTGGGATAATAGTGGTGTGAGGTGCTGGCCTTGCAACTGACAGTCTTACACGCAGAGGATTGTGCTCAGATAGACACACAGAGAATTGTCTGTTCTAGCTGGAGAAACAGAAGATCTGAGGGTCGATCATAGTCCTGATACATTCTGGTTTGAGTTTCTCCCTGGTCTAGTCAGCATCTTAATGAGGTCCTGATGAGCACCCTAGACTTTACATGGTCCTTGAAAACATTTGATAAAGTCATGTGCAGTATCTCTGTCTTATACTGGTAGTCATTGAATTTACTGGATTCACATTTGTGTGGGCCTGTTGCAAATACAAATGTCAGCCACACAGTAATTAAATGCAACTGTACTTTTGGACTGAAATAATTCAATAAGCTAAATATACTGGTAGGAATAATATGCCCTACCATTGCAGCCAAATTGGCAGAGCAACGTAAAGTCACCTTGGTTCTTTCATGCACCTGGAAGCGTGCCAAAGACTGGTGAGATACAACCGAGGCTCTGGGCCAAGCTCCCCATCTTGGAAAGATGGAATGAACTCTGTTAGGTGTCATAACTTGTTCTGGGTCAGACAGCTTATTACAGCTCTTAATTCCAGGTCCGACAAGTGGCATTTTTCAGACCTAGAGTAGGATGAGATTCAAAAGTGGAGTGGTATTTTTTTCTGCCTTGCTTTAAAAATTAGTTGGAGTAATCAAATCAGTCTCAGTGACATCTTCATGTTGTGTGTCAGAGGGTATGCAATACACAGAGAAGTGTGACAGCACCAACACACTATAGTGTTTAAAGCCAGAGTTTATTCCTGTAGCCAAGTTATTATAGGAAAGAAGTGATTTCTAAAACCAGAATTTGTTTCTGTTGTTGATGAGTAAATTGCAGACAGTACGAGGTATCATACAATGCATCCCCTATTTAAAATCAATTAGGTACTTTGTAGTGGTTAGGTTGTTGGCAGTTGTCCTAGATAGGCTGGCATGCATCTTAACTGTTGTCTCATTGCTTCTTTTTCTACGCCACAGCCTTGTAGCCCTTTCACCATTTCAAAGCCTATATAAGCGATATGTCACTGAAAGAAATAGTAATCATTTTTCTTTTTTGCAGGGTTGGATTGACAGCTTCAATGGGACAAGTGGAATACTTGTTGCGGTATGTCTAGTTACTATTTAAGCTCCCCTTAAAGTGGAGTTAGAGTTACTAAAATAGCAACTCTAAAGTAACTCTAAAGCTCCACTTAGAAACTGCGCGCAAAAAAAAGTATCGCAATTTTCTGAACCTAGTAGAAGGATTGCAGTACACCTATATGCCTGTAGGACCTAGAAGGCTGTGTATTTATGGTGCACTTATAAAAGAACATTGAAAGAGTATTCATGTTGCAGCTTCACTAAACATGAATTCTGGTTTTTAGTTTTGGACAAATTTGGCCAAATTTTCAAAGAAAGGGCAAAAGATGCATCCTTGTAAGTAGAGGTAATTCACAGATGTCGAAATTTGAATCTTATAACAGAACTTAATTTTACAGGCTGGATTACTGCTACAAGGCAGCATTACTTACACTTTCATTTACCTTCGTATTTATTGTTTCTAAGTCCACTACTGTAGTTTGTGACCGTTCTGAAATAACAATAATTCTGTGTCTCATTTGCCATTGTTTTGTACAGAAATTCTCCATATGCAGAATACATCTAAATAACGTGTGCAACTATGAATTCTGATTCTGCTAGTCATGTGGATAATCCACTATACTCTTGCTTAACACTGATGTAAATAACTGCTGTGCAAAACGGTGAGGAACAAACCCATAAGAAATATAATTACTAACTTGATAAAATATTCAATGTAATATGAAAACAATCATTACAATTTAACATATGAAAACAGTAAAGGTCATACCATTTCTCCTGGCATATATTTTTATTTTGTAGTAAAATCACTGCCTTAGGTCTATTTGTCAATGCACAATGCTGTATAGCTGTGGACAGATATTTTTGTTCATGTATGATTTGTCCAACTTGATTACATTCTAAAAAATGTATTGTAATCAGCCTGATGCAGTGTATAAGAGGATTAGTAGTCTACAATCATAGGAGAGGAGACCAAAATCCAAATATCATCTTGTTAAAAAAATCTCATTTGTACCTGAAGTAGAGCATAAATAGAGAGTGTTAAGAGCTATTTCTGGAATCCACAGGACTAGTGAAATTACTGGGTATGTCCCAGCTAATGCTTTTATCTGAAACCCCAGTTACCCATTTCGTAGACATCCAAAAGCCTCCAAATACATTATTTTTGTTCACAAAGTGCTATTAGTTCCTATTCATATCACACTTTCTTTAAAACAATAATTTATCGGCCTTTTACTCATTGCTGACTACTCATAAAGCTTGTACTGCCTCTCTCTGCTCTACTCATAGCATCTTGTGGAATTTTCTGTGTTTTCTTATGACATTTTGTTCTTATAATGACAAAAGAAAGGTTTTGCAGTTCCTTAGTTCTGCAGATCCACTCCTTACACTTCCATGTGATAGGTTCTGTGTTTTGTAATGATATTCATGATTTTTTGTTTCTTTATGTTTACTTCGAGCATTTAAAATATCTGTTGCAAAACTTTGTCCACAGCTACGTGACAAGAAAGATGCAATACAAAAGATTTCCATTGGGTTGCTCTTTATTCCCCACAAGCAAATCACCTAAATAACAAAATACAAGTTGCTGTCACACATGTATCATATGCCAGTATATTATGAAACACTTAAATGCTTTCAGACATATAAAAACATGCCAATCAAATGTAATTTAAAATTAAAAAAGCAATTTAAAAAATTTAAAAAGCACCTTTTCCCTCCATTTTTTCTTTTAATCTGTCAACAAGTAAAAAACACCTCATGGATAAGTGTTCAGAAATGTTACACATATATCAGTCTTTTTTTTAATAGTGTCCACTTTAGGATATTACACTGGAGCTTGCATGTATTTCATATGCTTATCCTTTGCCACTCATACAAGTAACTGGAATTTTCTTTCTTCAAAGCAAAAATTTCTAGCCTTACTGAATGCAATAGCACACATAACAGTGTGTTCACTTTGGCCACATTTCACACCCAGATACCAGCCTGTATCTTTAGCTCCAAATTAACTCTTTGGAAAGTAAAAATGTTGAGGTTCTAGGGTCACTGCAGTAACCCTTCTCTTTTGTAAAAAAGTTTGGCTTGTACTGAACAAGTTTTGAAATAGAGATGTTATTTTTTAGTCCAGGATTGAAGCTCTGAGGCTCTTCAGTGTAGGAAGTAAAGAGACAATGAAATTTGTGTCATCTGCATTGAGCTCTTCAGTTATGAAATATGACAATTTGATATGGAGCTATATCAAGACTTAACTAAGAAAAAGACAAAAATCAATGCCAGTAGGTGCAGGGTGTAGAGCAGAGGTTTTTGTCCATGTCTAATCGCTCCCCATAGGCAGCAGCATTGGCTGGCATCAGTCAGGAGCAGAGACTCCATGATGTGGAGAAGTGAGAGAGGATTGCCAACATTCACATCACAGATAGTATTTGTCTTGTACCATCTTCAGTTGCTACTGAACTTATACAATCATAGAATTGCTTGGTTGGAAAAGACTTTTGAGATCATCAAATCTACCCATAACTGTCCACCACTAAACCATATCCCTGAGGAACTCATCTACCTGTCTTTTAAATATCTCCAGGGATGGTGACTCAACCACCACCCTGGGCAGCCTGTTCCAGTGCCTGATAACTCTTTCAGTGAAGAAATTTTTGCTGATGTGTAGCCTGAACCTCCCCTGGTGCAGCTTGAGGCCATTTCCTCTCGTCCTGTCACCTGTTACTTGGTTGAAGAGACCAACACCCTCCTCACTACAGCCTCCTTTTAGGTTGTTGTAGACAGTGAAAATGTCTCCCCTCATCTGCCTTTACTCCAGGCTAAACAAACCCAGATCTCTCAGCTGCTTCTCATAAGGCTTGTTCTTCAGCCCCTTCACCAGCTTGATTGCTCTTTAGACATGCTTCTGCACCTCAATGTCCTTCTTGTAGTGAGGGGCCCAAAACTGAACACGTTATTCATGATGCAGCCTTACCAGTGCCAAGTACCAGAGCAGAATAACTTCCCTGGTCCTGCTGGCCGTGCTGTTTCTGATACAGGCCAAGATGCCATTGGCCTTTGTGGCCACCTGGGCACACTGCTGGCTTGTATTCAGGTATACCCCCAGGTCCTTCTCTGCCAGGCAGCTTTCCAGCCACTCTTCCCCAAGCCTGTAGCGCCACACAGGGTTGTTGTGTCCCAAGTGCCGGACCTGGTACTTGGCCTTGTTGAACTTCATCCCGTTGGTCTCAGCCCATCGATCCAGCCTGTTCAGATGCCTTTTAAGAGCCTCCCAACGTTCAAGAAAATTGACACTTCAGCCCAGCTTAGTGTCATCCACAAACTTACTAAGGGTACATTCAATCCCCTCATCCAGATCATTGATAAACATATAGAACAGAACTGGACCCAACACTGAGCCCTGGGGACACCCTTTGTGATCAACCTCCAACTGGTCTTAACTCTATTTACCACAAGTCTTCGTGCCCGGTCAGCTTGGTTGGAGTGTTACTAGTTATTTGGAAGTGAAAGGTATCTCTCTCTTGGGAGACCAAGAGACTTTTGGTCCTCTGAGGGGGAAAATAAATAAACATGTTTTGAATTAATGTGCTCGGATATAGTGAACTGGTAAATCCTGTTTGGTAGTTTGAAAATTAACCCTTGAGCATGTGATTTACATGTTAGCTTGATTACCTGGAAGTTGTGTGGTTACAACCAACTGTCTTGGCCAACTGTATTTCAAAATGTGTTTACTAGTGAAGTAGCTTTATTAGCCTTAATTAAGGATTGAAAAAGCGAAGGAAAATTGTGTATTTTTTTGAAGTCCCTCCCCATACTAAAATATTAATTGACCACTTCTAACCCAAGCTCATCCTATAAGGAGAACACCGCACAGATTCAGATTTGGTTCAGGTGATCTTTGGGATCCTCTGGGCAGAATCTGAACTCCGAACCTTGCCAAGTAGTTTGTTTGGGGTTTTTTTTTCCTCAATACTTGAGTCCCATTTAACAAATACATATATTTTACATATTAATGAAATATGGGAGTTCAAGTAATTCTAGATAGTCTTATTATGCTTCTTTCACATACAATTGCTCCAACTGCTGTGTGGAGAAGCTTTGTTGACTGAAAAGCAATTATATTTCTGCTGGACTGTAATTGAGGCATATTTTCTCACTGTTTCCTATTACATGTAAAGACCATCTTCCTTGCACAGCAGTGAAGCTGTAGGGCAGAACCATGCTTTAATTCATGTTCTGGACAGGGTCTGGCTCCAAAGCACTTCAGCTAGGAGGCTGTCCAGAAACATCAGACTTAGACCAGGAAATTATTTCAGGAGCTTCAGCTACGGTACCTTCTATTTCACCAAAGAGGAAAAAATCAGCAACTATGAACAGAAATTGAGCCATATTTCATAAAGAAGTACCAAACCATTTCCAGTGTAAAAAGTAACTTGAAACACTTAAACCTGAAATCTTTATAAAATACACAATAAATGAAATGTTTAATTCACTTGTGTATATGACCATCACATGCTACTCTGAATACAGGCAGATTTGCAGCACATCCATCAAAATATTGAAGACCTCAAGGTCTGTAGTGTACCTGTGAAAACATGAGAGTTGGTCACACAATGATCTCTGGTGTGCGTGTATTCACAGCAGTGGAAAATTCATAGCTGAGCTTGATTTGCTGCTTTGGTTATTTTTGCTTTTTTCTCCCCGTTGATTAAGAAGTAAAATAAAACCATAGAGATGTTACAAGTTAAGGTTTTAATGTCTAAACAAAAATGTGGTTCAGCTGAGGTTCAGCTTAGGGCAGCAAAAGTTAACTGGTTTGAAGAAGATGGAGACGTGGGGAAACTTACACATTTACTTGTATTTAAGTCTCTCCATCTATAATCCATTTGCCACCTGCAGCAAGAATGAGATGTAACTGCTCAGGAGCCTTATATCATGAAAACTAGAGTCATAAGTGGTATTCCCTTACTTGTAAGGTGTGAAATGTAGCAAAATCATCTGATTATAGAAGGAGAAAGGAGGGAGAGAGAAAGAGCAAAATAACCCAGGTAAACAGGGGGTGCCCTTAAAATCCACCAATGACCAGTAGACAATGACATGTGCTTTGGAAGTTAGTATCAAGTCTTAAATGGTTTTTTGATCCCATCTTTCTTCTCCCCAGATTTCAGGCAAGAGCTTTTGCACAACTAGGTACTTCCTGTCTAGCTGCTGTAGTAAAACTTCATCTTTCACAGCTGAAGAGCTTTTTCACAGGACTCTCACGTTGGAAGAAAAGGAAAAAAAAATGCTATAACATTTCCTTTGCCATGACTTTTTGTAGAGCATATTCCTTTGCCCCTTCATTCCTTTCTTCCTTCTGGTTTTACATGGCTCTAAATTATAAGCAGCTTTTTTACTTGTTTGCTTTACTAGCACTTTCATCCTCCCAGCTTTTTCACTGGGTCCCCAGCTTCTACATCAGACTCAAATTCATTGCATTTTATTTTCCATGTGCTAGATAACTTGATTACAACCCTGACTCTGCCATTGAGAATTTCTTTTTTGTTTGCTCTATCCAGCCATCATATCTGACACATGAAGTTAAGTTCCTTTGCCCCATTTCACCTCCCCACTTCTATATCGCTGAATTGTCCTGTCTGATTAAGTCACCCATGTTTTTGCCATCTGACCGCATAAGCCTCTCCCAGCAATCTCTCTTCTGTGGAACCTCCAACTGGTAACTTTTGATAAGCATTCAGGTTAACTGTGTATGTGTGCATGTGTGTGTATATATATTGGGAAGCCTACCCCCCTGAAAAAAAAACAAAGCAAGATACTTCCAAACAAAGCAAAATAAAAATCTTACTTTTCTTGCCTGCCTTTTTCCTTTGGCTGTCTGTACTTGGTGTACTCACTTACTGACATCCTGAATCTGGTTTCAAATTTAACTCTTCAGGGCAGGGGCCATGTCTTGACATAGCTTTGGAAGAGAGGAGGTTGAGAATAGTTCCAAAGGAAAGAGAGTAAAACTTTCAAAAAGCCTGTTGTTGTTTCCAAAGTGCCTGTTGTTTTTTGAGGGACACTCTCACTTCTGTTTCTTTGTGTCATTTAAAAAATAAAACTTAAGGTATCACTGAGAATTTTTCTGCAGTAACTTCTAATGTATTTCTATATATTCTAAAATAGATATTCTAATATATTTCTTTCTTACAGTATTTTGTATTGAGTTAACTAAGATTCACAGCTTTTCTCGTTATAAGGAGCACACACATCATCGTGTTTTAGACTTCATCTGAAAATGCAAACTAGTGAGATCCATGTGAGGGCTATGTTTGTTTTCACAGAAGCCAAATAATCTTCTGCAGTAAGTGGTGGTCTGTCCTTTCTCCAAGCTGATGAAATTTTACCGTGGTCTTACTGTCACTGTCTGTTTTCCTTTGTCCCACAGGCAGGCAAAGGGATTCTGCGGACCGTCATCGCTAACAATGAAGCAGTAGCAGATATGGTTCCAGTAGATGTTGCCATCAACCTCACCCTTGTGGCTGGGTGGTACACTGCTGTGCACAGGTGGGAAGGCAGCCCTCTTTCTGCTGAATTTGGGCATTTACTGCCTGCACCAGGACTTTAAAGAGAACTAGAAGCTAATTGAAAACCTGTACAAGAGTCTCATTGATTCATTGTCTCATTCATATTTTCTTCCCCAGGTCAACAAGGACTAAGAGTTTATCAGAAGGAAGAAATGCAGGCTATAGAGTTAGGAAATCTCTAAGGGACCTGTGTGTGGGACCTGTTCCTCAGTATATGTAAGCTCACCTGACAGGTCTCACTCTCTGAAGTCCAAGAGCTTTACTGAAGTTTCCCAGCTGCTGGTTTTTGGGTCTCCTTTCTCAGGCAGCTACACTGAGTCACTTTCAAGTGACTTCTGGAGTTTTCTTGGTGAAAATTCTCTGCATGTTTTCCTGGGAAAACACTGCACAATATAAATACTATATGGGCTCATACAATACTGGAGATGATCTAAAAAATCTCCATCCCTTTGTTAAGAAGGGTATGTATAAATGACATTAAGGTTTTAAGATATTTTCCTGTGAACCTCTGTCTCTGACCTTTAATATTAGGAAGTGCTACAGAGTAAACTGCATGAACTATTCTAGAGGTCTATGCAACTCTGAGAAATCAATACCAGGCAGATAAATGGCAGAACTATTTTATTTTGAAAGACAGAGTAAACCCTCTGAGCTGAGGGTAGAGAAGAGCTGCTTAGAGTAACCTAAACACAGGAATCCTAAAAGGATTTTAAAATGCAGATCACCAGCTCTTCGGTTTTATTTTTCTTATAGTTTTATGACTTTCCATCAGCAACAGACAAAGCAGCACAGTGTGGGGAAAATAAGAACAACGTCCCCTTACACGCGCAGCCATGAGAGCCTCTAGATGAAGAGGACTACAGTCTGTATGTAAAGCTGGAAAAGGAAATGAATGTGTGCTGATGAGCAGAATATCAGCATGCAGATAGACTTCCTGGCTCTTGCTGTGGTAGGAGAAGTGCCAGTTTTTCTAACTTTTCATGGGCAAAAGATACATACGTTTAATCTGGTTCCCTCACAAATAATTACTAAGCTAAAGAAGCAAATGTGGAACTTGATTTAAAGCTTTGTGTAGCTAAGCATGACCCCAAAGTTAGCAATCTTAAAACAAAAACTCAAGAGGCTGAGCCTTCTGTAAATTTAATTTCTCTGAGAGAGTTTCAGGTTCAGGTGCTCTCTTGAAGAATCATGCGTATGGTTTAATTTTTTTTTCCCAGATCGTCTAATTAGAAAGTCAGTATTCTTCAGGGCAGGTGACATTACTGTGGGAAGTTATATCCTAAAACTTAACAGATAATTGCAATCTTCGTGACATGGTGTAGAAGCTCTACAAAGCTCTACACTCTATCAAGGTCACCATTCAGCTTGAGAACAGAAAAAAATCAACAGGGGATGGTGCTTCACTAGAAGCTGGTGTTTAATCGGCCTGACTCACTGGAGTATGTAGAAGCCTGTGCTTTCACTTCAGTGCACTTCGCAACAGGCTCTGTGTGTGTGGCTCAGCACTAGCTGAGTTTTCTGTATGGGCACATATTTAGTCCTTAGCAAGTTGCCGTATTGATTTCTCTAATGCACAGTTTTCCTGCATTAAACACCACTGCACATTTTTGTGTTTAACACTCTGTCAGGCTTGTACTCAGTAATTAAGAGTTAGATGAGATCATGGATTCTAAGCTTGATATATTTCTTATTAGCCCTAACCATCCCTAGAAGTCTGCTAGTAATTATGATAATATACAGTCAAATGCCATGATTTCAAAGCATTTTTTGTTTTTTAAAAAAAGCACCATTTAAACCGTGCAGTATCCAAACACTGTTTTCAGGTATTACTGAGTGAGATATCCTATCCCAGATTTAGAAGTTCTGTCTCCTGGTCTCTTCAGTCACAGGAGTTTTGAAAACAAAAGCTCCTCATAGGCAGCCTGCTGCGGTGGAGAAAGACTTTGAACACCCTAGAAACACTGAAATGTTGTATCTTCCAGCCAAGCTGCTATCCCCTGTTTAGGGCCAGGTTTCAGCTCCTTTAGCATTTTGGCAGACAGTTCCAGCTGCTAAGGCAGATTAAGAAAAATGCTGTATTGATGGCATCACTTGCACCCTTTGTGCTGTTTGACTAATTCTTGAATTGTATCGAAGTAAGAAACAGAACCAGTGTGATCTATGTTAGTTTCATGTGCAAATAACAACCAAGCTTTATTTGGTACTAAAATGAGAGTTTTGTTGAAATGGATTGATTTGTAATAACCACCCCGACAAATGGAGTTTAAAAGTAATAGAAATCTTATGCATTAAGTAAATGGTTGCAGAATACACAGTATTTCTCTGAGATTGGCTTGGGCATGTATGCTGAAAGAAACTATTAACTATTAAAAAAAATCAGATATTTGTCAATATCCATGTTTTCCTTATTGCTTATTATTATTTTAGTTACATGATATATGGATGATTTTTCTTAAACATCTGTCTTTATTAACTTCCTATGCTTTCCAGAATCTGAATGAATCTTATTAAAACTTCTTGTTCTGTACTATATTTTCATATTTATGAAAAATGACCTCTTATACATTTTTTAATGAGATGATGCTACTTTTTCTTGAGCTGTTAGATTTCATGCTCAAATAATAAATCTTCAGACGCTTTCCTTCACACCTTAAAATAATACTTCTTTCTCTTTTTCAGACCAAAAAACTTGTTGGTGTACAACTGCACAACAGGTGGAATCAACCCTTTCTTCTGGGGAGAAATGGGTAAGGTCTAATTTAAACCTAGAACATGTCCATCCTTAATGGCATTCCTTAGCCAGGCTTTGAAAAGGTGGTTTCCTATATTTAGGTGGCATTCAGCATCCACCATTCAAACTGCATGTGGAAGGCCCAGTGGCAGTTGGTGAGGGTTCTGTGAGCAAAAGCTGAACATTCAGCTCAGGAAAGGATCTATTCAGTTTTCATTGTAAGCATGATCACATAACAACTCAGCAAAGTACATGCTTTGCTACACTGAGGTATTAAAGTGATAGAAAAAGGAACAGAAAACCAGGCTTTTAATTTTATGAGAAGACACTCAGCATAGCTGTAACAGGACATCTTCCTTTTCTGATTGCTGAGGTTGCTGGGTTGGATTATTCTGTGATTTGATATCACTTGGAGAACCTTGACAGTAAATTTTGTGTTCTTATAATGGAAGTACTAACTTTCACAACACAGAAAACCAATATATTAAGGAATTAGAGGAGCCTTTCTTCCTCTTTCTGTGAAAAAAATTTTAAACTAAAATAATTAGTGCAGACTAATAAGAGAAGGCAAACCTTGAAATGATAGGTGTGTTTCAGGAAAAGTTCACCTTTTGATCATTAATTTTGTCACTAGAAGAATTCATATTCTTTTTGTGGCTGACGTCTCTTCAAGTGAATGTGCTTCCAAGGCAAGGAGGCAAATCCTGACACCCATACAGTGGAAAATTCGTGCTGAAGCCAAGCAGGAGTACTGCGTACATTTAGTACATTCACGGAGAGATATGTGGGACCTGATTTGCTTTCTGTTATACGTTAATTCATATATTTGTGCTTTAAATACAGGATGCTGGCAAAACACTGCTTTGGTATTTCACCTCTCAGCCTTTGCTTTGTATTACTTATGCAGAGAATCAGACCATAATTGCTTTTATAGAACAGGGTTTGTCTGAAAAGCGTACTAATGGCCTACCACTAGATTTAATCAAGTGTTCTAGTAGGAAGAGTGATCTGGTAGGAAAGAGATTTCAGCAATTGGCTGAACAATAAGAAAATCACACCAATTTCCTGGCATATTTTTACTGAGAGACCTAACGTTGTGGTTTGTCACAGTCTGAGGCAGGAGGTAGGGCTTCATACTACAGCTGTATTTTCCACTTCAAGCCTTAAGTAACCAAGATGATGAGGATGTTGCTGATTGGTGTGATTTTGATGTATGGCCAGTGGTCTGATATGACAAAAGCTGCATTTTCCACTTATTGATTAGGTCTTTAATGCTGTCCTGCCCAAAGATGCCAAAAATACAAAGAGAGAAAGGCAATTACATCTTTATTGTGTTTCCAAAGGGAGAAAGGCAATTACATCTTTATTGCATTTCCAAAAGGAAACCTTCTCCACCAGTTTACAGTTGAAGACTGGATCGGCAGTATATTAACATTAAGATTTGAATAAGCAGAGATATAAATGAATGCTGCAGACAATATCAAGAGTATCACAATTCCAAAATATCAGTGGTTCCCAGTTAACCAATAGGTTTTCATTAGGAAATTAAGTGACCAAATGAAACTAAATCAACTTAAATATGGATAAGCAGAGTAGAGTTTGTAAATAAACTGGGATTTAGAGTGCCTCTTGGAAAAACTTCCTTAAGGGGATAACCAGTTTATGGGATTGCTCTCCTCATCTATGAGCTACTTTAATGGGTATAGCTATACAGCTCTCACAAACTGGAAGCAGATCTCTTTACATTTAAGCCAGCTAGGGCTTTGTCAAAGTATAATTGTAGTAAGTGACCATGCTAGCAGAGGCAAAAAGCTCCTCACACAGTGCTTAAAGAGACACAAATGCTGCCAAGAGCTGGGCCAGGACAGTGACTTCCTTCCCAGTAGCCCATCCCAAATTGTTTATCGCGATTCCCCTGCCAGAAGTAAACACCTTTCCAAGTCTTCAGTAAGATTTGATACATCTAGCAAGCCCTCCCTGCCAGGCACAACTGCATAGGAAAGCTTTCCATTTCCAGAGAACATGCTGCAAAGGATAAGATTTCCATACCACAGCCCGCGAGGTGACCACAAGTTAGCCACATCATTGTAGTGTGGCTACATGAAACAGAAGGGATGGCAGTCAGTTCTAGCTATTCACATGCAAGATGAGTTTCAGGAGAACTGATCTTCAGCCATTGCAGTGTATGGGACACAAAAATTGACAACGAACTTGCACTAGAAATAAATTGTACTGTTTTAAAAGTCTTTGTTGTCTCATCTTAGCAGCTAAGTGGCTAACAAGTCTTCCGTAGTTGCTGTTAGAACAAATACGGCAAAAATGACTACTTGAAGTGTAGTAATGAGCTGACTGCAGATACATGAGAGGCCTGTCTGAATGTTATGATTGGAATCTGCTTGTCTAAGGATGATCTGGATGTTTCTTGTGACTTGCAAATTTTCATCTGATTTTCTATTTGTAACCCAAGCTTAGAGAGTAAACTATAATATGAGCACAGATTGATATCATAACTCTCAAATTCATTTTTTTAGAAGTAAAAAAAGCCCACATATTCTTCTTTGAGCTCACTGGTGATCAGGAATAGGAGCACCATCTGTTTATCAGTCCCTAGGATGACAGTCTTTTATTCAACAACTGCAGTTCTGTTAAGCCTTTGCAATAGGCAAATGCCCCAGATATGCACATCTAGATCCTGCTTCTGTGCAAGTGTGCCCTTGCAAGGGCTCAAAATCAGGCCCAACATATATTGTGCCTTGACATATAGAGGGAATGCCTATCATTAGTTTTCAAGTTAAGAATGCAGGACAGTTTACTGCTTTAGTGCATCCAGAGCTACTCTGAAAACAAGCTGAGGTATTTGGTGTTGTAGGTCATATGTGGTTTCAAAGGATGTAATGAAGACTTTCTAGTAGCAGCACCCTATGTGTGTAAGCAACTTGTTTCTGACTCAGACTAGTACTGACATCAAGCCCTCTTGAAATTTTTGATTAGAAATTAGAAAGGTTATTTTAGTTTTATGCTAGCAAATCAAAGTTTGCTTTCAGTAATCTGAAGATATGTTGACATGAGTTCTTTTACATCTACTGTAGGTGATGGCGGAACAGCAGTTCCTTGATTTGAAGCGTTTCAGGCTACAACTGCCTGCTTTTCCTCTATTACATTTTGGTGTTTCGATAAGAAGTTTGTCTGCTGCTATTATGTCTAGAGTTAGATTGTGTTTCAAATAAGCAACAGATGGAGTCACCAATTTAAATGATGGAAGGGACCATGAGATGATCTCGTCCAACCCCCAGAGACGTAGTTTGCAGAACTGTAGTTTACACATGTCAAGCACCGTAACCTGAGCTTTGCTGGAGCATGTTGGTATGGTTGTGCCCAACTCAACTGAAATTAAGTTCTTAATTTTACAGTAAAATTCTTCTTCCCTTACAGAGCAGTATGCCATGTCCACATTCAAAAGGAACCCACTGGAGCAGGCCTTCCGAACACCCAAAGCTCACATGACATCTAACTACTTGATAAACCAGTACTGGATAACTGTTAATCACAAGGCACCGGCCTTACTCTATGACCTGTACATGAGGCTTACAGGGAGAAAGCCAAGGTAAGAAACTGCATGTCTTCAGCCTTCCAGATGCCTGCTGCTGTTATGGAAAGCAGATCTCTAAAAACGTCTTGAAGAGTCTTGTGGAGATTATCACAGAATCGTAGAATTGTTAAGGAAAAGACCTCTGTGATCATCAAGTCCAACCATCAACACAATACCAACATGCCTACTGCATTTTCTATTTGTAACACTAGTTACTAGTTATAGAGCAAACTATAATATAAGCACAGATCTATGTCAAAACTCTCAAATTTGTTTTTTTTAAAGTGAAAAATGGAGCACCACGTCTACGTGTTTGTTGAATACTTCCAGGGATGGCGACTCCACCACTTCCCTGGGCAGTCTGTTCCAATGCTTCACCACTCTTTCAGTAAAGAAATTTTTCCTGATATCCAATCTAAACCTCCACTGGTGCGACTCTTGTCCTACCACCTATTACTTGGGGACGAGACCAACACCTACCTCGCTACAACCTCCTTTTATAGGTAGTAGTAGAGAGCAGTGAGTCTCCTCTTTTCCAGGCTAAACTATCCCAGGTCTCTCAGCTGCTCCTCATAAGACTTGTGCTTCAGACCCCTCACCAGCTTCGTTGCCCTCTTCTGGACATGCTCCAGCAGTTCGCTATCTTTCTTTTATTTAGAGGCCCAAAACTGAACACATTATTCAAGGTGCAGCTTCACCAGCACCAAATATAGGGGCACAATCACTTTCCTGCTCCTGCTGGCGACACTATTTCTGATACAGGCAAAGAAGCCATTGGCCCTCTTGGCCACCTGGGCACACTTCTAGCTCATGTTCTGTCAGCTGTCAACCAGCACCCCTAGGTCCTTTTCCACCAGGCAACTTTCCAGCTGTGCTTCCCCAGGCCTGTAGTGTTGCATGGGGTTGTTATGACCGAAGTGCAAAACCTGGCACTTGGCCTAGTTGATTTGCATTCAGTTGGCCTTGGCCCATCGATCCAGCCTGTCCAGGTCCCTCTGCTCAAAAAGAAAAGCAACTGCATGGCCATAGCTAAGCGTAGCCTAGGGTTGCGACCCTTTCCAGTACCTGCGAGACAGCACATATTTTAAACTCAGCTTTGCAAACTTCAGAGGTTCTCAAGGCAGCAGGAGAGGACTGCTAGTTATATTGTGCTCTGTATAGGAAGATTTCCACCATAATAACTGTTGTTATTGCCTCTATCTGTCATGAGTAAAGACTCAAGCTTGTGCAAGACTGGAGACTGGTGAAGTTTAGAACATTCTAGTATTTTTGTGCAATAAATCAGATGTATAACAGGCAGTTGCCAGCACTGGCTCAGAACCCTAAAATTTAGACCATTTCTGAGTATGAATAAATACTGAATTGTATTTATGAAACAGTTTACCGTTGCAATTGATAGTTGAGCCTTGGAAGTGTCATGGCTTGGAGGAACACAGGCATAATTCCTGGTGTAAATACTATAACCAAGCCAAGACCTCCTTTACCATGTCAGCTGCTCTGTGCTCCTCTCCTTGTTAGAAATCTCACTTCAGGTGTTTGCAGGGAGATCCTTAGCTGATGGATTGCTCTGATTTTTCTCAGACATCCTGCTACAGAGGGAAATTGATCCATAATAAGACTTCCAGTTATGTGGGAAGCAACAACTACCCTATAAGCAGAGGCAAACTGACTATCTGGCAAGAATAGGCTGGAATTTACAAACTCTGTTGAAACAGACAGCAGCAAGATCTTGGCATTGCCATTACACTTGATAGACTTTTTTTTTCATAAAGTTGATTGACATAGGTAGCCAATCTGAACTTTCAGATTTCTGACATGAACTAACACAGCACAGCAATGAACTTGTGAGTTCACCAAGTCCTTTTTTTCCCTTTTAAAATATAATTCTCTTTTCTTTGCATGCTACTTAGGCTCATGCAGGTATTCCTGCAATGTGGTCAAAAGCACAGTAACAGCTCATTCTTTCCTTTCTTTTACAGCTGCCTAAATATCAGGGCTTTACACTCTTAAGGGCAGTAAACCACATTCAAATGAAAAAGTTGAATGTGTAACTGAACCTACTTTAATATTTCCCTTTAAATTTTCCCTCTGCTTCAAAAAGAGCACCTAGGATTAACTGTCTTCCCACTGATCAAGCCATCTTCACAGCATTTTCATGAATTGTCTCCCTGACTCTATGCCATATTTGCAAGCAGAAAGGAGAAGCTTCCTTGGTAGGACCAAGACTCGGGCTTCTGTTCTGTACTGTATCTACACTCAATTCATCATAAAGTCATGGGTTATCATATGGAATAGGTCATCTGGGAGCTGCTTATGATTTCACAAGACTACTATTTATTCAAGACCTGCCTATGTCCTGCACTAATTTGAATTGCAGAGCACTAGGGGCAACTCAGTTGTAGTTCCTTCTGTAGCTGCCACACGCAGTACCCCATCTACCATAAGGTAGGTATAAGTCATCTCCTTCAACTTTAGACTTTTATATACTGCCTTTCCTGAGAAGCTTACTTCAGGTGTTAGCTCATTCCACATAAATTGCCAGATGTGTAGCAAAACTGCCCTAAATGGCTTACTGTTATTGCGGTACGTCCATCCATGACTTAGAGAATAATGCAGTTTATGTCACTAGCAGTCTCTTGGGGAAATCTGTCACACCTGAGAATCTGCTCATGCAAGGCTCAGTATGGCAGCAAATAAAGAAATTATTGATGTAAACAGCTTTATAGAAGGCAAGATGCATTTCTGAAGTGTAACTCATAAGGCTGTTGATGATAGCTAATACTTGATTTTTTCCTCTCAGTCCTTGCACAGTGGAGAATGAGATTTTCTATAAGACATCTTTGCCATAGCATCTCAGAGGCTGCAGAAAAGCATGTTTCTACTTGGTTGATGTTTTTCAATGGACCCTACCTCCATCCAAATTAGTGAATAACTTGAATGTGGTCAGAAGATTTTAGCTCAATCCATTAATATGAAACATAGTTTTCATATGTGCCTCTTTAGATGCTTTATTTCTCTTTTGATCCTTACTTTAGCCACTCAGATATGTTGCTTTTGGTAGATATACAGTCAGAGCTTATTCTGCCCACATTGACAGGAGGCCATGAGGGGGGCCCATTTTCAAAACACAAGTAGGAACACACAGTTGATTCACTTATTTTTTTCTGATGGATTCCATTAGCCCTAAGCACTTTGAAGATTTTGGTGGCTTTCGGGGAGCTAGTTTGAGGGGCTAGTTTCAGATCTCTGCAGTCTAGCCATATACTTCGTTTGCCAAGTTCCTGAAAGAAATATAAAATATTCATAAAGTTTGTACTTGCCTACACAGGCAAAATCAGGAAGATTAATCTAAAGTAATTTTAAAGCAGTGTAGATAAACGTTCAATCTATGTGTGAAGGTTTGCTTACTCTGATGGCGTGCTTTGCTTCTAAAATGAAAGCCAGTTTAATTACAATTATGAGGACCTATGTAAGATTTTAGTGTTCTTTCAATTCTCTTTGGGTAAGCTGCACAGTTCTTCTCTGAATTAATGTACTCATTGTGTCTTTTTCTGCTGTGCTTAGTGCTTATTGTTGTGGCAGTCACATCTGCACGGAGAGAGGCCAGCCTGGCACCATTCTTCCCCAGACTGCCGCCTTTTATTTGTCACAGTGACTGTGTTACCCTCTGGGCAGCTCCAGATTTCTCATGAAAACAGCGCTGTTTTCCACAGAAATCAACCTTTTAATGCTTTATCTTGCCTTCATCCAGTATGAGAGAACATGGTGTTCTCTCAAAATTGACTGAGCACTGTACATCACACTTTAAAACAGCTGCCTCCCAGAGGCCTTTTGTACTGATGACCATTGTGACAACTGTAAAATAATCCTCTGGGGTAGCGCAGCATTACTGTCATCCCCTTTTATATAACAAATTAATAATAAAAAAGGCCAAGACGTAAGAGACCTGAACTGACATTTCCAAAGTCCCTGTTTAGCAGCAGTGCCCCTGCAGCAGCTTTTATCTTTGCCAGGAACTCATGCTCCAGGAAGACATTCAGAGAATTATACATACAGGCACAGACAACAAAAAGCATATGGACTGGATGATTTTCAATGTCATCCACCAGAAGTGTGTGGTATCAGACACTTCCTGTATAAGAAAGGACACAAAATAATCCTCCAAACTTCCATTTTCTTATACAGGGAGAGAAGTGGCCTTTAAGAAAAGCAAGACGTATTTTTCTTTTATTTTAGAGAGAGTCCAAGAAGCCCAGAGTCATGAAAATCATGCTGTTAGCTGAAAACTGAAGTTAAATAATTGACTTCAGAGCTTGTCCGTGCTGCAGATGCAGTCACCTCTGCACTGGAGCTAACTCCAAAAGTCAGAGCCTTACTTTGGGAGCCAACACAGGCTCAAAAATAGAAGAGAATTTGGACAGTACAAAGATAATTATCTACCTTGGGAGGCAAGCAATATACCTTTGTGGTTTTGAAAGCTGTTGCATACATACTAGTTTGGACAGCCTTTTCACCTCACACATGGTACATGATGTAGATATGGCTTCCAGCCCTAGTTTATTTCTGACCAGTAAGTATCAGTCCTGCCCTGGGAAATACATTTTTGCATTTTGGTCCAATCAACAATAACAGCTGGGTAGCTGTAGGCTTAAGACAGCTGGAGCAGCTGGACTTCCTGAGCAAGTTCTCAGCCTGGTGAGCATCAGTGCAATGCTCATCAGAAATTGTGATACCTATTCATCTGGATTGGTGAAAACACCTACAGAGCAAACCACCAGCATTTGCATAAGGTCATAATCCACCTCTGACGCCCCTTCTCTGTTTCAGAATGATGAAGATTATCAATCGACTGCACAAATCTATGATGCTTCTGCAGTATTTCTCCACCCAGTCCTGGGACTGGTCTTCAGATAATATGAATATGTTATTGAGTCAGCTTAGCACAGAGGACAAAAAGGTAGGTATGTCCCGAATATGGAAAGGTAGTCTCCAGTTCTGTTCGTTTACAGCAATTATTTTTGGTGTATTGTTGAGTTTTCAGTGGGCATCTGCCTAGATGACTTCAATTGGCTTTACTTCCTCCTTGTTTTATTAAATAACTTGTGAGGAACGTTCTGTTTATTATAAGAGAATGTTGCTTTTTCTTCTGAGACACATCCGTCACTGGAGTCTTTCCCATTAACATGACTGCTTTCAGGTTTCTTTGGCCAATAAACAATCTAGATTTGTTTCCACAGACAAATTGGACTGTACAGAGGAATCATAAATCTATAGCCTCAGTGACGCAGCTATACTCAGCACTTTGAGTTGAAGAAGTTGGAGGTATTATATGTAACAGGGGCCACTTTACTACATCCCATGTGGATGGCTACATAGACTGGAATACCCAGTGGACAGGAAAGCTAAGGACATTTCTTTTCTTCATGGACATGTGATATTTGTCTTTTGAAGAAGAAAAGGCCAGTTCTAGTTTTTGCATCACAGCTCCGGGCCCTGAGAATTTCAGACATCTCCTTTCATGGGCTGAAATGACCATGTTAACTAGTGTGCTGTACAGAGGCCCCAGAAAGACAGTATCAATGGTAATGCAATATGTGTTATGGGGATTTTCATTGTAATTAATTACTGAAAAACTGTTTAGCATTCCCAGTGTTTCTTATCCTAATTTTCTTAAGTGTCTCACTTTTGGAAAACAAGGAAGCTCCTTTAAAACATCGGTTTCTCCCTTATCTCTTCTGGCAGTCTGCAGCTTTTGGTGGGTAATCTAGATGGGAATCGTTTGAAAGCTTTTGAGATGTTCATCCACATCAGTTTTAATGGGCACTGCACAGGGAAAGTTACTTAGGTAATATGAAAATATTCCTGTTTATGTCCCCTGAGAGCAATACTTTGCAGATGCCAAGCTCTGTTGTAGTCTTTATAGATTTGATAATACTGCTCCTTAAGAATGGCATTGTAACTGAAAGACTGAAGGAATACAAGGAGTAAATCTGTGATAAGCTTTAATGCACCTTCGGTCAGTGTCTCTTTGCAAAGAGATATAATACATAGGAATTCACATCAAACCATTCTCACTCACATCATTAAATTCTTTCAGACTCCCAGCAGTCTCCTTCCCTAGTCTGCAGAGAGAGTCCATGTGGCAGATTCTAACTTCTAAGGGCAGTGGCACTACTGTGTCTATAGTAGATATAGAGGGAACCTGAATGGTATAATAGGAGCTAGTTATGAGGAAGATAAAAAAAAAAAGAGGAGAGTTGAAGAATTCAGTGCAAGCTTAGTCTTACCAAGCTGCTTAAGAGAACTTTGTGAGGTGCACCACATCTGAAGTTTCCATTGCTGCATTATAAGCAGTATTCAAGCTAAATAGTTGTGGGTGGCACAGATCTGCATCCATATCTAACAGACAGACGGGATCTGCACAGTAGCTAACCCCCTGTATTTGGGGTAGTTAGCTAACTCCTCTCTGCTCAAGTTATTCCAGGTCTGATACCAAAGCTTTTGTACCAAAGCCAACCCCCTGGATTGGCGTGGGTGTGAAAGGAAGGTATTTTTCTGAGTATCTTCCATTGTAAGACCCTGTAAATAAGAAATGTGATTCACTTCACTCATTCATTTTAAAAAAAAATTCTCTACAACAAAACCTCTTTCTCTTTACAAATCCTTTCTTTGTTTTAATAGACAGACAATTGCCTGCGAGCTCACTGACAGTTATTCCAGTATAAGCATTTCAAATTAACTGGGTTAATTAGCTCTATAATGAGTTTTTTTGAATGCCAAAAAAAACCCCAGTAACCCATTTCTTGGATTGCTGTCAGTCTAGGTGCTGAGAGGGAATGCAGCACAACAGAGTTAATACTGATGCAGAAGCACGTGTTGTTTCAATGTCCAGTTAATTTATTTACACATAATTCTAATAACATATTAAAAACTGCATGGAAATTTTCAGATTAATCTGTTTACTTAAGTGGAATACCATTTTTCTTCTTTGTGTGCGTGTGTATATAATATATTTATGTGTATGTGTGGGTACACATATTTATGCACCATTGGTCACCTGAAAGACAAATCTATCTTTTTTTTTCTTCCTGCCAGCTAGCACCAAATTTCTGCGTCTTTGCCTGAACTCCCAACCCTGTAAGTTAGTAATTGAGACCTGGGAACTATGGTGTTCATGTCTTCTTGGAAACTTGGTGGCTTTAAGATCTGAACAGAGAGGGCCTTTTCAGGAATGGAGGTCAACAAAGACTTGGTGCTTAAAGTGAACTTATTTCAAAGTCTGTCATTTAATTCTGCTCTTTGTCTTTAAATTCCAGTTATACAACTTCGATGTTCGTCAGCTGCACTGGTCAGAATACATTGAAAGCTACTGCCTAGGTGCTAAGAAGTACTTGCTAAATGAGGACATGGCTGGCATTCCAGCTGCCAAGCAGCACTTAAGAAAGTAAGTCATACCCAGTGACAGGGACAAGAGCTCCTGGCTATCTTGAATGGCTTTTGAGGAAAATTATTCTATTTACTTCGCAATAATTATTGTTGAATAATATGGAGAGAAACCTAGCCTAGCTTATTTCTTAGGCAGAGGGTTGTCAGTATTTCATTTTTCCATCCTGTCAGAGAAAGAGGGCTTCTAATGGCACTAAGAGTCAAGGGCTAGATATAGTGCCTTCCCAGAAGACGACCAGGTAACAAAGCATAACATCCTCATCATTCAGAATTACAATAAAAATATAAGGGTCAGATTTAGATTTTGTGAAGCTCCTAGAAGTTTTTAGCAATTCAAAGACACTGTATAAAAACTTTAAGCATTTGTATGATTGTAAGTTTCATTTTATAGTTGAAGCTTCTAATTCCCTGGGGGAAATGGGCAAAATTCCTGCTAAATCAGTGCAGACCTTGTGCATTCAATCCCTGCTGACAGTTTGAAAGAGTCCAAATGAGCTATTTGAGATTGTCCTTCTCCTATTCAGTTAAAGATTGTGCTCTTCCTGTCTTCTCCAACCCTTTTACCGAGAAGTGCAGGCAAAAGGAGAAAGAGTAGCTCTCTTGAAGTAAAAAACTGGTTGTTTCCTTTAGGAAGAACCCTTCTTGCGCACTGTAAATCTTAGAATCATAAAATAGCCTGTTGTCATAGCAAGGAAAACTTAACAAGTTGTTTGTTCATGGCTCATTTTTAAAGGTTTTATGAGAACCTCTGTAACAGGCCAGTGACTACCTCAGAGCCCAGATAGGCACTGTGGCGTATAATGCAGTGATAAAGTTTACAAAAAAAAAGAACACTCAGAAAAATTAAATTTGTCTTAGGCACATTATGTACATAATGATGGTTTTTTCCTTACTCAAACCCTGGGAAAGTGAGAATTGGAGAACTGCCTAAGTTTTTAATTGACAGAAAAAGGACAAGATAATTAGCATCTTCCAGACCCAATAATCCCATTTAAATGTAGAATCTTTAAAAAAAAGAAAAAACAAACAACTCAGTGCTGTAGTACTGAAAACCTCTACCATTTATGATTATTGAATGATTTCCTAACATTAAGGGCATCGTTTCAGCCGAAAAAGGAGAACTTTATTCATCAGCTCCTGCAAAGGTCTTCCGGACTGTCACCAGTCCCACTAAGTAAAAAGTAGCCAATACACCAAATCAAAGCAGAAAATATTTGGACCTAGACTATCATTAAGAAAACTACTCTTAGTATGTCTTCAGTGTCTATTCTGGTCTGAAATGAGAGTACATGGAACAAGAGACGCTGGCAATACACCTATCCCATTAACTGTTCACTGTAATGAAACTTCCACACAGCCCTTGGCGAGATGGTAGGGACATTTTAGGCATAGTGTCTTCACCAAAATAGGAATGGCAAAAAGCTCACTTCTAAGCAAGATTCCTTACAAAATTACCTGTAGTAAATGAAGCAAGCTGCTAAGCTTTTTGTTGTTTTTCTCAATTTGATGCCTCTTTCTCTTTCTCAGGCTGAGGAACATCCGATATGCATTCAACACCACCCTCCTTGTGATCATCTGGCGCATTTTCATTGCAAGGTCACAGATGGCTCGAAACATCTGGTACTTTGTGGTGAGCCTCTGCTACAAGTTCCTTTCCTACTTCAGGGCATCCAGCACCCTCAGGCACTGAAGCCGTCCATCAGCAACCAGCCTCTTCCAGAAGGGATCTCCCTCTCCTCTAATCAGCAACTATGGGCATCGAGGTCTGAAAGTAGCAGAAAAATCCACTCCCTCCAACAGCAGCCTGCATTTATTGCGAACTGTTATATGTTCACCTTTTTGATTTTAACTAATGCTTTAATACATGGTGGTCTTTCTTCCATAGGACCAGGCGAATTTTTAAAGCCATAAATGAAAATTTAGGAACAGGTCAAGCTGGAACCATTCATCCAGAGTCTGATGTGCAAGAGTAAAGATTAACCAAAGTCATTGTCCTCCCATGTACTACCTAGGCTATATTAATCCTATTTTGTTTCTCATAAGAGGCAAATTTAAAGGATACTCCTTTGGAAGAAAAGGATGCCATTAGAGAAGACCCAGCCAAGGAAATGAACTGTAAGAGGTCTTCCTAGAGAGGTTATTTCTTCATTCTCCTTCAGTGAAATGGTACCTTACTGTAACAAACTGATTTCACATTTTCAGTTTTTCAGAACTTAGGGGACGGGGGGAATCAGTTACACTAGGCCAGTGAATACACAGAACACTTTTCAGATCTTGTCCTGTATTGCTACTGAGGACTGATACTTTCAAGCCATAGCTGAAGACATGCATAAAATTCATGTACCTGTGTCAACTCTGCTCACACACAAGCTGCTTTCTTATGGAGAGGTATTTTTTCCTCTCTGTGGTTAAGGTTCAGTCTATTAAAACACACTGTTCTTGCAGTTATCACATTTGCTTGGAACATTTTTTTTTGGCTTGAAAAATGCTATATTTACTCTGAGAATGAAGAGAAGACTTCTTAAAAGACTGAAGAAGCATTCAGAAATTCTTTTTGTTACTTTTGAAGAATAGGTCTTTTTTCCCCCCTTGGATTTGTCTACAAAAAGCTTATCTCCCTGTAGGTCAAAAGTAGCCTGATACTGTCCTTCATGCTTTCATTACAGCTAATTCACTTTGCAGTTGATCACTTCCACTGGCAAAGTGTAAAGACATGTATGGAGGAAATGCCATCAGGCAAGTTCTGCTGCCACTCCTGAAAATTGTTTTTGTTGAGAATAGGAAAGGTTTCATTGACTTCTTTGTTAAAACAATCATGCACTGTGAAGGTAACACATTTTGTCCTACAGTGCAGTTTAGAAAGGAACGCGAGGATCTTCCTAACACTCATTGCTGTTGCATCTAATGCACTTGTTGCATCTAATGAAGTATGAATTTCTGTAGGGACAGAAAGAAAGAGAGAGCTTTTTTCAAAGTAGTTGGTGCAACAGTGGCCTTAGTGCAACAGCAACAAATTTATCGTGCTATCAGATTTTGAGTCAAATCTAATGTTGGAATATTTTTTTATTCAGATCACACTGAATAAGCATTTTATCAGACTTCGAAGCAGCTAGTTTTTGAAACAATGCAACATCAGTTTCAATAGTCCCATGTCATGCTAGCTGTCTGAATAAGTGATGCTACATCACAGAAACTGACACAGTTGCTCTTTTGAGAGCTGTGAATAGCCGAGTATTTACAAAGCTGGCATTCTTCAAAAATTATACTTGTTTTTTTGGCAGTGAAGGCAAAAGCAATTTAAGATGACAATACATTTATATGTTAGGCCTCCAAGCTATTTCAAAAGTCTTTCTAAAGGTGCAATGAATTATCTCCCTCCCTGTGCCCCAGAGGTTTGGTTTCAATCAGTTGCCAAAAGATGCCTGCAGCAGAACTTGACCCAAACCACGGTGCCCAGAATGGTAAGGCTCTGGCATTCCTTAGAGACGGCCCCTCTATCTGTCCCACATTACTTTTGATCTGTGCTCAACTAGGTCAAGTACCCAGTTTGCAAAGGTGCAAGTTTTTTAAGCTCCTGCCTTGAAAGCATACTTCCAAAATGAAACCATGCTGGCTGTCAGCTATGTTTTCCGACTCCAGAAAGCTGTCAGTGTGTGCTGTACGTTGCACGTTAGCAAGGTGTCCCCACCTTAGAAAGTAGGGGCTATAGGTTCGGGCACTGCAGACCAGATATTTCATGTATGGTGTTTCTGTAGCAGCATATATGGTGAAGGTCAGCTGCATTATACTTGGCTAGGCAGAGACTGTGGCTACCATGGTGGAGCAAGGCAGGCTGCTGTAGGGATTCCACTAGAAAGACTGCATTCCCTCAAGTAATTAATCAGGTCATCAGCCAGCTTCCAGTCTTCTCATATGAAAGGCTGAAAAACAAAACAAAACTGCAGATTATTTTGAAACAAACTTTATTTATAAAAGTAGGTAAGAATTTTAACTGCTATCCTAGAAGTCTTTTTAAGTGGCTGCCTTATGTACAAAGAGAAGCAACAGCAAAGGGGATCAGAATTCTTATGCTGTGCACATGATAGAGAAAAACTCGTCTCACAGAAAAGTTAAATACTGCAGACTTGTTACATTTACAACAGCTGACTGATGTAGATCAGCCCAACTGTGAGTAGAGTGTCCTGCCTTCCCTTCCTCAATGCTAGTCATGCCATGCATTCCTCACATATGTCTGTGGGCATTCAGAGTTACTTGCACAGGCTCCATTGTCCCAACAAGTCTGAGATGTATCTTTGCTTACTGTGAGTGGTGATCAGTTTTCTGCACATGCATCAGGTTTCACACAGAACAATGGTGGTGTCATGTTTTAAAGCCATCACTTTGCTGAAAAACAGCAGGAGGTGCTTGGGATGTTTGAGGAACATAGCTGTTGGAGAGGGTATATGCTCTTCTGGAGACCTTTTGTAGCCCATAGAGCATTGCCAGCAGCTGGCTCCAGAGTTCTGGCCTTACTGGGGGTGGAATCAATCTGTTAGCTTTTCTTAACACAGACATAACATGCAGTGAAACACGAATCTTTAATCCATTCTCTTGTGGCTTGAGATGTTTTCAGGTGGTCATCTGAACCACAGAAATAATTAAGAACAACCACAACTGACATGTGGCAATGGCCTTTGGGTGTCAGCTGTGACTGTCATCATGGAGAGATGGACCTGGCATAAGAACTTGTTCTCACCTAATTCAGTGACTTAGCATTGATGTTTTACTGTGTGCTCCTCAGTGTATTTGTATTTTGCTCTGAAGAAACCCAAGCCTTGGGGAAAATATCTAAAAGAAAAGAAACCACCGAGTGACAGCCACTTCTTTTCTTCCCTATTCTATCTCCTGCTCTTTCATGTATACTCACAAGCTTTTGACAAAAGAAAAGCCAAATGCAGTTGTTATTAAGTTAAATTGGAGGTCCTGCAGCAACTGTACACAAATGAACAGAGACAACTTGGGAGTGGATATTACTCATGGAGTTTTTAATGCTGAAGCAGGACTCGAAGTGGGTTTCTTTTTTTTCCTACAGAGGTAGCATGGTCAGTGCTATGGGGAGGAGAGAGAAGGAGGAGCAACATTCCTGTAGCTTCTGCGCATAGGCTGCAAGAAGCATTTCTAGGCACAGAGCATCCAGCAAAGGGAGACTGGGAATTAAAGAAGTATGAGCTGCCAAACTCAGAGAACTCTGCCTCCCAAGAAGCAGGGGAAGAGCTCCATCTCCATTTTGTTTATGTCAGTTCGGGTTCTTGTAATAAAACATAGGAACTAAAAGGCTCCTCTGTCCTTCCCCAGCGACCAAGAGGCAGCATAGAGAATAATATTGGCAGGCATTCTGCACAGCTACAAAGAAAATATCTGCCACAAGACAGAAAAATGGGATTATCCTCTGTAATTTTTTGTACCCTGGGAAATTCCAGTGTATCTACCCACTCACAGTGTCAGAAGCCTGCAGCGCTGCTACAGAAAATACATGGACCCTTGCTGAACGCGATATACTGGTTGTTAATACTATGCATATACACTAGTCTGTAGGCTATAGCTATGAACTGCTGTGCGATAGCAATGAAACACTGAATATCATTTCACTTCAAAGAGCAATGGGCATAAGCTTGCAATTAAGAAGTATCTCCTTTTTTTATTGGTTTGCAATAACAACAAAATAAAAATCCCTAAAGTTCATTTGAGTTTGAACTGCCTTTTGAGTGGCAACAAAACCTGTTTATCTCCAGCATGTTTGTTACAAAGAAAACAAAATTTCTTCCCTCTCCATCCTCTATTCCAATAACTTTGTTATGAAAATATAACTCTTTCTGGTGCGTGTTGTTGTGTAACAGACATGCTGGTATATTACAGGTAGCCAGCACATTACCCATCTCCTCAAGAAATTTGTTATTTTACATTTTCTAAGAAAACTTGATTATATATGCCTGTGTATATAGTTACATCTTTCATTACCAGTCTTATCATACAACATATGGAGACAGTAAAAATAGTGGCACTCACATTTACATGCCAGGCTGTGGTTGTTTGGTATGCACTGTTCCAATTCAGTTTAAGATGAAGTGATTAAAACCTATCCTAGTTTCCAGTATAAAGGAAACCTAACTTGTAGTACTATTAATCAAATCCTCATCATGAATAAGCAACTGGGAAAAGAGGGGGGGGGCATCCTTTTATTTGTAAATAAGCTGCCGCTTCATGGTTGAAAGCATGCTGTTGCTCTTCCAGCATTGACGTTCTACTGCAGAAAGCAAGGATGAACTTTTAATACAATTGGTCCCTTTATTCTAGTGCAGAGTAAATAACATAATGTACATTCCCCAGAAGCTAAATGGTAAATATCTGATTACATGGTGCTAAATATTGGTATGAAAGTGATACAGGCTTAAACAAGAGAATTAAAGAAAAGTGGGGGGAGGGCGTGCGGGAATTTGGGGAGTAATTAAAATATGCTATCCCACTTTTCTCTATTCCTTAAAAGTCAACTATGAATTGAGTTGGTTTGTTCAGATTAACATGAAACTGCCTGTAAAACGTTTCTTGTTCTTAAATAATCTTGGCAGACCCTAATTTATAGTAAAATGCATACTCTGCCACTGTCCAAAGTTTATATGGTTCTATCTGCTATTTCTATTCTTGTTAGCTATGAAACAACTTACTGTTATAAATCTTAATTACAAAGTTTCTAATGTTAAGGTGTAATCTTTCTGAGCTCTCAAATCAGATAAAACAGTAAAGTTACAAATTATGACAACCTCAGCCATAAAACTGTTAATATGATGTTTATGTTATTTTAAACATTTAATAAAACAAAATATTTTAAAACTATGGTCACTTTGCATGGACTAAGTTGCTAAGGGAGATGATTACTTGCTGGCTATTCAGCACAGGCTGCATCTGCAGCACATCTGTACATGTGCACCACAGATGCTGGTGTCCCAGCCTGCGTGGAACGGCAGCCCCACCTATAGGCAGCTGCCAGCACAGGGACCTGCTGCACAGGCAAATCAAGGAGGGGACCATCCTAAATTTTAGAAAGTAATGATGGTGAGATGCTGTGACCCAGAAGGGTCCATCTCTGATAAATGTATTTGAGAAAGTGATAGGGAAGGGTCTTCAACAGCAACTTCATAATAACCTGACCAATTTCATGAACAATGTACCATTGTCACCTGAGAATATTACCCCAAATTCTTAGTTTTACAAGGTAAGGACTTTAATTTACATTTGATGCTAACAGCATAATGCTCTTCTAGCATAAAGAGCTGTTAAATTCCAGAAAAACATGATATGCTTTTACCTCAAGACCCTACTGTACAGTGAAAAAAAGTTAAAGAATGTTATTGCATAGGCATATGATGTCTCCAAGGCTACTTGGAAGCAGTGGTACAGTAAGATGAGGAAATCTACCTTATAAGTAGAACAGTTCTTAACTTTTTCTGGGCCAGAAAAAAAATTTCTTGCTGAAATAAAATCTTCACAGCTGAAAACTTCAATAATCAATCACCTCCAGCTGTCAAAGAAAAGACACTGTCTCAAAGTCTGCCTCCAGGCATTCTGTCAGTGTGTTGGTAGATAAAGAGAATCATAGAATGGAGTGGTTGGAAAAGATCTTTGAGATGAAGTTCAATCATAACTGTCCACTGCTAACCCGTATCCCTAAGCACTTCACCTACCGGTCTTCTAAATACCTCCAGAGGTGGTGACTCAACCACCTTGCTGGGCAATCTGTTCCAGGACACTATAACCCTTTCAGTGAAGAAATTTTTCCTGGTGCCCGATCTGAATCTCCCCTGGTGCAACTTGAGGCCATTCCCTCTCATCCTATTGCCTGTACTTGGGAGTAGTGACCAACATGCACCTCACTACAACCTCCTTTCAGGCAGTTGTAGACAGTGATAAGGTCTCCCCTCAGTCTCCTTTTCTCTGGACTAAACAATGCCACATACCTCAGAGGTTTCCTCTGTCAAATCTTCGGAGGGGGGGAAGGGAAGTTCCTATTTTAGAATTAAAGCTTTAGTCTAGTAGATGTTTCCAGCTACCTGCATTGGGAGAGCATGAAACAACTCCATTTCTTTTGGCTGCAGCAGCTGTTTTGTTTTCAAATGCATATGCATAGCACAGCCTGCTACAAGTCCACTCATATCACCTCTAGCTCTTCTACTGAATCTTGTTTTTTTTTCTCCATTGCTTCACGAAAATTTATGATGGAAACGTTACCTAAGCTTCTTCCAGTGCTCAGCAGGAGCACAGCAGGATCAGACCTCCTGAGAGCAAACTGTAATTGCTCTGTGTTTCAGTACTACCATTTTAATTCTATTGGCTGCAATACCTCGCAATAAACTCATTTTCAGAAACAGTTACTGTTATAAGTATATACGTGTATATATTCCTAGATACCTGTCTGCATAATACGATGTATATTATACATATGTCTCAAGGCAGGACTGGTCAAAATATTTGGGGTTTATATATCTATGATTGAGCACACGAGTGCACATAGACACATGCAGACGCACAGAATTTTGGAAGGCAGGGAAAGAGGGTAGATGTAAGCTGAGTAGAGCCAAATCCCTATATAGGGAGACAAATGAGGTTTTAATATTGATTGCCAATACAACTAAATATAAGAGCAGGTGTGCTGCAAATAGTGGCAGGCTATACACTGCCAATAGATGTAATGGGAAAATAGTTTAACTGAAAACATAAGCAGAGCTGCCTTAATTTCAGTACAAAAGTAAGCCATGTCTTACCTAATTTTGAAAATCATACATACTCAGTGACAAAAACTTTAGGGTTTTTTTTTTCAGACATTATTTTGAGTTCTAGAAGTTAAAATGCGTTTCAAAAATGCCTGGTTTTAAATTCCAAGTCTTGGAGGTGCTAAATGTGGATGTACTAGTACTTCTCAGTTTCTGTCCAACACTACTCATGAAAAAAAGCATTTCATTATCATAAATAAATAATATCATACATTTTAAAAACCTGTAACAATTTGTTAGCTTTCAAAAGAATTTATTTTCAAAAAGCACACCATGAAATACTTCCACCGGGTATTATTGATAAAAATGTTTTTATCAAGACTCAGAAATCACTTCTACTAACTCCTTTCCAAAAATTATATTTGTTGTAGAAAATTTGTCATTTCAGTCTTAATCTGCCAAACCAGAAACATTTGTTCTTTTTAATTTCTCCACAAGGCTTTTTAAAAACAATTTTAAAAGAATACCTTAATAAAAGCAAAAAAAGAAACTAACGGACCAACTCTGAAAAAAAGGCATGAGGATCAGGGTGGTATTTGGCACATATGACTAATTCCAGATGAGAAGGCTTTCTTCCTACCATATAAATAACCAGACAAGCAGCCTGTTAACTCACCAGCAGTTGGCCAGTTTTTCCTAAACACTGTGGCAGTAGTGACCTCACGAGCGTGCATCACATAGAGGGCTAGCAAATACAGACAGCGACCTTTTATCAACAACATAGGCTAAACAGACATAGAAACACTTGTGTGTTTGTGCATGTGTGTGTATGTGTGCATAATGTAGTATGGGTGCCACAAATTCTGCAGTCTTAATCCACTGCTGCAGGCAAGGGAACTGGACTTACACCACCGCTATGGCCAACTCCTCACCATTACATTTCTCAAAGGCTTCTCTTTGCCAAGACAGCCAGTTTCTCTTGTTCCCTTGTCCCCAACCCCAACAACATGTCTGCTTCCTCAACTTCACATTTTTTTTGCATTCTTCCAAAAGCCATGCAGCTACCAAACTTCCTCTCTCTTCACAACCCATTCTTTCTCCCCACCTCCCACACAAGCCTCAAAATGTTTTGATTACAGCTTCTTTATAATAAGAGTATTTTCTGTATCAGGGAAGAGGAAGAAAGAGACGAGGGTCAGAAGAGGCCCTGAGGTGTCTCTGGGCCAAGATCAGAAGGAAACTGCTCATCACAGCTTCACTGTAAGAAAAGACAGAGGGATGAGCTTGTCCCAGGAATATCCTCTTGATGGTCCATAGCTGTTTGATCTAGGCTAAAGCAAAAGTAAAGGTAAGGGGAGAAACAAGAGGGGAGCTGCCCTTGTTTGTACTGAAGGATTCCAGAAAAAAAAGACATGGTTTTGCCTCAACCTTTGCATCAAATTCTTGCTACTGCTACATCCACCACAACCCTATTCCAATTTTGCCTAACAGAATTCAGCATAAAAACAAAATCTGCTCTATGCTATTCAGATCAGACAGAAATAATTTTTCATTCTTCTTCTGAAGTTAATGGCAGTCTTGCATTTGGTATTGACTTTATAGCAGTGCTCTTTCATCGCAGTGGAATTTTGCCAGTTTCTCTTTAGGCTTTGTAGGATTTATACTATGTGTCCTAGTCCAATAAGAAAAGAGAAAGATGTTGAGGGCTTTTTGTTTGTTGGATAAGCTTTTCAGCCTGCTAGTTTTGAAAATAAAGGACAGACAATGCACCTCATGACGTTGGCCTTCTGTACAGCAAGAATAGAAAATGTCTAGTAATAATGTCTCACTTCCTTTCAATAGCAAAGAGTTTAATGAGAGAAAACGTCACATCATTATCATGAGCCTTTCCTTAATTAAAACTATTTCAAATCCTGAAACCCAGAGTATACATCAAAGTCGTTGCTTTCATTTTGTTAGCAAATCTTTCCTTAAAAATACCATTTTCCTTTTTTTTATGTAAATGTGATATTTAGGGAGAAAAAAAATCAATTTTCCATTAAAATTTTCCATTAAAATGCATCAATGAATTAAAGGTATCAGCAAGAAAGTTCAAATTCATTTTAAAGAACAAAAACTTAAAGGTCAACCTGCAGACTTCAAGATTTAAAAGTTTTCTTCTGACATTCTGATGATGTAGTATTATCGAGCTAAATAATCAATTTAATAAACTAGGGAAATTGTATTTCTATTCATTTTCTAAGAGAAACAAGTCAGGGAGAAGGAAAATGATGTAATAATATATGACAGCCAGTCCTTAGCTGACACACCATAGCTTAGATGACAGAATAAGCACCAGATCTCTAGATAAAGGATCCCAGCCAATTGCCTCCACCTCAGGTAAGGATAACCAGAAATTACTGTGGCTCATTATGAATAGACCCCACAGGTCCTACTTCATAATTGCTTGAATCAGGATTATTTGACTCTGTGAAGTCCTGTGGTACAGTGATTAAACAGATTTCTGTAATTTACAGATTAAATAAAAATCTGTAAATAGATTTCTCCAGCATTCATGCCCTTTCTATTGAATGAGATACCAAAGCAAAGGAAGCTATGGCTGCCTGCGGGTCTGTTGAATTAACCTATGTCCCATTCAGAGGCATGAGAAGGGCACACACTCATATTTCTCTTGCTAGAAGTGACCTGATGATACAAATTTCCGTAGCTTCCTGCACTGCAATCTCAAAGGTGACTTTCTCCTTCCAGGGAACAGCACACACTACACTGCTAATCATATGAACCTCGCCCAGAAACAAATGTAAAAGCCACATCAAAACTACATATCAAATAAATGCATTTGCTATAAAAATGACCCAAAATGAAAATTAGGCAAGATAGCATCAAGGCAATAGCTCTGAAGCTGCCTTTGAAAAGCCACTTAGTAGGGATTTCCATAGGCTAAAGAAAAAAAAAATCAGCAAGGGAAAACACACCAAATCACTTTAGCATGGTGGTGACACAACCTCTGTTCCACTTCTCACTGCAAGATCCTCCTCTCCAAAAATGAGCTGTTGGGCTCATAACCACTCCTGAGAGAACAACCCTTAGGGAGCTACTGGCTTAGGAAGGTACTTGGGGAAAGCTGTTGACAAAGCGCAACATAATTAATTAATTAATTGGACTAAATATATAAACCAGTTAGAGAAATCAGGGCTGGTGGAAATGCCAGCAAAATAGAAAAAAGGTTTGTAGGAAGAGACTGTGCTTATATTTAGACTAGTAAATGTAATCAGAGAACAGGCAAGATCTGAGGTGTTCAAGACACAGGTTTTGTTAGTTATAATGCTGGTCCTTTGCCATTGCCTTTTGTTGCTGTTTCTGATAGTATTTGCTGTACAAGATACCGACAAGCCCCCAAAAGAAGGGGTGAGTACCCCAGTGCCCCTGCCAGTTACATCATGACAAGACAGCAGTAGAAAGCTAATGGCATGACACAATCTCGCAGAGGAAGGAAGGTGGATTTAAATGTCTCTGTCTTGTTCTTTCTCGTTGCCTCAGACCTTCAAAAAATGAAGACATTTTGTAACTTGAGGAACTAAAGAAATATATACAACTAGAGATAGTAAAAACTAGAGTTTGTAACTGTAGAGTAATAAACAAAAGCTTTGCTACTTGGAAGCCAAGTTACTGCCATAGCTTATTCAACAGTAGTAACTTATTCAACCATGACTATGTTTATGCAATACTGAGTTTGAGGGGAAAACTTTCCTTAAGTTAGTCCCGTCTTCACAATCTATAATTATGGATCATTTTAGCACATTTTGTTGCTTCCCTCTTAGCAGAGGTTGGTGTGACAATTGGCCTGGGAAAAGAAAAATACCAGTTGCTCGTGGAAGTCTCTGGAAAGTTTGCTACCAATTACCACCTCCAGGGAAACTGTTGATAAATTAGGGGCTGCCAGAGAGGATAAGCCAAGAAAAATACTACGGAATATTAAGTCAACAAGGGCAAGTTCAGCTGTGAACAGAATAGTAAGGCAAACCTAAAAAGGCAAGCAGAGCTGAAGCAGCAGGAAAGCAGGGATCTGATACTTCCCAGATGAGGAGAACAATGACACTAAAGCAGGGCTAAACAATGCGAGTTAGAAAGTAGAAGAGAGAAATAACAAGTTTTTCAACTTGTTCTAGTGAAAGAAATCATATATACACAACCGTATTCCTTATGACTTACAGTTCCATTTATTATTAAACTCAAGTAACACAGATTGACTTCACATGGCAGTTTATGACCCCAGCTGGACAACAGACTTTTTATTAGCTGTGACACTTGTAAGTAAGGAGACAAAACCAAAACCTTTAATGCTGTGCATTTTGTAATGATAAGTAATGACTAATTTGGGAAGCCACACATATAGCACCTTCATATGCACAGTGCACCTGCCCCACAGCTATACTGCCAATGCTCCACATGTGCCACCCTGAATCTGGCAGCCAGGTAAGTGCAGCTCTGCTCCCAGGCACAGGTTAATCAAGGAATCACAGACCCTATGGGAGATGGGGCCAACTCACTCTGTGATTCTGGCTATACTGCATAGAATTAAAACAGCCCTCAGCCTCCTTGGCAGTAAACCCTAGCCTTGGCTTGGCAGAGAACTAACCCAAGTATAATGCTTTCAAATTAAATCTAACACTTTTATAAGCAAACCAGAGCACAGTACAATTTGTATTTTTGTGTATCATCATGTTCCAAAGAAATCTAAACAAATCCTTGGAGAACTACTGGGGAATTTGGACATGTTCCTCCATCCATGCTAACCAAGTAAAGGAAGGGAGCTAGGGAACATGTGTTTCTCCTTTGGGCCCAGATATCTTTACACCCTGCAGCAACACAGAAAGGGACAAGGACATACCCTCCAAACCTCTTGCTCTACTCCTGGAACCTGTCCTTCCTGTTCTTACCCTCTTTGATTTCTTAGAGTCTTAGAAACCCAGCTGTCTACCTCATCAGCTGAAGGAAGGAACCTCCACCTGTCCGGCTGCGCAGGACATGCAACCCCTTCTATTTGTGACTCTACTCCATGTCACCTAACTGTATTCTGGGAAGACACAGGATTGCATTTCACAAATATCACAGTCTGCCAGTACAAAAGCACATAGAGATACAAATCACATTGCAAGGATGACTTTCCATAGATACAGCTGCATCCTCTTGTGGTCCAAATAGTCTGATTCATTACCTGGGATGCAAACAGCCAATCCCACACCCCAAGCCAAGGCATCGATTTTATTTCAGAATTGTGGAAGTCTGGGTACTTGATATCTTTCCACAAGTCAAGCCCACCTGACAGGAGCCTCTACACTCAATTAATTATAATAATTTATTAAAGCATGCCAAATATTTCCCTCTACAAATGATGGTTAGTGATTTACATAAAGTTACAGGAGATGGTGTCATGCATGTTCTATATTGTGCTGGCTCAGTGAGTAGGGGCCTCCTTCTGGAAGTCAATTTCTTATGTACTTTGTTCCAAACTGGCAGACCTGATGACATGGGCTGATTAATATGTCCTCTCCTGGTCCAGATGTCCAGTATGCTCTTTCAGATCCTGGATCCTTCCTTCTTTTGATTAGTGCAAAGCCTGCTATTTTAGTTTAATATAAACAAATGCTACTCTGTTCTGCTGATTGCTTATCAAGCTGGTTAGAACAGCACACTCCTGTGCAAGACCTTAGATAAACCTAACAAGCCAATTTTGGGACCTAGCAAACATTCACATCATAAGAACCTAGCTAAGAAGCAGCTCTAAAGAAAGTTACATCTACTTGTGTCTAGTCTGATGTGTCAGACAAATGGCTGCTTCTGGGCAGTCTGAGCTACACATTCTAAGTATGTTGTCTTGAAAACTATGATGTAATCTTGCATTGGCTTTGTATTTGTTGTAGTTTTCATTTGTATTTTTAATTACACTACCATGGAAAAGACATCAGAAGCTTAACGTTTCTCCTTTGCTGTAAGGAAAAAAACCTGTTCTGTAAATCCAGTCAGATTTTTATACAGTGAGTGTTAACAAACCTTGATGAAATGGAGTTCTGTGATACAACTTGATCCTTGGTGCAACATCACCTGCAAAAGTATTTAGTTTAGTTTTAGTTTAACTACCACCCTACTTCATAATAAAGCTCATGAGGTCACAATATGTTGAAAATAAGATGGAAGTTAAGCATAGCAGTTAGCTTCAGTTCAGATGAAGTTATCCTGAGTCACCAGTGTAATCACCTTTCCAGTGTTTTTTCTGTCCTTCCACCACACTCATTTTCCAGCTTGGTCACATACTCTCTCTCCCCACTGTGAGCCACTGCAAGGCCTTCTTACCTCGGCTCTTCTCCTGGAGCTGTGCAGCTCATTAATTCCACCTCAGCACTGAGCTGGAGCATCTCTGTATTGAATTATCACCGAGGTCTTCTGGGCATTCATCCCAGTTCATCAAGGTCATTTTGAATTCTAATCATATCCTCTGATGTTTCGGCTCTCACTGCCAGTTCGATGTCACCTACAAAGTTTAAAAGCACTCACTGTACTCCAATATTTAGGTCCAGATCCTCTGGCAGTGCCAGATCCTCTCATCTCCCCACACCACTCCCTCTCTTCCCAACCTTTTAGCCTTGCATCCTTCATGAAGAAGTTTGTGCTCAGCTGCTACTGATAGCCAATGCCATATGCCAAGCACAAACACTTGCTCTCTTCCATAATAGATGATAGTGCCCTGCAAAACTGCTCATGGGTGTAAGCAGCTCCACCACCACCATTGCAGATATATCCCTCCCCAGGCAGCACAGCTACACACACACCATCCCACCTTGCCTCCCTCCTTGGCCTCCTTCTACCACTCACCCTACAGGCATCAAGCCTCTTCCCAAAGTAACACTGCCTGCACTCATCAGCATGGGGTTGTGCACAGCATTGGGAAGACTAGCTTAAAGCTCTCCTTGCATGGCTCGACACTGTTTTATGAGATTCTAATGTGCCTCTGAGCAGCTGCCCTTTCCCACTAAATGAGGGTCCCACAAAAAGAAGCCAGATGGGTGGTATTTGCCTATAGAAAACAGGGAAACAAAGCATGACTGAAATACCACGTCTACTTAAAAAATAAATAATAAACATAAAAGGCAGGGAAGCCTTCCTAATTTTTACCTAAGCAAGGGAAATGGACAGGGTGACAAAACATTGAAGCAAAGTAGTAGCAAAGAAAGGAAGTTAGGTCTTGGGCGGGGGGGTGGGGAGGGGGGAGCGGAATAAAGTAGGATGCAGTGGAGAACTATGAAAGTGGTAAGAGTCACAGCCATAGATGATGGTCACACTGAAACCAGGAGATGTAACACTCAGCTGTCACCCTCCACCATGGGGCTGTCTGAGGCTATGATCCAGCTGCTCTTTGGGAAGGACATGAGCAACTGAAGTAGTGAAAGTGGTCATTGTGGGGAGTAGCTGAGGTGTCTGCGGCAATTGTTTTTTATTGAGGGAAGGGGTGTGTTGAGGAAGTACTACCAGTGCCATCTCAAACCAGAAGCACAAAGAAATGTCCAGACAGACATACACTGACTCCCATGTTCAGGTCAATTAAACTTCCTTCCAACAAGGTAGGATGGCAGCTCAGTCCAAGATATGATCCAACTCTCTACATGTGCACACAGCAAGTGTAAGAGTCTCCTAGTGACCAATTCAACCAGAGAACAGGGAAATGTGGCCAGCTGGATGAACCAGGGTACTAGAGGGGAAAGCCAATACAGAGAAGAAACAGAAAGGCAGAGAAAATGAAGCTCACCTCCTTTCTGCACAACCAACAGCCACACAGCCTCTGAGGATTTATGCCACTGTCATAAACACCAGAACCCAGGAATAGCCCCCCAAAAAGTCAAAGGGCTTCTCCCACCCCTGTGCCAGGTCAGGTCTGCCTAGACCTCTGCCTCTGCTTGCCCTGTTCCTCCTCCAGACTCACCAGGTGCTCCCATGCTCTGCAGAACTGCTCAGGAGCTATGCAGCATAACTCCACACACACTATGGTGAGTACTGCACTCGCTTCCCTAGGAGACAACCTTACAGGAAGCACCTTTTGTACTCCCCTGCCAAGGGCCCACTGTGAAACTCTACAACATCACTTACAACTCTCCCAAGAAAAAGACCCAGGTTGTTCTATGTCTGTAAAAGGTAAGAGTCAAAACATGTGCCTAACTGGCACCAGAAATAAGGTCACAATCTTTCCCAAGTCTATGTTTTGAATCACTTGTAAAATGTACTCAACTTTTTATTTCCTCCTTTAGTTTGCCGAAGTAATTGTAAATCTGAGTTAAGGGACTCATACAAGACATGGTAGAACTGAAATTGAGACATTAGGGGATTTTTTTTCCCAGCAATTAACACAATTTCTCTGTTGTAAGTCTTAACTTCAAGTTTAGCAGGAAAAATCCTTTTACCAAAGATTATTTCTAACCTTCAGATTTAAACACAAGCTTCCCATTTTCTAAAATATGAAAATAATGCATAACCAGGGGATAACAAACCTCCCCCTCTAATCATAATACTGCATTACAATTATTACGTTATTACAATTGACCTTTATATTGTAAGCCTTTTTGGTCCTGTTTATATTATTCTGCTAAATACAAGAGAGAAAAACATTTTAGACATAATCCTTTTACTCTATCATATTATTCTATATTATTGCATGTGGTTTTGTGATCCAGTACCTCCTTTACCAGCATAATAAAAACATATAAAGTAATATGTTGGTACAATGTTTGAGGGATAAAAATGCTTTCTCATTAGAGAACCTGAAAATCAACATATTGCACTGTGCTGACAGATCCTGCTCATTCATGTGGTCGCACATCCCACCAGGCCAATTTGAAATCTCAGAATAAGTCATGTGTGCTTTGGGAAAACTCCAATTTTGCTCTTATCTCGTTTGCAAGTGCAGTGATGGGGCTGGGGGTGGGAGATCAGGCACTTCCTGGCCACACCTGGGTCATTTGCTGCCTGAATTGTGTACCAGAATGGATCCAGAATGGGAAATACAGAACAAACCAATCATCTCACCATCTTATAAGCAGTGATCCAAAGTGAGACCCTGTGAGCTCTCCAGGGCCCCAGTGGGTTGTGTGAACCAGTATCTCCACCAGAGCTGGGATGCCTCTCAGGACAGATTTTGAAAGGACTGAAAGATCATTCATTGACGATTTCACAAGGAAGGATTCAAAGATCCAGTTTTGTGCAGTTTGACAACTGTCTATTGATAAATGCCAATGCATAAATGTGAGTAATTCATGAGACTCATAGAAAGGGAAATTTTAGTCATAGGTTAACATCTGTGTGTGTGTGCGCACATGCAATTTTATTTAGAATTCCTTGTCTGCAATTTGATTTAACCTCCCTCCTTGTGTATGTGCAAATTGCTTGAGGAAATCCTGCTGGTAAGTCTCAGGTGAACTCTGCCATTCTCGACTTTTCAAGTAAGTGGCTTTTTTGATTGTAACCAATTGCTCTGTTAAATTGGCTGATGATTAAGTACTGTTAAGAACTGTACAACCTAATTTTGTGGTCTATCTCAAGTATATTAATAAATCCTAAATTGCTGCTAAACCAAAGCTGTGTAAAAAAATAAATCACATTAACAACAGTCAGGAGTTCTGAGAACTTCTTTGATGTTACACTGACTGCAGACTTACCTGCCCTGAAATAGTGTTTGCGCTACTTCTGAGGATCAGTGGTAACAGCCAAAAACACACCCTGCTAGAACTAAAAGTGATCAGTACATCAGTGGGAAAAAGAGGAGGGAAAGATGATGAAGATTAGCATGGAAGGAACTGGTGTTTAAAAAAAACAAAGCATAAGAAAGGGAATTTTTACAGTTCTATAAGTTAATATCTATTTAGGAAAAAAAAAGTGAAAGTGAGCAATAACAAGATGAAACTAAGAAAGTGATGGTATTTTCCTGATTCATGACCAAGCAATTCCTTCATCAACAAGATTATGAAAAGCTTTAATGAGTAATAGCAAAAGGAAGGAGAAAGCTGGGAGCTCAGATGCTTGATGAAAGACAATTCCAGCGGCAGGATAATAAAAGCAATAGCTACCTTACTGGTATTTGTTTTTTAACCTTTGGCATTAATGTGAGCATAATAACTCTAGTAAGAATTTTTTAAGAATTATTTTTCCCAGGCTTCATTTGCAGGATAACTGACCTCAAATAAGGAACAGGAAAGAAATCAAAATAATTAACTAGATCTAATATGCATGAAATTAAAACTAGCTTCCATTAGTATTTCTTCTAATCAAGATATTATTTAGCCCTCGTAAGCTGTAAAAAAATCAGTTAAACACCAATTCGTAAAAGCAAATATGTTCTGGTATGTAAAGAAAGAATCTGCTGCTGCTAAGTTGTTAGGATCTGGTTTATTATAGCAATAGGCATTTTATTTGGAAGTGCTGTGTTCTATGATAAATATGAACTGAAGCATTGAAACGTTCTACTGAAGTAGACGCATACATCATTTTTACTTACTTCACAGAAACAAAAATGGGCATGAACCCTCTGACTCTGTGCACCGGCAGTCTTCCACGCTCAAGTAAAGAAGCAAGATAGTTACACATAAACACAAAAAAAAATGCAGGAATACAAGTTAGAGGTTTTACACCAGTTTCACTTAAAACAATACAGCAAAGTTTAAAGTCTATGGTAAATTCAGAGAGAGATAGAAATAGCAATTTCATAGGAGATGGATGAGATTTTCCTAACTGGGCTCTGAGAAACACAAATATTGCAAGGTCCAGGTGTCTCTGTCATTATCAAAAATGACTGAACAATACATTTTCAGCAGTGTGTATTTCAGTATCATTCTTGCAAGGTGGAATTGGCAAAGTAACATGGCCAAGTTGGATGGGGCCTTGGGCAGCCTGATCTAGTGGGAGGTGTCCCTGCCCAGGGCAGGGGCTTTGGAACTGTTTGATCTTTAAGGTTCTTCCAACCTAATATATTCTATGATTCTATGACTTTACAGGCTAATATGAATTGGACAATCTCAAAATCCAAGATGGCATGGAACTGTAGACACTGACGACACTACAATCAAATGCTTACCTTCCTGCAAGGCTAACCCTGACTAGATGCATTAAACTTGCCCAGTCTGAATGGCACAATTACGGCAAACCAGGCATTAAATCTTATATTGTACAGTCATTTTGCCATTGTTGGAATCATGTCCAACCACGCAGTTAAATTATATATATTCATGAATATCTGCATATGTGTCATAAAAATGAAACAATTACAAATTTATCCTTAGAGAAGAGTGGAATTTACTTCAGCATACCAATTCTGGCAACTTAAACCTTGGTTTAGTTTTTATATTGCACAACTGCAAGATCTTTTTACGTTAATTACTTTCATAATATCATTTAGCCTGCAGCACTGCAAATAAAAAGTCAAATTTCCCTGGCAGAAATTACCCATTTTAACCCCACATTTCTCTGGTAAAATCTAAGACTACTCCTAGTTCAGTCATCACTACAAAAATAGCAAAGTCATGCCCCTTGGCTCCCTGAATCCACACAGGATTTTCTATATAACAGATCGCTATAACCTCTCTTTTCCTGCTTTAAGTGTCCACCTATACGTACTTATTTTTTCATTAATTTAATTAATCTGCCTAGTAGTGTAAAAATTATATTTAAACCATCTCATATATAGAAGAAATGTTTCACTCATCAAGAATCCATTTTGTTAAAACATGAAGAATACCTACCTGTTTCTCCTGGTGAAGAGAATCAGTTGCATGATTTATCCATGAAGTCCACAGTTTCTCACTCAGCCAAACAAGAGGGAACAACCCTTAATTTCCCAGCCCTAGCAAAGCTGGGCACTAATTATACTTTTTCACTGACATAAATTCAGAACTGAAGATGTTTGAGGAAGAAGTTGTAAGAAAAAATAACCCTAAGTTTTAAACAATATTACCTACAAATATTAATTATTTAACAGAAAAGTCAAACTAATGTAACAAAATATTGCATGACAAAATATAGAAATAGTTTGATGTTATAAATATGCCAGGAAAAAAAAAATCAATCTGAACACAGGAGTTCTTTTAAGATGGTAATAAACAGCTGTAGAGGGGCCAGCCAGATGAAACTAAACTTTGCCCATATATCAATGATGTGAAGGTACAAGGAAAATAGAGTCTTTTGTTACTTGCAGGTGGAAACCTCAGTAAGAGCATGAGTTCACAGCCAGAAGAAAATTGCTCCGGGGCAAAGCCCATGTCTTATTCTCTAATCACTAGTAAAATCCTGAATTATTATGCACTGAATTATGGCAAATCTGGTAAGTGGATGTACATAATTTATCATCTTCCCCTAGGCAGAAAATTTGCAATGTTTTAATTGTTCTTGGAACATGTTGTCATGTCTTGTTCTGCTGCTACTGTTCCATACCTACTGGACTGATAAAGCACAATAGAAGCAACTGATAGAGTTCAGCAAAGCTGAGGACCATTTAATCATTATTTATTTTAAAGAGTGAATTAATTGCAAAGAAAGAGGCTGTAATGATATTTCAAGAATGAACTCACTTTACAGGACCTCCTATCAACCAATCTCCAAGAGGGATGGGATTTCATTCCAAAAGAAAGGCTGTGTCATTATGCCATCAGCAGGGATTCACACAAAAAGGAGAGTAAGAATAGAGGTATTGTTCATAATGTGGTGGTTCAGTGCTTCAGATACCTCATAGTGAGAAGGCTATTTAACCACTTATTCACTATTTTCAATAACTGTTTAATGCATTTCCTACAGGATTTAGGCATTTTCCAGATGAGACATCCACTGAGCAGAGAAGTCAGATTGGCAGGTGCATGCTGAGATTTCAGCATGTCTAAAAATTACCCACATCAAGCTCTATAGTGACTTGCCAAGACATCAGACTTGAATGGAATAAGAGGAACTGCAATGCATTTCCAGGCCTCTTCAAGCCTTTATGCCACAAAGGCTACTTAACTCCCTCTAGTAAGCATCTTAGTCCTCTGAGGCGAAAGCCTCCACAACTATCTATTCTGCATGTCCTGACATAGAGAACAATCCAGCTACTGCTGTAATTTGCTGCTACGAGTGGTTTCTTTGTGGAGCTCTCAGCAGGTTTTGTCTTGAAGATGATCTTGGTAACTTACTTGCTCCACCAGACAGTAAATACTGGTCAGCCCAAGGCTCTTAGATAGCCGTTCTGAGTAAGCAGACGCTTCCCTGAGCTGGGCCTGTGCCACTGCTGTGCGCAAGAGAGAGAGGATACCAGCATCTTCTTATTGTCCTCCAGGAATGCTTACCACGATGAATGGGAGGTGAGAGAGGGAAGTGGTAACACTTCCATGTTCTGCTCTGTTTCAGTTATCCAAATGACATCCAACTTGCCCATGGAAGTGGAAAGGGGTTGGTCTAGTTTATAAATGGTAAACATTTCAGGGCAGGAAAAAGCCTTGGAGGAGGTTGACTGAGGCAACCACAGCTCAGGATGCTGAACCTAGACTGCACAGTTTAGTTGTCCAGAAAATCAACTAGAATATTACAGTCTTTAGTCTTAGAAGTACCTCACTAAGAAGATTCTTCTTTTATGCCAAGACACCACAGCTTTTCTCAGCTTCTTGGTTACCAGATAAAGAAGAACCATAGATGTTTGTTTTGTCTATAAGCCATAAGTTCAGCAGATCATATGCCCTAAGGAGGAGTTCAACATGTCTTAGGACTCACTTCAATTATCCTGTCTCCAGCATCCAGACTTTTAATGGGGTTAAGAAACCTACCTACTCCGACATGATAAGACAGTATTTTTCTCTTGTCAGCATCATGTTGTATTGCCACAAAGCAGCTGCAAGAAAGCATTTGTTGGAATGAAACAGGTTCACAGAGGAGACTAAGGTGATGCAGATAAGCAGATAAGAGTGTCTACATCTCACCACTGTATCAAAACCTGTCATTCCCTGTAGCAGAAGATTTAGGTCTGTGCTGACTTCTCTCCTGAGGCTACGTGCCAGTACTGCTACCACCTCATAAAAAGACAGAAATATGCGTTGTTACAAGGCATGATTCTGGTTCTAGGAAAAACTACTTGAAAACCAGTGTGCATTTGTTTAAATTTGGGTCACTTTTTGCTTCCTTAAAACTTCTTTTTAACAGTTGGCTTATTTTGATAAAGAGCACCATCTGTGTGCTTTCATATAAATGACAGCAAAAAAAAAACCCCCAAAACCCCAACAAATTTACCTACAGATAAGGTAACAAGAAAACAGAGAACAGGACTGGGTCCATCAAATGTCCACCTAAGGAAATGGGAGAACTGTAAAATTCAGGAATTTTGCCAATGACTTATGAGGAGTGAGACAAAATAATGAGAGAAAAGATCCCAGGTGCCATCGACTGCCACAGGGCATAAGAGGCAGTCAAGTGTGCCTTCCTCAATTCTGCTCAAGAAAACTCAATAAACATGCTGATAACTTGATATCTGCCGTCCTTTTGCCTCTGTGCTGCACATGTGACTGTGGCCTGGTCACATTTGGACACAAGTATTTTGGTGTTTCGAAGTATGTGTGTGTGAAAGTATGAGTCAATTGCATCCATGCAAAACTGAATGTGATTTCTCTCTCACTTAGAGAGTTCATTAAAAAAAACCCAAAACAAAGCAACAAAACCAATACAAAACCACCTTTCTATTTCCATAAACTCTCACCTTGAATTACATTCATATGCCACATTAGGTCTCATCTTTACAGTAAATGGATGACGTGGCTGAATTCATGCTAAGAAGAGCCATGGAATAGAAAAATGCCATCTTGTCTTATCCTGTGACAAGGCAGAAAAGGGGCAGAAGCTGCTACAGAGGTGAGAAGGATTGATAGGTATTAGTGATACAGAGAGTGACTAAGGGATAAGGAATAGAGGATATGCCCTCTTTTAATACCAGTAATAGTCTGAGACGTTCTCTTGCTCAGCAGAAAACAGTATTACTATAAAAAGCAAACATATAAAACGATCTTTCCAACTTTATAATGAAAGGACTTCTATAGAGCACTAACAGCAAAAGGCAGATGGCTTTCAGTTTTGGGGGGTTTTAAAGCTATTTTTCCTCCAGATCACAGCTAAGTAATCAGACACCCGTGTACACTAATGCAGTTACACTTTGATGGCAGAATTCCCACTGACTGCAGCAGTGAATGCAATATGATTCTATGCTATACAAAACGCATATCCACCAAAACAAAGACTGCTCATCACCCTCCTGTTATTGCAAAGAAGAAATGAGTGAACTGAATCAAGTCCTTGGTGTGAAAGACCTTTATGCCTTCCAGAATCATAAAATTTGCATGACTTTTTCAGACTGTGAAAAGGCTTATTAGGTGATTGTGTTTTTTCTTCTTCTCTTTTATTTTTATACTTTTTAAGAGTTGTACATAGCTGGTTGGAAGGAGCTTTTCAGAACTGTTTTCTTTGAACAAAAAACTAAATCACCATTTTCACAGAAATGTGAGCATTGCCAACAGAATAGTCAATGATCATAATTTAAAAGGCCTAACTGATTTTTAAAAGTTAGTTTGTATGTGTTTCTGGAGAAACGAACATGTTGGCCTGCCAGAATTATAGAAATGTATTGGTAATATTTCACATTCTGTTCGTTTTTTCTGACTTCTAACTTAAAGATCACACTGCCTTGTATAGTAGTGATTCCAGATTGAACTCACTAATCTTAAGTGTTTTAATTTTTTTATAAACTAAGAGCACATTTTTTCTGCTATGGAAGTATTAGTTCCACTATTTCTAATGGTCAGACATTCTGTGTCACTGTGTGTAAAAAAAACCCAAACAAACCCAAACAGTTAAAACTTTTTAAAGAATGAGAAAAGCCATTTTATATACTTAAGGACTTAAACGTGTTTAATATTAAAAAAGCTATGAAGTGAGGTGGGAAGATGAAGTATGAAAATTGTAATTTCCTTATTCAAAATAGACTTTGGGAATTCAAACTAATCTCTGTATTTATCCTTGGGAGCCAGTGATCTGAATCCTACAAAAATAAAAAGGGCAAAAAGATGAATCATGATCAGTTGGTTTTGTGAAACTTTTCCTTACCAAAAGGCAACTAGGGTACTTCTGTTCTTCTCCAAAGCATTTGGAAAGCACTTAAGACCACCTGGAAAGAGAGGAAGTTTCTGAGAAGTAAGTTTGTCCTGTCTGGGATGGTAAAAGGAGGGTATGTTATGCAAAGTGCAGGCAAGAACACTCCAGGCTTGACAGCTTAGAGCCTGGCAGCAAAACCACTAACAAGCTGGTGTTTGCTCTGTCCATCTGTGGTATTATGCCTTTAAAAGTTAGATTTGACAGTTCTGTATTTCCTATTCTGGCTTTATTTTGCATCTATAAGACAGACTCTTTCTACGTTTGTGAACACTTCAGGCAATGCTAGTGCTGGCCATTATTAAGTGAACAGTCTATTCTAATCTAAAAATAACCAGAGATTATCATGTTGACTTGGTTTGGTGGCTTTAACGTGCAAGGCAAAATGGAAAAGAATTTAAGTATGTTTAGTAGAAATAGGAGGGTTTCATTATTTGTAGTTGCAGATGATATAGAAAACAAACTGAGGAAGATTTGGAAAAGGAAAAAATTGCCACTGAAAAGACTGTGCAGTAATTTTAAAAAAGGTCCCTACAAAACAGATGTAAGGAAAACATTTTATATATGCTATTACAAATGCTCTGTAGAGTGATTCTAAATATATTAACCTGGTGTTAATGTCTAAGGAATATATCTAAAGATGCTGTCGTTTGAATATTTGGCTGCATGCTAATGAATATACAAATAAGGATATGGAAAAATAGAGCAGGTGTATCACACACAAGTATTTTCATACAGAGAAACAACACAGGAAATATTTTAAGAAAATATTTAAAATACAAACATATCCAAAGAAAATAATCCAATGCACACCATTTAATTTCCATCTTTCTATAATGATTACTAAACCAGTAAATTATGGCAAGATTTTAAATCTTCCTGTGACATATTAGAAGCGGGCTACTAGATGCGGTATTTGCTAAACAGAAAATTGTAGCTTGTCTTTAAGTGTTGTACTATAGTATTACCCAGATTATTTTTTTTCCACTTTCCAAGGCATATGAAATTGGTTACATTTCCCTCATCACAAGATCATAGTATTTGTACCTCTTGAGCCTCTATAGAGCTGCTAGGTGATATTTGGAAATGTGCCTGAACCAATGGAAAGAGGGAGAACAATGAAGTAAGGGCAGTGTACTTCCAGAAATTAGGTATTTGTAGTCTCAGAGAACTGGCAGCAAGATCACAGGGCAAATAAAACCTTAGAGAACAGGCAGTGGGAAGATATGCAGTTTCTTAAATGACATGAAGTGCCTAACCACACACTATCTCAAAGTAGAGTAAGGGCAAAAGGTAAAGAGAATAAATCTGACAAGCCACAAATTTCCCCGCTGGTCTGAAATCATGAACAGGAACCACACAGGAGGTGACAAGTAGGTCAGATTACATAAGACAATGTAAAAACCAAAAGTGACTGCAAGTATGGCCAAGCAATAAAAGATACTGTAACTAGAAAGCAGAATATTGTGAAACCATTCTATAATATCATTGATCGGAGGACAATGATTATAGGAAGAGCTGACTCTTTTTTAGTGACATGGGGGAAGCACGAACAGAAGAAATCAAGAGCTCTGTCTTTGCTAGATAGAACTGCAGAAATTACATAATTAACATAATATCAGTAACAAAAGGGCAAGAACTCAGGTTAGAAAAGACAGAGAAAAGGTTACAGAGTACTTAGTAGGTAAGATTTTTTTCAATGTCACCTGCAGGCTTGAGTAAGCTGACATTAACTGGTAGATGTCATAGAGAGCTCAGGAAAGATGAGCAAGACTGTGAAACATAGACCAAAGGAAACCTGGGAACTCATATCAGCAAGCCTGTCTTCAGTACAAGAACAATACCGAAACAAGACTTAGCAGTCACGCAGAAGTTAAAAAGGAAAATAATAATAGACAAAATACATTTCCAAAGCCAAATTATGTCAAACCAAATTTTCTCTTACAAGAGAGAGAGAAGCATTGTTAAAAACAGATGAGCTGAAGGTGGCACACAGTCTGTGCTTTAAAAGGTTTTTGATAGTATCTCGCATGATTATTCTCATGAATGAGCTGAGGTCAGAATACTATAAAATTAATGCAAAACCTAACAGAAAATAACAATATGTACTTGCAATTCAATGCTAAGCTGGGAAATTATGTCTTACCTCCAACCAGACGGATTCAGTAGATTCCTTAATGATTTGAATGATGGGATACAAAGGATGTTCTTTAAAACCAGAGATGGCCACAAGGTGGGAAGGCTGCAAGCCCTGCAGAGGGCAGGGTTAGAACTCAGAAAATTCCTGTTAAATTGTAACACATGCCTCCTACCTAAGTTAGTGAAAATTATGTCTTTAAAATTAAAAATACCTGCATGGCTATCTAATATGAACTTACTAGGCTAATTTCAGAGGTAGCTTAGAAAGAATGTTATATAAAAGAATATTGCTAATTTTTCAAAATAAAAAATTCAAAATTATAAAATGCCATATCAAAGCGTTCTGTCTGATGCATTATGACAGGCTTTTTAATTCATAAAAATTGCATACAATTTTTGCATAAAGAACCACTATTTTTTTCAGTGAACTTGATGAACAAGTTAAAAAAACTGTTTGAGATCTTTCATGTGCCTCTATTAACTATGTGTGGTCTTATCGTGCAATCATAGCACACAGTTAAAATGCTGCCAAGCCAAAATAATTCATTTCTTTGTTCACTTTTCTATGACAATCATTGCCGCAACACCTATAGGCTAAATTCATTTAGATACTGGGAATATTAATCATTTTGCCAACTTCAGACACGTTCAAGCTAGTTAGTCTAGGCTTCCCTTTTCCCCTGCAGGGGAGAACAGAACTTTCCAGAATGCAATTTATTTGAGCTGCTCTAGGGTTCTACATAAGTATACTGCATAAAGTTCTACTGACAACCAAGAGTGGCCAACACAACAAGCTCATTAACATCTATATCGTAGACCATTAAGTCCAGGGGAAATAACACAGTTTCATTGCAATGTAGTATCTGCAACCCTGAATGGCATACCTAGATCCTCCAAAGCACACAGGGTATTAGTCACCACAGAATAAGACCGTAAAAGCTGGAACAATGAGCAGCACCTAAGACTGCCATAAAACATGCTACATCCTTCACATATCAAACTTAATCCTGAAAGATAAAGCAAAGTGACCTTAAAAAAGTGAAGTCAGACTCCCTCTATAATCCTTTGATCACAGATGCAATGAACCACCAGGACCCAGCTAGACACCGCTGTCCCAGAGGTATCTTTGAAGTGTTTTTCAGAACACCTTTGGAGATTCTGGCCTGCAAGAGCAGGTGTGTCCCTAGGATCTGTGCCATTACCCAGACGGTTAACGTTCCCTGAACATGTCCAGCCTTCAGGGCTTGCAGCATACCGTCCCATAACATATGCAAATGAGATAAAGGATATGTTCCTCCTTGGAGTGGCTGGATTGGTCAGGCATATTCTATAGCCCACAGCACTTCCAGTGATAGCCCCAGAATTATTACATCCCTGCCCATGGTCTAAGCAATGATCCTCTGGGATAAAAGATCCCAGGACTAGTAAGGACTGTGCCAGTACTAATTTAAGAGATCAATGCAGCAGCTCCTCTCCTACATTTTGGACAATGACTTCTCTGGGTTTGCTTTGCAGAGGTTCACAAGATACTATGATAATGGATATGCCAAGGTCATAGGGTGAGGACTTCCCATTCTGTTTCACAAAATCACTCAGGTCAGAAGGGACTTCAGAAGGTTTCTAGTCCAAACTACTGCTTAAAGCATGGACAACACTGAACATAGACAAGGTTGCTCAGAGCTTTGTCCAGTGAGGTCATGAAAACCTCAAAGGATGGAGACTTCACAACCTCTCTGGGCAATCCATGCTTTTTTATCATGCTGGTGAAACGATAATCTGATTGCATACAATAGGAATATCCTCTGTGACAATTTCTGATGATTATCTCTTCTGGCTAGTTTCATCTTAGTCCAGTCTAGTCTAGCGGGAGGTATCCTTGCCCATGACTGGGGGTTGAAACTAGATGATCTTTAAAGTCCCTTCCAACCCCAACAATTCTATGATTCTATGATCTTCTCAATAACCTGTAGGCAGCCTTCCCCAAAGCCACCCCTTCCCAGGTTCATCAAGCCCAGTTCCCCCCACCTCTCCTCACAGGTCATTTGCTGAACACCTTTTTGGCCCTCCCTTTTACTCACAGAAGCTATATTAATATATTTCTTGTACTGGGGGCCTCCAAACTGGATCTAGCATGCTAGATGCATTCCAAGAATTGCCAAGTAAAATAGGAATGACCACTTCAGTAAATCTACTCACTACATTTGTATCGAAGGGGCGCAGAAAGCTGTTACATTTCATTGCTGTCAGGGTTAGCCAAGTCCTTTTAGAGCTACTAAGCTGCCAATCCGGCCTCCTGCTATTGCATGGGGTTAGTCCAAGCCAGGGTGAAAAGGTCACATTTTCACTTTTTTCATTTAACAACATTCCCCTTAACCCAGTCCTCCAGCCTCACTAGGTCCTTCTGAAGTGCAGTTTTATACTTGAGCAAATCATCTTCCACCTTCCCATTCCCAATTCACTGTCATTTTGGGGACCTGATGAGGGAGTCCCACCACACTGCCAGCACTTGCCACCAGTCCTTTAAGCTGAAGATACTGCTGGTGAGAATTACCACACCATAACATGTCCTCCAGGCCATCTATTGTTGCATCTGAGTATAAACAGCACCCCACTGTCTGCTAACCTCCCTCCTGTTTTTGACCAGCTGTCTTACCACCTCTGCCTAGTTAGGTTACTGTCTTTCCTAAAATGCCCCCGTCTTACCTTTCAGTCTAAGCCCTTGGAGGTGGCAGTACTGATGTGGTGAATCCTGGATGGCAAGGAAATTGTGATGGGAAGTTGAACAACTGATAGCAGTCAGGTGAGACATCTGAAATTCGCAAGCTTCAAGAGAAACAAAGTGATGGAGGCAGAAGAAAAAAGGGCAGTGGGAACAGAAAAGATGGGGTAAAAACCTGAGATCTGTTGTGTTAGGTGAAGAGACAGGAACACAGAGCGGAAAGGGAAACACTGGAGACTCCTGATAGACAACACGGAGAACACTGGAAATAATCAAGAAGTTCTCGAGGATTTGCCATTGTTAAAACATAGCAAAACAATGAGTTTTTCAAATAGCTTTGCTTTTTTAAATAGTTGAGCCCTAAGTATCCAGGCACTCTGCTGACCATCAAGAGGATACTGGAATTATTTAAGTAGAAACTTAATTTAATGTACAGGAAAAGATAGACTACAAAATGCAATTACAAATGCAGAGTCTTTCTCTTGAAAGATGATAGTTGCATGAAGTGACATGATGGAGATGGTAAATACCATTAAAGGTCAGCAGAAACAGAATAAGACCAGAATTTCTGTGCTGCATTGCTTCTTTTATTGTTAGAAAAGGCCTGAAAGCAAGGATTTTTTTTCCTGTTTTTTTTTGGTTTTGGAGTCAATGAATGCTTATAAACAGCTCAGTTTCAGAGATGAAAGAGCTGCAGGAAGTGAAACCTAACTGTGATAAATAATTAGATTTTTATTTGACCTACTTAAAAATGTCAAAGCCTATCCATTCTTAAAAAAAAAGTACAACAAAACTAGAGAAAAAATACACACTCCTGCCACGCACAACCAAGAAGAACATCATGCAGATGAAATGGATGAAATACTATCATCAGGTATAGTATTTACATTGCCTGCTTAAGGCTCTAGATTCCCATCGACTATCCAGATGTCCTGAACTGAAGCCTGCAGTGCCTTCAGCTCTGCTTCCATACTAATTCCAGTTTCTAAAATATTAATTGCTGTTTGGGAAAAGATCTATTTGCTTTTGGGGCAACACTACAAGGGAAAATCCTTGCTATTGGGTTATTGATTTATTTGTTCCTGTTTCTTTCTGTTGTGCCTGATTCCAAGACGCTACTAAAAAGTAACACGTTTTTATCATGCAGTTATTACTACTTTTTAAAGATTTTGTCATGCGTGGATTCATAATGGTATTCAAAAATGAGCAATAATAATTTCACATGAACAGAAGTTGAAGAAAAAAGGCCTCAAAATCTGTCAGAATCTGTTATTGTCATCAACAATTATCTGTCTGGAGCTGCTGTTTAAAGATGTTCCGGAAACCTTACAGAGTAAATAGAACGCAAACACAGAAACAAGCAAATGGCAGAGGAGATGGGTATGGAACTGATGAGAAGTGGAAGAGAGGGATCAGGTAAACCAATGGTTAACCTGCATAATGACTAGGGACTGACTTCTTCCAGAAGTGGGACAAAAGAAAAACCCAAAGCCACTTACTTAGTGAGCAGGAACTTGACCACCACAAGTTGCTTTGTTAGGAGCATGGCACAGCTATGCACATGCAACCCCGCTGAAGGGCAGGGCTGGACTGGCACAATGGAGCATAATTTACACCATTTGGAGGCCTTTGGGAACACTAACAGAAAAAACAGCAAAAGTGAAAGTCTTGTGCCATGGACTTCAGCTGCCTCACGCAAAAAAAGTCCTGCCAACAAATCCTTACAGGACAAGCTCTCAGAATGAGTGACAGAGATCATTAAAGAGCTTGTTATAATTGCTAATTGTAGTTACTAATTGTGCTGTAGTAGGAACAGCAATAAAGCACTGTAGACCTAACTAGAATATGCGTAAAGAATAAGAGGTTACATAACAACATGACAGGCATAATTTTCCTCCTACAACAGTTTAATGCTGCCATATTTAGTGGCTTTTTTAATGCATATCCAGCATTCCAATCACATTGATGAAATCAAGTTTTGTAACTCAAAAAAATCCCGTAAGGACAGCAGTAAACTCACCCCCAGTAAGGAGCCCTGATGACAGGCACTGATGAAGACAAGGGGTTGCAGTTCCAAAATAATATGTGCCAATCATCCTTGCAGGTATACACACCATTGATATTGCCTTGGTCCTGATTATTTTTCCTCCTCTGAACTTGAAGGAATCTTAGAGAAAAAAAGACTGGAGAAGGCCTTCAAGATCATCCAGTGTCTACTCCAGCATGTCTTAGTTCAAGTATAGTTCACATGAACAAAGATGCTCCAGATGATGCTTTCATCAGAAAATTATTAGTGAGTATGGTACTACATACAGTGAAAAACATCCATTCTGAGTAACACAAGTAGAGATGAAGTGAGATTAGCATTAATATTACTTCTGATTCCATTTAAGTTATCAAGTGATTGTGTAATGCTAGTGGAAGATATCCACTCATCTTAATAGCACATTATGTGAATGAAATCAGTGAGAGTGCTATTAACAAGTTGTGGAGTAAATCCTTAACAATTTATTGCAGAAAACTCTGACCATTGGAGATAAACCTACCTTCCCCCCCCCGCCACCGGCCCGTTCCTTCTTCTTGTTAGGTAACTCTGCGTCCAGAGAGAATCTAGTATATTTGAGGATCTTGCCGTCACCTTTGGTTACCTGAGGTTGCAATTTCCAGACATCTGGAGGGGCACAACTTGGTAAGATTGCAGGAGTTGTGGCAAATCCACTAACTGGTAGGGAAACTGATAATGGGACTGAAGGATTAATACATTTCTGGCACACTGCAAATGGGACTTAATAAGGAAAAGGCCAACAACAGTCCCAAAATAGTCCAGAATATGCATCAGAGCAAGGAGAGGCTGTTCTTGAGCTGTCCCACAGTGAAGAAAGCTGCCCGATGACCAAATGAATAGAAAGACATGGTTTCCCATTAATTGGCTGAACTTTTTTAAAGAATCAGTGGTATTTGTCCTAACATTATCTCTCTGCACCTGCTACAGCCCTACCCAGAGCCCCTCATTCTTCATGTCACCTCCTCTACCTATTTTACACCTTCCTGTACAAAACAGGGCCGGAGAGACATTTAGGTCAGGCAGCCAGTGCTCTCTACTGCACTCACAACAGTATTCATGCTATTACTTACTAACAGTGCATCCTTTGAAAAAAACATCATAAAAAAATCCCCCAAAACACAACAGAAAAAAAGCACCCACAGACACTTCAGCTGAAGAGAATGACTATTTGGTATAGGTGTAAGCCCCAAAGTGTCTTCATCCCAGCAGCTGTTCAAAGGTAAATTATAGTTAGCTTTCTTGTGCTTTTGAAGCTCAAGGGGCCTTTGTCATGGATAGAAATGTTTTTTGTTTTCAGGAGGAAAAACCAAAATAAAAGAAATGTAAAAAAAAAACCCCACCTCAACAAACCTCCCCCACTGAAAAATCTCTCACACAAAACACCTTCCTTTCATATAGCCTTATGCCTTAATTGCCCTGCTGTTACATGAGCTGCTGGCCAAGACCCTAACACCCAAAACAAGATCTGGGTGGCTAGGCAAGATCCAAGACTAAAAATTAAAACATTTTTGACTATGTTAAAAGGGACCATATATGTAAAGGTCCAATATCAGAAAAAAAAACCCACGATGTTATTGTCAGTTTTTATTCCAGAGTTTCTGGGCATTACAAGAACACAGAATATTACAAAGCCCAGAAAATTCCCTACTTAACAATCAGCTTGCCTGACAGTTTATTCTATGCTGAGAGTATTACAGCAGGAGAGCCAGCAGAGACCTCCCACTGCAGACATGAAAAGCTGCTCATTTAATATCCATACGTAACAAAAATTAGGTGCTAGAGATTAACAAGGCCATGATTCACAGTCTAAATCCATTCCACTTACCTAAACTTAGTGTTTGGCTGGCAAAGCATGTCTGAATATCTCGGGCTAGACATGAGGCAACACCACGATGCACGAATTACCGGGATCTCAGTCTGCAGTCCTAGGCAGCCTTTGCAGCAAAGCCTAAATTTCAACCTCAGCATTTTCAAGGCTATTCTTCAAATGATAGAGATAAATAAATTATATAGAAAGGGAAAACAAATGAACGTTCACAAAAAAAACACTCATTCACAGCAAGGGGAGGGGGAAGTGTTCAGGAACAAATGAAAACCACAGCATCTCATACGTCCCTTATTAGTCTGTACAGCTTGAAATACAACTCAACAGATTTTAATTCAGTGGAGCAGTGCCCTCTCACTAACTCAGCGGGCTACTGGAGCTCGTGTGTCTGAACACCACCCACCTGCAAACTGCAAGGCTGGGGGAACAAGGGATGGGGAATGGCAGCAAGTTCCGGCCCAACAAAGGAAACCTGCTCCCCGCACCCAGACAACAAAACCCCAGATCTCCCTGAAGAACAAATACAAAGTGCTGCAGGTGGAATCCACCCCCAAGGATGGGGATGATGGCTCCCACAGCCCAGAATCTTTCCCTAGGCTGTGCAATCCTCAGAAAAACATAAAACCAACCTCCATTAAGAAGAGGAGAGTGATTGTCATAGGGGATTCCCTTCTAAAAGGAATGGAGGGACCCATCTGCAGACCGGATCCGCTCCACAGAGAGGGCTGCTGCTTACTGGGGGCATCAGTGAAGGAGGTAACTAGGAAATTTCCTTCTCTGATCCAAGAGATGGACTATTATCCTCTGATAGTATTCCAAATTGGCAGTGATGACACAGAGAACACAAAGCCCAAGGCCATAAAGAGAGACTTCAGGGCTCCAGGGACAATGATGAGGGCTCTGGGGCTCAGATAGTATTTAGCTCCATCCCAATGATAAATACAGAGGAGTAAGTAGTCAAAAAGAAATTGATTAATGCCTGGCTCTGAGCCTGGTGTGAGGAGAGGGGCTTCAGTTTCTTTGATCATGGGGTGGCCCACGCACCCCCAGGCTTTCTTACTAGGGATGGGACATGCGTGTCTCCTAGGGGGGCTAAAGCCCTTGCTAAAAATCTAGCTAGGCTCATTAACCGATCTTTAAACTAGATGTGAAGGGGGAAGGGGATGAGACCAGGCTAGATGGGAGTGAGCCTGGAAGTGGGACACCAGTGACTCGGAGATGGTGTGCTGGTGAGGACCACCAGTACATCACCACAGAACAAGTGGGGGCAATTACACCTGATGATGGTAAGGAAGAAACTAGCACTCTGGCGTTAGCTACTCCAACAACCAGTCAATTGAGAATAAACTCTATTCCCTCTATGAGGGCTGAAGCTTCGCCAGCCCAGCTGAAGTGCATTTACATCAATGCACGCAGCATGGGGAATAAGAAGGAGTTGGAAGCTGTCATAGGGCAAGGAGGCTGTGATGTCACTGCCATCACGGAAACATGGTGGAATGACTCGTATAACTGGAGTGCAGCCATGGTGGGGTACAAACTCTTCAGGCGGAACAGGAAGGGTAGGAGAGGAGGCGGGGTATCCCTCTATGTAAGAAAGGACTTGGATACCATTGAGCTGGATTGTGGTGATGAGGAGATTGAGAGCCTGTGGGCTAAAATCAGAGGAGCCCAAAAGAAGGCAGATTTTGTGATGGGAGTCTGTTACACACCACCCAGCCAAGAAGAAGCAGCTGATGAGCTCTTGTATAAACAGCTGGGGATAGTCTCTAGATCAATGCCTCTTGTTCTCATGGGAGACTTCAAACTTCCAGATATCTGCTGGAAGTACAATACAGCAGAAAGGAAGCAGTCCAGGAGGTTCCTGGAGTGTGTGGCAGACAACTTCCTTGCACAACTGGTGAGCAAACTGACAATGGAAGGTGCCCTCCTGGACCTGCTGTTTGTGAACAGAGAAGGCCTTGTGGGGGACGTGGCAGTAGGAGGATGCCTGGGACAAAGCAATCATAAGATGATGGGGTTTTCAGTTGTAGGTGAGGTGAAGAGGGTGGTTAGTAGGACAGTTGCATTAAACTTCCAGAGGGCAGACTTCAGACAGTTCAGAAGGCTGGTTGGCAGAGTCCCATGGGGGAGAGTCCTTAAGGGCAAGGGAGACCATGAGGGCTGGGAGTTCTTCAAAAAGGAAATCCTAGCAGCTCAGGAGAAAGCCATCCCTTTGCTCCGGAAAAAAGAGCCAGCAGGGGTAAAAAACAGCTTGGTTGAGCAGGGAGATTTTGAGAGATATCAAAAAGAAGAGAAATGTCTATGAGATTTGGAAGAAGGGACAGGCGTCTTGGGTGGACTACAGGAGGGAAGTGAGATCATGCAGGGAAAAAATTAGGAGGGTTATGGCCCAACTAGAAATCAGATTGACCAAGTCTGTGAAAGATAATAAAAAAACTTTCTATAAATATGTTAACAATAAAAGGAAGATGAGGGAGAATATACAGTCCCTATTGGATGCAGAAGGAACAACAGTGATAGGGGATGAGGAAAAGGCTGAGGTACTTAACGCCTTCTTTGCCTCAGTCTTTAATTGTAAAGAAAGTTGTTCCATCTGTGTACAAACCCAGGAGCTAGAGGAGCAAAATGAAGCTCCCATGATCCAAGAGGAGGTGGTCAGAGACTTCCTTGACCAGCTAGACACTCACAAGTCTATGGGGCCAGATGGGATCCACCCAAGGGTATTAAAGTAGCTGGAGGGTGTGCTGGCCAAACCCCTTTCCATCATCTTCCAACAGACCTGGAAGACTGGGGAAGTTCCACTGGACTGGAGGCTGGCTGATGTTGTGCCCATCTACAAGAAGGGTCGCAGGGAGGACCCAGGAAACTACAGGCCTGTCAGTCTGACCTCAGTGCCAGGGAAAGTCATGGAACAGGTGATCTTGAGTGCTATCATGAAGCACATGCAAGAGAACCGGGTGATCAGGCCCAGTCAACATGGGTTCACAAAAGGCGCGTCTTGCCAAACTAACCTGATCGCCTTCTATGACAAAGTGACTCGGCTGCTGGATGCTGTGGATGTGGTCTTCCTGGACTTCAGTAAAGCCTTTGACACAGTTTCTCACAGCATTCTGCTTTGGAAACTGTCAGCCTCTGGCCTGGACAGGCACACACTCTCCTGGGTGGAAAATTGGTTGGATGGCCGGGCCCAGAGAGTGGTGGTAAATGGTGTGAAATCCAGCTGGAGGTCAGTGACAAGTGGGTTTCCCCAGGGCTCAGTACTGGGTCCAGCCTTGTTCAATGTCTTTATCAATGACCTAGATGAAGGCATTGAGTGCACCCTTAGCAAGTTTGCGGACGACACTAAGCTGGGTGGAAGTGTTGATCTGCTGGAGGGTAGGGAGGCTCTGCAAAGGGATCTGAACAGGCTGGACCACTGGGCAGAGTCCAATAGCATGAGGTTTAACAAGGCCAAATGCCGGGTCCTGCACTTGGGGCACAACAACCCTATGCAGTGCTACAGACAAGGAGAAGTCTGTCTAGAAAGCTGCCTGGAGGAGAGGGACCTGGGGGTGTTGGTTGACAACCGACTGAACATGAGCCAGCAGTGTGCCCAGGTGGCCAAGAAGGCCAATGGCATCTTGGCTTGTATCAGAAACGGCATGACCAGCAGGTCCAGGGAGGTTATTCTCCCTCCGTACTCAGCACTGGTGAGACCGCTCCTCGAATCCTGTGTTCAGTTCTGGGCCCCTCACCACAAGAAGGATGTTGAGGCTCTGGAGCGAGTCCAGAGAAGAGCAACGAAGCTGGTGAAGGGGCTGGAGAACAGGCCTTATGAGGAACGGCTGAGGGAGCTGGGGTTGTTTAGCCTGGAGAAGGAGGGGACGGCTGAGGGGAGACCTCATTGCTCTCTACAACTACCTGAAAGGAGGTTGTAGAGAGGAGGGTGCTGGCCTCTTCTCCCGGGTGACAGTGGACAGGATGAGAGGGAATGGCCTCAAGCTCTGCCAGGGGAGGTTCAGACTGGATATCAGGAAAAAAATTTTCACAGAAAGGGTCATTGGGCACTGGAACAGGCTGCCCAGAGAGGTGGTTGAGTCACCTTCCCTGGAGGTGTTTAAGGGACAGGTGGACGAGGTGCTGAGGGGCATGCTTTAGTATTTGATAGGAATGGTTGGACTCGATGATCCAATGGGTCTTTCCCAACTTGGTGATTCTATGATTCTTTTAATTCAGTTAATTCAATAACCTGCTATGTGTTCACTGGGGCTCTCCCTCAGATTAATTGCTTCACATTTGATGAATTTTGTGCTCAAGCAAAAGCTGTTTCCACACCCAGTACACCTATAAGACTTCTCATCCATATAGACTCCCCAATGCTGCAAGAGAGCTCTGCTTCTACTGAAGCTTCTCATGCACGTAAAGCAGTAAAAAGGCTTTCTTGTTTTGCATAGGCCTTGCAGTGAGCAATAGGGTTTGATAATACGCCTGAAGACTTTCTCACATTCCTTGCACTTACAAGGCTGCTCTCCTGTATGGACTCTGGTGCACCACCAAGTTGGCCTTCCTGCTGATGCTCTTCCCACTTTCAACACACTCAAACATATTTTTTCTCATGTGGGTTTACAGGTGGTTCAGGAGCCTGGAGCATCCCTTAAAACCCTTCCCGCATTCTGTACACTTGTAGGGTTTCTCTTCTGTGTGAGGCCATCTCTTCTGTGTCACTGGCCATCAGTGACAAGGGCAAGCTTCTTGGAGACTCTTTCTTCATGAGGGGCTTTATTACAGGCTGCTCTCTCCTGCCTTTGCAGATTGGCTGCCCACCAGTCTGGCTTGTGGGCTTCAGATAGCTGAGGCTCTTGCTTAAGGTCTTTGGAGATGCCTCTCTTTTCTTTACTGTCACTCAAAATGCAACCCCCTGATGGAGTAATCTGACATTCCTTCCCCAAGACAAATAAGCTGCTCCTTGTAAAATAAATTAATATCTCAAGACTAGCATCAACTTGCAACAGATTCCCCGTTCCCAAAGCGGAAGAGGAAGGGTGAAGATTGAGGCAAGAAGATGAGGAAAAGAAGAAGTGATACAAGGAAGAAGAGAGAGGTAAGAAACATACCTCTTCTCTTCCTTCCCCTCCCCATTTCCTTTTTCTTTCTCTCCTCAGGGAGAAAGAAAACAGACAAAGAAAGACTGTCATAATGAAGGAAGGAAAAGGAACACAGTGAAACATCTTACCCTTCAAAAAAATCTACTTTTAGCTATTTGTTCCTGCAGGCTTTGTTCAAAACCCTTCCAGCTTGTTAAATTAGTTTTAAAACTCTGTTTTAAAGCTGTGTGTTTGAGTGGGGATGGTTCAAGGCAAAAACGTCCCCTTAATCTTCGTTAGGCAAGACCAACAGGGAGGTTGATCTTGTTTCTCACTTGTGTTAGTTAATATTTTCTGAAAAAGTTTAAATTATTGCATTTGCAGGTCAGCAAATCAGCTTTTTTCCCCTAATTATCACAAGAACAGCTGTAATTATTATAGGGATACTGTGTACTCACGCATCAAAAGTCAAAGGAGTTGAAACTTTATTGATAAAAAAGTAACTAATTGCCAGTTAATTATTATCTCTTTCAAATCTAGATCTAGCATGACACCTACTTTTCCTGTAGTGACAAACTAAATAAATTGCATTCCAAGGAAGCTCACAGGAAACTTTCAAACATGGCCCTTTATTTCCTAAAGAATGCAATCTATGTATTTAATGAATGAATATGTACAATTATGCACCTCACATTAAGGTTTAGTTATCTTACTCTGCTGACTAAATTTTACATTTCATTAATTCAACATTAATAGAACTATAAATATCACCTGATGCATACTTTTCCAAATCTGATTTTTGCAAGCATCTTAAAAGGTTTACTATTAATTCAAAATTGAGGATTTAGCCATTAGCATCTCAGATCTAGGATTAAAATATTCAGTTGCTCACACAACACACACTTCCATTTAATACACCCAGTCTGACTATTCCACTAACAAAATACTCCAGGCTTTCTACATCCAAGTGCAACTGCAATTCAACTTCAGTCCTGCCTCTATGACACCAAGGAATAAAATTCTTAAGTAACGTGTCCTTGAAGAGACAAAATGCTCTCTATTTACATGGCCACAACTGCCAAGATCCAAATATCAACAATAAAAAAACCCAAAGTTATTTACTTAGGGGAGGCAGCTCAGCTCTTACATCAAGGAATTGGAATTACACGCAAGAGGCAGCTTTCTCCCAAAGGGATGAAGAACACCCCTCTCACAGAAGCAGTCAATGTCTCACTCTACAGCTAAGCCAACTAATTATTCTGCTGGTGCAGAAACCCCAGGTCTCTCCCAGTGAAACCACTACAGAACAACCCTGTTCCCATCCAAAATTACTGCTCTGGAGTCACACATTTCAGATGCAGTTATACAACTCCCTCAGACCTTCCTCATCTATAAGAAAGCCTGAAAAATACAAGAGTGCTGGCATTCCTTCACTCCAAATTAACACTGTTGTCCAGTTTTAAAACAGCTGCTAGAAAACCACAGCAGTAAGAAACACAAAATTCCACTGGCTGCGTTGCCCCAGCCTAGTGTGCCATTCCTTCCCAGCAACCCAGGACAGAGCAGCCAGCTGAGGCGAAGGAACACAATGTTCCCAGTACCACATGATGGAGCATCAAGCTTCCTTCTAGGACTTCTCAAGCAGAGTTTACATCTCATCTGCATGTTCTGCAGTAACACTCATCCCAGGGTCCTGGAGAAGACAGAATTTGGACCCTGTTACTGGGTCCATCGAGGAGGGAAGACAAGAGACCTGGAGTGTGAAGCTTTTTCCAGGCAGATGGGAGAAGGGGAGGGGGCAGACCCAGGCACAGTGCATTTTGGCAGGACTCACAGGCCACCTAAAAGGTGCAAACCAGCACTTGCTATGGAATACCACTTAAACAGAGAGAGATGAGTCTGCTAGAAAGAGCTGAAGTTTGTTCGCTTGTAAGTGATACTGAAAATGCCAGCAAATAAAACTCCCTAAGAGTCTGGAGTTTTAGAAAGCAAGCATCTTTTATCAGGGCTGGGTAACATGACGAAGCAATCTCCATCAATCGTGTGCAGCCAGACAAGCTGGTTACAGAACATATCTCCCATTTACTTGCCTGTGTGTAATATTCCCCAGAAATCTTATGCATATTCTACTACTCTCCAAGGTTCAATTTTAATGTTATCATAAACTTCAGAACAGCCAAAACTCTTGATAATTTGGTGCTTTGGAGCCAGCTCTGCCTGACCTTGCATTTGAGATAGGAAAAAGCTGCAAACAGGAGGGGTTATAGAAGAAGACACATCTGCTCAGCACAGACCACAATGAACACAAGAAGTTCTACAAAGAATGAACAGTGTCTGGAAAAACACTGTTTTAAAGAAAACATGCTATCAGAAGGACATTCTGTCTAACTTTCAAAGAACACAATTACTTAGATGAAACTTAACTCTACTTTAGCTTAAATAAAAAAAAATATCCACATTCTGTAATAGTAACTACTTCTTGTATCACAAGCTGGGGAGCTTCAACACTGTGATAAAAGGTGATGCTATCTAACTTTGACCTGCCTTGTACCACCAAGGGGCACTGGGCCACTCCATTCTCCCAACCTCAACACCTCTTCCCAACCTTTAACAGCCCCCCTGCCAGCAAACAGCTTCCTCTCTCCCTGCTGAGCCCCTTTCCTCCAGGGGCTCGGGCTTTGCTCCTGCCCGGGGCTACTGCTGGCAATGCTTGGTGAGGGTAATGAGGAGCTAGCCTTAGGGAAGCACTGAGCCCCTACTGCACAAGGCAGCAAAAGGCTAGGGCAGGTGCAACCCCTCCAGAAACAGCAGAGGCTTCCCCTTCACTATCCCATGGTGGGAGCTGGGTGCTCTCTTCTGACCTACTGGTTCCACTACCTATCACTCTGGCCACGTTCATTCATTGGGTTCATCCAGCCCTTGCTGTGGGGTCGCTGAGAGAAAGGGACCACTGCTCAACATCTGCTTGGTGCAGAGCATCAGCAAGGCTTCGTGCCTCCAGTGAGGATGGGCACTATTGCCCTGGTGGAGGGCAGCCTGGCAAGGGGAGAAAGGAAGGAAGGCAAAGATGAAGACCACCTCTGGTGAAGATGGGCACTGTTGCCCTGTTAGAGGGCTGCTTGGCAAGAGGAGAAGGGAAAGCAGGGAAAGAGGAAGACGTGTCCCGTCACAACAGTGAACACTTGGCAGCTACTGCAGCTAAGAGAGGGCCCTAAAACTCAAGAGCTCAGAAATGACTGAGACAGATGAACATGGGATGGCCACCCTTTCACACGGAGCTTCAAGAACTGTAACCACTTGGCAGCATCTCTTACTTGCCCTTGGGCTCCCTCACTGGCTGGCAGAAGCTGTGGGAGGTGAAACATGCCGGAAGGCATCACCACCCTGGGCTGGGTGCTGTACTCCACACCCTTCCTATGAGCTCCTGAATTAGTCACAGCCCCGCAACAGCACGTGCTTTCTCCAGGACATGCCTGGGTGGGTGTTGCTTTACAGTCTGGCATGTACTGCAAATGAAATGCTGCAGGCACACAGCAGAGAATGGCAGGAGAAGCATCTCTGTGACTATGCTCCTTCTTTTCCCAGGTTCTGTGGGTGCTGAGTCGCCGTTTTCCCATGAGCTGACCTTTTCCCCAGTTCTGCTTCCCCATTTTATCCAGGGATATCCTCAGTCCTTTTTTGCTGACCTTCATTTCCAAACGATGTGCACACAGATCAAGGTGGGCTGCATCTTTCTACTCAAATCTGGAAGTAAAATATTCTCCACACGCATAACATGACAGAATATTCCGTTCGCTTTTGACAGCTGTTTCTTTCCAAAAGATGGTTAGAGTCTGTCAAAGATGATATATTAAAAAATAAAAGTATTTCAGTTATGTTAAACCAGTTTTTATAAAAAGAAATACTGGCTGTAAAAACTCTCTTGGTAGTTACACTCAAGAGTCAAATAAAATTGCATAACTACAAAACTTAAGTTAAATATAAAATACCATTGTATTTGCTTGCAAAGGCCATGACAGATGAGTGCCACTCCCTTCCCTCTCACATTTCTTACCCCCCTCATCTCCAGTGAAAAAAATAAGGAATTCTCCCAGGGCAGTGAGGGGGTCAAGCAGCAAGCTCACTTACCTGGACTTCAGGAGAGCAGACTTTGGTCTCTTCATGGATCTGCTTGCCAAGTTACCTTGTGATAAAGCCTTGGAGGGGAAGGTGGGGGCAAGAAAAATGTTTAATATTTAAGGATCACTTCCTTCAAGCTCAGAAGCGATGCATCCCAACAAAGGGGAAGTCAGGCAAAAATACCAGGAGATCTGCATGGATGAAAAGGAATTCCTGGACAAACATAAACTTGTGAGAGTTTGGCTACTTATGTTTTTAGAAAATGGAAGTTTTAGCATTAAGATGGAGGGTCTGGCTGAATTGAACTTCTAATACTCTTGCAAAATATGATTGCATAAGCTGTATTTCAGTAAGAAATGGCTGAACAAGTAGTTTGGAGAAGAGAAACATTATCTCCTGGTACCTTTCTGTTACAGTAAAAGATATTCTTAGGAATGTAAGAACTTCTAAAGAACAGATTGGGTAAAGAAACCTAATATGTAAAGAGTAGCCTAGTAGCGTTTGGAGAGGCTGTAAATTTGGAGAGTGTGGTTTTCCTTGAAATAAACAGTATAAAAGCTATATGTTTTTTAACAAAGGTTGAGCACTTTCCTTCTTGCCAGGAGTCATTCCCGCGATTGCAATCATAAATAAATAAGTAATGCTGCTTCACAAGATGTATGCCTCAGTTTACCTATTCAACTTGTGAGCATTTCTCACAAACTCAGAAAGGGAGCCTACTGAAGGTGGGAGCAAGGACAGGTAGCCTGGGAGGAATACAGAGAAATTGTCCAAGCAGGCAGGAATCAGGTTAGGAAAGCTAAAGCACTGTGAGAATTAAATCTGGCCAAGGATCTTAAGGACAACAAGAGAAGTTTCTATAGGTATTTCAGTGATAAAATGAAGACTGGGGAGAACATGGGCCCTCTCTGGAAGGAAACGGTTGCTCAGAATATGGAGAAGGCCAAGGTTCTTAACACCTTTTTTTTGCCTCAGTCTTAACTGGTAAGGGCTCAAGCCACACCACCCAAGCTGAAGAAGGCAAAGACAGGGACTGGGAGATCGAAGAACCACCCACTGTAGGTGAGGATCAGGTTTGAGACCATCTAAGGAATCTGAAGGTGCACAAGTCCATGGGACCTGATGAGATGCATCCACAGGTCCTGAGGGAACTGGAGGACAAAATGGCTAAGCCATTGTCCATCATATGTGAGAAGTCATGGCAGTCTGATGAAGTCCTCAATGACTGGAAAAGGGGAAACATAACCCCCATTTATAGAAAAGGTAACAAGATACACCCGGGAAACTACAGGCTATTCAGTCTCATCTCTGTGCCTGGCAAGATCATGGAGCAGATACCCCTGGAAACTGCTGGGGCGCATGGTAGATGAGGAGATGACTGATGCCAGTCCAGAGGAGGGCCACAAAGATGATCAGAGGGCCAGAGCACCTCTCATACAAGGACAGGCTGAGAGAGTTGGGCTTGTTTAGCCTGGAGAAGAGAAGGCTCTGAGTGACCTTCCAGTACTTAAAAAGGGACTACAGGAAAGACGGGGAGGGGCTCTTCATGAGGGAGTGCAGTGACAGGATGAGGGGTAATGGTTTTAAGCTGAAAGAGGGGAGATTTAGATTAGATATTAAGAAGAATTTTTTTCCTGTCAGGATGGTGAGGCATTGGAACAGGTTGATCAGAGAAGCAGTGGATGCCCCATCCTTGGAGGTGTTCAAGACCAGGCTGGATGAGGTGTTGAGCAACCTGCAACCTGATCCAGTGGAAGGTGTCCCTGCCCACGGCAGGGGCATTGGAACTGGATGATGTTTAAAGTCCAAACCATTCTATGATTCTATGATCTTCAGGGAAAAAAATAAGGAATTCTCCCTGGAGATGCCAGTTCACCTTGTGCTCAAGGCAGAGATTCAGAGAAAGACTAACTATCTTTCTTTTGCTGACAATCCTTCTTTCTTCCAGAGGAACCTTTTCCTCCCTTACAGTTCCTCCCTCTTTCTTTCTGAAAGGTAAACACCTACTAGGGGAGAAATATAGCAGATGGTGTGCAAGTAGAGGTCACGACTGACCTGTCAGAGAACTGATCCAAATTCATCAGCTTGAATACAGTCATTTCTTTCCTAAAATTAAGAACCAGAAGTTATGTGCAAAATAAAATTCATTGTCTAATTTTAGATGTAATGTATTAGAAAAACCAGCAGGTGGAGAACTACTGCCATACTATATTTATATTACAATAGGTTCTTGAGGACCCTGTACTCAATTGAGGTATAACTATGCTGTGGCACTGTACAAATACAAGATGAAATGGTAGTTTCGTGCCACAAGCAACTTGCAATCTAGAGTAGCATTAGTGCAATTCCCTCAAATGGAAATCACTTTCATAAATAATAAATACTAGCATGATTTATTGCATATTTTCACCATTTTGTTAATAGAATAAGGTCCAAATTTTAGTTTTCCAAAATCAGGACAAAAATACACACTGCATTCCCAAGCAAACTAAGAAATTAAACAAAGCATGGCTATACACAGTATGGCTATTTGAATAACTGAGATTGCCAAGAATGCTATTTAAAAACACTTGAAAAATCATAATGTCTGAATAACTGGAAAAGCATCAAAAGGTTTTAAGATTAGGATTAAAGCATGACTCACCACATTTTCTTCCATGTGCTTTTGTTTTGTTAGTGTACTGTGGATGCATTTCGGAGTTTGGCAAGTTCCCTGGTTTTGAGGATTTTCTTGTTTTTCAAGGAATAATAATGAAGTGAATTTCTCAAATGCAAAGGATTTGATTTCTGGTGCTTGTAAACCATGCCTATAGGACAGGAGAATCTATCAAAGGAAGCACAGACACAGAAAAATACTTCAAAAGCCATGGTGAATATTGGCAGAACATAAGCTCCAATGGTGATGCTGAGGTGAAATGGCTAACATCGATCAGAGAAGGATAAACTGGAAAACATTGCATAAATCCTAAGATATTAAAAATATTCACCCCGTATTTGTCACTCAAGCAATTACTGCAACACTAATAAATTTACTAGGTTTGAAGGAAGAACTAATAAAAAGACATTCCTTGGCATATACGAAACAAGAAGCACAAATGATCACAGTCACGATTTTTGTTCACTCAACCCCAAAACCCTGTAGCACTTAATCTTCAGCCTCCCCCCCCCAAAAAAACCCAAACCAACCAAACTTGTAGAACTACTAATAAATAAAGGGTATCAGAACTTGCAGCCTTGCAAAAACTTCAGTGGCAGCAAGAGGGTGAAAACACAGGAAAATGTAAGTTCTGCTTTCAAGAAACAAGGAGCAAGGCTGGGAGATTGTGTGGCTACATGGGAGGCTCTCATTTAAAAGCCTTGGGGAGCCTCCCATGCCAATGGGCAGATACTTCTTTCTAGAAGCCAGTCCTGACCCATTAGAAACTCTGAGACAACCAATCTGCAGGTTTTCTGTGGTACAACAGACACAACAGAGCAAATTCAACACACACACTCAGCAAATCAGTAACACTTCATTAGTTTAAATAAGCAGACAAATTAAGAAAAAGCCCTTCCCCAACAAGTGTGGTCATTAAACTTTAATTTAGCAGAAACTTAACAGAAACTATAACCACAGATAACACTTGTGTTAAGTACTAATAATACTTACAAGCAGATCTTTTCCATTTAAACCAAAGCCACTTAAACTGCTTCAGAGATATGAAAGAGTAACAGTTTCAGAAGAGGGCGTCTTCATTTCGCAAAAGAAACAATTCAGTTCCATGCAAAACAAGTAGTTTTGCAAGACTCAAGACTGAGTTAGTGTTCTCCAAATCTGCCACCACCTGGTCAATCTAGGAAACTGTATTTCAGTTAAGTGCAGGCAGACACCGCTCTCAGCCTTGCCAGACCTGGCAGAAAAAAAACCCATCGAAGCCATGGGATAATTCCAAAATGTCGCATCTGAAAAGCCAGAGAGTTCTGAAAACATTGGTAAATTATGAAAAGCGGGGTAAGATTTTCCCTGCATTGAAAGCATTAAGTCAGGAACTTCAGAGGCACCTGGAAGTTGTCCCATGTGCCAGGTACATCTCAGTGGGATCTAAAGCCTTTAAAATCCATCAGCTTCTCAGCAGAGATGCACTTGCATCCGATGTCATGACAGCAGAGTATAATTTGATTTATAATCTACATGAGTAAAATGAGTATGAAGACTAGAAAATGACTCATTTGCCAACCTCCCAATAAAGAAGGCAATAAATGGATTTAGAATCAGAATAAGCCAAAGGATCTCTTCTCCTGTGCTTAAAGAACATGAATGAAAGGAGAATTATTTGAAACTGATTTTGGTGTATCCATTGTCATACCTCAGGAGACAAAGAATCACAGGCAGGGTAGATGATAACACAGTCTTCAAGCCACAGTCTGGGCCAACAAAGCATTGATCTGAAATAGTGACACATCTTCATTTGTACCTGCATACTGGAGCATGTAACTTACTTGCAAAGATAAATATGTGTTGTGACTCATACACACACATATATAATATATAAAACAGCATTATGCTGTTAGCATTAATCCAGCAGATGCATCCCTATTTCATGTCTGAAGTCCTAAGAAAGCCTGCTTCTCCAGATAATATTTCTGAAAGTCTGCTCATTCCTAGATAATCAATTTCTTCTGGCTGAATTGGGAAAAAATACAGGAGACAGAGGGAGTTCCTGCACTAAACAGGTATTTAGGGACAGAATATGAAGCCTGACTTTCACTACCCATTCCTTCTCTTTATTTATTCAACAAATAGGGGGGAGTAGGATTCAGTCCCAGGTTCTCCACTGAAGCCCATAAATCCAAGTGCCAGCACACACTACAGTAGTCATATGCAAATACATTTGTGCTCAGCTGCATTAGGTCCTACTCGCAGTTTAGACAAGAAATCAACTGAGGCAATTAGTGGCACCTACTAACGGGCAAATATCAGTGTCACTGCTCTGGGACTTGCTCTCCAGGACTATAACACTACTGATAGATGCTGTAAGTCTCACACATTGAAAAAGCACAGATTGATACAATTAGAATAACATTCATACCCGCAAATGAGAGAAATGTTTTGGCATGCTCCCTCCAGGCTCTTAGTTGCCAGCTTATTTCCCTGCCCTACCAGTGGTACCTTGCATAAGCTGTGTAGTGCCAGAGCCATTGATGTTTAACTGTCTGCTACTCATTGACTGATGCAACCACATCTTAGTCTTTGTTCTCCAGTCAAGTATTAACAAAAATCACATTTCCTTACCACCCAGGGAAGAGCTAAATTGTCTAAGATTGTGAATTAAACTCTTCTAAGACTGTGAAATATTTTACTTTCTGCACGGTAATGCTCCAGGTCCATATTCCAGGAGCAGAGGAGCAGAGCAAGGACAAGGATTGACAAAATGACCTAATGTATCCAGTGCAAAGTGTTCATTGCCTGTGAGATAAAAAATTAACTCTGTCATGCGGAACTGCATAAGGCTTCTGTACAGTCGGCAATCATTTACCATCCATAATGGTATCAGCTAAACTCTGGATGTGAAAACTGAACCCAGGCACAAGAAAGACTCTAAATCTTTGAGACTGGAGGTGACAAGTTTATTAACGTGTGGGAGACTCCACTCTTAAACAGCATGGGGTGATACTGCCTGGAATTACACATTTTTTATTCCACCTTATGGTAAGGAACAAGTGTTCTTGCTCCTCCATGTGAAGTACAAATTATGTGTCTGTGTCACAACCCAGACCCACAAGCCATATGCTCGTGTCTGGCACTGATGGGGGGCGAAAGTGGATTCGTTTGTCTGTGTGGCGATCCAGAGGCCAATAAGGTCACTCCCAGGGTGAATATCAAAAGCAGTATTCATTTCTGGCTCTGGCAAGCATAAACACACCAATATACTGGGGCACACAACAAAGACATGGGAGGGGTGCAACCACCCAAAGTTACAGAAATTAATCTGCAAAAACAACCCAAGTCCCTCGGATCCGATTCAACCCGCGCACCATAAGGTAATGGGTGGGAGGCAGAGAGAAAGAGAGAGAGAGAGAGAGGGAGACGGAAAGAAATCACCACATCTAAGGCAGCAGATGATCTCAGAACACGTGGTCCAGGCCGTGTGGTCCAGGCTGGTCCGATCTAAGTGTGTGAGTTAGAGCAAGCACGGAGGTGAGGGTGAGACTGCCCCCCTGGTTCCTTGAGAGTCCTTTATCAGGCCAGCCCGACCCCCATCAGCCTGTGTCCTTTTGGAGCCCTAGAAGCGAGCAGGTGGGGGGCAGCGGGGGCAATAGGCACGGCTGCATCCCCTCCCCCCACCGAAGCCAGCTCTGGGGCCCAACTTCACCCCAGTGAGGGAGAGCTGTGCCTGCTCCTGCACTGACCCCTGCTGAACTTCGGCACCACAGACAAGCTGGTGCCACAAGTGGGTAGTAGTCCTCAGACAAAATGCTTAAGGCAGAGAGATAAACATAGTCTGACTTTACATTCCACCCCGTGACTTAAACATTTGTCACAGAACTCAGATCGAAAACTCAGGTCCATGCGGTCCATAGTGGTGACACTTGAGGGTGCAACTTGCTCAGTCGAACCCGACGCTGCATCACCTCCACCCAACCGCAGCCAGCTCTCGGTCCAGAGCCCTGTCAAGCAAGGGAGCGCAGTGCCCACTCCTGCATTGTCCTTCTGTTGAACCCGACACACAAGCAGGCAGTCTTCAGGCAAAATGTTCAAGGCAAAGGGAGCTGACTTTACATTCCACCCTGTGACTCAAACATTTGTCACAGAACTCAAGTCGAAAACTCAGGTCCATGTCATCTATAGTGGTGACACTTTCAAAAGGGGAGGGGATAAGGAGAATAAGACCGAGGGTGAAAGAAGGAAGGGGTAGTCACGTCCCAGATCCATGCACTATCAACTGTCTCAGTCAAAAGACAGGAGGTTGGGGGGATTTCCTCTAATCACGAATTGCTAGTTCGCAAGGAGGCCTCTAACTACTCCCTCAGTCGAAAGACAGGGGGCTGGGGGGATTCCTTGAGCCACAAATTGCTAGTTCACACTGAGGCATCTCCCGAAGGAGATGAGGCATATAAGTCTACAGGGAACCAACAGGTCCCCTTCCAGTGCAGCTGGGAGAACCACTGTGGACAGAAGGAAATTCTCCATCAGCACAAACAAGAAATGGGAAACCGGTTTGAAGACCATTATTCTTCAGAGCGTGTTGGACTTAGAGAGCCTCAGCTGAATGTAGTTGATGGCCACAAATCTATGATGGATCACACCTGGGAACCAGGGCAAACCACCATAGACTGGTACACAGGACACAATGTGAGTTGCTGAAAGGAAAGACAGAGGAATCCACATAGCATTTCAAAGGAAGAGGAGAGGAAGGAAGAATCTGGGAAGCATCAATAAGCCAGTGTCTGTGACCCAGTCCTTCTGTAAGACTTTATCTTAATAACAAGGCAGTTTGGTTGGGGAACCTGAAGGCTGTGTGTTATTTGTCAACATATCAGAGGATATGGAAAACCTGAAATGGGAATGAGTCCGTAAAGGGAGTAGAGTGAGAACACAAGTAGACAGAAAATTTGTTAATAAGGATTTTCTTTGTGGCTCTGCTTTTTTTTTAAACTAAAAATACTTTAAAGTAATATTTATATTTAAATCTGGGTGTAATTTTTTCCCCAGTTAAACCTTTTTTAAAGCCCATATTTACAGTAACCTATAGAAATAATTTGGCTTATATACATTAAAAAATAAATTGAAGCACAGCATATCTGTTGCCAAGGTCTTAAATAAAATCAACAACAAATTTAGACAATATTAAAGCCAGAAAGCTACGTTTCCCCTTTCAATTTGAATAATCATTAGGTGTGAGATTTATTATGATTATAATCTCAGTTTCTTAATCTATATTTAACAAGTACCTCAACTTAAAACATACAGTATTTCTTATACCTATTCATCATATTTCACTTACAAGACAAATTGAAAATTCTATGTTTTCCACTATTCCTATTCCACAAACATACTGTCAAATCTGGAAGAAATGAATTATTTAATAAATAGGAAGTGCAATTCAACAGTTTACAAAACCATGACATTTAGAAATTATGTGGGTTAAATAAAATAATTGTATGCGAGGTCAGTCATAGAACTGCTTGTGTGAATATGTAGTGTATTCTCCTTGCTGACAAAGAAAGGTTTATTTTGTGAAAAGGTCCCCCTCAGTTTAAGAAGGTCAGCATATTCTTTTGCACTGGCATGTAAATATTAACACAATGTGTGCTGTACTACAGCTCCCTAACTGACAATTCGATCCCAGGTTCCTTTCTCCCCCACCTGTGATCATTTTCCAGCTAAACATCCCAAAAATGATCTCCAGTGCATGGCTGAACACAATCACTACCATATTTTTTATGTTTACTTTTGTTCCTTAAAATTCCTTTTTTTTTCAGGATTTTAAGCTGTGCTCTTCTGCAGCCTTTGTGAAAATCTTTAGGAAAGGCTTTCTCCTCCTCCACCTCACTATACCAGGCACTCAGCACTTAGGTGCTTCACTGATCCCTCCTCGTGTTTTTCCATCTCAAGCTTTTCCCGCGTTCTGCACACTCAAACGTTTTTTCTCTCGTGTGGGTTTGCAGGTGGTTCAGGAGCCTGGAGCATCCCTTAAAGCTCTTCCCGCATTCTGTACACTTGTAGGGTTTCTCTTCTGTGTGAGGCCATCTCTTCTGTGTCACTGGCCATCAGTGACAAGGGCAAGCTTCTTGGAGACTCTTTCTTCATGAGGGGCTTTATTACAGGCTGCTCTCTCCTGCCTTTGCAGATTGGCTGCCCACCAGTCTGGCTTGTGCGTTTCAAGCAGCTGAGGCTCTTGCTCAAGGTCTTTGGGAATGCCTCTCTTTTCTTCGTTGTTACTCAAAATGCAGTCCCTTGATGGACTGAGAGCAATTTTACACTCTTCCTTCCCCAAAACACATAAGCAACTAAATTAGTATTAAAACTCTGTTTTAAAGCTGTGTGTTTGGGTGACAAGACAAAAAGTCCCCTTTATCTTCATTAGGCAAACTCAACAGTGAGGTTGATGAAACAACACTTGAGTGTAAGGTCTGCAGAACAACTACTAGACAGAGCCTCTGTCTCTGGGACAAAGACTGGGAATAAATCAGAAAATAATTCAGAATGCACAGTGGGTCAAGAGAACTGTTTTCTCACCATGTGAGTCAGAAGGGAAACTTGTACTGAGTTTGTTCAAGGGCACCAAAGCCTAAAAATAGTCTTTTGTTCCCTCTGATTTGAATAACTGTGGAAAATGTTAGCATTTAACTCTGATAATTTAACAACTATAGTAAATTTTTAAAGACATATTCATGTTAATATTTAAGCATGGAGATAAATATCAGTTCAGATTCCGCAAACCTTTGCATCTGGAGACAAAAATAGGTGTGTTCTGTCCTCTTGATTGACTCAGTACTTCCAAATGATGTGAGCAAGCTGCATGGAAGTCAAATGAAAATCTAGGTTTCTTTCTCGCCTTTTGGTAAATAAAAGATTTTGAACTGCTTCATGTCTACTTTTGTCTAAACAGCCACTGTTCCTTATTTATAGAACAGGTTGGGAACATGTCTGCCGCTGGAATTTGGGACTCAGGATCACAGAATGGTTTGGGTTGGAAGAGACCTTCAAAGATCACCTCGTCCAACCTCCCTGCCAAGGGCAAGGATATCTTTCACTGGATTAGGTTGCTCAAAGCCTCATCCAAACCAGCCTTAAAGACTTCCAATGATGGGGAATCCACAACTTCTCTGGGCAACCTGTTCCAGTGTCTCAGCATCCTCACTGTAAAAAATCTATTCCTTATATCCAATCTAAACCTAACCTCTTTCGATTTAAAACCATTGCCCCTTCTCCTGTCACTATAGGCCCTAGTAAAAGGTCTCTTTCCGTGTTTCTTACAAGACCCTTTTAAGTATTGAAAGGCTGCAATAAGGTGTCCCCAGAGCACTCTATTTATTCCATAATCTGAATAAATAAATGTGAGGGAGGAAGCAGAAACAGCTACAAGGCACAGATTTGCCTGGGAGTGTTGGGTGAAAACGACTGAGGCAAGAGAAAAAGATGGCAGTGGGAGGAAGCTTGTGAAGGCTGCACAGCAGGGGAGAGGCTGCAGGACAGCATGGCAACAACTGGAAGCCAGGGCACGGGCAGCCAACTGAGGAGACCCACAAAACCTTGGTCTTTTTTGCTTCCTACTGCCCAGCAGTCCCTGACTAAGCACAGATGCTGCGCTGCCAATGAGCATGGCTGCACCCCTCGGCCTGTACCCAACCCTGCCCAGGCTCTGCTGACACCGAAATCAGGAAAATAAACTTCTTAACACCCATGGGGTTTTAAGAAGCGAGGCGTTCTATTCGGCACCGAATACATGGGGGGATTAATCTGCTTACCGTGTATGGTGATGGTTACGAGTAGCAGTGTTTTATACGCTGAATTTGTACACGTGTATTACATTTCTTCTAAAATCATGGATATGAATCACATTTCCCAATTCCAATTATAATAGTTGCCCTGTCCCTCATGCATGCTTCCCACAGTCCTTTATTGAGTCTGGAGTGTGCAAAGCAGCTCCTCGCCCTATCTCATGAAAGCTGGGGAGGGACTCTTTACAAAGGTTTGTAGTGACAGGACTAAGGGCAATGGGTATAAACTTGAGAGGGGCAGATTTAGACTAGACATAAGGAGGAGTTTCTTCATGAGGAGGGTGGCGAGGCACTGGCACAGGTTGCCCAGGGAAGCCGTGGCTGCCCATCCCTGAAGGTGTTCAAGGCCAGATTGGATGGGGCCTTGGGCAGCCTGATCTAGTGGGATTTCCCTGCCCATGGTAGCGGGGGTGGAACTAGATGATCTTTAAGGTCCCTTCCAACCCAAACTATTCAATGATTCCATGATTCCACGATTGCGCTGGCATCTGGCCTCCTTTTGAGTTTCCACAGAAGGTTTGAAATAAGGATTATTTTGACCACCCATCTTTTTTGGCTGATGAAGTATCAGCCAGATGTCAGTGTTCTGCAGTCTTCATGCTTTCCCACTACTCTGTTCATCAAATATGACAAAAGGAGAGGACTTTACTGTTCATTAACGCCCACAACTACATTATGTATTAGTACGGACATTGCATTCTAGATAGAATCACAGAATGGTTTGGGTTGAGGCTCTGGAGCGAGTCCAGAGAAGAGCAACGAAGCTGATGAAGGGGCTGGAGAACAGGCCTTATGAGGAACGGCTGAGAGACCTGCGATTGTTTAGCCTTGAGAAGAGGAGGCTGAGGGGTGACCTCATTGCTCTCTACAACTACCCGAAAGGAGGTTGTAGAGAGGAGGGTGCTGGCCTCTTCTCCCAAGTGACAGGGGACAGGACAAGAGGGAATGGCCTCAGGCTCCACCAGGGGAGGTTTAGGCTGGACATTAGGAAAAAATTTTTCACAGAAAGGGTCATTGGGCACTGGAACAGGCTGTCCAGGGAGGTGGTTGATTCAACTTCCCTGGAGGTGTTTAAGGGACGGGTGGACGAGGTGCTGGGGGGCATGGTTTAGTGTTTTATAGGAATGGTTGGACTTGATGATCCAGGGGGTCTCTTCCAACCTGGTTGTTCTACAATTCTATGATCATGCAGTTCCACTCCCCTGTGATGGGCACAGCCACCTCCCACTGGACCAAGCTGCCCGAGGCCCCATCCAACCTAGCCTTGAACACCTTCAGGGATGAGGCATCCCCAACCGTGCCAGTGCCCCACCACCAAGGATTTCTTCGTAATGTCTGACCTAAAGTCTTGCCCCCTGCAATTTAAAGGCGTTCCCCTTCGCCCTCTCACTCCATGTCCTTGTAAAGAGCCCCTCCCCAGCGCTACCGCAGCACTTCTCAGCGCTGGGAGCTGCTCCGTGGTCTCCCCGCAACCTTCCCCCCTCCAGGCTGCGCAGCCCCGGCTCACCCGTCTCCGCTCGGCGCCCCTCGGCTCCCGCCGCCCCCCGTCTCCGCGGCCGGGAGCCTCCCGGGATCCACAGGGAGCGCCAGGGGGGCGGGCAGGGGGCGAGGGGAGGGCGGTGCCGCGGGCGCTGCGCGCGGGCGGAGGTGAGGCAGGCGCGCGCGGCGCGGCCCCCGCGGCTCGGGAGGGAGGGAGGGCTCGGCGGGAGCGGCCGGCGGGCCCCAGAGCTTCCCGGCTTCCCGCTCCCCGTCCTCCCGCCGGCAGCGCCTTCGGCCGGCAGCGGCGCCGGGATGGAGACGAAGCCCGCCTCCGCCCTGGCAGCGGCGGAGCCGGGGTGGGATGGCGTGGAGTGGGACAGGGGACATGGCAAGGGATGGGAAGAGTTGGCATGGCATGGGCTGCATGGCATGGCTCGGCATGCAGGGGATAGATGGCGTGGAATCGCATGGATGGGATCGATGGCATGGCATGGATGGGATAGGTGATGGGATGGCATGGAATCACATGGCATGAATGGGATAGGTGGCATGGCTTGGAATCACATGGAATGGCTTGGCATGGATGGGATAGATGGCGTGGCATGGAATCGCAGGGATGGGATCGATGGCATGGCATGGAAGGGCATTCCATGGATGGGATAGATGGCATGACGTGGCATAGAATGGCAAGGAATGGATTGGATAGATGGCATGGAATGGCATGGATGGGATTAGATGGCATGGTATAGATGGGATAGATGGCATGGCATGGCATGGCATGGCATGGAACAGAATGGCATGACATGGATGAGACAGATGGAATGATGTGGCGTGGTTTGGAATGGCATGGCATTGGTGGAATAGATGGCATGGTATGGAATTGCATGGCATGAATGGGATAGATGGCATGATGTGGCATGGAATGGCAAGGCATGGATGGGATAGATGGCATGGAATGGCATGGATGGGATAGATGGCATGGTATAGATGGGATAGATGGCATGGCATGGCATGGCATGGAACAGAATGGCATGACATGGATGAGACAGATGGAATGGCGTGGCGTGGTTTGGAATGGCATGGCATCGATGGAATAGATGGCATGGTGTGGCATGGAATGCATGGGATAGATGGCATGGAATGCATGGGATAGATGGCATGGCATGAATGGGATAGACGGCATGCCGTGGCATGGAATGGCATGGATGGGATAGATGGAATGACGTGTCATGGCTTGGAATGGCATGGCATGGATGGAATAGATGCCATGGCATGGCATGGGTTGGATGGCATGGCATGGGCAGGAGGAGGGTGGCACCTGGCCAGGGTCCCTGTTGGGCAGCTGGGTTGGCCTTGCGGGGTGGCAAAGGGTGTGCATGGGCTGTGACTAAAATTGTTAATTTTTTCTGGACTGTCCTCCTGTCCCGGCAGGTGATGGGAGCATGAGTGACAATGAGGGGCATCTCCAAAGAGAGGGACCAGAGGCAGCCGATGCACCCTGCAGGGCCATCTCAGACTTCTTCATGAGGGAAGCTGCCTCTCCTGCGGGCTGTGGCCGGGAAACATCCCATCCGAGGACAGAGAGACAGGGCTGGAGAAGAGACAAAGAGACAGGGCTGGAGAAGACTTCTCGGTGCAGCTTTCGGAAGCGTAAGGAGACAGTGGTGCCCCAGCGAGCCTTCATGGGAGAGAAGCCCTACATCTGCATCGAGTGTGGGCAGAGCTTCAACCGCAGCTCTGACCTGATCCGCCACCAGAGGATCCACACTGGGGAGAAGCCCTACATGTGCGCTGACTGTGGCAAGAGCTTCGCCCGGCGCTCCCACCTCATCCAGCACCAGCGTGTTCACACAGGAGAACGGCCGTACCAATGCAAGGACTGCGGCAAGAGCTTCAGCCAGAGCACCCACTTGGTGCAGCACCAGCGCAACCACACTGGCGAGAGGCCTTACGTGTGTGCCAAGTGTGGGAGGAACTTCTATCAGAACTCAGGCTTGCTCCGCCACGCCAACTTTCACACAGGCAAGAAACCCTACAAGTGCCCCCAGTGTGGGAAGCGTTTCAGTGACAGCTCCAACCTCATTGCCCACCAGCGGCTCCACAGGGGAGAGAAGCCATACAAGTGTGCTGACTGCAACAAGTGCTTCAGCGAGAGCTCTAAGCTGGTCATCCACCGGCGTGTCCACACAGGTGAGAAGCCATACTTGTGCCCTGACTGTGGAAAGAGTTTCAGCCAGCGCTCGCACCTTGTCCAGCACCGTCGCACCCACACTGGGGAGAAGCCCTACAGGTGTGCTGAGTGTGGCACCTGCTTCAGTGACAACTCGACCCTTATCCGTCACCGTCGTACCCACACTGGGGAGAAACCTTTCAAGTGCTCCCACTGTGGGAAGAGTTTCAGTCGCAACTCCTACTTAGTCTCGCACCAGCGAGTGCATGTGTGGTAGGCAGCATCGCTAGCTGTGGTCTGGGAGTGATCTAGGATGCAGCTCCTGGTCCAAGCCTGTCTGAAATGTGCTTAAGGGACAAGGAGGTAGACAAGGGTGCATCTAGACTGGGGGTCCTGGATTACAGACAGCTGACCAGAGTTATGTTGGCCCATGTTGCTGTCTTTAGTCACCTTCTCCTCTCAGCACACCTCAGGCATGGACAGAAAGTGAGCAGTGGTTGCAATGGGTAGTTCTGCATCCCAAGGCCTTGTCGTCCTCTTTCACTGGTACCTAGAATCAAGTGCCATCTGCAACATGGCCAAGGTGCAGATGTTTTCTCCCACATCCCTGTAAGAGATGTCTGCCTGGGAGCCTGAGAAGAGAATGCACAACATCAGGTCGCATGAAGAGAAGATGCTTGGTCATGCAATGTATGTATGTATGGCTGTGTCAAGGGAAATAAGATGGGAGATGGGGTCCTTGAGGGGTTTTGTTTCATTCACAGTTTAAGTGTTATAATCTAGATAATATTGCACAGGTCTTTGGAAGCTCATTGTGATTGTGTTCTGAGCCAGCTCTCTCTCATACGGCAGTCAGGAAGGTCAAAGCTGTGTAAGTCCTGCTGAGAAGCTGGAGACTGCATTATGCATATACGATGTGTAGGCCATTTTGAAGCACAAGCAAAGGCCACTTGAGTCTGCTTGTGAAAGGAACATGTAGACATACCCTGGACCAGAGAAGGAAGGCATACCTGCAAAGGTTTTCTGCAAATGCTGCCTGGATGGTAGGAGCGAGGGAACTGTGGGTTAGGGACCTGCTTGTTCTGGTATCTCAGAACTTGTGGGTAACTGATACAGAAAATTATCATACCCGAAGGCTTAACAAAAATAATCAGTTGTACTTGCTGCTGCTAAGACTGTGGTACACAACTTGACAGGAGTACAGAGGTCACCTGTGAGTTTGCACTGGCACACTCCTAGGTCTGCAGAATTTGGATTCACAGACACAGTTCAAGCGGGCTGGTGTGAGCTGTGTTGCAAAATAAGAACAACAGGACTGACCTGATTCCATACCAGTATTTCTTAAGTTCCATTTTGACCAGTGTGCGTGTGTGACAATAACATCTATATGTGTTTATTCACATATGTATAAACTAGCTTTTGTTCTAAGTGTATTTTTTGCACTCGTGAGCAATCATACGCACAACGTGGCAGTGGTCAAAATGGCCAGCTGTGTGACACTACGCCATATCAGTACTTCTCAAAATGCTAAACGTACTGTATATACTAGCATTTCTCAATAAGAAGCTGGGAGATGTTTTGTAGCAAAACCATCTGAATTTTCACATCAGAACATTCAGTTTTACACTGATTAATTTGTGTGTGTGTGTATAAGATCTGGAATTGAGTTGTTTTATTTATATATCTGTATAAAAATGTGTGGTCCCTATGGTTGCCAGGAATGACTTCTAAATGTCATTCAGCATAGCACTCTCCCCCTCTTTTTACACAGGCAGTGGCAGTTCTAGGATGTTCCTCCCTCATAGTTTTGACTACAAAGAATTGCAGCGCAGCACTTTATGTTGTATTTTTGACTGGTTTGCTGCTAATAATTTTATGATGCAGACTTGTGTGTTTATCCTGTACTGCTGGAGCTTAGAAAAGGTTTCTGGTTTTACGATGTACATTACTGATGCTGCAGCTGGCTCCATGGCTTCAGTAGGTCTCTGGAAAAATGGAGCACAGACTGAAGCTACTGAAAGGACTGGAGCTGTGGTGGGGAAGAGGTGAAGGAAATAAAGATGCTAAGAAGATCCATGGATTTGAGCAGCTGCTCTCCAGGAGTGCTTGTGAGTGGCTTTCTCCACTGAACTCACTGCTCTAAAAGGATTGCAAGGATCCCTTCTGCAAGCCCCAAGCCACTTCTTGACACTCAACTGATGATAAAATGTTATTTTCATATAGTTTTATAAAAAGGAGCTGTAGGGGGAGCATGCATTTGTTTGCAGCTCCTAGAAGAACAAGGCACCTTTATGTACGGCTCCTCAGGGAGGTAGAAGGAGCTTTCAGAAATGAGGTGGGCTTTGTTTATGCAGGAACCAAAGCCTTCGTTTGCAAATGCACATTTTTGCTTTTAGCTTTGTGTTTGTGTTTTTTGGTTGTTTTTTTTTTTAATGAACAGCTTGAAACCAATGTGTTTTTTTATTTCTGTTCCACTTCTGTAAAATCATTTGGAAATGTGATTAGTGATCATCTAGTTGGTTCTGGAAGCATCAAGATTTTCATTTGCTAGCAGACTTGAGAAGGAATACTACAGCTCTCAGTTGTAGTCTCATTTTTAACTGAATTCAAAGGTTATGCTGAGGTCCAGTTGTAGAACTGATCAATTTGTGTGGGTCTGTCCCATTCCAGTTTAAGTTTCCTAAAGGAAATTTACAGCACTAAAACTGGCTGAGAAGCCCTGTTTGCCAAGGAAAGGCATCTTGTGAATGCAACTCGTCTTTTGGCAATCTGAACAGAGTCACTGCAGCAGATCAGTGAAATCAAACCCAGGTCTGCACATAGCTGAGCTCAACTCAAAGGGAAACCCTCACATTAAGATTCTGGTTTCAGAAGCCACCAGCCCCCAAATATGCCTTCCCAGCAGTTTTCAGATCATTTCCTTTCTACATGCTTTGTGAAGTGCTATGTATACTTAACAGCGCTCTATAAAAGGTCTGATGTGCATTTATTTCTAAGGTCTTTATAAACTTATTTAAAACTGTAGCCAAATCAAAGTGGCCTTAGGGTTCACAGCACATTGCCAGTGCAGTAGTTTTAGCGGCTAGGATTGGATCGTCACCAGTGTAAACATGTTTCTGGAGCTCCTTTCCACAGCCACTGTTAGTTTTCCTTGTTCAGTGTCACTTGGCTGGTAAATTCACTTCCACTAGCCTCTTTGCACTTTACTGTTTGTGATTGCCTAGCTGGAGAGGAGAATCTGGGCACCACCCTTTCTTTGCCGTTGCAGAAGTTATGGAGTATGTTCCTCTTCTCCCAGGGTTTTAGTTGCTTTGTGAGAAGCACGAACTCACAGGCTGAGTTCAGAAGACAGGTTTGGGCGTACACAAAAAGTTAAGAACCAGAGGATTTACTTTCACAGCAGCTCACTGGCTTCTCTACCAGCTGTTGCCTCCCTCAGGATTATAGTGGGAGACTAGTAGTAGTTAGCTATTATCATTCCAGCAGACCATCCCTAGCACACTCCATCCCAGACCTGTGGTCACCAGCTGGTGCCCAGATCTTCCTGCCAGCTGAAGGAGCTCTGTAGAATACTGTAATTTCCTGTTGTGATAATGGTGCTTAGATACTACAGTGAGGCTATGGCACTTTAGAAATACTGAAGATAGACAAATGGATGAATGAGGTCTCTACAATAAAAATTCTCTAGTGTTCTTTGTTATCCCATCTTTTTTTTCCCTTTGTTTCTCCCCAGAGTGATCTGAGCATCAGGGATTTATTTTTTGGACCCTGGCAGGACCAGGTTTGGAAATGCATGTGTTGTCCTTCACTGAGGGATGACTATTACTTAGCACAGCTGCTGTGCAATGTAAGTAAGAATCCGAGGTGAGGGATATTCCTAGAACTGGTCTTTGTTTTTGTCTAACATTTCTGCATGAATCTGAAAAGCCAGAGAATGGCACACAGTACTCACCATTCCTTTAAGCAAGAAAGTGGCAGAACCTTATTCTGCATTGACACACCATCTTGCTGGTAGATGAACCTGGTTCTAGCAGAGCTGCAGCTGCTCTGAGGAGATTACTTCCTCAGTTCTGTCACCTGGCTTGTGTGGGATCCAGTTTTCCAGTCCCCTACTGACAATATATTATAGTAGTAGTGACTGGGATACAACTTCTTTTACATTCCTCTTTGCTTTATTGTTCATGACTGGGAAAACAAATTAATTTTGATCTTGGACAAGAAGTGTGTTTTATGTGTTTAATAAATTTTAAAAGTATATGCAATCTCTAAAGCAATTTTTGATATATATCAAACAAAGAAAATTGCCCTTGCATGCAGAGCAAACTGTGTTCTTTCTGGCCATGTTTTCCCTCTATGCCAACAACACTAGTCTGAATAGCCAGAGACACAACAGAAGGAGCCTCCATCTCTGAAAAAACAGAAAATACAGAATATTTGAGGAGATCGAGCAGAGACCAAAGGAGGCATTGGTTGTGCTGCTTATGCCCTCATGTCCCAGGCTTTGAAGGACCTTCAGCCTTTCTATGCCAAATCTGATATATCTCAGAGGGAGGTTGACCCACCTCTTGCTCATCCCCTCCATTTTCTCATGCAAGTGCTTGCTGGCTTTCTTAGTAGAAAATGTATGAATCCACCTGATAATACTGCTTTTGCAGTCCTGATGGACTTGGTCACCTGGCTAGTTTTCATCTCATAGGCCTGGACCATTTGGAACTCTCATTCACGTGAACAAATGAGAGAGCCTAGGAACCAAACAGCATCTTTTAACAATTATCACAAGAAGGAAAGCAGCAATGGGAATGTAGGGGGCATGAGGATGGAACAGAACACTTTTCTTTGTGTCTAGAGAGAGAAGCATTAATATCACTGAATGTGAGTCCTCAAATTCTTAGAAAGTTGAAAGAAAATAGCAAACTATGATGGTACTTCTTTTGGACACTTGAAATCTAAGGAGTTACCTGGCATGGTCAACAGTGATGTCTCAGGCCTATTCTGAGCACTGAAGTTGGTGTGAGGACATTCAGAAGCTGCCTTAAGGGCAGCCATGTCCTGCCTTAAGCCTCAGGCACTCACTTCCATTTGGCTTATATGCGATGTAGCTGCTAACATTATATAATTACAGCTTTCAGCTGCACCTTCCATGTCAGTGAGCCACTAATGCATGTGGAGAAAGAGCGAATTCTTTTCTCAAGAAATGTAACCTGGGAAGATCCTGAAATCCCTCAGGCTCTGAGCTCATGATGCTTCACCTCTATTCCCATCAGTGCTCAAACAAGCCAGCTTCCAGCACAGGCATTCCTGGGGAGGGAAGAAGTGAAATGCCAAGTCACAAGTAGGAGGGAGAGGAAAAGGAAATGACTAGTATTTAAAAATACTCAACCTGGGAGGTATGAACCATGAACTGAAGAGAGAAGCCAGAAGAAATCCAGGTGTGACATGGAATACGAGAAAGAATGATTAATTACCGGTGCTCCCCTCCAAGCCTATGAGCAGGTAAAAATCACGTCACTGTTTCTGTGATCAAGTAAGTTGTTGATGGTGCATCACAGTGGTGGTACTGTTTTTTCTGGAGCTGAGAAGAAGAGGTATTCTCCTGGAATACATCTGCACATTGGTACCTCTCTCTGTAACATGAAGCTGTTAGATTAGTATCTGTGAAGAATACTCTTTCATTACCTTACTTGGTTCTAGCACAGCCCTCATATCTGCAGTACCCTTCCAGCACTTAAAAATTAAAATGCATGGAAACCTTCTTCCTCATCCACAGAATAAACAACATAGATCAGCTAGATTGTGGACACTGCCGTTACCCTTTTTTTTTTCCCCCGCAATCAATCATGTGAAAGACTGCTAAAGTAAAGCTTGTGTGAAGATATTTTGTGCTGGCATCTGTGCATAGTGAGGTAAGCTCTTGTCCCTTATCAACAAGGACAAAGGATTCCTGCATCCTCATTCACAACACTCCTTCAACTGGCTGAAAATTTCATATTTCTTGTAGCAAATAGGTATGTCTGAGGCTGCGCTTTCATGATTGTGAACAGTTGTGAACAGCTCTTGCTGACCTGTGACAGCAGATTACACTGGGTGGCTGAGGCTCTTGCCATCCCCAGCCACCCGCTGGGTTATTTTTAACTTGGACTGCTTCCCTGATCCAGCCCTCAGCACAGCTTCACAAAAAGCAGGGTTGGCTCAAGTGAGGGAAAATTGCAGTCTGGGGTGGGTGGTAACAAACATCCAAAGAGCTCAGTGGTTCCTTAAATTGGTATTGCCATCATCCGATCCACATCATGAATCAACATCCCTGGAGAAACAAAAACAAGTTAGAAGTAAGCAGAACAAAGGCATTAAACAGAACCATATCTTTTTTTTGTTTGTTTATTTTGCACACGAGTATTTCCAGAGGAAGACCATCTTCTGAATCTTTCATTTTCCCAATGTACATTGCACAGCGGGAATCAGTGCTCATCTCTCACTAAATACCTTTGAGAGGTGGAGCTACCAGGTATGTACTACCCTACTCATTCCACTGAACCTGTGGTTCCACCAGGATTTCTTTCAAAATCAAACTGAGTGTGTCTCATCTCCTCCTGTGTGTGTCCTCATTGTCATTTACTACTGTAAGTGTCATTGTACCAGTGCAGCTGTGTGTGCTACTGCGTTGTGATGCAGACTGCGAAGTTTCAGTGGCTAAAGAGTAATAGTTCCCCACTCTAGCCTCAGTTATTTTTAGCTGGATCAGTTCCTGATCCAATCCAGTCTGCTGTACAGACACACAAACAGCTGTGTCAGTATGACAAGGGAAAATGTTTGAGGGAAAGGGAGGAGCAGCTTAGGCGAGTTTAATCACCACAGCTACCAAAAGGGAAACCACAATCATGAATGATTGGTTTAAATGTTCATCAGCAATTATTTAAACCTCTCTCTACAGCCACCTGTCTTACTCCTTACATAGGAAACAAGGTCTAGGGAACTTTACATATCTATGTCACTGAAAGAAAATAGCATTGTGCCCGGTTTAGCTGCAACTTCCTCAGTGAATCAAGGGTGACTGAACAAGTCTGCTGCGGCAGCAGCTATGGTTCCTCACAGCTTCCTCACCTGCTGGTAGTTTTGCCAGCCTGTGTGCTTAAATGTCAAATCCTGCAGAGATCAAAGTTTGCCATCTTAGTAGTTTGTCTGGACACCAGCCATGAGCAGTTATTGAAAAATATGCAAAATGTGTTCAGAAAATTCTCTAGAGATGATCTGCTGGCATTTTAAAGCAATGTGTGGCTTGCTTTGAAATGTTCAAATTACTGCAGCACAAAAAAACAAGTGGCACGTTCTCTGCTCTGTAAAACAGTGGTGTTTTCATATTTGTACCCTGGGGCTCAGGGTAACCCTGACTGCTGGAACTTCTCTTCCAGCTCCCTTTCTCTATCTAGTACACAATTGCAGATTGTCTCCAAAAGAAAGGTCCTTACAGAGTTGTGGCAGTGGGGCTTTGTTTCATGTGCTGTTGCCCTAACCCGAAAGTTTGTTTCTTGGCACAAGCTGTTTGATGTTACATGGATAGATTTGGGTTTTCTTGTCTTCTCCCCTAACTTTTTGCTGCTAGGATGCTCTCTCCTACTTTGTTTTGTCCTTCCCTAGAGATGTCCACTGGCAGACAGCACAAGGAAAGAGATGGAGAGTCAGGGCCGATTTTCTCCTGTATTTGTGGGGACTAATAACCTGCAGTTATCTTGCCTTCTAGGAGAAAAGCTTTTTCTGTCTGTGTTCAGAGTAGAGGATTAAAACTAGAGAGCTGGTACATCCTCCAGCACCTTGAACTGGGAACTTCACTAGGAAAAGCTAGGTCTCCTGCCTGGATGTCTGTCCCTTGTAGCCTTGTGTCCCAGCTGCAGAGCAGGCAGCAGAATGAGATGGCAGAATCCAGGTAGCTTCTGCTGACACAGGAAAACTTTCCTCAGAGAAATAAAAATAGAGTTAAAAAATAGATAATGAGAGATAAATACCACTACCAAAAGACAATTAGCAATTCTGACACCTAATTTAAAGATAGAATAGAAAGTATAATCATAGAATCCTATAATCATAGAATGATTTGGGTTGGAAGGGACCTTAAAGCCCATCCAGTTCCAACGCCTTGCCATGGGCAGGGACACCCCACACGAAAACAGGCTTCTCAAGGCCCCCTCCAGCCTGTCCTTGAAAGCCTCCAGCAATGGGGCAGCCTCAATATACAAGTAACAATCTAGATATTTATCCAGAAATAAAAAAATCTGCTCTAGTCAATTAAACTCACTTTACTGGGATATATGACAGGCTGCTCCTATCAAGTGCCTTAGCTGCTGCAGGCAAAGAACAACGGAGATGTTGTTAGATAAAGACTTAGTTCCACAAAAGGCACAATTACAAAAAGGATTTCGTGTGACAGTGACTTCTGCCACTGAAAATAGAATGTTAAGTTGCCAGCCAAAGAAGATACGCCACAGCAATGAAGGTTCAGCAAAAAAACCCTAACAGCATTTAAAGACTGCAGGAAAAGAGATACACAAAAATCCATTATTTCATCTGCTGTCAAGAAAAAAGTTTCTCAAGAAGATGAAGAGGAAAATTATGAGGAATACTTGTATGTTATCTCTTTAGAAACCCAGCCTGTTTCTTGGAAGCAAGAAATACAGGCTGGTCTTGCAGCAAGCACAGGAAAGGCTAGGAGTGCAGGAATGATACTGTTTGCTTGGGGACTGGCTACTGTGAGGCTTGGGTAGGCAGAACCAGAATAGAAATTACATGCTAAAAGTCTGGTCACAGTTAGTTGGGGGAAACCTGAGCAAAGACATAGCAGAAAATCCGCAAAGCAATAGTTTTGGGGCTGGGTTAGTTACAAGCACCAATACAAAGGGAATCCAACGTGATCGCCTGCTGTTTAGGTGAATTATTATGGATTTATCAGGCATGAATTGGGATTCAAAGGGAAAGCATGAACATTTTCTTGTTTCATACAGCGTTGTTTCTGAAGATTGAACTTGATGGTGCAATCACTCTGGCAGCAAGCCAATTAAAAACTTCCAGTCCTCACCTGACCCCCACCAATCCTTCCTACCTCCAAGCAACAGCACAACTAACATCCACACTTCTCCTTATGTTGTCTAACAGGGAGCTATCTGTGACAGGGCAGTTAGACCAGCACTTTAGTGTCTATAACAAGGAGGGCATTCAACTGTGGTGTGAGACAGGGGGATGTAAGAAAAGGGGTGAAACTGGAAAAGGGAACCTCTTAAACCACAGATTTGTAACATGGGACCACTGCCCCGTCAAATATCCTGAAGAGAAAGGGGGGGAAAATGCTCCCCCAAAAATCAGGCTGGCTGACTGACAAAGGTAAACCAGCTCAGAATTACTTTCAGGCCAGAGGAAAGAAATTGAGTACATTCATTCACATCCATGGAGGGCCAGAAACATTCAGGTGCTGTTAAGGCCACAGAGGAGAATCCATCAGTTCAAGTTTACCTGGAGGAGAAAGCAGGCTGACCAAATGCTGCATGGCTTTCCAGGTAATGAACTGAGTCTAATAAAACCTCATTTTATTTTTACTCTTGGTTTATTGTACCAACTTGGAATAAAATCTTACAGTTTGAAAAATAAAGAGTCACACCTGAAAATACCTTACTATCCGAAGGCTGTATCCATTCTTCCAACAAAACAAAAGAATAACTGGCTAGTATCAGAAATATGTGGCAGCTAGCCTTGTTGCTTGAGTGCAGCGTTCTGCTTGCTGACTTTTCCAGCAGCCTGTCACCTTCTAGCAGAGACCCTTGCATCAGCTGCAGCACTTTTCTTAGTCTAAGAGAAAAAACAGAGCCCCATGACTTTTCTCAGAGGCTGACAAGATGAAATGAATGATTTCACTCATTCATGTCCAGTCGTTTAGAAATTACCTGTAGATGAAGCGTTTTCCCTTTGACCGAGTTTTTTTTGCTCACACAGGTAATTTGGGGTTTCTAATGACTATGTATGATCATTCTTTAGCTTTTTGTGAGAGTCTTGGAATTATTACAGGGGACCTAATGAAGCCCTCAAATAATAAAATGAACATCTAATGGGTTAGCCAGAGTCGCATATGAACTTTTGCCATTACTCTTTGAGACATGCTGTCTGCCGTCAGTACCAAACAGCTTTCGGGTGAAGCTCTCGACGACCTTGCTGCAATATCCCTCCTGTGGCCCTTTCCAGTATCGCACAGGTCAAGAGCTTGAACGACCTCTAGAGTCTGGCAGAGGAAATTTAACGTTCTGCCAGGTTTAGATTACCATTTTGATTTCAACAGGAAATGACAAAAGCTCCAGTTGAGTGGAGAGCAGTTGGTATGTTAAAACCGAGGGAGGAAAATCCCCACCCCCCAAAGAATAATTGACAAAACAATAGAATAATTTGACATTTGAGGGGGTGAAAACTAGTACTGAAGAATCTATGAAAAGACACGCAGAAAAGCAAAGATCTATAAATTCCATGTATTATCCAACAGTCTACCAATACACTGGAAATGTTAAGGGGGTCCAGAACTGAAAAAAAAAAAGCCCCTACAAACACTTACGTAGCACAAAGATCAAAAGCAGGGAAAAGATGAGAGGCTATGCTGGTACCAGATCTCTTAATCCTGAGAGACCAAAGGGGTCAGCGTTAAGTAAATGTTTATTAAAAATGAATGCCATTCCATGAATAACTTGAATGTATTATGTAAAATATTTATTAAAGATGAATGCCATTGCATGAATAGCTTGCATGCTGCTTAGTTTGAGTAACAACAATGCATTTATCCATTGTAAATGAAGTACTGTCTTCTGCTCAACTAATTGTATTTAATACCTCAGTCTATGACTCTTTCCATAAGGAAAGATTGTAGAGACATTTTATACAACTTATTTAAAAAACAGATTTCATACAAACACATACGAAAAAGAACAACCAATCCAGCTCATTAGTAGATCTTGACAAGGGCTCAGTGGGAGGAAAGCAAATACAATAGAATAAAATGTTAAGAACCTCTAAACCTGGCCTAGACTGGGAGATAACCATATTGACATATGAATTAGAGCTTAGATCTATGTCCTACCAAGTTAAACTGCTTCCCACCTTGTTCCATGCATGATCCTGTGCTGAATCGATAAGCAAAAAAAAACCCAAAAAAACCAACAACAAGAAAACAGAGAAAGCAACGCTGAACTCACCACCACCTTCAGAGCAGCAATAGAAATAACACAGCATCCCTACATATTTATGTCAAAATACAGAGGGTGCCAATTGTGTATTGCATGTGCTGCCCTGGTGGAGAAGGTGTCCAGAGGGAAAACTTAGGCAACTGCAAAAAATAATCCTTAACTTTTACACAGAGGTCTTTACATTAGGGGATCATTTCTGAAGCTAGGTCCCATCTTCAGATGTTTCTTAGCTATACTGAAGGGTTAGAAATGCAACTTTAAAAAGTGCAGACCAAGATGGATCATTGGATGTAATAAAAAAATTATTTATTCCATCACCTTCCACATTCCTTACACAGACTTCTCTCTGTTGAGCTCCTCTGCCACCTTATGCACATAGATTTGGAGTCTACAGCAGTACACACACACACACATGCACACATGCACATATAAAATCTATAATAGTATGTTCCTATATTGCATAATATCCAATATAATAATATGATATTGAATAGTCTATCCAGTAAATAAATTTACATTTCTGCATATACACAGTGATTCCTACAGTTAATTAAACTGCAGCTATGCATACACAAATTCCCTTCCTCTCTGACTGAACAAACAAGCTTTTTACAGAAACCACATAATCTGTGTTCCCTGACTATGTTGTTTCAGATTCTGACTTGCTCATCATTTTTCCCTCTGGGCTTCTGTCTTCTTTGGTCTTAATTTTTCATCGTTTCTATTCCACACATACCTTCCAGAAGACAAACTGCAAAATCACAGGAGTGAAACTGCTGATTTTTTGAAACCCCAGCTTTCATATAAAGATGCTTGACCAGTGCATCCTCATCTTGGGCAAAGATTAACTCTATATCAAAACCAAAAAGAACTAGAAACTATTACTTAAAGGCTAGAAATCTTGCATAAACCAAACTCAGAATACGTCATTGAAAAAAAACAACAAAAGCTCCTTATTCCAATATTCAAGAAGCATTTCTAGGGCATGATTTGTGTACTCTCAAGGTAGACATCTAAAATAGGTCAGTTGAATCATCACCTAATAGTGTCCATTTCTCTCCAGTGACTATGAACGAAGCCTAGACCATAACTCAGATGGAGACACCCATATTGAGGCAGATTTCCTGCTTCAAATGCACCACAGTTTCTGCAGGAACTACCCCGCAGAAGCAGGCCCTTGATGGAAGGGGAGCAAAAGCTATGCCTAGTGCCTTTGATTGCTTGCCTACAGTTTTCCAGCTTTCTCAAGAAAAGCATTCAATGAAAGCTGCTGCAGCAAGAGGGCAGAGCTCTTCTGTCCTACTCCTCCCCTCAAGAACCAAGAGGTTTTGGATGAAGCAGGAAATGATAATTAAAACATGTTTTCCTACTACGTCTTCCCTGAGAATACAGGTTGAGGCTGCTCTATTTCTTTTCTGCTTTTGACTTGACCAAAATGACATTCATCTTAAATTTTCTTTCCACTTACATATATTTAGAATGAGACAGGAGCTTCAAAATCAAGAGACAGCTCAAAAGTTTGATCTTTATTAAAATCCGTATTTTCAGATTTAGGAATCAATTTCATCGTATACTCTTGACAGCCCCATGGAGTTTTTTCTGTAGTTTCTTGAGAAAATAAGGTTTTTATATCACGCTGTCTGTTCCCCAATAGTCACTTAGAAACCAGCTGATTCATTTCAATCAAAGTTAACATACACGTAGAGGAATCAAAGATGAGTGTGTTCCTATAGCCAAAGAGCAGTGGCTGGGTGCAGCAGAGAGCTCTTACTGGCACCCCCATGGAAGTGTCAGTAGGGAGAGACTTGCCCTTATCCATGTTGTTTGGCAGTTTCTGTCATATCCTGCCCAGGCAGCAGGACAAAATATTTGGTTTAGGGACACTGATTCTGTTGGGAGGGACATAAGGATGTTTTGGGGGAAAGGCCTGCTAGGAAGAGGAAGCACTAATTAGCTTCTTTCCTTCAGGCTGTTATAACCAACAAATGCATGTGTCTCTTTTGTAATAAAGTATTAGTGGGAATATTGATAGTAATGAGCTAACTATACTGTTTTGGGGGTATTTATGCTATAAAGATTTGGTTTTGTAACACTACACTGACCAGGATTTCCACCACTGTCCACTGAAGTAGCTGATACAAGGACTGTCGAGAGCCAAGTGTGGGGCGAGGTAACTGCAACTGAGCCTGGAAGCTGGTGCTCCTAAAATAATGGAGAGAATTTACACCTGGGCAAATCCTATCTAGGAATTCCTCAAATGTTCACATCCATTAGAACATGGGAACCTCTGCCTCCTAAGAGAATTTCCAAAGCAGGTTACCAGAAATTATTCAGAAATTAATTAACTTCTGCAATGAGGACAGGCTGACAGAGTTGGTGTTGGGCAGCCTGGAAAAGAGAAGGCTCCAGGGAGACATTATTGTGACCTTTCAATGTGTAGAGGGGGCTTATAAGAAAGGTGGAGAGAAACTTTGACAGAGCCTGTGGTGACAGGACAAGGGGTGACAGGTTTAAACTGGAAGACGGTAAGTTTAGATTGAATGTAAGGAAGATATCTTTTATGATGAGGATGATGGGATGTTGGAACAGGTTGTCCCAAGAAGCAGTGGATGCCCCATCACTGGAAGTGTTCTAGGCTGGATGGGGCTTTGAGCAACCTGATCCAGTGGAAATTGTCCCTGCCCACAGCAGGGGAGTGTGGACTGGATGATTTTTAAAGGCCTCTTCCAATCCAAACCACCCTATGATCCTATGATCTGAGAGCAGCAAACTCCAGAAAGGAAGGACACTGGTTTCCTGGCAGGGCGGAGTGCAATGTACATGCCGGTTCCTGTGCTTGGCAGGGCCCTGAAGGCCTGGCACCCATGATCCCAGCACCTGGCCCAGCAGAGACCCTGCGCCCACGCACCACCCTCTCTCAGCCCCAGCAAGCATCACAGCCAACCCCCACTGCAGGTGAGCCATCGGGGCTGGGGAAGGTGGTGCCCTGGTGGGGGACTGCAAGGCAGCAGCATGCGGGCAAGAAGCGAGAACCCACCACTGAAACTATGCAGGGGAAGAGCAAGCAGCCCAGCTGCTCCTGGAAGGAAGCATGGGCACGGGAGCACACCTGCAGTGATAAGAGGTTTGGAAAACTGTCTTTGAGGAGAAGCAGTGGAACTAGGTTGGTTGAGTCTAGAGGAGGAGGCTGGAAGTAAGGCAGGACATGAAAACGTAGTTGCAGTGCAGGAGAGTTTGTTATTAAGAGAGACAACGATTACCTTGCTGGAAGGAAAAAGATAAGATCTAATCGGCTTTATATTCAGGAAAGAAAAGAAGAAAAGGAAACAGAAAGAGGCTGGATGTTGCAAAAACTTTCTCTGACTAAGGCAGGGCTGGAATAGGTTACCTAGTGAGGTTGTGAAACCCACTTCACTGGAAATTTCAAGAAGTTAATAAAAAATCACTGCACTCTCTCAGTAGAAGATGAGAGACTCTCAGAGAGATGAGGGACTCTCATCTCAGAGAGATGAGGGACTGCCATGCTATTTCTCAGCCTTTGGAAAGTAAAAGTCCATCTAACCTTTTCAAACATAAAATTAAAAAAAAATCCCATACATATCATACAGGTCGTTAAATGTATGGGTGATAAATAACCTAATGATGTTACAAATTCTAATTTTACTAGTACAAATTCAAAATATTATTTAGATAGCAAACTTTGATCTTTCCTCTTAAAGAAATTGCCAAGCACTTCTTGAGCTGGTAAATGCTGGCAATATATTTTAGCACTATTTCTATCATAGCAGTTATCCCATTCCACCCTCTTACTGCTACCAGACTTTCTTGTCTGTTCTCTCCTGCTCCAATGTAGTGACCTGCAGGATTGTGTCCTGGCCAGTTCTGCATTCGTTGGGGCACTTTTATTCCTATTGAAATGCATGTGGGCTGGGTCAATCTCACAGCAAGGTCACCTCTCCTCCATCCTAGGTTATGGGGCCATAGGATACCTCAGGCACTGGAAAAAAACAGATTGTACAGTTCCTTTGGGACCCACTGTAGAGAAGAATACTCTGAACATATGGAGTATGCTGAAGCATGCAGACCTTTCCAATCCACCAGGGGATATCGAGTCTATCAGGATATCTTGACTCCATAACCAAAAGGACACAGTGTTAAGGAGGTTTTCTTGAGATGCTGCATGGGTTTTTAGTGATAATCATCTACTCAGATGCTGAGCTCAGTCCGACCTTTCACCACCAAATGGTCCCACTACCAATATCTTGCATAAACTTGACCAGCCAACCAGATAATGGTAATGACACTGCTGGTTAGGGCCAACTGGGCAGCTTGCCGGCAGTCCCTGGACAATCCTTGGAGGTGTTCCTCAGTCCATTCCATGCAGAGAAAGGTAAACTACACTGACACTGCCAAACCATTTCCTCTGCTGGGAAATATGCTGCAATCACACCAGAATGACTAAATGGTCTTGGTAGAGCTTAGAGACTCTGGCTCATAGTGATTTGGATGACTTGGTGAGACATTTGTCGCACGAGTGCTTTGATAACCACATAGCTCGTGGGTTCAGGCACAGTGTTAACATGAAAACACAGGTAAGCCACATCTGTTTTGTACACAGGATAAAAGGTCTTCTGGGATATGGAAATTCTGGGGACCATGGTGCAGGTTGTACTGCATGGCTTCACCCTCAGGACTGGCATAGCGTCAGCAGTGGTGATGCTGATCCACAGCTTGTAAGCCTTTCTGGGTCTGATCTGACTCTATGGGGGGCCATTCAGATGCCTCTGCAGTTGTTCCTTAAAATTTCTGGTTCCATCAGGACACATTAGCTTGGGCTCTTCACCACGTGCTTCCAGACCCTAGCTGACTCTGAAACAATCCAGGCATACTCCTACTCATAAACCCTATGAGGATTAGATGGGCCTTCTCAGAGTCAGCTTTGGTACCTCTGAACTTCAAGGACAGCATATCCACAAAGTGCCTAAGTTACCTAGACACATTAAATGTGCTTTTGTTCATTAGCACTGACAGATGATTTTGAGTGGTTGAAGTCATGTACAGATATACTGAGGGCATCATGCCTTTGCAAAACAGACTGGGGAGTAAGATTAATCATTGTTTTGTGATGAACATACCAGCCTAGAAAGAGGCAGGTACACTGATCAAGGATTCTGGAAGTATGTGTCCAGTTCTTATGTCTTCTTCTGGCCTCATGGGTTGATTTGTGCAAGTCTCTTTACCCACCACTGTCTTCCCCATCTTGGTTCTCTTCACTTGTGTAACTGTGGCATGCATCGGCTGGTGAGAGGTACCATATAAAACAGAGGTATAATGATGAAGTCTGTAAGACAACTGGTGGCAAATGGAAGATGAGAACCCAGAATTCCAGGCTGCAAGCTCTCAACCCAAGAACCTTTCATCTGAAGAATCAGTTCATGGCTTTTGCTCTCATAATTGCTGTTCTTCGTATGGTGTCTGGGGGAATAATCATACCTGATGATTTTTTTTTTCCACCTCTGTTCCAGCTGCTGCTTATGACATTGCCCCACCTGAAAATAAGGAAGTCCATCATCTAAAAACTCACATGAAAATGAATGCATTTTGGCCTTTACATGAACAAACAGAGAGCCCAAATGCGAGAGAAACATGCTGTGGAAAGGGTTTTGATGGGAATTCTCACCTGTCTCAGTATCAGCTGCTTCACACTGCAGAGAAGCCTGGTCTGTGTGCTCCATGTGGGAATAGCTGGAGCCAGGATTCATCATCATCAACGAACCCAGCTCAGCAAGACATCAACACTCAAAAGGAATATGGTCACTGTGAGTCTTGCAGGGCAGGCATTCACTCCCACACCAGAGACGGGATGAAGGGAAAGATATCCAAGCCATTGTTAGGAGTCTTGCAGGGAACACAAAACGCGACCCCAAACACTACAGAGAGCAATCTGACACTGCTACAGTGCAACGAGGTAACAGTGGTTGGAAGTTAGTACCCTGCTAAGATGATGGGCCTTTGGAGGTCATGTTGTTTTTGTAAGAATCACTAATTAGGGAGGAGGACATCCAGGGAAGGTTCCCCCAAGGAGGAAGAGAAGAGGTAAAAAAAGGAGCAGGGTGAGTTCAGTTAGCATGACAGCAAATGACATCTTTAGAGTATGATGAGATCTGTCTGGGTGCTGGGTTAGTAATTAACTTGGACATTTGGAGTTCCTGCCCCAAACTGAAAGAAGGTAACTTTATCCTTGTTCTGTTTTGAGAAAGCATAGTACAATGTACTCTAGAGTTATTATGAGTCATTATTTGCACTTCATTAGTCACTCTTAGCTGTAGCCTGTAAGTACTTCAGATCCTAGACTACACAAGACCTTACAGGGTTTGTTTCATAGAATCATAGAATCATAGAATCACAGAACCATAGAATCATAGAATGGATTGGGTTGGAAAAGACATTACAGATCATCCAGTTCCAACCCCCCTGCCATGAGCAGGGGCATCTTCCATGAACAGGGGCAACTTCCACCACACCAGACTTCTTAAAGCCCCATCCAACCTGGCCTTGAACGTTTCCAAGGGTGGGGCATCCACGACTTCCCTGGGCAACCTATGCCAGTGCCTCACCACTCCCATCATGAAGAAATTCTTCCTAATGCCTAATCTAAATCTTCCCCCCTTCAATTTAAAGACATTCCCCCTCATCCTATCACTATACCTTCTTGTAAAAAGTCTCTCTCCAGCTTTCTTACTCCTCCCTTCTGGTACTGGAAGCTGCTCTAAGTTGTCCCCACAGCCTTCTCATCTCTAGGCTCTCTCAGCCTGTCCTCAGGCCAGAGGTGCTCCAGCCCTCTGATCATCTTTGTAGCCCTCCTTTAGACACATTCCAACAGTTCCATGTCCTTCTTATGCTGGGGATTCCAGAACTGGACACAATACTCCAGGTGAGGTCTCACAAGAGCAGAGTAGAGGGGCAGAATCACCTCCCTCGACCTGCTGGCCATGCTTCTTTTGATGCAGTCCAGGACACGTTTGTCCTTCTGGGCTGTGAGCACACATTGCCGGCTCATGTCAAGCTTCTCATCAATCAGCACCCCAAGTCCTTCTCTTCTGGGCTGCTCTCAATCACATTATCTCCCATTCTGTATTGGAACTGCCAACTGCTCCAACCCAGGTGTAGGACCCTGGACTTGGCCTTGTTGAACCTCATGAGGTTCGCACAGGCCCAATTCTCCAGCTTGTCCAGGTCCCTCTGGATGACATCCTGTCCTTCTGGTGTGACAAATGTATCATTCAGCTTGGTGTCATCTGCAAACTTGCTGAGGGTGCACTCAATCTCGCTGTCTACATCATTGATGAAGATATTAAACAGCACTGGTCCCAGTACAGATACCTGAGGGACACCACTTGTCGCAGATCTCCATCTGGACATCGGGCCATTGACCCCTACTCTCTGAATGCGACCTTCCAACCAAGTCCTTATCAGCCAAACAGTCCACCCATCAAATCCATATCTCTCCAATTTAGAGAGAAGGATGTTGTGCGGGACTGTGTCAAAGGCATAAATCCAGAGAGATCGCATCCATCCATCACATTGTTTTTACTGTATCCACTGATATGGTCACCCCATCATAGAAAGCCACTAGGTTGGTCAGGCAGCCACTAGGTTACCTCACCTTCTATCCCTTGACAGAAGTCAAGCATCCAGATCTCGTATCTAACAACGAGGATGTGGACCCTGAATCAGCCAGTTTACAATCTAAGCCTCCAATGCAACGTGTCAGGTTTTTTTTCTAAAGTAGAGGACCCACTAAGGGTCATTTTGCTTTTATATTTTACTTGCTGTATTATTCTTGTGCCATGCTTAACTAACTGAAAGACAACTAAAAATATCACATATTGTGAGTCACAAGAAAGGCCCTTTTTGTGTGTTAAGGACAAAAGCTTACTTCATGTAAAATGTTCCTTTGCTCATACAAAACAATACAGCTTCAGTCTGCCCTTCTAACAACAGCATCACAGCTCCAGATAAAGAATGCCTCTGCACCCCTGTGTGGATGGTAATATTTCTGTGCAAGCACAAATCCAGCTTCACAACCCTTTGTGGGGGAAAGATTATATTTTCCATGACTGATGGCAGTGAGGGCCATGGGGAATTCTCTTGTGGTATAAACCAGACCAACGTTACAAAGGCTGTTTCAGGAATATGTGCTATTTTTTTTCCGTTATTAAATTTCTGGGCCATTATAGGATTCACATTAAGTTTAGGGCCCTCAGGAAAGTCACCACGGGTGGCCTAGCTGGGTTTTGGTCTTGTGCTACCATGGGCCAGAAGAGAATATGCATTTTCAAGATCATGGATATTAACGATCAGAAACTAGGTGAGAGTTGGATTACAGTAAGTGTTTGGCCCTACAGAAGACATCTGTGACCAAGGCTTTGCTCTGCAGGTGATCCCTATGAAATGATGTTATCCTGGGCCAAGACAGTCCAGGTGTTCTAGAGAACCATAGCATTAATCTTATTGCAGTTTTTGGAGTAGGGTGAGGGTTCATTGATGTATGGTTAGTATTGGATGTTGAGGATGGCAAGATGGGGTTGAAGGGTTCTGCAGAGTAGGGGAGGGAAAAGGACCAGGCAAAACCCAGAGGGGAGGGCTTTCTCCCATTGCTGTCAGGAATGGGAGAAATAACTGTTGTGCTACAGGAGAAGGTATCCCAGAAAGGAGGATCTGCTTCCTGTGCCCAACAGCTAAGACTAAAACTAAGACTAAGGACCCTTTCTTTGGGCTAAAGCTGTTCTCCAGCATCCACAGATTCGGAGTAAGCAGCCAGTCTATAGCCCTACAAATCTTGCTGCTGATATGAGTCAGCTTGCCTTGCGTGCCTGGAGCTGAACGAGGGGTTCGCATTTCCTTCTGTGGCTATAATCAGTGATTTTATTTTTTGAAAGCTGAAACTATGATAAAATGGTAGATCTCTCTGGAACAATCTCATAGAAAGCTTTAAGAGTGCAACTGCTCGCCTAAGCCTGACAAAAACTGTCCGAGAGGAGGAAAGATAAGTTGACTTTTCAGCCTGCTGGTGTGACACTGTACATATGCCACCAATGTACAGGAGCAGGTATAACAGCACGGTATTTGTGTTAATGCTCTTAGCTCGACACAGCCAGGAAGAGCTTCCCAACAAGGGGCACTACGTCATTACATATAGGGGCTTGGAGCTCCACCTCAAGGACTCCTCTCATGCAAAGACAGTAAACATGGAGGAAGGCACATTTCAGCTTTCTTTGTTCTCCTCTGCAAAAACTAAGCTGATGAATAATTACTATGTTTATCTCATTAAAAGTTACACTATTGTGCATAATTATATCCACCAAAAAAAAGCCAAAACAAAATCTGCAAATCCTACATCCGTGTCACAGGGAGAACTGAAATTTTGCGTGCTTCATTTCACGGCCATTCAAGAGTCTCTTAATACAACCCAGGGACTTCTGTGTGCAGTTTTTTAATTAACAGGGAATCATTTCTATTGGTGCAGATAAATTTGTTTGTGGGCTGGATTTTGTGTCTAGCCAACAAAACAAAGGAAAGTGAAGGGCTGGTCTGAGTCATTACTACTGACCTTTACCACAAGCAACAGCACTTAGATGGATGTTATCATATGAAGGTCTCAGCTAGGAAGAAGCAGCTTCCTAGCACAGTGGTTTGTGAGTGAGAAGGGTGGGCTGGATGGGGCCAGGGCAGAGGGAGCTTTGCTGTTTCAAGCACAGAGGAAGGCTTCTGAATGTTGCCCTCCTAACTGTGCTGCACATGCTAAGCTACTGCAGTCCCCCACATTGGTAAAAACCTGCATAGGCAGATGCAGTGCTCTCTGTGTCCAGTTCCTACACAGTAAGATGGTCCCTTTCAGGTTGAACCAGAGAACTATTTGGCAAGCCCCTCAAAGACAGCATGCTTCTCCTTTCATTTTTGCTCTCCATGCTCAATTTTGCTGAGGTCCTAACTATAGTTCCCTGTTTGAGCAGCTATGGACTAGAATAAGACTGCCTGTAGCGGTGTGACTTTGTCCATATTTCACATTTCCCTCACAGTAGTTTATTTCTACAGTTCACAGTTGAGCAGAAAACCTGAAGAAATGATCACAGTGTAACTGAAGACAGCAAAAAGGAGTAATGAATTTTCCTAGTTGTTCGGGTATTTGTTGCCAGCACCTTTTCTACAGAGGGCTTTGAGTGTCACCCTAACTTAAGTTATTGTCATGAACACCCAAATATATGCAAAAAGTACAGAGCAAGACTCTACTTAAGTGATTGCTTTGGCAAATAGAATGGAAGTATTTTAAGAGTGCCCATAGCCTTCTCCTGGACTTCTCAAAGGATGCTGGGGGGAAGAGAAAAGGAGAAAATAGCCATTGTCACTGCTTTTCTCTGTTTATGTCTTTCTCTTCTAAGGAAGGAGAGAAAACATCAGTGTGTGAGGTGCAGGAAAAAGACAAGGCCTTTAGAGACTCCAAAACAAAAGCTATCTGCATGTTTATGTAAAAGAGAGAGACAGGTGTATAGAGTGGGCATGGAGTGGGCTGGGAAACAATGTACTGCACCAAGACATAGCATTAGGACTCCGATTCAGACTTGTGCAAGGATTTAACTGCATCTAATTCAAGCAGTTATCTTCTGCACAGCTGCCCTTCATGCCCCTCTGCTGACACTCTGCAGGCTGGACTTGACAGTGGCAAATTCCTGTTTGTCTGCTTGCTGATGCTGATCTTCACTGGCTTCCCCCGTCCCAAGAGGCCAAGTTCACAGGTCCTTGACCTGCCAGTCTTCAGGAAGAATTTGATTCTTACACCTCCTTAGGATTAAGAGTACTGCAGGAACAAAGAGAAGAAGAGATATCTTTAAAGTATTGGGACTATGAATTACGGCCACATAGACTGAACTCTGGATGGAGCCCAAGAAGAAAAAGAACACATAAGAGCAAAGCTCTTAGCAAATTAGTCTGCTGTTCAGGGGAAGCAATACTCAAGGCTCTTAAGAACTGGATCCCAGTCAGAGAGCTGCAGAGGAATTGTGGCAGCCCCGCTGTCTTGACCAGACTTTGCAATATCCTCAGGAAGCTGATGCTCCCCTGCTCTGCAGCCCGCAATGTTCTCAGCTGTTCTCCCAGATTTTTGAAGGCCATGTGTATCTGAGATCACGTGGAAAAAAATATCTTTTTACATTCCTCTTGCAGTGTTTGGAATCACAAACAAAGAAATTGAGTGCACTGCAGGAAATCAAGAGCTGCTTTATAAAGAATCCCTGGGAGCTGCAATGGAGGATTTCACTCTATGAGAGGCACCTGCCAAAAATAAGCAATAACCAGAGTACCCTTTGCATGCAGCACCTCAGTGAAGAGAAAACATAAACCTAAAGGTTTCCTCAAAATTGTAACTGAGCTAGAAATTGCCTTTGTCACTTGGTGTAAAAGAACAGCTGTTTGGAAATGTTTGCATAACTACCTTTCTTTCTTTTTTTTCAAAATTTTTGGTGGTGTTTCTGTCTAGTAAAATCAATGTGGTACATTTTGTATTCCCACGGATTAACACCGTTAATGACAGAGAAAAAAGAAAAAGCCCATTAAAAGCTTTCCTATCTTTGTCCTTGTCCAACTCCTCAATTCTCCATAATGTATCATCTTAATAATACACAGCACTGTTTTTCAACCTGTCTTTGTTTTCAGCATCCTTGTTTACAGATATTGCCTTGTACTTCTTAGTTATCTTTTGTGGATCCTCTTCAAGTAGCCCATGGACCTCCTGATGTGTCTGGACAACAGACTGGAAATCACTGCAATAGTCTTATACTATGAAAGACACCTCCACTGGTATTCAGTGTAAAGTACCAAGGAGTGCCCTCATTGCATTCTTGGTCATAAATCACTTTTTCTCTGCACTAGTTCCAGCTTTACATTTTGGGAAAAAAGTACGTCTATCTCAAACCCATGTTATTTAGCCACAGGGGCTTTTCCATGTAATTCTCTGTATATTATCCAGGTGGGAATAAGGCTTGAAAAGCAATATTCAGCAGGAAAGAGTGCGATGTCACATTGTATTAGGTATACCAAATGTAATTTTTGCAACTTTGGCTGAGGAAAATCTTCCTAAAGATAGAAACGCTTACTACCATTTCCCTGGAAATGCAGTCAAATGCTATTGATGAGCAGGACATGTGTGTACCACCAAAGGTTGGGTAACTGCCTGAAGGAATACACTCTATTTAGTTAGCTCCTTTTTTTTTCCCCAAAAAAAATCATTCAAAGGAGCTTCTTGCTTTTGCAAGAAGTCCATATTTTATTAATCTTGAATAAAATTGATTAGACTGACCTTGAAGCTATTCCCTTCTGTCATTTAAAATTGTATCTGAGGAAATAGAGGCGAAGTTTTGGGTTGCGTTTTGCTTCAACTAATCATATGAAATCCTGTGTAGGAGGTAGATTGTGAGGATTATTTTTCTTCTTTCTTTGGTTTGTACCTAATGCTACAAGCAGATCACAGGATTTTGTCTTGCCTCCTGCTCAGTGGACAATACTTGCACACTCAGCACAAAAATAACAGTTGAGGCTATTTTGCCTGGTTTTGCTGTTAGAGGCTGGCCATTCCTAGCTAAAATTTAAGCAAAATCAGGAAGGACCAAGGAAACCAGCATACACACGTGTGAAGCCCACACCTTTCTGAAGCCCTGCAGTGAACAGTCATTTTCCTTGACACAGGTCCAGATTGCAGTGAAAGAGTCGCAGCTGTGACTGTAAGTGGGAAAACCTATCAGCTTCCACCAGGCCCACATCCACAAAGTAAGAACCTTCTTGCCTTTTAAAACAAGCAGCTACTTATAATAAAATGAATTGTTGGGCAATGCCAGGGCTAAATGGATTTAAATCAAATAAAAATGTGCTTTTTTTGCCACCTTATACAGTTGGCAGGCAGGGGACTCTCCAGACAAGCCCTCACCTTCGTGACTCTAACAGCAGCCTTTGTCTCTCTATCAGTCTGAAGTCTTGTGCATTTGTTTAATTTTTCCTGGGAGCACTTGTAAGAAAGTGGGATTAGAAGGCAACCCATTTAGGGCAATGGTCAAATTTGCACATCAGGTAAGACGACTGTTACTATTTTGGAAGAAATTGGTACAACACAGTAAACAGGGCATTAGTTCTTAATTCATCCAGCTAGCATAGACCCTCGTAGTAACTGGTACACAGGGCATCACGAAATAAAACTGTCACTCTGTCACACATGTAGGTATCCATTTGAAGAAAGTGTCCCCACTGTATTTTGTATTCAGAAAATGGATGAGGTTGAATAGAGATTATAAAGATATAAAATTTAAGTGGAGTGTTTGTTCCTGGTTTTGTTCTGTAAGAGCAAACATAGTGTTATGCCTAGGTCACTTGTTGGCTGACGGCTAGCTGGGATTCCCTGGGGAGAAAGCATGTGAGCATGAAATAGGGGAAGCCCATTTCAGTCAGTGCCTGCTCTTCTCAGGATGTATGTGCCCTTCAACAATAATAGTTATTGTCTCAGGGCTTTGGTCATTAGCTCAGATCATGTCAGCAATGCAGTTTTATAACTAGTTTCACATAGGAAAGCATCTCTAGCCAGATCACCTGAAGGACTTTCCCAGTTCTGTATTTTCCCAATGTCTTCAGTCAAGGCCACTTATCCCTGGACATATGCTGGTGCAAATTTCAGGAAAGATCCCCAAAATCAGTACTTGTCTAGGTGAAGTACATAGCCTCTTGAACTCCTGGGATAAGTGATGCTTCTGCCAGACAATGTAGGAGGTCACCATTATAACTGCATTCACAACTGTCACTGAAGCAGATTCTCAAATGAAGGACAGGCCTAAACACCTGTCAGTAATAAGGTTGTATTCAAAATAAAATCAAAAAATGTGAGTGAACTGTGCAAATCTGACATTTTTTCCTCTTTTACTTCAGCATCTCCTGTAGCTCCACAGGATGCTAGCACCTACAAATTGAACAAGAGCATGGGACCTGTGGTGCCAAAGCTGAGCTAAGGTCTGGGAGAGTCTACACTTCTCCCAGTGTGCTGGAGCGGTGCCTGTGGAAATGCAATGCTGGATCATACAATGGTTTGTGTTGGAAGGGACCCTTAAAGTTCATCTAATCCAACCCCTCTGCAAAGAGCAGGGACATCTTCAACTAGATCAGGTTGATCAGGTGCCCATACAATCTGACCTTGATTGTTTCCAGGAATGGGGCATCTACCACTTCTTGGGGCAAGCTGTTCCCACTGTTTCACCACTCTCAGTGTAAAAAGTTTCTTCCCTTACATCTAACTTAGATCTGCCCTCTAAGTTTAAAATCATTACCCCTTGTCCCACTGCAACAGCCCCTACTAAAAAGTCTGTCCCCATATTTCTTATCAGCTCTCTTTAAGTACTGAAAGTTGACAGTAAGGTCTCCTCGGAGCCTTGTCTTCTCCAGGCTGAACAGCCCCAACTCCCTCAGCCTTTCTTCATAGGCAAGGTGTTCCACCCCTCTGATCTTTTTTGTGACCCTTCTCTGCAACTGTCGCAATAGGTCCAAGTTGTTCTTGTACTGAGGACTCCAGAGCCCCATGCAGTACTCCAGGTGGGGTCTCACAAGAGCAGAGTAAAGAGAGAGAATCACCTCCCTTAGCCTGCTGGCCACAATTCTTTTGATGCAGCCCAGGATATGGTTGGCCTTCTGGGCTACAAGCACAAATACGCAGCTCATGTCCAGCTTTTCATTCACAATGATACTGGGACTCTGCTAACTGCTGATAGCAAGTCATAAAGAAGGTGCAGAAAAAGAGATGACTGAATTTCAGGATGGTTACCACTGGATGCTCACAAGCCTAAAAAGAAGGAAACAGCCGTGGCTTGACTGACTCTAGATGGCTGTTGCAGCTTGCTTAAGCTTACTCTGGTTTAGTTTCCAAGCTCAGCGTTCCATTTGTTTCCAACCTTATAAGGGTTTTTGTTCCATATACGCTAGTTTGTATCTTCTTGCAAGAAGGTGTAGCTGCTAAACGTGTCCAGGGAAGTTATCTGGGTTTCCACGGAGTGTGGGCTCACCAAATTATTTTAGTTAAAGAAGATCCATAGACCCCTTCTGGAACTTCTGAGATGAAAGTAGCTTAACTAAGAGTTACTAAAACTACCAGCTTCTGTCCTGCTTTCTGCCTGGCTTTTTACATGTCCTTTGCATATAGTAAAAGCTTAACTCAGAATAAGGTCTGCTATGGAGTAGTGAGGACAACAAAGGACCCTAGCTGGACGGGATGTTTACAATGAGGATATCCGAGTGGGAGGCGAATATCCGAGCAGCCTCGCAGCCCACTGAGGTCACGGTGTATTCAGGTAGCACAGGGCACTGCAGGAAGCAGAAGCACATCAGGGGACAGGAGGACCCTGCTCTTGGCCCTCCTGGGCCTCTTCGGAGAATGAGTGTTTCCTTCGAGGGGGGAAAGGACCATGCCGGGTATGCACTCAGTGCAGCTCAGCACTTGGTGGGCTGACATAAGAGATCATGCAGCCCAATCCACCTGGGACACTTCTTTGCTGCTTTCTGTCCTGCTTCCTACTAATTCTGGCTCTCCTGCTGAGAGAGGATCCCTGCATTGACTCACTGTAACTCACCTTCCTAAAGGAGAAGTGGAGGTATTCCCAGCATGGGACAGGACCTCTCTTGCTCTCATTGTGAAGCACTCCAGATGTGCAGACATCTTAAATGTAAGAAAAGCCTTTCTTTTACTATGAGGGTGGTTAAACTGGCCTACCAAGTTAGGGAAGGAGAGCTTGGCTCCCAGGATACAGATACTGTGATATGAAGAGGTGCACATAATGACTTCAGAACTTCTTCACCTTATGTAATGCATGAAGAAAAATTCAGGCACTCAAACTCTCTTTGTGACGGGCAGGGAAAGCAAGGTACCCTGGGATTTGATTCACAAAAGCAAATAGAAAACTGCTTCTGAAGCTGCTGGAGGTGCCAAGGAGGAGGGTAAAGGTTAAAGCCTCCTTAGACAAAGTGTTGTCCTTTTCTGGATGACAGAGGTGCTATTTTCCAGTCAGGATGTCCAACTCCAGCCTGCTGCCAGCTGCTAAGTAGTTACAAAATCATCGAATCATAGAATCACCAGGTTGGAAGAGACCCATCAGATCATCGAGTCAAACCATTCCTATCAAACACTAAACCACACCCCTCAGCACCTCATCCATCTGTGCCTTAAACACCTCCAGGGAAGGTGACCCAACCAACTCCCTGGGCAGCCTGTTCCAGTGCCCAATGACCCTTTCTGTGAAGAATTTTTTCCTAATGTCCAGCCTAAACCTCCCCTGGCAGAGCTTGAGGCTATTCCGTCTCATCCCGTCCCCTATCACTTGGGAGAAGAGGCCAGCACCCTCCTCTCTACAACTTCCTTTCAGGTAGTTGTAGAGAGCAATGAGGTCTCCCCTCAGCCTCCTCTTCTCCAGGCTAAACAACCCCAGCTCTCTCAGCCATTCTTCATAAGGCCTGTTCTCCAGCCCCTTCACCAGCTTCGTTGCTCTTCTCTGGACTCGCTCCAGAGCCTCAACATCCTTCTTGTGGTGACGGGCCCAGAACTGAACACAGTATTCAAAGAGCGGTCTCACCAGTGCCAAGTACAGAGGGAGAATAACCTCCCTGGACCTGCTGGTCACACCATTTCTGATACAAGCCAAGAAGCCATTGGCCTTCTCAGCCACCTGGGCACACTGATGGCTCATGTTCAGTCGCTGTCAACAAACACCCCCAGGTCTTTCTCCTCCAGGCAGCTTTCCAGCCAGACTTCTTCTAGTCTGTAGCACTGCATAGGGTTGTTGTGCCCCAAGTGCAGGACCCGGCATTTGGCCTTGTTAAACCTCATGCCATTTGACTCTGCCCAGCGGTCCAGCCTGTTCAGATCCCTTTGCAGAGCCTCCCTACCCTCCAGCAGATCAACACTTCCACCCAGCTTAGTGTCGTCTGCAAACTCGCTAAGGGTGCACTTAATGCCTTCATCCAGGTCATTGATAAAGACATTGAACAGGGCTTGACCCAGCACTGAGCACTTGTCACTGACCTCCAGCTGGATTTCACACCATTTACCACCACTCTCTGGGCCCGGCCATCCAACCAGTTTTCCACCCAGGAGAGTGTGTGCCTGTCCAGGCCAGAGGCTGACAGTTTCCAAAGCAGAATGCTGTGAGAAACTGTGTCAAAGGCTTTACTGAAGTCCAGGAAGACCACATCCACAGCCCTTCCCTCATCCAGCAGCCAAGTCACTTTGTCATAGAAGGCAATCAGGTTAGTTTGGCAAGACCTGCCTTTTGTGAACCCATGTTGACTGGGCCTGATCACCCGGTTCTCTTGCATGTGCTTCATGATAGCACTCAAGATCACCTGTTCCATGACTTTCCCTGGCACTGAGGTCAGACTGACAGGCCTGTAGTTCCCTGGATCCTCCCTGCGACCCTTCTTGTAGATGGGCACAACATCAGCCAGCCTCCAGTCCAGTGGAACTTCCCCAGTCTTCCAGGACTGCTGGAAAATAATGGAAAGGGGTTTGGCCAGCACATCCGCCAGCTACTTTAATACCCTTGGATGAATCCCATACAGCCCCATAGACTTGTGAGTGTCTAGTTGGGCTAGCAAGGTTCTGACCACCTCCTCTTGGATCATGGGAGCCTCAATTTGCTCCTCTAGCTCCTGGGTTTGTACACGGACAGAAAAACTTTCTTTACAATTAAAGACTGAGGCAAAGAAGGCATTAAGTACCTCAGCCTTTTCCTCATCCCCTGTCACTGTTGTTCCTTCTGCGTCCAATAGGGACTGTATGGTCTCCCTAGTCCTCCTTTAATTATTTATATATTTATAGAAAGATTTTTTGTTATCTTTCATGGACTTGGCCAATCTGATTTCTAGTTGAGCCTTAGCCCTTCTGATTTTTTCCCTGCACGATCTCACTTCCCTCCTGTAGTCCATCCAAGAGGCCTGTTCCCTCTTTCAGAGCCCATAAACTTTCCTCTTCTTCTTGATATCACTCAAGATCTCTCTGTTCAACCAAGCTGTTTTTTTCCCCTGTCAGCTTTTTTTCCGGAACATGGGGATGGCTTTCTCCTGAGCTGCTAGGATTTCCTTTTTGAAGAGCTCCCAGCCCTCATGGGCTCCCTTGCCCTTAAGTACTGTCTCCCATGAGACTTTGCCAACCAGCCTTCTGAAGAGTTCAAAGTCTGCCCTCTGGAAATGTAATGCTACTGTCCTGCTAACCACCCTCTTCACTTCACCTAGAACTGAAAACCCCATCATCTTATGATTGCTTTGTCCTAGGTGTCCACCTACTGCCACATCTCCCACAAGGCCTTCTCTGTTCACAAACAGCAGGTCCAGGAGGGCACCCTCCCTTGTTGGTTCATTCACCAGCTGTGCAAGGAAGTTGTCTTCCACGCACTCCAGGAACCTCCTAGACTGCTTTCTTTCTGCTCTATTGTACTTCCAGCAGATATCTGGAAGATTGAAGTCTCCCACAAGAATGAGAGACATTGATCTAGAGACTATCCCTACCTGTTTATAGAAGAGCTCATCAGCTGCTTCTCCTTGGCTGGGTGGTGTGTAACAGACTCCCATCACAAAATTTACCTTCTTGTGGGCTCCTCTGATTGTAACCCACAGGCACTCAATCTCCTCATCACCACAATCCATCTCAATGGTATCCAAGTCCTCCCTTACAAAGAAGGCTACCCTGCCTCCTCTCCTGCCCTTCCTATCCCGCCTGAAGAGTTTATACCCCACCATAGCTGCACTCCAGTTATATGAGTCATCCCACCACGTTCCTGTGATGGCAACGACATCATAGGCTCCTTGCCCTAAGACAGCTTCCAGCTCTTCCTTCTTATTCCCCATGCTGCGTGCATTGGTGTAAATGCACTTCAGCTGAGCTACTAAGCCTTCAGCCCTCTTAGAGGGAACAGAGTTCATTCCCAATTGCCTGGTAACTGGAGTAGCTAGCACCAGAGTGCCAGTATCTCCTTTAGCACCCCTAGGTGTGTTGTCCCCCACTTTCTGTGTGGTGATGTACTGGTGGTCCTCACCAGCACAACCTCTCCAAATCACCATTGCCCCACATCCAGGCTCGCTACTGTCTAGCCTGGTCTCAACCCTCTCCCCCTTCACGTCTAGTTTAAAGCTCGATTTATGAGCTTAGCTAGGTTTTTAGCAAGGACTTCAGGCCCCTAGGAGACACACGTGTCCCATCCTTAGCAACAAAGTCTAGGGGTGCGTGAGCCACCCCATGATCAAAGAAGCCAAAGCCCCTTTCCTTACACCAGGCTCGGAGCCAGGCATTAATCAAATTCTTCTTCCTGACTTCCAGCTCCTCTCTCTTTAGCCTTGGGATGGAGCAGAATACTATGTAGTAGGAAGAAACATCACATATATGTAATGTCCCAGAAGTCTGAGCACCAATCCAAGAAAGACAACATCCAGAGTTGGTTTCGCCAGTCTCTTGGCTTGCAGAAATTTGAAGCATCGGTTTCCCCTCTGTTGACTGTGAATGCAGTGGTGTGGAAGAGGAATCTCAACTGCAGAAGCCGATCCACTATGGTGAAATAATTCATCCACACAAATGAATGAAAGTATTAATTGAATCAGAAAGCAGTAGCAAGTAGGTACGATTTTATGGCTGGCTGAGTAGAGCATTCAGTGTGTTGCTTCTGGGGGAGTGTGATGCTGTGGAAGCAAAACCCCCTAGCTTTTCCGTAAAAAAAAAACAAACCCGACTGCCAGTTGGGATGAAATACAAAGTAGGAGGGTTCACGAATGCAAAGTTAAGGAGCAATCATAAAATGGTTTGGATTGGAAGGGACCATTTCAACCTCCCTGCAGTGAGCAGGAACTAGATGATCTTAAGCAGGAAAACAAGAGACTCAGGTAATAAATAATAAATAATAAATAATAAATAATAATAGTAATAAAGCAAAAAGCCCCTCTGTTTCTTGAGCCAGTCACGGTTCCTGGGATCAGCAAATCATAGAACCACTATGGGTCATAGAATCACTAGGTTGGAAAAAAACCTTTGAGATCATCAAGCCCGACCATACCTGTCCACTACTAAATCATATCCCTGAGCACTTCATCTACCTGCCTTTTAAATAACCCCAGGGATGGTGACTCAATCACCTCCCTGGGCGGCCTCTGCCAGTGCTTGATAACCCTTTCGGTGAAGAAATTTCTCTTGATGTCTAATCTAAACCTCCCCTGGTGCAGTTTGAGGCAGATTCCTCTTGTTCTATAGCCTCTCACTTGGGAGAAGAACTACTTTCAGGTAGTTGTAGACAGTGATAAGGTCTCCCTTCAGCATCCTCTTTTATAGGCTAAACAACCTCAGTTCCCTCAGCAGCTCCTCATAACCCTTGTTTTCCAGCCCCTTCACCAGCTTTGTTGTCCTCTGGACACACTACCAGACCACAATATCCTTCTTGTAGTGAGGGGCCCAAACCTGGTGTTCAAAGTGTAGCCTCCCTGATTCTTAGAACAGGGGAAGAATCACTTCCCTGGACCTGCTGGCCACGCTGTTTCTGACACAGGCCAAGATGCCATTGGCCTTCTCAGCCACCTGGGCCACTGCTGGCTCATGTTCAGCTGCTGTCAACCAACACTCTCAGGTCCTTTTCCTCCAGGCAGCTTTCCAGCCACTCTTCCCCAAGCCTGTAGGGCTGCACAGGGTTGTCGTGTCGCAAGTGCAGGACCTGGCATTTGGCCTTGTTAAGCCTCATCCACTGGCCTCGGCCCATCGATCCAGCCTGCCCAGGTGATCCAACTGTCCAGATGATCCAGCTGTCCAGGCGATCCAGATGTCCAGGGTCAGGTGCACCCGCTCCACTTTCGCCCTGGTGGCAAAGCAACCAAGCCCTAAGCACCTTTGCCCCCAACCCAAGACGTGGGGGGAGGGGGGAAGGGGGAACGGGAGACGCAGTCATTGCCCCCGGTGCAATAAAAATAAACAAACCAGCCGCGTCCCGGTCGGTGGGAGCGGGGCGCTGAGTGCCGGGGCGGCGGCCGCTCCCTCCCTGCCCCGCGCCGGCGGCCGGGCGCGTCCCGCACCCAATCAGGGCGTCCCGCCTGCCTTCCTGTAGGTGTGCCCGGCTTACCTGCGGCCGCGCCGCCCGCCGCACAACCTGCGGGGACGCGGCTGCCGCGGGCGGGGGCAGCGCCGCCCGGCGCGGCCGTGGGAGCGCGGCGCAGGTATGGGGAGCGGGGCGGGGGGGGTCCCCGCGGGTCCCGGGCCGGGGGGGAGGAGGGCAGCCCCCCCCCATTCATTCCGGGAGCCGAGGGGCCCGGGGCGCCGGTCCCTGCAGCGCGCAGGTGTGGGTGCGCGGGGAGGGGCCGCGCTCCGCCGCGGGGGCTGCGTGGGCCCCGCCGGGCCGGTTCCTGCCTGGGGACGGACGGAGGAGGAGGAGGAGGGGAAGGCGGCGAAGGGGCCGCCGGTGCCGGCGAGGCTCCGGCCGCGGCGGCCTCTGCGCGGGGCAGGACGGCTCCGCTTCCTCCCCGGCCCGCAGCTCCGCGCCCCGGCTCCGCTCCCCCCGCCCCGATCCCCGCCCGCAGCTCCGCGCTCCCCGCAGCTCCGCTCCCTCCTATTCCCCCATTCCGGCTCGCCCCGAGCCCAGGCCCCGTCCCGGGCTGCTGGCTGAGCCTCTTCCCGCAGGAAGCGCGATCCCACGGTGCTCTCTTTTGAGCTTCGGGCCGGGCTGCCCGTGGCCCCGGGAGTCCCGGGGCTGTGCTTGAACTCTGGACACATTGTTGTTGTCCTCGCTCCGCTGGCTGGCGCCTCGTGACCTGTCACGGAGGGAAGGCAGGGGAGCGGGAGGCGATATCCAGCGGGAGGTGTCCCTGGCCGCGGCAGGGCAGGTGGAGGCTTTGAGGTTCCTTCCAACCCAAACCCAAATTCATAGAGTCACGGAATGGTCCGAGTTGGACGGGACCTTAAAGATCATCCAGTTCCACCCCCCTGCCATGGGCAGGGACACCTCCCACCAGACCAGGCTGCCCAGGGCCTCATCCAGCCTGGCCTTGAACACCTCCAGGGATGGGGCAGACACAGCTTCCCTGGAAAACCTGTGCCAGTGCCCACCTCCCCCTTCTACCATGGAGAATTTCTTCCTAATGTCTGATCTATATCCGCCGCCCCCCCCCCCCCGCCCCCCCGTCCAATTTAAAGCCATTTACCCTCATCCTAGCACTCCATGTTCTTGTAAAAAGTCCTTCCAGCTTTCCTGGAGCTCCTTCAGGTACCGGAAGCTGCTCTAAGGTCTCCTTGGATCCTCCTCCAGGCTGAACAACCCCATCTCTCTTGGCCTGTCCTCATATGGCAGGTGCTCCAGCCCCCTGATCATCTTTGTAGCCCTCTGGACCCGTTCCAATAGCTCCATATCCTTCTTATGTTGAGGATTCCAGAACTGGATGCAATACTCCAGGTGAGGTCTCACAAGGGCAGAATAGAGGGACAGAATCACCTCCCTCGAACTGCTGGTCACACTTCTTTTGATGCAGCCCAGGCTGTGGTTGGCCTTCTGGGCTGCGAGCGCACATTGCCTGCTCATGGTGAGCTTCTCATCAATCAGCACCCTCAAGTCCTTCTCTGCAGAGCTGCTCTGGATCACATCATCCCCCATCCTGTATTTAAACAGCAGATTGCCCTGACCCAGGTGAAGGACCTTGCACTTGCTCTTGTGGAACCTTGTATGATTCTGTGATACCTGCGTGCTACTCACTTCCAATCTCTTCCCCACAGCCACTGCAGCAGCTCTGGTAGCAACCTCAGCACCCGAAACAACCTGGGGGGGACTTCTGACCCATTCTCCACCACACAGCACCTGTGTTTTCCTTGCATTTGATGCTTTATTCCCAGAGATTGGATAAGACTTGGGTTAAACCTCGTGGGGAATATAGGGGCTGGGAAGATGATCCAAGCTCAACTCATCTGCGTTGACCTGTTGCAGACTTTGCCAAGGAGCTGCTGGATGTGGATGCTCTTGGCTTCTGTGCCCAAACTGACCAAGCCACATTGTAACGTGTTGTTGCAATTTTGTGAACTCCACTGAAGTTTTGGAGTTTCTTGTAACCTAATTGCTTGGATAAAGGCAGAGTCCTTTTAAAGGGTTGCATAGGAGGGAGGTGGCTTCGTTTGGAGGAATAATGTATGGGTGACCCAGATTTCAGAACCGCAACTGGTAAGGAGGAGGTATGGGTAAATCTGGCTTCAAGTTGTATCAAATCAAAACTCTTCTCAATTATCAATTACTGTTAATATTTGGAAACAGCTCAGTTGGCTTCCATGTTGAGAATCTCATTTTGCCAAGCTGTGAGTCAGGGCAGCATTTGTACTGTACTCTCTGTGCAATAGCCTAGTGATCTTGATAAATCTGTGAGCGTTCACAGTGTAATTACTGATGACAGCAGGCTTGAGGCTGTGCTCCTGTTGAAGAACCCTATTCCCTTGTTCTTGCTGTCTGAAATAGTGGGACTTGAATGCTTCCTCTGGGGACTCCTTGTGCATCCTGATGGATTTTGCCAGTAAGACTCTGTTCCCTAGCACTTTTATTTCATCCCATTAACTCTGGACAGATGGTCTTGCTCCTATTCTATTGAGTCTTCTTTCTTATAGTTCATTTATTTTAAGTGCTTTCTGAAGAGCAGAGTTTTGGCATAGTTTTTTTGTTTTGGTTTTTTTTTTTTACATACTCTACTTTGGAGACTGGTTTGAAATTGGCTGTTTTATTTAATTTGTATTCATGCAAATTATGTTCACTCTCTATAGTTATTCCAGGCAAAATTTAAGAAACAACCTGCGAGGGATTTCAAAATCATAATTGGATTTTTTTTTTCCTATGAATATTTGATTCTAAGAATTATTATGCTTTCTGTCATCTGGTATCTTTCTGGTTTGGTGTTGGCTACTTTGTTATTGTTAAGCTAAATTATACATAGCTAACTTATTTCAATACTCACCCCAAATAAGTTTAGTAGAATCATAGAATTGTTAGGGTTGGAGAAGACCTCTAAGATCATCCAGTCCAACCATCAGCCCAGTCCCACCATGCCAACTAAACCATGTCCCAAAGTGCCCTGTCCACATGATTTTTTTAACACCTTCAGAGATGGTGACTCCACCACTTCCCCGGGCAGCCTGTTCCAGTGCTTCACCACTCTTAGTAATTCCTTTCAATTTTGCAGCTCCCCACTGAACTCCTATTTTATCTTTTAATGAAGTACTTTAAAGTGTCTTCAGTGGAAGTATAATTGGATTCTATTGTTGTGGCACTTGAGACATACAAAGAGAAATTATTTCCCTCTTCTGTGAGGGGATCCTATAGGGGATGTTCAGCCATTTGGGGACAGATGCCTTGTTCTGACAGCCAGCAAGTATTTACATTCCCAGTTGGTTATCACTGCATCAAATCCAAAATTCTATTAGAGAAGTACCTAGTCTTGATTTCAAGATATGAAGATTTCAAGACAGATTACGTTGGTTCCCTGGGTAAATTATTCCAATGACTGACTACCCTCACTAATTTCTTATCTCAAGCTGTCCAGCCTGGTTCCTAACCACAAAGTCTTGCTACACATTTTCATGCCAGATTACAGAGTGTGTTGCTGCCAGGGTGACACATTCCAGCAAAAAAGATGGCCTATTGTACCACATGCTTACAGCTGTTATTCGAGCTAATAACCTCTTGCTTCTGAGAAAAGGCAATCGTGGAGCAGGCAAACTAGGGTGACTGGTATGATTTAGAGCAGCGGTTAAGTGCACCTGGCTGTGCAATCTGTGTGCAGACAAGGCTTTCAGAGAAATGTAATTGAATAATTTGTGTTGCTTGGAGTACGGCTTCATATGATTAATCCACTGTAACTACAGGCTACTGGTGAAGGAATGATCCATTCCTTACCTAGTCTTGGCTGCACGCTCCTGCTGCTTCCTTTGCATCAGATCTAGCGACCAAGAAGCCCTGAGTTGGTATAAACACTGCTGCAACTGAAAATGAATCCCCTCTCCTAAACAAAAAGATGACTCTGCTTTTGCATCTGAAAGCTGAATCAGCTTGCCCTGTGGCCAGGTGGTGCTAGGTCTGATGCAGAAGGGAAGCATGCTGCTGGGCTTGAGAAATGTGGAGGGGGACTACCTCTTTCAGGGGCAGCTGATGTCTATGCTGGATTAGATGCAAGAGGGTATTGTACATTTAGTTCCTACTTTTCTGTGCTCTGATAAACTGTCCGCGGTTGCACAAAGCCTCTCAGTTGGCACTGCCTTTGAAAGAAGCTGTTGTGCCTATCTGTTGACATCCACGCTGGTTCCCTGCTCTGGCTCATTGTGAGGCCACACGTATGCTTACACCACTGAAAGAGAAAGGGCAGTGTACGGGTGGGAATAAGGAGTTCAGAAGATGGGACTCCTTTTGGCAAGCTAAAGTGCTTATGAAACTAAGACTTGAGATACAGGAATTGTTAGAAGCACACCTTACCTTAAATGCTAATGGAAGCTAATGCATTTTTTCATCTACCCTTTGCAGCAGATATGTAAGAATAGTTGCCCTGATTTGCTCGGTAGCCCAGGCTGAGTTGTGTGACTTAGGTGAACTGTGTTTAGGTCAGCTGCATTTGACTTTGATTAAGAAGTCTGTGTTGGAGTTAGATTTATATGAGAAGGAGTGTGTGACATATAAAAAAGGTCCGTGGGTTGGCTGTGATGTGCTGATACCTATGAAAGGTTCATTGGGGCAGAAAAGCTGCAAGCTAATGTATTTGTGCATTCTAGATGTGAGGTTCTCTATGATTTTCAGTGCCTGCTCAGGTGGAGTAACCCTTTGGAAAGCTTTGTTACTCTTGTGTCTTCCAGTAACAAGTGACTCCAGCTTTCTTGCTCTTTTAGTGGAATTCATTTGCTGGGACAAAATCCGTTCCCTATCTATTGTTTCAAGTGCCATTTCTTCAAGTGCAATGCTGAATGCTGCAGGGCATGTGGAACTGAGCCTGTGGTGGAGATTCATTTTGAGCTCACAGGTTGGGGGTTGAGTTACAGCTAGATGAAGTCAAGGACATTAGCCCTGCCTCTAACCTTGCTCTGAACTATTGGTTTTGATAGTGGGAAAAATTTAGAAGAGGGGGAGGTGATTACCATGACATGTCTACAAATGTATGTATGTAAAGAGACACATATGTAAATGTATACAAAGTAGAAGATGTTCTGGTGCTAGAGAAGGTTGAGGAGGAGTGGCTACAAAAACTGTAATTGGATGGTATATGAGAAATTAAGTGAGAGGAAGCGCATGAACCTGCTGCTCAGAAAATATAGCATTAAAGCAGATCTGGCCATGAATTAGCTTCCTGAGAACACATCCCATTTTCAGTAAGTCATGTAGAAGTATATGACATTCAGTTATCTATTTACCTCTTTCTAGTTGCAAGCTGAACATCTAGCTGCATGTGGGTTCTTAGTGTGTAAGGTCTGCTGCCCCTGGCCTTGCTGGAACTCCTTGGTGGAGTTCCTGCCACTTATTGTACACGTAGCTTCCAAAACCCTTACCTGGGTAGGCAGATGTGATGCCCAGTGGGATCCACAAGCTTGATGGTCCCCTGCATGAGGCATCTGTGGGCAGAACAGAGTTACACGCTGGTGAGCAGACCTAGTCTTGTACAAGGTGTGACTGGAGAAGAAGATATGAGGAACAGCTGCTGTTTCATCAATGAATCCAACAGTAGAGTTCAAGGATCCAAAATAAGGGGATTAGGATCCTGGTCGTGTCAGTGCACAATTCGCTCAGATTGCTGAAGCCCTGAGATAATCAGGGCACATGTGGTGCAAGGCATGAGCCTGGGTTACACGGAGACATGTAACCTGTTGGATGTGATCCTTCTTCACAGCTGCCACAAGGTGGCTGCAATGGCTACACTTGCCTATTTATTTAATACATGAAATAGATGTCCAGATCAGTGTTAAAGTAAAATGTACATCAGAAAGCAAACCTGCAGAGAAGGACTTGGGGGTGCTGATTGATGAGAAGTTTGATATGAGCCATAATGTACACTTGCAGCCCAGAAGGCCAACCATAGCGTAGGCTGCACCAAAGGAAGTGTGGCCAGCAGGTCGAGGGAGGTGATTCTGCCCCTCTGTTCCTCTCTTGTGAGACCTCACCTGGAGTATTGCATCCAGTTCTGGAATCCCCAACAGAAGAAGGATGTGGTGCTGTTGGAACAGGTCCAGGGGAGGGCTACAAAGATGATCAGGGGGCTGGAGCACCTCTGCTATGAGGACAGGCTGGGAGAGTTGGGCTTGTTCAGCCTGGAGAAGAAAAGGATCTGAGGAGACCTTATAGCAACCTTCCAGTACCCGAAGGGGCTACAAGAAAGCTGGGGAGGGGCTTTTTACAAAGCCTTGTAGTGATAGTACTAGGGGCAGTGGCTTTAAACTGGAGAGGGGCAGATTTAGACTAGATACAAGGAGGAATCTCTATGAGGGTGGTGAGACGCTGGCTCAGGTTGTCCAAGGAAGTTGTGGCTGCCCCATCCCTGGTAGTCTTCAAGGCCAGGCTGGATGAGGCCTTGGGCAGCCTGATCTAGTGGGAGGCATCCCTGCCCATGGCAGAGAGGTTGGAACTGGGTGATCTTTAAGGTCCCTTCCAATCCAGACAATTCTATGATTCTATGATCAGCAGCGGAATGAGAGCAGTAAGAAGATGCTTTTCTCACTGTGTAGCTGAGCAGCTACAAAAATAAGCACATATAAGCTTTATGGTATGTACACTTTATACTCACAAAAATGTACAGGTATAACTATCAAAAATGCTTGCAAATATATATTTGAATAGGATAATTCTTGACTAGACCCTTACATCCTTATTAGATTCCTGCCCAATGAGGCGGTACTAATGGAAACTTTGTAAGAGTACACCAGTCAGAGTATACCTTTGCTGATATACAGCATTTCACAGAAGAAGGAATGGTGCCATAGCCTAGAGAGGCTGTGATGCTGTTGATGCATCCTCAAGGGAGTCTGTTCTCTAGGTAAAATCCTCTTGGCATGGATTAAGCCTGAGCTTCTGTTTAGGTACAGAAATTTTACTGTAGGTATTCCATAATACAGGTGTCAAGGGTAACTCTAGACCTGTGAAACGTAATCTAGCTGTAACACCTGAGTCCATCTCCTTTGTGAAGTACTTTGAGATCACTGTCTGTGTTTGAAGGTGAGGACTGTCGGACTGCATAGCAGTGAAGTTGAGAAGTTGTGGTGTGTATCTCTTTCTCCTGTGTCACTGGATGTGTAGATAAAGAGAGTCTATTGTTAGCTCTGCAGGACAGGTACAATATCTCACTGCGTATTTAGAATGGTGAGGATTTGGTCTTGATTGTTGGTATTGCAGATGGCTCAAATCTCTCTTCACATTGTTGCTTCTCTGCATCATTCTTTTTCTGTCGCTCGCTTTGCTCATAGAGATATTTTAGGCTTGAGTCTGAGTACAATATAGCTGATGAGTCTTACAGGTGGTTTTAGAATGATGCACTTATTTATCCCTTCTCAACCCTTTCCCAGGAAAGGTGTTTTCTCCTGGAAAGGTATGTTTCAGGTATGGGCAAGAAGAGGCTTGGGAAGGGCAGTGGGGCTCACACTGAGGAGGCTGCAGTACAGTACGCAGCCCTGTCAAGACTCTTGGCTGTGACAAACCTTGGTAAAGAGAGAGAATGCTGTGGGAAGACAGGCAAAAAGAAGTGGGAGTATCCCTATTTTTATAGCAAATTATGGGTTATGGCATTTTTTCCTAAATGTACAATTGATTGAAAGAGATGGGTTTACCCTTCAAGTCATCTGGTAATTTCTTAACAGTATCTGGTTCTGTGTTGAAATAATTTACTGCACTATTGCTTTCTTCATCATCCCTGGTCACTACTGGAAAGAGGAGGTGTTCTCTTAGTGCACACTGGAGGACAGAAAGGGAAGATAAAAGATGTTCCTTTAGGCACAGAGGCAATGCTGCTCATTTTGGTCCAAGTTCTGTGCCATCTGAGAAGGCAGTCTTTATTTGACATTGCTTGGAGTATCTACCTTATCTTCTTACCCCTGCACAATGAGTAAACTGGGCTGTTTCATTTCAGAGAGGGGTAAAAAAAGGAAGATGAGCAATTCAGACATGTACTGGAGCAATGAAATGTGCCTCACACAGGAAGAACAAGGCTAGACATGCCAGTTATGTCATCGTAGTGTGTGCTCTGACCAGGCACAAAGGGTGGTCAAAGCCATAAGAAGCAGACTCAAATTTTGACTATCATGACAGCTGAGTTTCCCTGTGGGTGTTATGAGACATACCAGAGCCATTTTTCCTTCATTCTGTAGGCAGCAGCATTTCTACCTATTCAGCTGCTCAGTGTATAAAAATAGTGATGAAAAAGGCATGAAAATAGGCATATGAGTGTAAAAGGGGAAAAATGGGTTAACTCTGATAGTCATAGCAAAATGACTGGAAAAAAGAGCAGAACAAGAAAAGATGAAACGTGCAGAATTGCATATGCAATGAAAACTGGCACAAACAAAAATCTCAACCTCAGTGATCCAGTATAAAAGCAAATCTGCTCCAAAATGTACTATGTTTTACTAGCATGTTTCCTTTGAAAATTAATTTAGAAGGTGGCATTGTACAAAAACTTCATTATGACAGTGAAAAAGAGTGAGCCATGTGCATTTCAACAAAAAAAAAAAGGGTGTATAAATCTGCAGGACTGTTGAACTAAGCATGTGCACGAACACTGATTTCATTTTAAAGAACAGTTTGGTACAGAGAGAGAGAGTTTTGTGCCTAGAGTTAGCAAGAAATACCCAATGCTGCATGTCCTAAACTCATAAAATTGATGGAACTGTGGAAAGGGTCTCGCCTGAATATAGACACAGTGAGAAGCAGACAACCGTGAATATCTGATGTGTGTGAGGTTATGGGTCAGGGGCTTTCGTTAACTGGGCAGCACAAGTATGATACCAGAGTAACACTGTTCCAGCAGGAGCTGAAACCACTAATTGTGGGCACTAATTTGTGTGAAAAATGTGTCTGTCATTTGTACTAAGCAGCTCTGCAGCACAAGAGGCAAATATCTTAGTAACGTACTTTGAATCTTGAAGAGCTTGGAGGCAAAAGATACAGAAGGAAAGAACAGAATGAGAAGTCAATGTATTTTTGTTGGTGAAGGGATTGCTTAAATAAGACTTTGCTTAGGGTTGCAATCAGATACAGAGTTTATAACAGGGCTTTGCATATTCAGTGCACTGAGCAGCCGCTCCCTGACTAATCCTCAGAGCACGTCTGTGATGTAGGAGGGGTTGGTATTACCTTGGTTGTACAGATGACCCTCAGCCAGACAGAAACTGCTGGAAACTGTCAGAATTAGGAACTGATGATTCTGCTGGGTGAGGTTGAGGGATAAAGGCACAGTTCTTACTTGCCTTGGAAGAAAAAGAACCCAAACCATACCCACTTGCTTATAATGTAAGCTTTTTGTAGACTCTTCCTTTAATGAATGGCCATAGTGGGGAATCAAGGAGAGCAAGATCCTACTATCCTAATGTGCATGATCCCATTTTGGCCTGGATTATATTTCTTATGATTGTAGTTGTCCTTTGTAGATGCACTAGCTTGAAATTTCTAGGTGAAACAGTGTTTAACTCTTTATAAAAACTGTAGCTGTTAATAGAGGTAAGACCTGAAACAGCAGTCTTATGGGTGGGTCTTTGTCTCCTTCTGCTAGGGTAAATGCAAAAATAGCCACAAGTTCAGGGTGCAGGGTGTTTGTCATGTGTGTGACCAAAGCAGTAATGCTGATCTCTCCTGCTGCGGGTATAGCTCTAATCATACCTTCTTTGATGTGATTGCTTCTTGGGAGACAGTCTACCATGACCTATGTCATACCTCCTGTGTAAACCACTGCCAAGTGTGACACACGTCTTGATGTGACAAATCTAGTCTATTGCTATTCTTCGCCTCAGCAGCCTCTTGACACTGAGTTGTGGCCAGATACAGCTGTCAGTACTGCCACCAGGCAAGGGCAAAACCATTGCTCTTAGAACAGTAGCTGAACTCGAGTTATTAAACACTTGTGCTTTGCTGCCCCTCCTAGTCATGGGCCATTGCCTCAGCCTCTCGCTCAGCCTGCTGTGAGGGTGGGACCTCGCTTGTCTTCTCACCTTGTCCTTGACTCTGTGCCTTACTTGCAGTTCTTCTGTCCTGTTGAGCTGGGCACTTGCAGCACTCGCTCACTATGTGCCCTGGTGCTCGTCCATTGTGTGTTGACCAGCTGGCTGTCACATATGGCAGAGATGAGGGACCAGTCAGTGGACAGTTGTGGTTAAAGCCTGGTTTCTCAAGTGCAGCAGTCTGGCAGAGGTAACACTGAAGACTCATTTTCCTTACAGGGAGGTGTTTAGGAAGAAGACTCTAAGAAGGAGAGCTCTGATTCTTCCCTAACTATTGGGTGTGGTCTGCTGACATCCTTGCCCCCTTTCCTGGTACCCACCCAATCCTTCTCCCTTCAAGCGCCTCTGTTGTTCTTAGCTTTCCTGAACTACAACGATGCCAGGTGGTATTCTTTGCTGATGTCTGTGGTGGCTTCTTTGTAAGCATGGTGAAGCAGCGTGCCAAGTCCAATCAGCATCTTTAGGTGAGTTAGGGCAGCGTCAGAAGTTACAACCGAGAGGTGCATGTGAGGCTGAACTGGAAGAACTCCACTGTATCTCATTGAACTTGGGAGAGATGGGATGTTTATGTGTTTATTTATGCCCCACTGATCAAAGCCTGTTGCAGGTCACAGGAAAGACAGCGAGCAGTCTTCGATGTCATTTGACTGGTGCCTATAGCTTCCCAGGGAAGTTCTTCATTCATGCTAAAATATGCACAACTTCATTTAGAATATAGCACGCGTGCTTGTGTAGGTTAGTGGATGTGAATGTACCAAGGACTTTGCATTTCTTGACTGGAGATGGAATTATTTTGTAATTGTGCCATAAAAGAGGTAAAGGAAATTGTATCAGGTCTGTATTACAATGTTAGTCATGGTGACTGTCAGGAGTTAAATTGCCTCATATGCTAATTTCTCAGTAGCACACTGAAGTTATGAGCTTTCAGTGAACTTAAGGCTCGCAGACTTGAATTTACACCTCTGCATCCCCATCTATTAGGATGGGACCTAGGAGGGGAAAGAGGAAGGTATTTTTCAGTGCCACAGGATTGAGGAAAAGAAAGCCATAGGCCGGTCAAGAGTCAGAGTTTGTCTTCAAGACTGCCAAAGTGTAATGCCAGGATTTTAATTGCTAGCTAATATCTGAAGGGCTATGGAGATCAAGGAGAACTGTTTTAGGGAGGGGGGTGGTAAGCAGACTCTTCCCCCTCATTTGAAGGCAGAAAAATGAAAATGGAGGGAGGAAGGGTTAAAATATCTAGTTTAATTATTAAAATGGGGAAAATACTGTAATTAGTATATCCTGGAAATGTTAGTGATATTTCTGAGCTCATATAAAATGTATGCTTTAAAGGAATAGAGACTTGGAGCTGTACTGCATGTGAAAACATCACTAAAACACAGAATATCAGTATTGTTGATGAGGCTGTGCTATGTCTTTTTTTTTCCCTTTTTTGTTTTTAATTTTTATACTATGCTTTGTTAATTTCAATATTAGAAATCAATGCTAAATCTCAACTACATTATCTATGAGCTTTAATTACTACTATAAACTTAGAAATAAGGTAGAGGTAATTGGTGAAACTAGTTATAAAAAGCATTTTGTAAGATTGATGTGTATCAGTTACACCATTTAAAACCCTGATTTATTCAGCTTTTCAGTGCTCATTCTGAAAGACAAGGTCACAAAAATTCCGTCCCCTTCCCTTCCATTTGGAATATTTCCATGCTAGGCTTTGCAGAGGGTTTGAAGAGGTTTCCAGGGCTTTCCCTAGAATCTCTTTCTTGTTGTTACTTGTTTTCAGAGCTGCTCTCAGGGGCCTGGCTCCTTCGGGTTGATCTGGCTGCCGTGCAAGGTTCTTTCATACTCAATCTCTTGCTGAAGAGAGAAAGCTGCGTTTGAGTTCATGGGAACAGTAGTGTCGGTGGCAACAACAAGACAAGGAAACATTAAGCCTTAAAGTAATGGCTCCTTTGGAAGTGGCTGTACATCCAGTTAGAATATCCTGCTTCCTGTAGTACCTGCTTCTAACCCGGAAGGGTAGCAAGCACGTTACTAGCAGAGAGCTGGTACTGCAGATATGAAATTTCCCTGCTCTGGCACTTCTGTTCTGCATGGTCTGGTGAAGGTGCACCTGTTTCTGCGTTTGAAGTGCTTGGCAGTCACACATGGCAAGACACCTATGCTGGAGTATCAGGGACTTGCTTGTAGATCCTGGGTGTGGTTTTGCCATAACTCAGGTCTAAGTCCAAGTTTCTGCTTTCCCGCACATCAGCCCTTCACCCAGCCTCTCCTTCCTGTCCACTCCTTGGAACTGCTTCTACAGCTTGTACATCTGCATGTACAGCTGCTGCCGGGAGCTGTTTTTACCTTTATTTATATTTTTTTTTCTCTTCCTCCCATGTCACACCTTTATGACTGCTCACATCATCCTGCTTCTGGGTTATTTTTTGGCTATTTATCTCCCTGAGCTGTCTCGCTTATGGTCATGTGCGCACTGGCACATCGGAGAAGCAATCTGGATGTGTGTTACCTCAATCTGTTCTGGATTTCAGGGTGCTGCATCAAGTCTTAATCAAAATATATTAGGACCTGACTGCAGATGGTGTTGAGTGGTCTGTACAGTCAGCAGCAGCAGAAGGAATTGAAGGAGCTCAGCATCTTGTTAGGACTGGACCATAAAGAGATGAACTTGGCAGAATGTCTGCAAATACCTCAGTTGGGCCTGATGAATTTGATTATTCATCTTTGTTAACACAGTTATGCCTCGTCATATCTCTGACAGTCTTTTAGTTTCTGGTGACTTGTACAGCTCACTGGATAGGGTCTAAAGACTCCACAAACAAGTTCAGTTTAATCAGTCCCAGCTGCTGAAAAACAGTAATCAGGTGGAGGGGGAGTTGCCCTTGCTCTTGCTCTTGTTAGTCACAAGTTAAGGCTTAACATTTTGGATTAAAAAAATCAAGATAAACCCAGACAGCAAGATCTGATTTTTGAGCCCTGCTTTAGTTTTCAGGGCTTTTCCACACCTCTTGAAGACCAGGCATTCATTTTTTTAATTGTAAGCCAAACTTCTCACATAACCACATGATTCTAGGAAGTGGGACTGTATGAAAAACAGAAAATATTTTGATTCGTGCAATAAACTGATGCCAGTTGGCTATGCAGGCATTACACTGTGAGTAACAACAAGTTTTCCATGTGTTTGCATTAGTACCTTCCTATTCAGCACCCACACAATTCCTGTGGCTTTGGGTGTGTGAAGCTATTTTTCCACGGGGAGAGGGAAGGGGTCCTTGCTGGTGCTTTCCCACATTTACATTGCATATAACATTTTATTTATATCTAATACTTTTTGCTCCCAATAGCAAACACATCTCCTTATGCTTGTTAGCTTCTTCAGTCTAAGTACACCAATTAAATTTCTAGGAAAGTATGGTTTGTTCCCTGAAAAGCTGGGTTAGGGGAGGGTTATACCAAAACCTGTTTTCTCCACACACATCCCTACATCTCTTTTGGATGGATTTTGTTTTTCCCCTTAGCTGTAGTTTTCAGTACAAAGGTGCACCACTGTTGCTGTATTGCCAAGTATTTCTGAATATGGTACAAGTCTCATAACATTTCTTTCACTTTTTTTTTTTATAAATGTCATTACTGGAGGCATAAGGTAATTAAAGTGCAGTGGGGAACTAGGGCTGAAAACATGCTGTCTAAAAGCACAAAATGAGGGCAAACAAGACAAAAAGATTTCGTTGTTATTGCTGCTATCTCATGGTATTTTGATACGAACAATTATGTATTCCTATCTCCAGTTGAGGGTACTGATTGCTGAAGCCAGATGCAAGGTTCAGGTTTCTGGAGATACAGCTGTTATGGATGAAGTTGTACTGGTGGAAGTAATTAGTGTGGTATGACACACAAGTGCAGTTTTGTTGGTATTTTAGGAAATGCTTTGGTTGCATAGGACAGGCTTTAACTATTGATACAAAACCAGCATTTTGGCACTGTATTCAGGACTGCCTTTATTTTGCTGTGTAGCTTATCAGTCCTCCCATGTTGGTACAATGTTCCAACTTTATCTTTTGTTCTGCAGTGCTATTGGTAACAGCTATCCTTAAGGCAAGAAGTCTTAGAGTGTTCAAAGTGGAACTTGATCCAGCCGTGAAAGAGGTTGTTATTACATGTTTACCGAGAACATCAGACAGGGTAACTTCAGAAGGCCTTCCTGCAGGGGAGAACAGTTTGTCTCTGTTCAGTTTGCTGAACGTTGTTCATCTTAATCTGTCCATAGCTTAAACCCTGCGCAGGACTGGTGCAGGTAACGTGACAACAACTGCGCTCAGTAATGGTTCCACTGCGCAGTCTGGGCAAGGCCAAACTTTTCAAGTGTGCTTCCAAACCTTTTGATGTTTTAATGGCATTTGCATCTGTCAAGATGGTTTGGTGCAAACATTAGCATTCTTTAATCTGAGATTCAAAAACCAGCAGCGTGGGATTCTGGTTGATGCTTCTGTAACATAGTAAAAGAATATGAAATTTCTGCTGCTAATGTGAGAATGTCTCCCATCTAGGTCCTGAATCACCCTGGTTAAAGGGAAACTGAGAACTCCTCTGGTTTATAGCAAACTTGCTGTCTAGGAATGTGTGTAGCATGCTGCAATCAGCCAAGACTGCACATCATGGCTTATGTCTTAGAAGACTCCTTCTGTGCCCCAGATCTTTCTGTCAGTTATCTCTCTTTCCCCAAAGTTTGTAAAGACCAGCGTAAAGCAACTTCCAGTGACTCTTTACTTTGCTTTTACTGCAGAAATTCTTCCTTTGTCCACCCAATAATGTCACTAGTCTTTCTGTTAAGCTACAGCACTAAGTACAACACACCAATCTTATTCGTTCCTGTATTACAAGGCTGTGGAATATCAAGGTTTATCCAGTGATTTTATGAATATAAAACCTAAGCTCTGCTTAAAGTGAACCAGTTTTCTTGATATAGAGGTGACCTCATTTTATCTTAAGACTGAATGATCATTATAGCATCTTGAGGAAGCGCAAAGTGTAATCCAAGCCATAGTCTACACTTGCTGTTTGGCAAATGTTCAGTCACAGTGACTTCCAAGGCAAAATTTTGTTCTCTCAAAATGTTTCTTTGGCTTTTTTTTTTTTTTTTTCAGTTACCATTACATATTATAATCCAGTTAAATGGAAAGAAATGTAGGAAAGTTATCCTTATTTTTTTCTCAATTAGTGAATTGTTAGAGAACTAATTGGGTATATCTTGAGTGTGCTTACCATGAGTGAAAGCTAGTGAGATGCTACTGGGACTGTTAAAATTTAAGGCAAATTGGCTGCACCAGTGTTACCAGGAGATCTCATTTACTTTTTCCAAGCTTCAGCAGCAGCTCAGATGCAATTTCTAGGACATCAGGCACTATGAACAGGTTTTGGGTGTTTTTTTTTCCCCTTGCCTGAAAACACTTGAGGTGACTCCTAGTTCCCAGAATGCTAACAGTGTGCAGGCCACTTAGCACAGTGGTAGCCTGTACATTATCTTGGCACATACCTTTATAGATTGCTTTTTGAATTCTAAATGTTATTTCCTTCAGCAAGCTCTGTCTGCTTTCCATGCCCTCAACGCTGCCTCCACACAACATTATTTCCCTCCTTCATTCTTATCTCTGCTGCACTGTGTAATCACTTCCTGAGCTTGAGAGTTTTGACCTCACTCCTTCACCTCCTTTGATGGGCTGTACAGTGATAGAGCAGCCCAGGCACGGTGCATAAGGAATGGTAGCTTTCTTTGCAGAGGAATACATGCAGTGGGCATCTCTCTCATGGAAGGGCCTTCCAGCTGAGAAGGCAGGCTTCAGCATGGTGTGAGTAGCTGTATCAAGGTAAAAATTGAAGCTTGTGGTTGGGCAGACCCTGTGTTAGAACAGTTACACCAAGCCCTTCCCTAAGTGCCTCACTGAACTGAAAGTAAGCATGGCCTCCTAGGAGAGATGGTAACCCTAGTGGTAAGTCTCCTGCATGCTGAGCTCTGGATTTTGTATGGAGAAAATCAGGCTTTAAGCTAGCCCCCACTGATGCAGCTCCATTTAAAGTGTATCTGAAGTTCATGATGGAGATGATTAAGCTGAGCTGAAATAGCAGGAAGGGGCTTGGGGCAGCCTTGTTGCCCTTTGGGTAGGTGTTATAGCCTACTTGAAGCTCTTTCCTGCCTGAACTGCACAACTTAAAGCTGGCTTTGGCATTTTTACACCAAGCTGTGGCCATGTCAGCAAGGATCATAGAATCATTGAATGATTTGGGTTGGAAGGGACCTTGAAGATCATCCAGTTCCAACCCCCCTGCCATGGGCAGGGACACCACTGGATCAGGTTGCTCAAAGCCCCATCCAACCTGGCCTTGAACACCTCCAGGGATGGGGCAGCTGTGACTTCTCTGGGCAACCTGTGCTGATGCCTCACCACCCTCACAGGAAAACATTTCTTCCTAATATCTCATCTTAATCTCCCTCTTTCAGCTTCAAACCATTCCCCCTCATCCTATCCCTGCACTCCTTGATAAAGAGCCCTTCTCCAGCTTTTCTGGAGCCCTCTTTTTCTTCCCCTTTGTGGTACTGGAAGGCTGCTCTAAGGTGTCCGCAGAGCCTTCTCTTCTCCAGGCTGAACAATCCCAGCTCTCTCAGCCTGTCTTCGTAGCAGAGGTGCTCCATTCCTCTGATCATCTTCACAACCCAAGCAAAGGGATATGCCCAAGAAACAGATTGCTTGGAAAAGCCTTTCTTAAAAAAAGAAAATCAGCGTCCTTGTCCACACTGCTTAAAGGTTGTTGTGAACGGCTTTCTCCAGTCATGGCTAGATGCTCTCGCTGCTCATTTGGAGAAGAGGCAGGGGAGAGGAATGGCTGGTGCACCGACAGCACCCAGGGGTCTGTGGAGCGTCTCTAGCTGCCAGTGCAGCTCCAGCAGGGGAGCCTGGCCCAGCTTGTCGTTGCAGGGCAGGGCTTTCTCTGCTGGGAGTGTGTTTGCAGCAGCCTGGGCATGTGGGATGCCCCAGTGCCGGAGGGAGTGGAAGCAGGACATGGAGCATGGCTCACCCTGCTGTGGAGGAAGAGGCCATCTGGGAGGCACCTGGCACTGCGCAGGGAATGTGAAGATGGCACACGGCAAGCTAAGTGTCTCCCCTGTTTTGGAGGCGGAGGAGGATAGGATCTGGATGCTCCACTTAATTCTGTGTTACCTTGTTTCCTGGCTAGCTGTAGGGCTTGCCTGTGCTTGATGGCACTTGTTATTTCTCCTTTCTTGTTTGTTGGAGGAGGTAGGGAGGGAAGGTGAGGTACTTTCTGTTTAAAACCAGAAGCATTTGTAATCTCCATCCTAGTGAATTAACCCACAGTGGAAGGAAGTATGGCATTCACATTGCATTTTGTAATCTGGGAAAGCTGTGGATGGATGTGTGCAGGAATTCAGAGGAATTGCTTTGTCAGCTAGTGCTTTCACTGTTCTTCAGCCTTGCTTAGCTTGCCACCTTCCTTGCCCTTTCCCTCTCAAATTTTGTATTCTCTGCTGCAGTAGGGCCAAGCATTGCGTCTCCGCACCCCCCCCCCTTTTTTTTTCATGCTGGCACATGGCCAGCTGCAGCCTCTCACAGTTCCAACTTGCAGTGAGTTTGTGTACCCAGAATCGCCTATTGCTAGGCGATAGCGGCTTCACGCTGCTGTGTGTATGTGAGCTGAAGTCCTGGATTTCCAGGCCTTCTTGGGAGAAAATTATGGCTAGCTTTTATCTAAACAGTGGCCATCAAACCAATTCACTTGAGAAGCGCTATTAGAGTAGAGGGAGAGATGGCACACTCAACATCTGATCTGGAGAGGTGTGAGAGATCAATAAGCCACAATAGCAGTAGTGGTGAAGTTTCTGGGAGAGTTTGTGAAGCCTGCTAGAACTTGCCAGACAGGCTCCTGTATGCTTGTCTGTCATGTTATTGGCCCCACTGAAAATGCTACTTGGAAGTTTGCTTTTGCTCACCCAGCTTCTGGGGATCTCCTGGGCCCTTCTCTGGAGGAGGTCCAAGTCGGCCTGCAGTGGGAGCATAAGGCAGCAGTGCTCCCTAGGCAATCTCTTCCAGTTACTACTAAGCTTTTGTATGTAGCTCCTCTGTATGCGGTGGCTACAGGTGTCATCTGTCTCATTTTATTACTTTCTCTCCTATCTTTATTAAATCTGTATTGCAGAGATGTCCATCTCTCAGTACTGTAAGGCAGCCTTCCATCACCAGCTTAGCTGCTTCCTTGACTAGATGCATAGTCCTCCCGCACTGTCTCTGCACAAAGTTCGCCTGTCCTTTCTTCTGTGTCACTTCTCAAAGCTTCTCTCTTGCCCTCCCTGAGGGGTACAAAACACCTGGCAGTAATATGATGAGACAAATCTCACTTGGCAGCTTCCAGTGTTGATCTGCTGTGCGCCTCCCTCTACCCTTGTCTCCAGTATGATCATGGAACTGCTCCAAATGCAGCTCTAAACTTGTCCTTTCACCTGTCCAAATCCCTTGTGACAGAGCCAGGGAAGGGGAAACTGGGTCTTTGCGCTTAATAAGAGGAAATTCAGTGTTTTGTACACTGTTCTATAACAACACAGTGAGCAAGAGTTCTTCCCTCACGGAGTGTGGGCTTATATTTAAGGATCTTGCTATTCAGACCTTTATAGACTATCCTATCTGCATTAGTAGTAAACCTTGTTTGGCCATCAGCTTGTGTCCTAAACAGTCTTTCTGTTCTTGGGGAGCCTGTTTTTGAAAACTGTCTGTATTAGGTGGGATAAGCAGTGTTTTTCTAGTCATGTAGCATGGGGGACTCAAGTCATGTAGGAGGAAGAGCGAAGAATAGCGTAGCACACAAGTGATTTGATGTGATCGTGGAGCCCTTATTAAAGGAGGAGTAAATGTACCTATTGGGGTGACATAGGAAAGGCTGATCCTGCCTTGGACAAGGTAGGCTCTTAGAAGAGCACCTCCCTGTGCTCTGCCAAAGTGTTTCTCTGCTGGAGCTTGTTTCTGACAGTTCTGTACTTCCGCACGTGCAAGAATTGTAGAAGACTGTTTAGCAGCACCAAGGAGTTGGCTACTAACCAACAGTAGTAAGACATGGCAGAAGCCCCGTGGGAACTTTCTGAATGGCTGTGTCTCTTTGAAAATTACTGTTTGTTGGAATTATAACTATTTGCAAGTACTTGCTACTTGCAGAGGGGCTGGGAGGGGGGGATCCTAATTGCAGAATAACGCACGCTTTAGCCTGGTTTTGCTGGAAAGGTTATGTTTTCAATATAAACAAAAATTAAAGATTGTATCAGAAAAAAACATTCAGGAAGAATGTCAACTGATGAGCTAACTAAATTAGTTAACTCTTTTCCCCCCTTTTTTGACGATGATGGAAACCCCCATCATTAAGGTGTGTATGTGAGCATAATGGTTTTGTTCTAACTCCATAGTATGGGCTCGTTACTTTCAGAGAAGGTGCTCTGTTTCACTTGACATAAGGGAGAATATAAGGCTTTTGGGTCAGGCATGCTCTAGCCATGGAGTTAACGGGGACAACTAGTCCAGATGTAGTCATGTCTTTATTGCTTTTACTTTCTATGTGGACTAAGAAAAATTTACTTGTGACTAGAACCACTCCGGCACCAGGAAATCATCATTGATCTCAAAGATTTCTCCTTCCACAGAGAGGCTATCCTTTCTCTGTTTGTGAGCTGTCAATGAATTGTCATATGTGCACCTCCTCCACAACAGCAGATGACACTATGAAAAAAATGCTATTCTTAGAATTGTCAGGAAATTGGGAATGCCAGAAAAAGGGTGTAGAATTGATTGTTTTGAGCACAAGCTCTATGAACTCTCCAGAATTAGGCCTTGGGGCTCTTGTGCGACAGTGACCGGGCTTTTAACTGAAGACATGCGGAACGGTTTCTCTAACCAAAAGATGCAGGATTATGCCATCATATCTGGAAACTTTGACATCTGTAAGACAGGATAAAGGAGGAGAATGCTGAAGCTTTGTTTAGGGGGAAGTCTGGCTGTGGCTGCACATTGCAGCAGACCCTTCAGGGATATGTTACGAGCTTTGGTATGACTGCAAGGCTCCTTATTGTAAATGAAACAGTCCAAAGCAGCAGTTTATAAGCTGTTTCTGATAAGCAGGGGATAGGGAAGACAAGCTGGAACGGCAGAAAAAGTGTCCCACAGGCAGAAGTAAACAAAGGGGAGTTACTAAGGTTTGTGCCTTTCTCATGTCTTTTTAAGGTAGGGATTGTGGGTCATGAAATAGGTAGAAGTCAGAAAGATAAAAGCAGTGAATCAGAATCATCCTTCTCACAGGCATTTCCCGAATGCACATTCCCTAGTGCTTTGTCATGCCTGAACTTCAAATGCAATAATGGATGGGAAATTCCACTGTATCCTTTGGGAAACTGTCCAACAATCCTGAGAGGATTTTTTTTTCCTAGAAGGGTAGTCTAAATGATGATATTGTTTCTCTCTGTAATCTGTAGATATGTCCACACATACCACAGGTACTCCTCTCAACATGTGTAGGTTACAGCCTTCATATACCTTGCATCTTATGTTATGTCCTAGTAACCTGTTAATCAAATTCCTGCGCTAGTATTTCTTGTTAATCCATTCCTGTGGTCAGTTGCAATAAGGCCTTGTGTTGAACCTACGTACACAGAGATCTGTAAAGACAGCCACTGGCACCAAAGTACAGTCGTTTCTCTGCTGAAAGGTCAAAGAGACCTCTAAGACTCAGCTGGCCACTAGAAGATGTCATGAATATTTTTTCCACCATACCTCACAAAAATGAATGGATATTTTGGTGATTTTCTTGTACTCTGAATGTGTTCTGGTATTCTCTTATTGGTTTGAGGTATCTAACCATGGCCAATGTCTTTCATAAGTTGCAAGGCAGCCATTACTGATCTACTCCTTCACCAAAGTAATTTTCTGGATTTGCATGTAAAACTAAAAACTAAAAACTAAACTAATTTTATTTTGGTGTTAGTCATACTACAAGCTTACATTTGGTTTTTGCCTGCCCCTGGCTTTGGTATTTGTTTCCTAACTCTTATCACCCACTAAATTTGTGGTTTTGTTTTCTTTTTTTTTCCTCAGCTGTATCTGTTTTTAAAAGTCTCTTAAGCCAATTAGGTCCACCTATCATTCTGTAGTAGTAACAGAGAATTGCATTTTTCTTTAGCAGGATGTGTCACTGATGGAGTCTGAAGAAACCACCGAGGGAGGTACCACTGCTCTGGAAGACATCAGCACCCCTGGGGAAGCCTGGGATTCTGCAGCAGTCAAGAGAGAGCATCATGCCCCTCAGACATCAGCCGAGATGAGCACCAGCCCATCCGACTCTGCCATGGAAGCAGAGCTCAGCTCGCCTGAGGATTGCCTTGCTGTTCCAAAGGAAGCATCAGAGATGCTGGGTAGACCCTCTAACACTGTGCAAGAAGTACCAGCAGGACTGGAACAAGAACAAGGGGATGCAGAGCCTCTAAAGGGACTCTTGGAATGGGAAGGAGAAATGCTTTTAGAGGACCGTGAACTGGATCGTTCTCTGAAACTTAAGAAAGTAGAGCTGGTTGACCTGGAAAGCAACCAGGACTCTTCCTCTCTCTGCCCAATCGAGGATGGGCCAGCCCATAGCAACTCCATCCTGCAGTCTGTAGACATCAGCACTGAGTTTCCTCAGTGCCACGCAGAACTGGCTTTTCATGGCTCAAACCTTCAGGCCCAGCATCCGAAATATCTTTTGGCTGATGCCACTTCCTCTCAGAGAGAGACACCTAAGTGCTTCTTGGTGTGTAAAACCATTTCAGAGGGGCATTATATGGCTGAGCCATTTCTGGATAAGATCTCTGTGGATTCTTTGCAGGAGGTTGATGCTGGTGTAGAGCAGAGGCAAAGCAGAAAAATGGCACCAGCAACTGATGAGCAGCCTAACTCAGAGGAAGCAGTAAAGGATGTGATTAAACCTCACACTTCTGAAGATGCTAATGAAAGCATAAGAGCAGTTCACAGTTTGAAAGAAAATATAGAATCTTCCTCTTTCCATCAATTGTCTTCCACCTTAACAGATGACAGCCACAGAATTTCACTGCAAGCAGAAGGATACACCTTGTCTGATGAAACAAAGAATAGCAGCATGGTCAAAGACCAGGGAACAGTAATGGTTCCTGAAGAAAACTTGCCCACTTCCAAATGCCTTCGTCTTGAAGATGATCGCAGAAAAACAGAGGGCAGACCTGCCTCCCCAGCACAGAGTGCCTTCCAAGTAAAGGATATTGCTAAAAGAATGGAGGAAGTGAATACTTCATTGCATAAGGAACTAGCAGAGGAGGCAGCAGTGTATGAACTTCAGCAGCAAAAGGAGAAGAAAGAGTGCAAAGAGCAGAATCTGCCAGAAGGGAAATCGTTGGAGCCCAAAGATCAGATAAACCAGGAACAAAATGAGCAGAAACAACAACTGCAAAGGGAAGAGCTCATACTAGAGGAAGAGTTCAAACTGGAGGCTCTATCATCAGCTTTTGAGTCAGAGATATCTTCTGTTCCCAGGCATAATGTGGGCGCGTGTGGTCTAAAGAATGTTTTTTTGGCTGAGCAAACAGAATCCACATTTCCTCCTGAGGAACCTGTCTCTGTGGGTCAGCATCGTGGTGAGGATATATGGCTGAAATCTAATGTCACAGAAGCAGGTTCTGGATGTCAGCCACCTGTTGTCAGCAATCTGTCCTCAAACAGCCTGAATCCAGTCGTTGAAACTCCAGTGCTGCCTCCACACACATGCCGTATCTCTGACCAGGCAGAAGACCTAGAAGACTCTGTCCGCTTTTCCATTGGTGGTCAGGATGTTGGAGACGCTGACTGGGATGACAGGACAAGACTGGGCAGAGAGGATGAGCACAGTGATGGGTATGGAAAGTCGATGCGGAGGTTTGATAAGAGTGATGCTCCACTCCATGGAGGATTGGCAGTACCTTCTAGCACAGAATACCCAGAGACTTCTGTTCCAGCACACCCTTCCTGTGGTACCGAGAACTTGGAGCCACCTGATCCCATAGATCCTCATGTTATTACAGAAAATTTGGGAAAAGCTGAGCTTCAGGACTTTATTCCAGCTTTACCTTCAGAGCTCACCTCTGTGGCTTCAGAGTCTAGCTCACAGCAAGAGGAGGTTAGTGGAACAGCCTTTGTGACCCCTAAGGACAGTCCTGGCGCCAGCCTGAACCAACTGCTAGACTCTAGAGAGAAGCCAGCCAACCAAGTCGTTTCTGTACAAGTGCAGGACCCAGCGTCAGCGGAAGCTGCTATTTTAAGGACTGAGCCAGGGGAGGTCAACATGTCTAATGAACTCCTTACTTCTGAGGAAGGCTTTCATGAAGACTACACTGACCTGTCTTCTTTCTCAGTAATATACACGAGTGGCCTTCCTCTGGAGGGGAGCCTTCCTGAGGACAGGAGGACTGTGGCTGTCATTGTGGGGCCTCTGAAACCACCCCAAACACCAGGCAGGACTTCCACTCCCCTGAACCACACAGAGACAATTCAGAAAAAAAACCCAGAATCAAGTGCCATTATCCAAGGAGAAGAAATGGGGGCAAAAGCACAACAAGTGCCTTTACTTGATCAGTCTGACCGCAGTTTAAACCAAGATGAGCCTGGATCCAGAATCACCAGTGTCCTGAGCACCCTAACTTGGCCTTCTGAAAGAGATATGGTCCTTGCTGTGAACCAGCAAGAACCTCTGTCCCCTGCATCCCACTCAAGCCTAACTCTGGTGTCTGAGCCTGATGCCAAACAGCTTCCTCATCCTCCTGCCCATGTCCAAACCCCCAGTCAAGCTCAGGTCCCTGCACTTAGTGCAAATCACCTTGCTCACCCTCCAGCCCTTGCAAGTTACCAGCTGCTAGCTCCTGTACCCCGCTCCAGGGCACATCTCAACTGTGGTACAGATGATAGTAAGTTACTAGCCATTCACCCTACTATCAGCCATCCTTTCCGGACTGCTGCCTCTGTGCCTGATTCTAACACTGTGGCCTCTGCTTCTCATGGAGAAGACGTAGCAGAGAAAGATGACCTTGTTTCAGTAGCTAGGGAGTGGGATCTCAGTGACTCAGGTACCCATGATACAGAGACTTCTGATGACTCAGGGGTCAGTTTGTTGGCCAAAAGCTTTTCTGCTGTTGGAAATGAGGCATTGACTAGCTGCTCTGACACCAGCCCTGAAACAACAGATCAGCACATGGATATACGGTATGGAAAATCCTCACCTGACCACCCTTCTTGGCCCTCACTGGAAGGCCTGATAACATCCACAAACTCCAAGAGCAGAGTCTCTGCGCAGCCACTTCCAGTTCTAGCATTCACCAATCCAATCCACTTCCTTCAGCTGAGCCCTCCATCACCACCAACCACCAGAACATCCTGCCACGAAGAGGTGTTCTTGGGGGAGCTGCAGTGGGAGAAACAGGCAGGCATCTTTGGTGGGGACACAAAGAACATCCAAGCTCCTGTGGCAATCACGGAGACCACAGAAGATGAGAGGGGGGTCAAGCAAAGACTTGAAAGTGAAGGAAGAGAACGCCCTCTGGTTGCTCAGTCAAAGGAAGAAATGCCCAGACATTCACCCTTGGAAAAATCATCAAGTTGGCCAGACAAAAAAACAATCAGGATAGTTGCACAGGAGCCAGCAGTTAATCAGGATAACCCAATTAAACGCCGAGTAAAAAGCAAAGACTGGCACCGGCAGGGCCTGAAGAGGACATCTGTACCACCAGATATCTTGCAGGGTGAGTCATCTCCATTTTACCCCCAAATTCATTTCAGATAGAAAAAATGTAGGATTAAATTAAATAGGCAATATGATAGACAGGCATGAGAGCTGAGAGCTTGGCATTGCACTTCAGCTGTTCTGGTAATACTCCTCAATCCAGCCCTGTGGTCCCATTGCTGTCCTGCCTGAAGCTCACCCCTCCAGAGCTCACCACAAGTTCTCCCTAGGGGCTCAGCCCCCTCATTTCACACTATCATCTGCAACAGAGAGCTTATCTAACTTCACGGATCCCTCACACCTCGACTTTGAATCCAATTTCTCTTCTTGTCCCTTCTCCATGTTTAATGACCTATTACCCTTCCTGAGTAACAAGGTCTCTTTTGGGCTACCTACAGGAATTAGTTCTTTCTGCTGATCTTCTCTGCTGCCATCGCAAGGCCATTGCATTTTGCTGCACTTGTAGCATCCCATTTCCAAGCAGTAAGAAAAACATGTGCACACCCCCTCAGTTGCCCATATCTGTTACAGCATGTTTTACCTTCTTGTTTATTTGCTACCTGCTTTTATTTTGCACCTGACACTTTTAGGTTCCAATTTGACCCTCTGAGAGTGATGATCTTCCTGAAAGCATTGGATTTTACAAATCTGCATTCTTATCTGTTATCTCAGATCCTAGGTCCTAACCTGCATGGAGGCCAAATCTTGATGTCACAAACACAAATCCTGCATCTTCTGTAATGCAGTTCATTCAGACAGTATTTAATGTCAAGATGTGTGTCTGTTCTTCATTGTATCTTGTGTGACCTCTAAACATACTTGGTTCTTCTCGGTTCCTAGTGTATTTTCCAAGCTCCACAACATGCTGGATTTTTGGCACAAATTAAAAGGAGGGGAGCATTGAGGGGTGTAAATGGCTTGGCAGCACTTCAATCAAGATTTGTTCATGTATTTGACCTGTAAATTCTTGGTTCCAAATTTTAAACATTTAAGGCAACAATGTTGTCTTTCCCCTGACCCATACTTACAGCTCAGTCTTTGGGCTTCCAATGAGTTTTATATATGACCCTTACAAGTATATATAAAAATACACATGCAGTTTATGTATACGCTATTTAATTAAACCCCTTACAAACCAAAAGAAAAATCTGCACTTTCTTCACTATGCATAAACAGAAGATGACTCAAACAGCAGTTTGTGAATGCTTATGTAGTACATCAATGTGAGAATTGGATTACAGTATTTATTCTTGGGCTGCATCCCTTCCGAGACCCTTCACAGGTGTGACTGTAGATGTCCAGCATTTCTGTCTCAGAAGTCACTGTTGCTTTTAGGGCTCAGCATCCCCAAAAGAAATCCTTAGACATAAATAATGATTTTCAATCCATTGCTCCTCTAATGCCTGCCCCAAGTTGCTGGAAGGGGAAGGTAGCACCGAATAGGCACAACAGGCAGTGTCTTTACTTGGGCAGTGGGAGAGGGAAGCTCTCAAGCTGTCATCACTGAAAAAGTGTCAGCCCTTTTCTTTGTATGCAAAGAAAATGTGACTAAGTAACAGATGTAAAGTGTAAGTAATGTCAAGTATTATTAAAACCAGAATATTTCTGACCCAGAATTAAAGGTCAGGAGGGCACCTCAATTCCAACCCAAGATCACCTCACCATTTAGGTGGGGTATAGGTAAGTCGTATCTATATATCATTTGGACTGTAGCTTGACCCTAAAATTGGACTTATGTTTTTGCTGTCTAATTGTCTTATGTGTAGAAATCCCTTCTGTACCTTCAGAGGAAGAAGCTCACAAGACACACAGGGAACCACCCATCAGTTCAGAAACAGTTACATTGCGGTAAGTCTCTCAAAAGCCCCTTAGAATTTGCCCCCATCCCTTCAAAGCACAGACATCTAATGCTCCTCATTGTTCCTAAGAGACCAAAGATGATGATAAGAAAAAGAAAATTATAATAAAATTACTTAGGCCTGTGTTTCAGAACAACAGAAGTATTTCTATCCCTTTAGGACAGTGTTTCCCTCAAGGCAAACTTCATTCTTTGTTAAGTAAAACATGTGGAGCTTGAGCTTGTTGGAAAAAGATGTCCTTGCTGTGACAGATCTGTTACTAACATTTAGATAAGCTATCTCTGTTGCTGTTCTTTTCATTTGCTCTTTGTTTCCAAATCCTTATTCCCTGATAGAGAGAAGAAACCTGCAGATGCGATGGAGAACTTCAGGCGCCGGCACTCCAAATTGATCAACTCCTGTAAGTACCTTCTGCCTGAAGTGCTGTGGCCAACCCCTCTTCCCCATCATCTCTCACCCTTGCAGTGAGCACAAAAGAGAGGGGCTCCTGCAAGGAGTGAACATTAGAGAGCAGTGTTCAGTGAAGCCACACTCCTACAGTACATTCGGACAGCTGGTGAGCTTTGTTTATAGCACGTGTGTGTGGCCTAATGTGTTCAGTTATCCTAATCTGGAGAAAACTGTCACTGTCTCAGATTGAAGCAGAGAGTGTGTAGCTGCTATAGAAAGTATAACTGTATGTGCCTCTCTTCACAGCAAGATTGCTGTATCAGGAATACAGCGATGTGGTTCTGAACAAGGCCATTCAAAGCCAGAAGAGAGTGGACTCTTTTTCAGAGGATATAGAGTCGACTTTCCCAAGCTCCCCAAGGCTACGGAGGAAAGTGCTGTCTCCGCAGGACTCATATTTGCAACGCCTGTCAGTCTCATCTAATGCATCCCTCTGGCAGGACATCCCCATGGTACGGGGCAGCAGAATGTTACTCAATATGTCCCGTGATGAGCAGAAGCTGCAAGAGGTAATGGACCTCAATAGGTAATGCGGTCAAAAAGAGGGGTTTTAAAGTGGAGAGCAAAAATATCTGATGTGGGAATACAGGTTGTTGAATAGAGAGGTCACCTATCCCCACCTAAGGTGTATAGAGATGTTGTACCGGTGCTTGGGAAGTACGGTGGTGAAGTTTACAACTATAGAGAAAAGGAGCACTGAAGCACGGACTCTGGAACATACCAGTAACTTCAAGAAAACAGACGTGGGGAAACTGGAATGAGATAAAACAAGGAATTTTGAGTATGTTTGACACAAAAGGGAAAAATGAAGTAGACGACTTCCAGCATTCTCCCACATATCAGCTTATGAGAGATGCTAATAAAACCACACTGAATAGTAGTTCCTGTGGTAGAGTCTGAGTTTGCCAATGTGACCTGTGTGAGCTGCAGGGCTGAAATGAAATAGTCAGATGTATGTGTTCAGCAAAATGGTACACAGAGAAACTGGATAAGTAAAATGAGAGGAACCGAGCAGTGGGTGGGAGGACCCAGAGAAAGAGGTGAAACCAATAGCAAGGGAAACACAGTGAAAGAGAAAAACATGAGTGAGGCAGATGCTGGAAAATTTATGGGATTGTGTAAAACAGGGAACCTAGAGAAAGTGGAGTTGAGGGGGAAGAAAAAGTAAAATGAGATTAGGTAGCTATTTTTGTTTTAAGTCATACCACTAGTCTTCTAAAGACAAACCATATATAATGGCATGCTTGCCATTCATTCCTAAGGCCACTCTTCTGTAATTACATGCTACTTACATCACATACTGGGAGATTTTCTTGCTTTGCCTGCTTCTCCATAAGATTCCTTCCAGACTTGTATAGTGTACTGATGCTGTGCTCGCTTCTTTCATCTCCCAAGGCCAAGTTTGAGTTGATAATGTCTGAGGCTTCATACCTGCGCAGTTTAAATGTGGCAGTGGATCACTTTCAGCGATCTACAGAGCTTCAGGCAATGCTCACCAATCAAGAGCGGCAGTGGCTTTTCTCCCGCCTTCATGATGTACGCGATGTCAGTGCCAGGTGAGATTATGGCCCTTTACTTCCAGGATTAACACCCTCCATGAAGCAGAGACACAGCCCATTGTTTTCATCAGTAACATCTCTCACTCCTGTTCTGCGTGTTTGTTGACCTTCACGCTAGATACGTGCACATAGCATTTTGTGATTGCATACCAACACAGCCCTGAAAGGAACATTCACCTTTATAGGTGACAGGGCAATGTAAATCTTGGTGTTAAGTCCCAGATGTTATAGTGCAATTGTGCACAGAGCTCATTGCAGCAGATCAATGTGTTCAAAATGCAGTTGTAGCCATGCTACAACTACAACTAAACTTCACTAACTAGATCTCAGCCCAAAGCAAACGCAGCTCCTCCCAAATACAAGCAAAAGAAGCAGCTGCATGAGCCCTGACCGAAAAAAAAAAAGAAAAAACTGGGGTGTGGGGGAGTAAGTTACAGCCATCACTTGACAGAACCTAATGTGAATCAGTTGAGCATAAGTCATAAAATGTAGACATGACCCCACATGCAAGGAATCCTGTATGTTGTAGGATTCTGTTCTGCTTTTCTCCTGCAAGGCTTGGCTAAATATATCCCTAAAATATTCAGGTTTGCTGTTACCTTTTCTATTTCTAGTAGTGAGGTTATTCTGGGGATGTTTATATTTCATTTATTACCTGATGTTTAGAAGTGGCAAGTATGACCTTTCAAGAACAGAGGCCTTTTGTCTCCACTTCTTCCTTGCTGATACCTAGTCCTAAATTGTCAATGTATAGGCATTATGCTTTGTCTAGATGTAAAGTGCTGTCTTGTGTTTCTGTTTGGGCTGTCAGGGTTTTAGAGGACTGAAGATGTTCTTGCTTTATTAATTGACACTGGTGTTTCCCTCTTCTTTTATGGCACCAAAACTATGTGCTGTAGTTTCCTCTTTGACTTGGAGGAGAAATTTGAGGAGGACATGTTCACTTTCCATGTCTGCGATGTGGCTCTGAAACATGCCCCTGAGTTCCGCAGGGTGTATCTACCATATGTAACAAACCAGACATATCAGGAGCAAACCTTCCAACGGTTACTGTAAGTTTTCTTATTTGTTACACCCTTCTTCCCTCTTACTTCCTTGCTGCATCTCAAATATTCACTCTTTCAAATGATGGGGAATGCAGCAGGTACAGGCTGTTGGCCAGCGCTCACACTACTCCCCCAGAAGAACCAGCAGGAGCCTTCTTAAATTCAGTGGCATTTGGAACAGCTGGACAGAGATGCTCCAGACTCGTCTTCCATAGCTTTGAAGGGAAAGAATAATTAATATCCAATTCTATTACAGCCTGTTCTCTCTGTCTACGCTCTACTGTAGAGAGCAAAAATGACTGTTCTGGACAGAGGTTTTCAGTTGGTGGGTTTTAGACCACTAAGAACCAGAAAGTGATAATTTCAAGTGAAACTTCAAACCTCAGCCATTGCACGATTCTGTATTTAAGAAAAATATGGCTGCTGTCAGTACGCTTAAACTGGCACTCCAAGAGCCTTTAAAAAAAATTGTAGGACCACCATCAGTCTCTCTTGCTCTGGGTAGTGCAACGTCTCTTTTCTTCCTTTCCTGTACGTGGTGGCATAAGCAAACAGTGTTTAGGCATGGGCCCAGTCCTGAGCAAGGATTCCTTGCCACTTCAGTACTGCTTCTCTTCATAACAACCCCAGTCCAGCGAAGCTACAGTGCTTCCCGAAGACACTGTTCCCAACAGGCTATTCAGGTACTGTCTCTATCTGCTGCTGACTGGAAGAGTCTTCAGGGAAGGCTTGGTTCTACACAGAAAGAACCTGCAGGATATTGTCTAGGGCAACATCTGCTGGGCCTGCAACCTTCTTCTCTATCTCTTCAAGGATATGGGATTGGCTATTCTGGTGGCCAGTGCTACTTTCACCCTAATAGCCATATCTGCTACTGCCCAGCATGGAAAACTGTGATTGGGTTAAGAGAGCAAGAGAGGCATTGTAAGACAAGGTAGCTCCTCCCTTCAGGAGGAGCAAGAGAGGGGAGGAAGCTGTTTCCAGACTCTGGACACAGATCCTGGAGGTGAACCATTCAATGTAAGGAAAGAATACAAACCACTACTGTCTCTGTGAAAGCTGCCCTCTTGATATGGGAGAATTGAAATGTAGGTGTTAATTTTGGCTTTTATTTCAGAAGTCTGTGGAAGAAAGAGGAAAGATATAATGATAGTTGTAGTGCAATCTTTCTACAGCTGAAACCTATACATGCTCTTCCTCAGCAGAGTGGTGTAGTTTCTTGATACTCTTGCCCCAGGGACAAAATCTGACTGTTGGAACTGGAGTACTCTCATGTTCACTGATATCTTATACTAGGAAGACTATTTGCTCTGATGCCTATCTTTTTTTTCTTTACCCCTCCCACAGAAATGGAAATGCAGGGTTCCAGCAAGTCCTGGAGAGACTGGAAAGCGATCCAGTATGCCAGCGCCTCTCACTTAAATCCTTCCTTATCCTTCCTTTCCAGCGCATCACTCGACTCAAACTCCTCCTACAGGTAACTGGTGATTCTCTGCTTTCCTACAATTTCTTTCAAGCTGACCTTTGTTGAAGTCTGAAAGTCACAGGAGTATGAGCTAGCTCCGAGCACTGGGTGGAAGGACTTCACACAGCACTTTGTGTTGCATCTGTGACAAGTTTGGCAAGGTGCTCTAGAGCCACTGTGCATATATTGTGAATATAATTTTGTGAAAAAAAACCCTGTTGGTCTTTGTACAAATGCCTGCTGTGCATTAGGCCAACACCATGAACTGGATATGATAGTCACTGTGAGGCAATGCAGTTTGTGTACCGGATAGGACTTTGTTGCACTACTACTTCAGTTGTACTTCAATAAATAATTTATGGAGTCTTCTCAGAACATGTTGATTTACATTTTATTGAACTTTTTTGGCTTCCTGATAGGAAAACAAAGCAAGAGTTTATTGGCTGCCCTCTGGAAGGCAGCTATCTCTATTTTTTGTCTGCAACATTAACCAATAAGAGCCATCCAGAAAGAGAACCAACAATCTCTAATGAATTAATTTTGACCATTTCTGTGAAAGTTTTTTATTATTATTTAAGCCTCTTTTGAGCAGGAGAAAAAGACTAAAAAGACAAATAACAGTTCTGTACTTAGGGCTGCTTGTGCTTGGATAAGTGGTTGTTTCCTATGGTGTAACTTGTACATGACAGTTAATATGATTTAGATTTTCATGGATGCAGCTTATAAGTGATATTTTGCTGATATCTCAAACTTCTTGCCTTATCATCTCCACATCTCGTCATGTGTCACTGCTTTAGCTTCCCTTGAGTCTGGTATGTTGGTGTGTCCGTGTTTCTCCTACCCCTCACAGAGATGTATGTCCAGCTTTCCCTGTCTGCATCATGAAAAACAACTTCTTTCATGCAGAATATCCTGAAGAGGACTCGTCCAGGGTCTGAGGAGGAAGTACAAGCAACGCAGGCCTATGATGCACTTGAAAAGGTAAGGCAATCAACCAATCCTGCAGCCCTGCAGAAAGGGCTTTGGGGGTTTTGGTTGACAGTACCCTCCATGTGAGTCAACAATGTGCCCTGGCAGCCAAAAAGGGCTGAATGTGTCCTTGGGTGCATTAAGCACAGCACAGCTAACCAGCTGAAAGAAGGGGATGTCCCACTATGCTCAGCATTGGTGTCATCTCAGTGCAAGTACTGTGTGCAGTTTTGGCCTCCACTAGATCAGCAGGATTTAAAAATACAAGAATGTGTCTGAAGAAGGGCAGCAAATATGCTGAAAGGACTAGAGGGTGTGATTTATGAGGAGCAGCTAAGGATACTGGTTTTGTTCATCTTAAAGGCAACTGAGGGGTGACCTAATTGCTGTCTACAAACTTCCTCAGAATGGGGAGCAGAGAGGATGGTGCTCTTCTCTACAGTGTCTGGTGATAGGATGCAAGATAATGTTTTAAAGCTGCATCAGGGGAGGGAAGTTCAGGTTAGAAAAAGCTCTTCACTGAGAGGGTGGTCAAGCACTAGAACAATCTCCCCAGGAAAGTGATCATGGGCCCAAGCCTGACAGTGTTCAAGAATTGTTTAGATAACACTCCTGGATAACTTTTAGGAATATTCTGTGGTTCTCCACAGCCATGCTGCATCACATAGCCACAGGGCACCTAAGTGGCCCTGTCCTTTTCTTTGATCTTCACCCTTGTCAAGGTCCCTTGTCATCGATCCTTGCTGTTAAAAACTAGTGAGTTCATGTGACTCTCCTGTATGCACAGTGGTAGCTGTGAACAGAAAGCACTAAAGCAGGAGCCAGCTGGGATGTGACTGAACCTGCACAGTTGGTATTGAACTACTTTTTTCAGGACTCACTCTTTCCAGTCTTCTAAGCACCATTCCCCTTTTTGTTCCTTTCCTTTGTCTCTAATTATCAACCTTCACCCTAGCCCATACAAGAAAATCTTGGTTTAAAAAAATAAGGCATGGCAAAATATTACTTTATTGCACCCCATCGTCTATCCTGTTTATTACAGAGGCAAGATTTAAAGTCTTCTGGGACAATTTGTAATCTAAAATTTGTATAGCAGCATAAGGTAGACTTCTCCCTAGCTAGCTCCTGCTCTGCTTAGTAACAATTTAATCTTCTAGGAGTGTCATTCCCTTCCTTACAATCTCTCCTGTATTTCTCCACCACAAACCTAAGGACCAGATAAACACCATCCATACCTACTCAAAACTCTTAGGATTGCACCTGTGTGCTGCACAGCTCCCAGAACACTGCAGTCTGAGGTGCATGGGCAAGAATTCATACACTGAAATCCTTAGACTCCAGGTGTGTTCAAGCCAGCATTATCTCTTTGACACTTATGCAGCTGCCCTATCTCACCTCAGGCAACTAGGTAGGCAGCTTTTACAGGATGAAGTACCTTGTTTCATTGTGTCCCGCCCTCACAGGAACTGACAGCAAGCTCTGGATTGTGGAAAATTTGGGGCTGAAATTTATCTAATAAGAGCTGCTTCCAAACGACCACCAATTCAACTTCTGTCAACTGAGAGATGTCTCTATCCCCCTTAGTATCCCAAAGTTAAAAAAATACTTATCACATAGACTTCACCTAAAGAATATCTTCATTAAGAAAGGATGATCATTGTAGGTATGGAGAAGTTTAGTACACTAGCCTGGAAAAAAGACTTTTTTTGCAGGAGGATGCCTAGGGAATTGTCACTTACACTGACTCCTGAGAGGCTCCTGGGAGTAGTACCGATCCCACTGGGTAGTTCAGCCTCCTCACTGATCGTCTGTTTTCCTCTGCAGCTTATCAAGGATTGCAATGAAAATGTCCAGCGCATGAAGAGCACTGAAGAGCTGATCTACCTCAGCCAGAAGATTGAATTTGAGTGCAAGGTGAGCTCGTCCATTCCCTGGGCCTTGCTCTAGCTTAATGTATTTTCTGTCTTTCCTTACAAAGTAACTTGCACTTACTTTTTGTTGACCTTTCCAAGAGACACAGAAACTTTGAACCTGAATGTCATACACAGGTCAGCTCTTCATCAGTGCTTCCCTTGCTCAGCTGACGGTGCCTACCGTGATTTACACCTGTCCATTCAGAGAGATAAAAGCACACTTCTTTTAGAGAAAGGCAAAAGTGCAAATCCAAAACTCCTGTATACCAATTTCCTTGTGTGCACCAGGCATAAGTGCTCGTTTCTGTCTTGCAGATATTCCCACTCATCTCACAGTCAAGACGACTTGTGAAGTGTGGTGAGTTGACAGCACTGGACTTCAACACCCTAAGTCCAAAATGGAAAGTCACCACCCGTCCCATCTACCTACATCTTTTCAATGACTGTCTGCTCCTGTCTCGGCCGAAGGAGTGAGTGCTACAACACAATTCTTGCTGCCCCTTCTAAAATACCTGTCTCTTTCTGGGTCTGTGCTTTGGTGAAAGAATCCTTTTCCTCTGCCTGCCAGCAAGTGGCAGCATTTGTCAAGTCATTCTCCTAAACCTACATTCTGTGAGTATCACGAAAGTACGTGGATCTGCTATTGCCAACTCTTTATTACAACATTATTGCTCTCTAGTGCAACACTTCTGTTCTGCATCTCCGTCTCTGTAATGTGCAACACTTCAATCGTAACCATTTATTCTAGTTTTACTTGATAAATAATTTCTTCCTAAAGGACTATGAAGATTAGTGAATGTGCAAATCACTGTTTTTTCAAGAAACTAAGAGTTGTTGGTTGGTTGTGTTGGGATTTTTGAGGGGGGTGGTTATGTTTTTAAGCTGTAAACTATCAAATAAAATTCTGACAGGAAAGAGCTTAGTATTTCTACCTTTTTTCATTGTCCCCTCTCTCTTCTCTGGCATTCTGTTCTAGAAAGTACAAAGCTTAAGGCGCCTGAAGAAGATTAAGACTCATTAAAAGCTTTTTGCTTTCCTGACATCAGAAAATGACACGGACTTATTTTGTAACCCTCACCACCTTAAAACTCACAACTTGTTTTGTCTCTCCCTCTTTACCTGCAGGGGTGGACGTTTTGTTGTGTTTGACCATGCCGCTTTCTCAGATGTGCGTGGGGAGAAGTGTGAGATGAAATTACATGGAACAAACAAAAATGTTTTCCGTCTCTTTCTACTTCAGAATTACCAGGGAAAGAGAGTGGAGTTCTTGTTTCGTACAGACACACAGTAAGAGCTCAAGGTTACCCTCAATATATCCTGTAACCATAGCCAGACACCTCCTAGAAGCCTGATGGCTGTCCTTCAGCTACCCAAATGCTGATCAAATGCAGCTGCTGAGCAGAGGACTTGGAAAAACATCCTCTTGCCATAATGAGCCCATAATGAAGCACCTTGCTCCTCTCTCATTATAGCTGCTTATACAATACTACCATGTTATTTCATGCCATCAGCATCCAAAAATGGGAAGTTTTGCCTTTTTCCATCCCCTTTCTCTACTTCCACTTTCAGTACTTCCCTTAAGTACCCCCTCTATGACCCCTTTGTTTGTGAACAAACCTGTACACCCCCCTCCCCATTCCCGTCATCAGACTGCTGTCCCTCACATTGAATCTTGACATCTACCTGGTGATGTTTTTCAGCAGTGAGAAGCTGAGGTGGATCTCTGCATTGGCTCCTCCACGAGGAGAACTCGACCTCCTGGAATGCCCTGGTGAGACTGCGCAGCTACTACAGCAGTGGGGGTTGTCTGGCTCAGAGGAATTGGATTCATTGTGACTGGGAACATCCCAGAAGTTACTCCAAGGCAGAGGAGACAAAGAAGATATTTTGGGGCTTTCCTTTGGTGTCAGGTTCAGCAACTTGTTTTACCTATTTTTTTACTCTTCATTTAAAGTAGAAGACCCATTGTCTCCCTTCCAGTTCTCTGCTTTTCAGTGTTTGGGCAGTCCTTTATCCTGTACCTCCTTTGAGGCTGACAGACACAAGTTTACTGCTGCTTTCTAATACATCTTTATGATCCTTCCTACCCTTTAGATGCACCACAGGTTCAATGCATAAAGACTTACAAGGCTCGGGAAAATGATGAGCTGGCTTTGGAGAAAGCAGATATCATCATGGTTATGCAGTACAGCAATGATGGTGAGCAGAATCAACAATGGCTGTCTTAAATTATGAGCAGGAAGTTATTCTAGTAGTGCAAAGCTTTAACGCAATCAGGCTTCAGAAGGAGACTCTCAATTCCAATTGTTGGATTGAGAGGATGAAAAGACTCTATCTTCATTAAGACACTTTATTTAGAAGCTGAAAGGGGATTTTTTTTTTGATCTTGGGGTCTTGTTGGAGCAGGCTTTTGGGAAAGAATGAAAAAAACATTTGGCCACTTTGCCTCATGGTGTGCTTTTCTCCACAATCACAGGATGGATAGAAGGAGTAAAACTTTCAGACCGGGAGAGAGGCTGGTTCCCCTCAGAACATGTGGAACTCATCTCCAGCAAACATGCACGGCAGAAGAACCTCAAGGAGGAACAACGTGTGAAGAATGCTAAGCAGCAGGTCTTCTGCAAGAAATAAAACTCTGCTTTGTTTGGACCTTTACAGTCTCCCTGCCATGGGGAAACTATCTCTTTTCTATTGTGCTTCAGAAGAAAAGCCTCTGTGAAGAGCATAATACAGCACTTTGACAGAGCCAGGTGCTTTTTGCCAAAGAAAGCAGGAATTCAATCAGGAAAAATAATTCACTTCCTCTGTGTCATCAGGACTATGACAGCAGCAGGAGAAAAAAAGAAAGTTGCATGTATTGGTTGCTTTGTGGTATTAGGGAGGGACTTCAACTGGACAGAGGTTTGGGATCTGGACTTCTGAAAATATATTCCTGGGTTTGCCACTGACAAGTTGCAAGATCTTGGACAAGTCACTTCAGAATTCTGCCTCGGTTTTCCCATCTGTGGAATGGGGGTAAGCTTACCTACCTCACTGGATGTTGTGAGGCTAAATTCACGAATATTAGTACACTAAGAGCTTTGAGTTCCTGAGAAGGAAGGTGCTAAGTGCAAAGCACAATATAGTTGAGGAGAGTTTTCCATTTGAATATCCTTTTCATATCTTGATGGTATTGATCTCTGTAGTGTAATTTCCATTTAGAACAATTTATTTGATCGTGCAACTCTACTGTTTTTTTAGATAGGCAAATATCTCATTATGCCTAAATTTAACTCAGTCTCTGGATACTGTTAAGAGCCCTTGACAGCATTAGGGAATCCATTTAAGTGAATTTTTCAGAAACCACCATAATGATTTCCCCCACCATAAGAGGTATCAAGCTGAAGAATCTGTTTCACAAAGGTCACTTCTCTTCTGAACAAGTGTCCCACTAAGCCATCTGAAATGAATGGTCTTTTTACTCTGTGTCCCATTTAAAGTAGAACGGTGACTTTTGACAAAGATTTGTATTACATGTTGGTACACGCCCTGTACAAAATAATCATGAGTAGTCATATGCAATGACGTGGCACTATTCCTGCTGCTTTTAATCTGATAGCTGATGTGGTATTGCATGCACCATTTTGCACACTTATAGAAAACACTGAGATATCTATTAGCCACTGTAGATAAAGTCATATGTACCAGGGATTTGTTCTTCTTTAGAACTCTCTGGTTTTAAGTCCAGTTTACATGCAGTCCTGCTTTTGTGCAGAACCTGTCTATTTGAGGACATGCCTTAAACTGTAAAATACTGTTTCTATGTTACAGTGTTTGCATTCAGTCAATGCAAGTCAATTATAAGAATCAATACACCAAAGAAAGCCTTCTTGCATTTAATATATTTGAAGAATTAGTTATCTTCATATCTCTAGCTTTCTGTCTCTGTAACATTCTGCCTTTAATTCCCATTTACATTGTACCTAGTAGAGCTAATTACAGCCTATTTATATCAGTAATTTTACCTGGATAAAAAAAAAAGTTGCTTTTAGTCCAAATAAACTCATGCACTTCTCCAGTTAAAATAAACAACTTTCTGCTTTCCTTGTTACTTAGGTTTTCATCTCAAATGTAATTAATTCAATATTTACTGAATATATATTCAGTATTTTCATTCTTTTTTTTTCCAATAACTCTCCTTTCTAAGGGAACATTAAGCAAAATAGCTATACTTAGTAGAGGCAGCGATGAAAGCTTGCTTTGACAGCCATACCTGAAGATTCTTCAGAGCATTATCATCAGCCCTGGAATGACTGCTGCTGTAGGTTCCGTAATGGTGTTTGTCATCTATATATGAAGTTAAGCTAAAGGGATGACCTACAGAAGATGGTCGTCCAGTCCATTATACCAGTAAGACAGGATTAAATGATTCAACTGTCTTTTAATCTATGGTCCAGACTCCAATCGGCCTTTTTTCCCCATAAAAGAAATGAAGCTGGTCCCTAGCTCAGAACAAAAGCAGAGCCCTACCTCAAACTAAAATAAGTGACTTGAGAGTTATAATCTTCAACAAGACTGATGAACATTCAGAAATCCAAAACACCTGCTTGTCCCATGCTGTCGTGAATTAATACAGTACATAAGTCATCATGATCACCTGTGTCTTTGGCCAGGATACACAACACTGCTGTGGGATCGGTTCAGTATCTGCCCACATAAGGCTGCCTTATGCAGGCAACCTGAGGCATCCCCATATCAGTGTCATCTTCACCTTTGCTACTTTTATCATGGGGAAGCAGGGCATAGATATTGCCATTCCAAATCAGAAGTCATCTTGTCAAACATTTTAGAAGTCAAGAAGTCTTTACTTTTTCAACTTCCGCTCTCAAAACCAAGCAGGCATATTGTTCGTTAGTCTCTCTCAAGGCTGTTTCTGTGTTAAACTCTGTATGTTCTTGTTAAACACCCTGTTGAGATAGGAAACTTCAAGGCCACTCTGGTGACTGTTTAACTAGTTGGATCAAAGGTTAACTTCTTGTCACAGATACACAACCCTGACAACAGGAAATTAAGGCTGTATGTTTAGGAACATTCGAAGGTCAGCTTATGCTTTTAAAAATAAGTGCTTATACCTTGTTTTACTTTGATTTCTTACATTTCAGATAGGCCTCAACTTTCCACTATCTAGTTAAATTTTCAGCCCCAGCACCATCCTGCCACCAAAATCCATAAACAAATCTGCACTGAATTGCTTCCTACTTTTTGAAACTGATAACATCTCCTTGGTTTGTACAAACTTAATCAAGCTAATGCAGTTATCACAACTGCACATTCAGGAGGCAGAAATGAAGCTGACAGTATTTCACTGTGTCCTGTTATGGACTGAATTATGAGTCGGGGTCTTTCCCTACATCAACTCGTGTGGATAATCTTATTACCCAGAAAATCAGTATTAAATAGAAACAAAAGCACAGAGTTTGTCAGCCAGATTCTGTATACCTTTCTAGTAAGGTCCTCAAGGCCACAGAAAAGGTACACTATGTGAGAGATGCCAATGTATTCTAAACAGCTGGCTGTAAATTGAAGCATAAAGAAACCATAATCTTCCACAAAAACCTGTGGAGACTGGTACACAGCATAACTGGACAAAAGAAATTAAGTATTTCTATACTGAAAAATAATAACAGCAATGAAATACAAGCATGAACCACATTTTAAAAGTTTTGTTGAGAATCTGAGAGATTCTTGGTTTACGTCTGAAAATCAAATGTTATGACTGCTGTCATTTTCTCGTATACAATACATAAAAACGTGTCTCAAAATAATAAAAGCTCACAGCCCTGGAGACTGATGTTGGTCCCTCCTGAAGGAAAAAAATTAAAGCATTCTCCAGAGTTCTTGTTCCCTTTCACAACACTAGAAAAAGCTGACAATTGGGCCAGAGTTCAGGAAATAAATACAGTCTTGCTCAGAAATGGAAACCTCAAAAGCAGTCAGTGATTTATATCTTTGCATTTTTATCTGATATTGAAGAGGTCCTATCCCCTCCAAAATCAGAGTTGTATTTTGTCACCTCAACCCCCCTAACAAATTAAATGCAGTTTCAGCATCAATAACATTCCAGCCAGCACGTCTTGCATTGGCAGCTGAACCAGGTGTGCTCTCACTAAATATACTGTCTCCAAAATGCTGGCACACATGTTTCAGGTTACATTCATTTAACACTATGAAACTACTCCTGGGTGAAAGCATCTGCACAAGCAGGACCTTTGATGCTACAGCAAACCTTGAAGCAAAGATAAGGCATATGGGGAAATGCACAGTAGGAGAAAGGTGCCTTGTGCCAGCATTGAGACACTGAGCCAATAATCAAGATGAGGATGAAGGATGTTCTGTCTTCATTGAGCAGAACACAACTGAGCAAATCAGAATCTTCAAGCAAGTGCTATCAGTCCTGTTTGCAGACACGCAAGCTGTATTAGAATCATCTGCACTTCACTCATCGTGGAGGAAAGCTGTACACAGAAGGCACAAGAGCTGAGGGTTTGATTTCTGGAATGGTTGTGACCCATGCGAGTTACAGCACAGGTGTCTCCATCAATTGCATGGGATGAGAAAAAAGTCAGACAAGCCAGGCTTGATTCACTCCTGTCCTTCATCTTGTGTCATCACCAACAAATGCACAAAGCTGTTTTAAATGTTACCAGAGCAGATGACACCACTTTTACTGTAAGAACCTCAACTACCACTCTGTTAGGAGAATTATTTTTTCCTAGAATTGTTAAGTATTGAAAGGATGCAAAATTACAGCACCTCAAGAAGTGCCATTTATTTCTTGCAGCTTCTAATTTATGGAGAATCAGAAGCATTGCTAAACAACCTCAGGCAGAGCACCTAAAAAAGGGTCTTCCCACCAACACACAAGGAAAGACAACGAGGTCCACTTCAGTCATACCACATGATCTCACTTTGTAACGTCTGGGTTTCTAAGGTTAAATATTCAGCAATGTTTAAGCTTGCTACTCACAGGTGCTCAAAAGCACAGTCTTTTAGGTGTGACAGAGACATTTCTGTGCCCTGGGGGGAGGGCGGAACAGCTTCTCACAGAACCATAGAATCATTTGGGTTGGAAGAGACTTTAAAAATCATCCAGTTCCAACCCCGCTGCCACAGGCAGGGACACCTCCCACCAAACCAGGCTGCCCAAGGCCCCATCTGACCTGGCCTTGAACACTTCTAGGGATGGACAACCACAGCTTCCCTGGGCAACCTGTACCAGTGCCTCACCGCTCTGAGTGAAGGATTTCTTCCTAATGTCTTATCTAAATCTTCCCCTTTCCAATTTAAAGCCATTCGCCCTCGTTCTATCACTACATGCTCTTCTAAAAAGCCCCTCCCCAGCTTTCCTGCAGCCCCTTCGAGTACTGGAAGGTCGCTATAGGATCTCCTCAGAGCCTTCTCTCCTCCAGGCTGAACAAGCCCAACACGCTCAGCCTGTCCTCCAGCCCTCTGATCATCCTTGTAGCCCTCCTCTGGACCTATTCCAACAGCTCCATATCTTTCTTCTGTTGTGGATTCCAGAACTGGACGCAATATTCCAGATGAAGTCTGACAAGAGAGGAACGGACGGGCAGCATCCCCCGCCTCGCTCTGCTGGCCGCGCTTCTTTCGATGCGCCCCGGTTTTTGGGCAGCGGGGGCTCAGTGCCGGCTCCTGCCGAGCTCCTGGGTCCCTGTGGTGCGGCTGGAGCAGCTGCCGCCCCAGGTGCCCCTGACGAGCCCGCGGGGAGCGGGGCATTAACGGGGCCGGGGCGGGGTGGGCTGCGCCGCCAGCATGGACCGGGCGGGCGCCGAGCTGGGTAAGGTCTCTCATTAACGGGATGGGGCAACGAGTCTAATGAGCAGCCCCGGGGGAGGATAACGACCCTGTCGCCTCCTCCGGGATGTGGCCACCGGGGATGGCGACGCTTAGCTCCCGTTTCCTTTGTCTCGGGCGGGCGGCAGCCTCGGCCCCGGGGAAGCCGGCTCTTTGCCCTCGGTGGGGCTCGGGGCGGTGGGTTGTGGCGCGTCCCTCGTGTCACCCGGCTCGTAAAGGCGCCTGGCGAGCTGGCGTGAGGGCTGGGGGCAGGTGGGGCTCCGTCTGCGTCGCCCCGAGGGGTTCCTGCTGCCCCCCGGGTTCGAGGGCTTCGAGATCGCTTTGCTTGACACCTTCACCCATTGCCCAGGTGTCCTCCTCCTCGTCTGACCTTGCACTGGTGGATTTGGGAAGCTGATTTTTGATCCCTCTGTGTGTGTGAGTTCACATTTCTTTCCAACACTTGAAACGGCCTTAAAAGTCTTGCTGTCGCTGTGCGAGTGGTTACCGTATTCTAGGAAACATCTAAAGCAGGTGGCTGTGAGGAGAAGAAAAGACTTTGCTTCTTGCTTGTGCCCTCTCAGTAGCTCAGGTGTTCTACATTCTATGTGTGTGAGGTTCCCAGTCTGTTAAAATCCCTTCTATTTGAGGTTACACTTATCTAAAAGAAGGGCAAAGTGACGTTCAGCCTCGTCACATGAACACGGGGAGATAGGAGTGGGTTGCAGCTCCCTAGTTGTTACTGTGAGGGTCTGTCTTTCTCGCCAAACTTTCTTTCTGTTTCAGTTCTTTTCTTTGACAATCCCAAGTTGTTGTCAGACATTCACTCTGTGGTTTAGCAACTGAGACAGCAATTTACTTTCTCTTGGAGGAATATTCTTGCAGGTGAAATGAAACAGCCAGGGATCAATCTCTCTCTGCTGCAGGTAGAAGATAGAGGCACAAGACATTGAAATGTATTTTGTAATGTAAGCGCATATTAATGTTTGCATAAAAATAAACATGCTTGAAAAGCCTTTTTAAATCAAAGCACTGAGCCAAAAATGCTGTTCCTGATTTGAGGCAGAGGTTGAGTGACTGAATGGGTGGATGGCACCTGAATATATGATTTCTTTTCATATAATGAGCAAGACAAACTCGGAGGTAGTGAAGAGCATTGTGAAAAACGGAATTCTATAGAACACAGCACACTCCTACCTTGCTCTATTCTTGACCCTCCCCATCAGGCTATTTCGTCTCATTTAACAGCAATGGAAACTGTTGCTGCTTACCAAGATCAAATTATTATAGTTCCGTGGTTTCCTGCTTCTGTGTCTTTCCCTGCAGCTAATTTGCTTCTCTTAATCCTGTAAAAAGCAAATTAGGAGGTCTTGGAAGCAGTCTGGTGTCCCCTTGTACTTTCACGAAGATTCTGTGATCTGACTTGTGTTGTGGGGTTCCTTCTTCATTAACAATTGTTTAAGAAAGAAACATTGAGGCAGAACACAAGTCCTACATTTTGACATTGCACTAATATATTTCAAAAGTAGGATGTTATTATATAGAAGTATTTTAGAATTTTCACCCCCAAATCAAACAACTACATTTCTCTGTAGCCACATGCAGCTGAAATGCAGCCAGTAGTCTGCTCAAACTTTTGTCTTTCCAGACAGAGGAAGATAGATGGTTTTGGTTCAATTAGTTTACTTTCTAGTTTAAAGAAATAGTACCTTCTTTTTCCTTCTTTTCTTAAAGGCCAGAAATCACACAAACTCACAGATTCTGATATGGTCTGTGGGTTTTCTTGGTTTGGACATATCTATCTCAGCTGGGAAAGTATAATTCTTCTCTGTTATTCTGTTGCCTGTTTTAATTATTTCTCTTGCTGTGTTCTTTCTGACTTGTCTTCTGCTGTTCAGTCTCTTTCAGTGTAACGCAGTTTGTGCTTTTTGTTAAACTTGGTCAGACTTCTTCACCTATTTTTCTTTGGCAAACTATTTCATTCATGCCTTGTGGCTGAAGCTGCAAAAAACTAATTTAAGGCTGTTGTTAGAAATTTGTACAATTAATTATTTTCACTTGGTCAACTTGAGTATGATAGAGATGGAAATCTCTATAAATCAAAAAGTAGTGCAATCTGACAGATGATCACCGTTGACACAGTAGGCCAGAATTTTGCTTCTGGTTTTTTTTTTTGTTTTGCTCATTTTAATAAGGTGGCACTTAGTGGCTTGATAAGACTCTGATTTTTGTTCTGTTCTGTATTCCAAGGACCTTTGTTATCCTCAATGCTGTTTTCCTACTACTGTGTTTGTAATGAGCAATCTTTCCCTTTTTTCTCTGTGTCTGGAGGTAAATTTTCCTGTAGTTTACAGTTGGTTGTGTTGGCAGACATCCTCACTCTCAAAACGAAGCTTTTCTCATCTCAAATGTTTTGATATCTCCGTATTGACCATATTACATTCTTTGCTGTTGCTTTCCTAGCAGCACTTCGTTTAGGTGACAGACTTTATTTTGAACTTCGTGGTTCTTCTGACTGTTGGCCTTCATTGTGTGATGTTCTCCCTCTCCCTTAACTGAAACTTCCTACCCAGGCACACCCTTTTCCTCACGTTCTCCAGGCAAACCTGGCTTAGACAACGTGAATGTGGGGGGGGGTGGTGGTGTTTTTAATTTTTTCCTTGTAGAGTGCAATGACAAGGACACACTACTGAATACTGAGCACTTTGTGGTAAACGCTGATGCTGTCAGTGGGAGTGGTACAGAAAGCAATGTGCTAGCTGCATTCCAAAGCAGAGCTACAAAGGAAGAAATTGAGGATACCGTGGGAAGAGAAGATGGGGTCACCTCTATTGAGACAGTGGAGGAAGGTGGAAGATACTGCATTCTGAAGGCAACTGGGTCACCTCCCCAAGATTCAGTGGCCCTTGATGGCCAACTTGACCTTGGCTCAGTGTGTGGACAGCTGTCAAATTTCCTCAGTGATGAAAAGGCTGTGTCCCCACTTTCTCTGGTTGAATTTGCACAGGAGCCCACAGTTCAGTCAGGGCCAGATGAACAGTCTGGGAGGTATTACTCTGATCGGATTGAAAAGGAGGCAAAGAAAGAAAAAGGTAATGACAGAAGTGGAATGTATGCTGAGAAAGCATCTAGCGGAATCTCTGGAGACACCTGCAGGCAGGATGTGTGTGGCCCAGCTACTCGCCGATCATCCGAATGCATTTCAACCAATGCTACAGCCCAACAGTCCTACAAGATGTCTTCTGTCCTGGAATCTGGAAGTAGCCATGATGGCATCAAGGGAAAAAAAGAGTTACTTGGGAATCCAGAAATTCTGCTGCCGGTCAGGAAAAAATCGCGCACCTTCTATAGTGCAGGTAGGTAATGGGGAACCCACTGGCAGACAGAGATGCTTGTAGTGCCCGTGGCACTGGTGTTTCTGTCGCTAGAGTGAAAGCACAGTGTGGCGGTACTGAACTGTTATTGCAGTGCATTATATGCTATTAGCTGTGTGAAAACTTCAAATAAAAGTTGCCTAGTTCCTTATGTTTGAAGTATCACTAGTGATGCTTTTTGTTTTGCTGTGGAAGAAGATTTTTTGTTTATTGTTGTGGTTTTCCTTTTTAAAAAAACCCTTTTATATTGTTCATGTATTTCTAAGTATAGTAGAAAACATTCTGGTTTGTGTTTCCTCTGTCTTGTTTCTTTTGGGCTTTGTTATTTTCTTATCACATACTCCCCATCTCTCTGTCTTTGAACAATGCATCATTTCTAGAGCAGCTAGAAGAGTTGGAGAAGATGTTCCAGGAAGACCACTACCCTGACAATGAGAAGAGGAAGGAGATCGCTGCTGTGGTTGGTGTAACGCCACAGCGTATCATGGTAATGCCTGTGCGGGTAACAGTGTGGACTGTGGGTTCAGTGAAGAAATTCGACAGGGAGAGGGACTGAGGCAGGTGGGAAGAGCTTGAGTAGGAAGGAAAGAGAAGCTCTTGAGTAACGAGATAGGGACTGCACCTGTAGTGGTGACGAGGAAGAAGAGAGTTCTCAGATATGGACTCTGCACAACCAACTGCCCCACCCAAAATGGCAGCGGACTCTGTGGTTATGTACGCCATTTCTTCCGATGAGACACATAATCAGTATGTAAAAGAGGCTAAGGAGAATTAAGTTAATCTTTTATCTTGAAGATAACAGGCAACGAATGAAACTGATGTCTGAGGATAACTTTCTGCTGTTCTGTTTTCTGGTTGCAATGAATCCTACAGGTTCTTTGGAAGAAACATTCCTTGAGGTTCCTTTTTCTGGAAGAAAAGTTTCTGGCCTCACCTACTGATGCGTGGAGGCAGTTGTTGCTGGCTTGTTACCTGGGTCCCAATATGTAGATGATTTCCTCTCTGAATGTATGCTTTCTTTCCATTTATCAGGTCTGGTTTCAGAATCGCAGGGCAAAGTGGCGAAAATTGGAGAAGCTGAGTGTGAAAGGCAACAGAAAATATCCAACATCATCAGCTCTGCCAGACCCCGTTGGGTCAGATAGTTATGGGTGAGGAGCTTCTGTTTACTCATTTCTCTGCAATAGATACTTAATGCATTAAATTTTTGCCTTTTCCCCTTTATATTTAGGTACTGGGGAGTTGACCATTGAGTTGGACCTCAGTAGCCTGTTCTCTGTATTCCTCAGCCTAATGAATGTCCAGGCAAATTGTAGCAGGCCTGCTTAAGAGCACTTTTAATTAACCTGTAGCTCTGTTTTCAAATAAAACTGTTGAAATCTCTCTTGCTGAAGTTATGTAGAGAGCAGAGGATGAGATAAAAAGGTCTGTGGAAGCACCCCTTCTATTTTAGTTTCTGTGAATATGTTGGCCAGGCACTTTATGAGCACCTGGGAATTCTTTTATCCCAGTCCTTCTCCCACCATCGCTTTCCATTTCTGTGGATTTTTCACTTGGAAATGCTTCTTGCTTAGATCAGGCTTACAGAGTTACATGCTCCTTTTAATAAATACAAGCTAGCAACTTCCATAGGTGAGCAGGGGTATTTATTGAGGGGTAGGGGAAGGGAGTATGTGAGAGGGTAGATGGTCTTTCAAGGGTGGGTGAGGGAAGGAGGGCAGGAATTAGTCTCCAGAGGGAGATCTGGAGTGAGAGTCTTCCTGTGAAGAATACAAAATGAAAAGATAAAAATTGAGTGAATAATTGAAGATCACCGGATTGATTTCATTGCACCATCCCTGCTGCCTGTCCTTCCCACACTAGTGGCCTGGGGCTGCTTCCCCAAATACTGTTGATGCAGCATCCCTTGTACTGTTTCTCCATGCACCTCTAAGTCAGCCAGCGCTTTCCCTTTCCACCTGCTAGTGATCTAGGATTTGTCCATTGTAGGATACTTAGAAGAGTGTATACCTGGTCGTAATGTCTTGTCTTGTCCTCTGGTCCATGCTCATGCCCTTTATGTGTACCTCCAGGGCACCTCTTCCATCCATGCCTCCATTGCTTGACATTGCTCATGACCGGTCTGCCATGCTGAGTGTAGACACTACAGCTGGGAACTACTCTAGCCTGCTCAGCAGACCTCCTGGACCACTTGCCTCCTCCTCAGGTGAGACCCTGATCAGCACAAGTATTTTGCATACCTGTGGCATTATTTGGTGGTGCTGGTAGGTTCCCAAGCCCTGTAAGGAAGGTCACATCAACGCCCTATGCCGTCAGTCCAGAAAGTAACACCAGGTTTAACAGCTCTCTGCTGATCAAGTATCTAATAGCTATGTAGCGGCACAGTGGTACCTCTGTGCTAACACTAAAGCCAAATTTGCAATCCTTATTTGTGTCCTAGCACAAGCCAGCAAGGAATTCTGAAGATGACTTCATAAGGACATGTGTTTGGGGCATTCCTCTGTAATAGCTGTTTGATACTGGTACTGCTTGTCTGAATGATGGTGGAAGTATTATTCTAGTTACTATGATCTTCCTGGCAGATACACACATCCCTTATTCTGGCTGTGAGCTGTGTGAAGAAAGTGCACTGTATAAACTGTTGGGGTTGTAGAACCTCCCTCAGGCACACCATAACCTTTAAATCTCCAAAGGTTATTCTCTGATTTCTCCAGCCACTGCAGTTTTTGATTTTGTGCAAAGCCTCCAAGGAGTGAGGCTAGTTGAGTTCTCAAACACACAGCCTAATTTAATTGCTGTTGCAGTTTTGTTGAAAGTCAGTGGAGTGTGCTGTTGAAGCAGTTTTCCATCTGAACTGCATTTAGACTTTAAGGATTGATGGCAACCAAAAAAAGGAGTATTTGTTCCTTGTGCATTCAAGTGTGGAGTATCAGAGCATTCCCTAGACTCTGGAATGTTCCATAAAGCATTTCCTATACGTGCTAACATTTCCAAGTTAGCGCAACTTGAGAATATTTCCAAAGTGCTGAGGACTGCACCACTTCCTTGGGAGCAGATATCCCAAGCAATAGATGAGCTGACATGTGTTACTGTTTTATTTTCTTGCTTGTCAGTGTAATTCATTCTTTTGAATTTCTTGACATCATTTCTGCCCCCTCATTGTTTTCTAAATAGAAAGGGTTATCAGGTTAGTTCTGTGCAAGTAATTTCCTAATAATGACCCAATGACTTTAATGTATTTTTAACAGTGCTGATACGTGAAAAATATTTTGGCACTGTAAAAAGGAACTATAATTCAGTAAGCTTAGAATACTAAAAAATAGATATGTTTTCCAAAAGTATTTGAGATACTTTTTTGATACTTTTTTACTTTGCTGTAATTTGGCACTTCTGTCATTTTATTTTGCCTGTCATATTCTCAAGGCAAGGACTATTTTAGTCAATTCTATGAGCTGTTTAACCAATATGACTGCAACTCAATTAGTTCCAGTTTTTCCACTTCTTACAGTGGAGTAAATATTGTCAAAGTGTTTGAATAATTCGCTGTTTCCCAGAAAGATGAAGTGGTTCAGTCTGTGAGCCTCATTAAATTAAATAAACACTAAGATTTTGCGAAATAATTAATTAAAAAAAACAAAACAAACCAAACATCCTCATGCTTTTACACTTATATTCAGAACTCTCCTGTTTTCTAAAGTGCATCTACAGGTGTGCTATTTAGTCAAGAGAGAATATGTGTATTAGAGAAATAAAGTTTCACTCAGGAATGATCTTGTCATCTGTCAGTACTGAGCAGCTTCTTTCTGGGGAATCTGCAAGCACACAGTTTTCCGTATGGAAAACACAAGCTGATAGGAAAGAAATGTCCCATCTGAGTAATTCTTTGTACAATGTGTAAGGAAGAAAAAGGGCAAGAGAATGTCCTTAAGAGTGGACTGGGTGTGTAGAAAACGAGTGATAAAGGCAGTTTGGTTTTCACTCCTTGAATCCTTAAACTTGCTGCTGACTGCCACCTATTGCATGTACTGTGGATGCATCTTCTATGAAACACATGCTTCCTGTGCTCATTTGAAGCCCCTGTATCATTGGTGTTAAGGATGTGTGAAGATGAGAATGTACTTCATACTGCTACAGCTGTGTAAGGAAATGAGCTTCCCCTTGTTCTCTTTAAATCATGCTGAGCATGAAGTAATGGAATCTATTTGTGTCATCTAAGGCTGGTAAATACTTTCCGGATACAGATCTGTTTGGGCGGAAAAAGGTACCTTTTCTAAATTACTTAGCAGAAAAGAGGCAAGCTTTGCTAATGCACACAATCTGTGATGTTTGATGATCAGGTTTTAACCTGATTTCCTGAGGGGAGGGAGGAATGTGATGTGTGTAATGAGCCACACACTCTCTTTGTTTGTGAAACCCATCCTGTCCTTCAAATTTGTTTAACTCTAATAAAATCCAACAGAAGGTGGAAATCTTAAAAAGAAATTACATTCCTACAAGTCATGGTAAAACTGCTGCCTGGACAGAGTAGAGACCGATGTTAGTGTTCCCTCTGAGGGGAAAGCCTGTTACTAGGTGTAGAGAGTCCTCACAGAAGAGCGATCTGCATGGCACAATTGCAGGACAAGCTTCAGTTTCAGTTTTGCCTTACTAGATGTAGGAGAACACCACCGTGGGCAATGAAACTTAGTTTTCTTTGTTATCTAGTGTAGCACACAGACACTTTTCTCTTTAAGGATGAAAGGAATGTGGCTTTTGAATTCATTCAGCCTCCTTGTTCAGGAAAAAAAAAATCTTTGTCAATAAATAGGGCTATTCAGGGTCCACCTGTTTTCTTTATTAGAATATCTCAGAAAATGAAGGAGTTAAAATTTGCATAGGACAAAATCCAAAGTAACAGAAGTAAAATAGAAGCAGGAAGTAATAAATAAAAAGATTGGAAATTTACAAGGCAAAATCGATTACTTTGTAAAGTGGCCCTCATGAAAACAACTCATGGCAAGTTTCAGCAAAATAATCTGTGACCTGTGCACAATGGTGCAGTTGTACCCAGAAACTGTGGCCTAATGAAGTGGCTGTTCAGGTCCTTTCCTTGGTAGTGGTGTTTTTAACCAGTTTCAGGACAAGCAAATGGCTTAAGTGCGTAAGAACAGTACGATCTATTACATGATGCCTTTGGAGAGTGTTCAGTGCTGCCTTTGCCATTGTTTTAACTCGTTCTAGCCCACAGTTCTGCCTGTATGTTGATTTGTGGGTTTGATTTTTATGTCCTGTTGTTTTGTACAGTTCTCTAAATAAGCTGAGTAAAAATGCCATGAAATTGTATTTGAGATGTGCTTTACCATGCTGGAAGTTATGGCTTCAGATTTTGATATTGGCCACTCTGCTTGCCCTAAGAGACTTGCGTTCTTCGAAAATTCAACCTTGAGCTTGCTTTGATGTTAGATGATTTCCTATCTCTTTCACCAGACAGATAGCTTGCTTTACATTAGTGGATTTTTATTTTTGACATTTGCAGTTATTTAAAGTTTTTCTTCTTTGCCTGAGATTTCATACTGGTATATATCTGCAATTCCTCAACTTAAAACATTGGCTTCTGTTTTCCTTGGAGTTGACCGTTTAGAAAGAAAAGTTACTTTCTATGCTTCCACTTTGTGGGAAGAGATTTCTCTGTCCCACAGGTGCTTTTGCAGTAAATATTTTGTTTCATGTGGTTATGTTTCTGAGGTCATAGATCGGGAGCCCAGCCTATGCTGCTGTCTCTTATGCAAACAGCAAGATGATTGTTCAGTAGGAGAGATGAGATTCTAATGGAAATATTCAGAGCAGTTGGATGAAATTGGACATGATCTGTCAAAGAATGGTAAATAAATGTCAAGCTGTAATGATTTCACTTGCAGGATTCTGGCTTGTGAACAAATTACTTTGAAGCTCATGATGTGTAGCAGATGTGGCAAGCAAGAGTCATATCTTTTAAACAAGCGGTAGATTCTGGCCTACTGAAAAGACAGAAGAGGGTCAGACTGACACACTTCTCAAAGCAATGCAGTTAAGAGACTGAAGCTGGTTTACTGGTCCACTAAATGAAGAATGCCATTGCTCCAAAGTTTGAATGTTTTGACTGCTTTCAAAATGTCATTTACAAAAGAAATGTGTTTTCACATTATGTGAAGAAGAGAGTGTATCTGTGAAAAATGTTGTGATGATAGTAAATGCTGTAATTACACAGGCTGTCTTGGATAGTGTATAATGTAGAGACTCATCAAAACAGAGCTTTTTGCTGAACTCCTGATTTGATGCTTAAGAAAGGAGCACTAGCAGGCAGACCATCTGAGGTTAGACTGATTGCTCAGCCTGTAATTGCATCAGCTGCATTGTGCCCAACACAGGGCTTGTTGAACAGTTACAACTGTGGTCTCTGACCTTCCAAACAGTCTGCAAGCAGCTGTGTAGTTACTGCCTCAATCATTGCAGGCATCTCATGCCGATGCCTTTCGACGTCAACATAAGTGCTTGACTAGAAAGTCACGTCTGGCTGATGTCAAGAGGGAGCGCTGCGATGCTGATAGGTGTCACCGAGGTAACAGATCTTGTGCACATGATCTAGTCTATTAACAACAGTGAAAGCAGCTTCCTAGAACATTTGAAAACCGTGTTTTCACAGTTGAAACTATGCCCTATTGTAAGTTCATGAACACGTCTCTAAAATAGGACTCAGTCTCCTTCAAGATTGATGAAAGACTGAACTCAGTTCTCCTGACAGAAATATACGCGTCCATTTTAGTTAGTTTAAGACTCTATCCCATTCTTTGGAAGCTATCTGCATTAAAGAATAGATCTCTTAACTCTGTTAGGACATTGAGAAAGTGGCTATAGTATGGAGAAGACAAACGTGTAACAGAAGATTTAGAGTAGTCATCCTTGAGGTAAGACAAGTGCAGTGCCAAGACTGGTTCAGAGATTCAAAGCTGTGAATTGTTAAATACCTGTCCAAAAATTCCCAAGGTTGTCTCATGGGCTAAAACGCCAGAAATAATTGAAGTCATAAACAAAAATCCTATTACATTCCCATGCTGACTGGAAAGCCGCCTAAGGTTACCTGTCTCTACATCAATATCAGGAAAAGCTACAGAATTGTAAACTGTAAGCCTGTGATTGGAATTCATCATCAAACAAGATGCTGGAATCTTCTGTAAGTATAGTGTCAGATTTTAGCAGATATTACTTCTCGGGGAATTGTTTATTCTTACTACATTTGTGACTTCAGAAGATAAAAATTTAGTGTCTTTCTTTGAAAGGACAGAGAAGTAGAGGAAACGTCAGAAAAGGCTGAAGCAGCTCTTGGAATTCCAAGTGTGTTGTCTTCACAAACTCATTGCCTGTGGGTCCTATTGCCACTATCCACAAAGATTATCTGCACCATGTGCTGCAAATATTTCAAAAAACTTGGTTGGTGTGAAAGTGGGTTTAGAAGTGATTTTCTGGGCTATGTTGTTAACATTGCTTGTGTTCATCCTGAGCAAGACTAAGGCCATCCGCAGAATAACTAATCCTACTGCCATCACTGAACTCAAGATTTATCTGTATATAGGCTTTTTTTCAGGTAAGTTGCGCCCCATATGACTGCTGTTTCTTAAGGCTTGTGTAAGCTACAACATTCTGGGATGGAATGGTTTAGAGAACCCAGTGCAAATGAAGGTTTTGAAAAAAATCAAAAGAAATCTTCAACTTCATTTCTGGCTAAGCTATTTTGACTTGCTAGGAAACTAAATCTTGTCTCAACATGTGCTTTGTTGTGTGGGACTAGGTCTGTTCTGTGTCAATAAACAGGAATGTGACAGGTACATCATAGATGCTGCCTGAAATAGAGAAATAGTATATTCAAATATGAAAAATAAACTGCTGAGAATTGCTCAGACATATGAATGCTTTAGAGATGCCATCCTAAATCTTGGTCTAGTTTTCTAAATGAGCTCCAAAGCAGGGCTACTCACATTTTCATTGAAACGTCATGACTCCCTCTCTCCATCAGTGCATAGAGTTGAAAAAAATCTGATGTGGGAAGATGCAACAAGATAGACACAATTACACATCACACTGGGGAATCTGAGAAATGGTGCTGCGAGGTGGAATCTCCTTATCGGCTCTCTGGGCATGCATTCCAAAATTCTCTAAAGGTTGCTCATGCTTGCTGCTGCAGCTTTATGTTTAGGCTTTATGTTTAAGGTCTTTGATTCACACCTGGTGGAGGGTATTTGATGTTACTCTGTATGACTGCAAAGGTGACATACAGCTGTAAATTATCCATGCTGCTGGCTTTCCCTGAATGCCTTACAGTATGTGGGAGCAGACCAACTTTACCTGAACGGTCAGAGATATTTTCTCCTCTCTGCCTCATCCTTGTGCTTGTTCAGCCTACATAGACTTGAAAAATAATTTCAGATTGTGTCATGCACACCTGATGGCTACACTTCTCAAGAGAGAAAATATTTGCTCTTTGATATAATAAAAGAGAATCTTGGTCTCTTGCACCTTGTGCAAGCTGCTTGAACTTCTGTGTATACCTGTTACTCTGAATCGCCAGCATACATGATTCTGACCTTTTAATTTCCTATATTGTCCTCTTTCCACAGAGGCTGTTCTATAGGAAACTGTTCCTCTCTCTTTTTCCAGCAGTGACTGAAGAGACAGGCCACCAAACAAGATTCTAGCAGCCAAGGTGGTGTTGGTCCCTTTTCCATCTCCCAGCTTCTTTTTCCCAAGGCCCTTCGGCTGACATCTGCTTTTTACACTTTTTTTTTTTTCCCATGACCCATCAAAGGCCAAACTAGGAGTGAAAATTTGGTTAAAAACTGGCCTAAACAGCAGATCTCTAAAGACACATTTTTGTTTCTTTCAAACCACAGTTAAATTTTTTGGAAGGGTAATCTGTGCAGCAGCACACTCTTCCCAGAGGACAGTAGAGATGGAAGATTGTTCCTGGCTTTTTTTCCAGGAAGTATTTTGCTTCATTTGGCTGCCTTCTTGAGAGATGAATAAATCCAGTATGCAGAGACTGAAATCTTGAAGGTAATTTTATTTAACCAATAAACATCATCTTTTGTTCCAGAGAGCTTGCTATTATTCCCTTTTGCTTCCCAGCAGCAATGCTGGTACTTGTTTACTTTTATTCCCATCAGTTAACCTCCACTCTTCCACTAGCATCTTGCTTTTCTGTTCTGCCACTCTTGTAATTTCCTCTGCTTGCTCCTTTTAATTTTCCATATGACAGCATAGTATGACAGCCTCTCTTTTTATTCACAGACTCTTCGATAGCAGGAACGGTGGGATCTTCTGAAGCGGTTCAGACAAAGGCGTTACCACAGCTCAACTTCAGTTCCAACAGAACAGAGTGCTTCCCTGATCTTCCCAGCCCTCCACCCATCCGCAGGGCCAGCCTACCTCTCAGTCTGTCCTTCAGTCGCCACAGTCATATTGTTCCCTTGATGCTGGACACTTCCAACAGCGAATACAGCTTGTCTGGTCATGAAAATGGCTCTGGAGAGGCCTTCACGTACAGCATCCAGAATCAAGGGTAGGAACACATGGTATTGTTTTTTGAGGGAGATGAAAAAAAGGGAACACTGCAAGAAGCCTTCGGAAGGGTGAAAGTGGGTCATGAGACAAGAAAGTGAGAAGTTAGATGTGAGAGCAAGAATGTTCTTTGAAACAAAGCATGAAAAAATGTATAACGTGCACAGTAGGACAGAGCGCTTGCTATCAGAAAAGCGATACCCTTAATCAGAGTGCTTTCAGAATTGCATGCCTGTCAAGTCAAAGTGGAGTTCAGAAGCTCAGTGGAAAGGAATCCTTGAGAGAGGATGTTTTAAGCATTGTGTTCTTTGGAGAATGGGGAGAACTGAAGGAAAGGTAATCACCAGTAAAGCACATTGTTAAAGAATCCCGTGAAAGCACTTGGCCCAAATGGTTTCTGTTGCCCTTGTCCTGTGCTTAGCATTTGGAAGGAACGGTGCGAACGCCTTCAAGGGGAAGATACAACAATTGTTTATTGTATGGGTTGCTCTGGCTGATAAACCCTATTTTAATCACTGAATTGCCTCTCTCCTTGCCCTCTGCAGTTTCAGTTCACCAGTGTCCTGCAATTACCCTGAGCAGCTGGAGTCAGCAGGCAACCTGGAGACCATGTATTGTCAGTACAGCAGCCAGGGTGGAATTTACCAGCTGCCCCAATATTCCACACAGCACCAGCTCTCCCAGTTCCACCATGTGCCAGCTCACCTGGTCAGCAACATGCTCTCCAGTGTCCGCCTTACTCCTGCAACATCCACTGAGTCCCATACATCTTTCCTTGCCTTACCTGGTAACAGTGGAGTCCTAACGTGTGGGGCAGCAGGAACCACACAAGGCTACGTACAAAACCACGTCGGGGCACAGCTCTCCTCACAGCAGCCAAGTGGAAACTCGGGTAAATTTCTGCAACCTTTTGGCATCCTGGAGTAACTAAACAATGCCCTGAAACATTCTGGATGACTGGTGGTTTTGCTGATGACCGTGCATATACATGGAATTATATATATATATGCTGCTTATCTTTTATTTTATTTCCACGTATGCTTTTTTTTTTTTAAAATGCTGAGTGACCCATTAAGTTGAATCAGAAGTTACACTGTAGGCTGTGTCTGAGAGAGAGAGTTATCATGTGATTATGTCAGGTAGTGCAACAGTTTTGTCTAGAATGGAGAGCAAACGTTTCTTTTTCAGCAGTGTACTGTTGTGCAAACTAACATGCCTTCAGTGGCTGTGGGTGGGGGTGAAGGGTGCAAAGTGTAAAAGGTGCCACAGAAAATGGAGTAGTTTGAGACAGCAAGAAAAACAAGCTTGTAACTCTGGGCTTCTGCAGAAACCATTTTGAAAGGATGTTATGTATTTTAGGGTAGTGCAAAAGAAGACAGAGATGGCGGCAAACAGAGCGTGGATGTAGCTTTTTTCTTTTTTCTTCCTCTGATGTGAATTTGCAACACTACTCACATTAAGAACTTCAGCATTATTATCTAAAAAAATAATTACATGAAAAGGGCATTGTCACTCTCCTTGTTTTGTGTCAGGGTTTGTCTTTTGACGTTGTTCAAACCCAAGTACAGCCAAAAGATAAACTACTGCAGTTTATTTGTTTGGACAGTCAGGTTTGTTTTATTAAGCTCACAGTCCACAAAATCCACTTCTCTGGTTTTATCACATCAGAGAATAGAGTTTTCAGAGCACAGATGCTGGTGCTGGTTTTGTACTGTTTTTGTGGAGAAGTCTGACTCTTCTGCTGATGGGTGTGTGTTCACGCTGCTCACAGCTAGCGTTCTCCAGGACAGGTTGGCAACACCCATGCTATGTCGCACATTTGGTCTGTTTCTCCTCTCTCGTTGTAAGGCGTAATTTCTATTTTCTGTGGGTTTTTTTCAGTTTGAAGTGTCAGAAGTGATGAGAGGGCTGTGTCCCAATGCAGCAAATTAATGTTTTTATAACATGATGCCAGCAGTATGTGTTGCATACCTTGGGGCATGTCATGCGAGCTCAAAGGGATGTGTAAAGGTGCAAGCCTTGTCAGGATTGGTGAAGTTGTAGCATTGTTGAAGGAAGAGAGGCAGAGTTGATGTTCTCTTATTCCATGCTTCTGTTCAGAGCACAATGTGTAGTGAATCAGCTGTGCATGGCTCTTAAGGTCAAGAAAGGGATCCTCTGACTGTTACATGGTGTGAATGACCAGGGCCTGGGATTCCAGAAGTGCTATAGGGAGGGAACCTATCTGTTGGTGCAGACACACCCATAATTCATACTTCAGCCTGTAAGCAACTTAGCAGTTTAGCTGAATTATTGATTTTAATTAAAAAACATTCCAGATTCCTAGGTTGCACCTTTTAATAAATAAAAGTGAAGATTAAGCATCCAGTTTATGCTTTGCAGAGCTAACCTGAAAGATAGAAGTGGAGGGAAAAATAAATTGGGGTGTAGGGGTGTCTCTAATACTACATACACTCAGGATCTTTGCTGAAGTGATGACATGTTTTTTCAGATTACAACGCTGTGAACTTCTTCAGCTTTTCCTCCTAATAACAATATTCAGGATAAGCACACTCCAATGTAAACAACAAAGTTAACCTTCATATGTGTGCGATTCCCACTCTATTGCAGTAACCATTAAGGCATAACTAATACTGTATTTATTTATTTCTCTTAAGCACAGCATACACATTTTTATATAAGTGTTTCCTAATTTTCATTATTCTATCCTTTCCTTGTTGCCTTTTCCGCAGCAGGTGTCACTGTCTATCAGTCTGTCCCCTGGAACGATTTCTACGTGCAGGGAGCTTCATTCTCAAATCAATTGTGCTCACAAATGCAGTTTCCTAGCACAGCAGGACAGTACTTCACTGAGCAGATTTCCTCCACTCAGCCACCTTGCCTGCCCTCCTCCTCATATCTTCTTCAAGTGCCTAATGGAACAACACTGGGATCCATGCCACTCACTGGAAAACAAAAGGGAGTGACACCACCAGACCAGAGTTCATACCAGAACCATGAAAAAGAACCAGAGTTGACATTGCTTGCTGAAAGAGAGGAAGCAGAGAGTAGCAGCAAGAAAGGAGACGCTATTGTTGGTAACTGAAAGGCCAATTGAGTTTTTTTTGGAGAAGGAGGGGGCAGATAAGGAAAGAGTTCCAAGACAGTGGTAGCTCCTCTGGATGCAGCATCAAACCGTGGCATGAATGGGAATGAAGCCTTTTTTTTTTTCTTCTGTATTGTTGTCCAAGACAGGTCCAGTTATCCTATATCTGGTTCTTACATTCATCTGTTTTTAGAAAGGGGTACTCACAGGTCAGCAAAAAAGATGGTGAAGTTCTGTCCTCTGTCAGACATCATATGTTGTGAACTGAATGCTGTTGCAGGAATGATAATTTCTAAGATTTCCAGAGGCGTATGCACCTCTCTTCAAGGCAGAACTTCTTGAGCAAGAAGAGGTGAAGGGGAAGGGAGAGATTTCTGTTTGGATTTCCATTTTCAGACTTTTATTTTGGAAACAAAATTACCTTGCTCTAGATGTGTTGAAAGCTGTCATATACCTTAAGTACTGTTGAGGGGTGTGTGTGTCTAATTTTGAAATGTAAAATATTTGAAAAAAAATCATGTCATTCTGTGTCATGTGACATCACACTTTCTTATAAATCTGTTTGTTTTTTCTTCAGACGCTAAAGAAGAAACTCATGACTGATGCTGCTCTCTGAGAAAAAAAGGAAAAGGAGGATGAAACTACCATTCTAAACTACAAAATAAGAAAAGACAGAGAGAACAATAATATTTGCAACAGAAGCACTTTTTGTTACTTTTTTGGGGGTTTGTATTTTATTTCTTGTTGCCATGATTATTTTCCCGCTGAGGAAAGAAGCAGGGAAATTTCAAAAAATAAAAGCTTCTGGTCTGTTTTTTGCAAAGCTCCTGACTTTATTGTTCTTAATGAATTCTAATCTTGAGGAGCTCACAGACAGGAAAGCACCGATACAGGCACCGCGTCCTATGGGTAAGTGGAAATTCCAGATCATGCAAGAGTCAGAAGCTGTGGCTGGTGTACTGGAATATATGGGACGAGAGCCAAGGAAAAATAAGATGTATGCAAAACAGGGGGAGGAACTCCAGCAACTACACCTAATTTTAGGGACTCAGATAGTGCAAGAAGTGCTATGGGAAGTCCACCATGGGTTTGACTCAGTTATTTCAAAAGAGGTTAAGCTTTGTGGTTTTTTGGTTAACAGGGTCTGTGGATTGTTTACATGCGTGTGACTTGCATTTATGTCTGCATCCTGCTAGGATGTGCTGCAGTTCAATCTGACAAGGTGTTCAATAAGCATGACTTTTCTCTTGCATTCCCTAACTCCTACAGTGGGAATATCGTGCTGCAGTGTTAGCAGGTGTAGTTTAGCAGAGCAAACGATCTTGCCTTGATAGTCTTGGCATCTGCTTAACCTCAGACTGTCGGCTTAGGAAGTAGATAAAATGTGTCTCAAATCAGTCATCAGCACCAGCAGCAGAGGACTTGAGCCATAGCTCTAGTCCCTAGGGACCACGGGTGCCAAATGAGTTTTACAGAATCACAGAATTGTTGGGGTTGGAAGAGCTCTGGAGATCACCTAGTCCAGCCCCACTGCTAAAGCAGATTCACCTAAAGCAGGTTGCACAGGAACGCATCCACGTGGGTTTTGAATACCTCCAGAGAGGGAGATTCCACAGTCTCTCTAGGCAGTCTGTCCCAGTGCTCTGTCACCCTCACAGTAAAGATTTTTTAGCTCATGTTCAGGTGGAACTTCTTGTGTTCCAGCTTGTGCCCGTTGCCCCTTCTCCTGTCACAGGGCACCAGTGAAAAGAGTCTGGCTCTCTCCTCATGACACCTGCCATTTAGATATTGATAAGCATTAGTAAGATCTTCTCTCCATCTTCTCCAGGCTAAATGGACACAGGTCTTTCAGCTTCTCTCCTAAGAGAGATGCTCCTGTTCCCTAAGCATTTTTGCGTTCTCTGCTAGACTCTCTGCAGTAGTTCCTTGTTGAAGTGGGTAGCCCTGACTGGTCACAGTACTGTAGATGGGGCCTCACGAGGGCAGTGTAGAGGGGGACTGGACACACCCTTCTTACTGCACCCCAGGATACCATTGGTTTTCTTGGCCATGAGAGCACATTGCTGCCTCATGGTTAGCTTGTTGTCCACCATGACTTCCCAGTCTTCTTCCACCTGGATGAGAGGATATATAATATGAATGGCTAAAACCACATGGCAGGCTTTCGCTGTGTCCCTGTGTGGAAAGACCATGGTGTAGTGGGAAGCTGGAGGTACATTTTCTTTGATACTTCTGTATTTAACTCTGAGTCCTTCCACTGTCTTTTGGACAGGAACAAGGCCTGAATAATTTTTATATTTACAGTGATCTGAGTGCCCCTCTTGTACCTTGTGAAATTAAGCAGTGTCAGGTCTTTTGTTTCAACTTCTCCATAGTCTGCTCAAAAAGAGCATTTGATAGGAGTTCAATGCTGCTGCTCCTCTCCTTTTTCTTTGTCTTTTGTCAAACACTGGTTTACGTCTGGTAGCAGCTGAAGACTCAGAGTACAGTCAGGGCAGATTTATAGCCCAAATGTACAGTTTTGTATAGAGATTCCGCGATTTTCGTTTCCGAGAGCAAAAGTTTATTGCAGTCTGTATCAGGCTGAGAACTGGCGGGGAATGTGTGTTAGTTCACTGTTTTTTCACTCATCCACAGCTGAACCAATATTTGCAAGAGATGTGAATAGGTGTTTTCACTGCAATTACAAGTGTGCTCTGAAAACTGTTAGTGGTGACAACAGCAGAATTCTTCAGAGAGAGAACTGGCTATGAATGTTGCCTGGATCCAAACCCAGTCCTTCAAGGAGATGAAAAGGACAAACCCAACAACAGAATGCCAATTTCTCTGCTCCTACCTCCCCCTTCTCTTACAGTGAAGGAAAAAAGAATTTAGGGTGTTTTGTGAGGAACTTTTCAGAAATACGCATTTTGGATGTTGTTTGGTGGCACAGTTGTGCAGCCAGCTTGCATGTTCTGCCCAGCACACTTCCCCTTAAAATGTCGTTTTACCAGTCAGGATCACAAAAGGCTATGTGATACAGTCTCAAAAATTTGGAAGGCTGAATGAGGGCAGTCAAAATTTTGAAATGGAAAATGTTTTATGTTCAAGCTTTTGTATAAAATGGAGACTTCTTTGGGAATGGTTTGATTCATTTCCACACTAGTATCTTAAATTTGCCAGGTTCAATTGGGCCTGAAGTTCTGAACTGGGATTTCTTTCACATTGCTGTTAACAGCTGGGGGAAAGGGTGGGTACTTGATGGACAGATTCGTCCCTTCTGTGGTTCCAGTGACTTTGCTGGAGCTAAACCAAGTTTATTCTACTTCACAGGTAAGCAGACAGGTTTGGTTTGCCTGATGCTGCCACTGGTAGAAGCAGCAACAGCCTTTGACCATGTGCCAGGTCACCCACCAAGGTGAAGAGACTTTCATGGATCTGTGAGCCTCTCTATTACGCCTACAATACCCATTGCACTAATATCTTGGAATCTCATTGCTCCTTGTAATACTTCCCCTGCTGCAACTTACTTTTAGTGGAATTAGGTACATTTTGTATAGACACTTTGGATTTAGGCCTCTGTGTGCTTCTGTTAGGTGCCTCTTTTGAGTGTGAAGTCTCAAGAAGGCTCACTTAATTAGGGGAGCAGCGTCAAAATTCAAAATGCCATGACTTTCTGACCTCGGTATCTTCTCTTCTGAAGTAAAGAATTGTTTTGCCTTTCTATCACAATTTTAGCCAGAAGTGCTGAGACAAGCTGTCAGAAATTTGAAGGAAGTCAGGCTTGGTGCAAATGGAATAATTGTGTGCATTATCAAGTATTGCTGTAATTTCTTCCTAACTAATGAAGAGGTTTTATGAGGCAGAAAGCCAAATATGTGCATATTTGTAGTGGACTAATTCAGTACTACTGTTGTAAGACTGGAAAGGAGAGTGAAAATACTGCAGCCAGCACATTTCAACAGAAAGGTTTTGTCCAGTTACCTAAAGTATGGCTGTTCACCTGAACAGTGCGCACACACAGTCACTTTGGCATATCTATCTAAAATATTGCATATTTTAACATAATTAGATTGTTAACCTTCTGCTACATCTAAATAATTGATTTATAAACAGGTAAATCTGGCATATTAACCTTTTCCCAAATGCCTTCGCCAGCAAATAGACATTATTTTCTACAAGCAACTCCTGTTTTATGTGGTGAGAACACATAAAACCTCATGAATTAACCCTTCTCTTTCAATCAAAAAGAGAAATCTTTTCTTATAAGCTCCTTAATTTCTGTAAAGCGGGATACATCAGGAAGTGTCAACATTTGTTTGGTTTAGCAGTTTAAATTCTCAAGGTATTTTTTGCATTGCTGATTATAATGCTTGCTACAAATAGCATGAGAAAAATATTATTGCTGAATGGTAAATATTGATTTTTCTTCATGTTGTTGTGCTAAGCACAAGTACAACACATGGAAAAAACACCACCCACCAAACAAATCCATTATCTGACAGTGCTGTGCATCTTCATAGCTAAATGCTGACAAGCATGGAAACACCTGTGATACCTCATTTAGTTTAATGATAATCATCCCTTTAGAACTGGTAATAAATCTGACAGATAAGACTGCATAACATGAGATGCACAGTTTTAAGTCATCAAAACCAACACTGAGGGACTCCCAGATGCAACACTCTTCTTGTGTCCCACATGCCTGCATCTGTGTGATCCTACCAGACAAGGGTTGCTAAATCTTGAACATCAAGCTCACAGTCTCACAGAGAGCAGGATGGTGATAGAAAGCCAATAAGGGTTGTCATTGGAGAAGTGAACTGCAGAAAAGTGTGTGATTTTATGGCAAGGCAGCTGTAAATAGCCAGGAGCTTAAAGGTTCCAGTTATATACAGGCGTATATGTTACCCTCCTGGGATACTTCTTGTGCCCTCTGTGCTTATTATATAATTTTACAGCACCCAGAACAAGGAGTTGAAGTTAATCCTTTGCTTTCTTTTCAAGAATTTTGAGCAAATTGTGAACAAGAGAGAAATCTGCAGCATGTTTTACCTGTGAAGTGTGCCTTTTGGGTCCACTTTGCCTTCTGATCCTGAGTAAGAGAGGGAACCCAGCTCCTCCAGCTGCAATAGAGGGGCTGAGGCAGAAGCCTCTGTGTAGTTTCTGGGAAGGGGAACGAGTCTCCCTTTTTTCTTCTCTGAGACTGGAATTTCCTCCTTACCTTTAATTACAGATGCTTCTCCTCAACCAGCCTCTCGATGAAGCTGGGTGGATTTTTTTGCTTGCTTTTTTTTGGTGGTGCAGGCAACCATGGGTGTTCATGTAGAGTCACATCTGCCTGCCTAGGGGATCGGGCAAGGGCTCATCCCCCTCCTTTCTGCCCAGGATTTTCCTTACACTTTGTGTGGCTCCAGAAGATGCAATAAAATCAAAACAGTGTGATGCGTGATAATTAAGTTTGGTGAGAGTCTCTTGTTTTGAGCTCCTGTGATCTCTGAGGAGTGCAGAAACAATGGCATGAGTAGGTTGGGCAGAAAAAAAAAAAAAAGAGCACTGAGGGGAGAGAAAAATAAGAGGGGAGAAGAAAAGCAGATATGAAAAGGCATGTTGCGTGACACTGTTCAGACAGTGCTGGGGATCCTAAGCCCACAAACAACTCTGGTTTGTTATAAAAGTGTTATTGCCCAAGCAATATCCCTGCTGCTGCCTGGTATCTCCTTCTGCCACGCACCTGCAGCTCTTGTTCCATGAGAGAACTGAATGTGGCCTTTGCGCTGCCTGGTAGCCCCATGGCAGCCTGTGCCAGCAGAAGGGCAAGCCGGGGGCAGGAGGCTTCCAGCCACTGCTTTTAAGCTCCACTTTGGTTTTTCGTGCTGAGATCGGCTTGCTGAGGTATTACACACCCATCTTCCAAGCTTACCTTCACATTTCAACAAGGAGCACTTCAGTCTGCTTGAAACCATACCGACACCATGGGAGCCCGTCTTGTAAGCCGATGGCTTCTGGGCTCTGATTTCATATCAGCCAGTCTGGGAAGCAGGAACCAAAATAAAGGTTACTCTGAGACCCTTACTGGGAGGGGGGTCCCCATCCCAAGCTCAGGTTCTGTACTCCAGTGTGTGGGTGCTGGGGTGGCTGGAGAACATGCCCGGGGAGCTGGAAAGGCTTTCACAAAAAGCTGCGTCCAATGCCCACCAGCTCCACCTGCCAGGGCCGATGAGGAGAGTGCAGTACAGCAAAAATATACTGTGAAAGCTGAGAGCTCACACATCCGCTGCTGCAACTGCGGGGCTGCACGAATGTGAGCTGGCATGGGGGTGAGCTGCAGGCTGCTGCTGCACACCATTCCACACATGGTGGCAGCCTGCTTTTATGGCTGTTGTTTACACTCACTCCATTTGCAACAACAAAGGCTGAAAATATTTCCCATAATTTCTGTTTGTTGTTCTCTGCAGAAGACTCATGTTTTATTTTTACAGCAACCTTCCATTTTGAAAAGCACTTTCCTGTTTGCGTAATGTTCCTCTGGTAGCAGAGGAATACTTGCCCTCCCAGCTTGCCAAGTACAGGCAAGAGGTGACTCAGAGAAACACTGCCCTACGCATCTGGAGGCAGGCTGTCTGCTAATTCATTTAGTTAATGGCTGAGGAAGAAAAGCCCTTTGTATACAGATGTCTGAATAGCAGCCAATGTCTCATGATGCCAGAAGTCCTCGCCTATTTTTCCTTTTATTTCTTTTTTTGGTCCCCAAACTAGGCTTTCCAACCTGACAGAAATTTATGAGGTCATTCTGCTGATTTAAAACATTGTTTTAAACTTTGCCTACACAAAAGGAGGAAATGGAAAGGGAATCCCCATCTCCCTGCCTCCTTATAGGGGAGGCTTGCCCTGTGGTGCCAGGCTGCTCCCACAGGAAAACCTCTGCACAGGGAACAGTAAGTAATGGTGCAGGAATATGCATCACTCTACCATGGCTACAGAGACTGAATGAAGGTGGAAAAGAGAGGGTGAAATGGGAAGAGATATGGAGGAGGCATGGGTAGGGAGCAGGAGGGGAAACAGGGCTGCCTGCTCCAACATGTAGCTGGATGCTGTGTGGGTACGGGAAGAGTCCAGTGGGAACCTCTGGAATTGTGTTAGGCTGTCAGTGTCTGCTGTGCAAGCCTAGCTGCAACCCGTCAGAGGACTTGTCCAATCAAAGTGGCTAGAAATTAGGAGTGCAATGAGAAATGGGCTTAATTCTTCTCTGACTTATTTCATTGTGACATGAAATAATTTCCACCCCAAGCCTGAGCCAGCCTGGAAGTGTGTGCGTGGACCCCATGGGAGACAGCAATGTCAGTCCTCTGCTAGAGGATGCTTGGCTAGCTTAAAGTAGAAGGTCTCAGTATTGGGGGCATTTTGAGAAGAAGGTGATTCCATCTGCAAAAAACCAGGAGGACAGAGGTGCTACCCTCCAGCCTGGAGGAAGTTTGCCAAGTCCTACAAGAATTTAAAGCATCCTCTTGCTGATTCGGGTGATGGCCTATTCAGCAGGTTTAGCCTTAGCTGGTTTTAGGAGCACTTGCTCTGGAGCCTAAGCAGGTTCCACTTCAGTGGGCATGATTCCTCCCACAGGGAAAGCTCTTGATTAACAAATGTGCTGGACATGGTGCAGACCAACGCCCTCCCTGCACCCTGCCCGTGCTGAAGGACTGTAAAAGAAGAGAAGAAAAATGAAATAAAAAAAAAGAATAAAAAAAGGAGGTCCAGGAGTAGAGGGAACTCCTTGTTCCGTTTTGAAAAGTGACATACATAACATGTGATGCTACCAAATAAAATATTGAAATAAGAATTGTTTCTGTTTAACTTATTGGATCTACAAAACCCAGCCTCATCGAGAACAACAAAGAGAGGTGCTCTGAGTCAACACAGCATCACCTACATTAAGTTCCTGGTTCAGGAGCACCTTTTGCCCTCAAAGATATTTGCACAAAATTAGACAGAGCATAGTTTCACTAACATAAAAAGGAGTTGCTATCTGGAGAGTCTGCAAAGGCATGTGGGGAATTCTCTAGGACTTTTTTTTTTACTGGCAATTGCGTACAAAATGGAAAATATCCTGCTTGAAGCAGAGCTGGCAAGCAGAACATAAAACCAACTTAGAAACTTTACACAACATAGCTGATGTGCAGCCAGTGATCCGAAGCTACAGCCAGGCCTTGTGCAGCCACTGCAAACTGTGCACGGCAAATTTTAGAGCATGTTTCACCTAAAAAAGAGCAGGTTTTTTTTTTTCAGAAATCATTAAAAAATTAGTAAATACTGCTACAAAAGCGCTGCTTTTACCTATCATCTTTTGTGCATATGCAATCTTGTGATTACATTTAGCTCAGAACCTCTGTCTCAGCCAGCAAATAGGTAGGTAGTAATTTGGATTTTTTTTTAGCCTTTACAGCCAGTGTGTGACTGAGGCCATATTTACTCCATGTAATCTTAATTCCTCACTGAGTTAATAAGTTCCATGAGGCATTTTGATTGTGCTAATCAGTCCCACAACCATGAAAGTATCCAAACACCCTGCAGGAATAGGAGGCATTATTACAATTCTCTTCTACCTCCCCACTTTATAGCTTGGGAGCTCCGGCACAAAAATGTTCAAGTTCAGAAATAGGTACTGGCAATGGACCGGGACAACAGAGGCATAATTCTTCAGGAGATGCAATGGTTTGTAGTCCATGGCTCTTACAGACCTCAGCTGCTGTCATGTGGTCCCAGCACCCTAGCAGAACTAAAAGCACTTTACCTAGCACCCTCAGAAAATGAAGAACGCTGTAAAGGCTTGCCCCATATCACTTTGGGCCCGAAGCAGGACAATATCAGTCTATCTCCACCACAAGATCATTCTTTCTCTTCCTTGAGTTCCTTGATTTGTTCATTAGAACCTTCGAGCTCCTGCCAAAAGGAAGGACACGTCTTGTGGATCTATATTGCCATGCATACCCATATGAATTAGAGGTTTCCTCCATGCTCTTCATACTAGCATCATGCGAGACTGCAGTATTAATGTCATGTATTCTCTGCTCTTGGTTGTTCTTTTGTTTTGTGAAATCAATGGCAAAAGGTACAGTTCATGGTGCAGGATTGTACTGCCACATCATGCTCATGAGAAGGCTGGAGTCTTTGATTTCATCATCAAAGCTAAAAAACAAGCTGATAGACCCTTCCATAGTATCAGGATTTCAAGCTAGAAGAGTCATTTATATCTTTTAATATGATCTCTTGTATATCCAGGCCATTAGATTTTTCTCCTAGATTTTACCTGTTCCTGTCACTCCCCACAACTTATTATCCTTCCCCTTACTTTCCTTACACCTATACTCTGCGTCTGCCTTCCTCGCTGTTTCTAGCACAGACCCTTTCCTCCATCCCTAATTTTTCTTCCTCCCCTTACTTTCCTAGTTGCTCTCTTCAGCTTCTTCTCCTGTAATGCAAGTCTCACCTTGTTTTCTGCACCACCATCAATCCCACTCCAGGCAGCAGAACAGGACACCTCACAGAAGCTTTCCATGCTGCTTCTAGCAAACATTGGGAATGGCTTCTGGCTTTCTTTTAAAATGTCAGAAAGGGAAGCAGGGGTGGAAGAATGTGGTACCCTCAGCCCCTACTCATCCATTTAGTGTTACAGTGACTAGGGCCTTCCCCCAGGATTTAGAAGCGCCTCCAGCACTGTTGCTCCCTGGCACAAGGATGGAGGCCATTGGCTACTCTGGATTTTTTTTTTTTTTTTCCTGTTGAAACAAAATGCAGAAAATCAAAAAGGTTTCACAGGAAGGTGCATAACCCTCCTTGTAACACTCTGGGGATGCAGAGGCCCAGCTGTGCTAAATATTTCCTAGTAAAAGTGGTTGCAGCATAAAACCACAAATGCTCTTGGAACTGGTATCTTTCTTCTCCCAGCTCCAAGAAGAGCCACAACCACTGAGCTGTGAAGTCATCCATCTCACCCAGCATCAAACTGTCCTGTGTACTGCAACACCAGACCAGCAACAAAGGTGTGGGCATGAGAAAACCTGCTTTCATAGTTGCAGCACAGCAAGATGTTTCTGCATCATCTAGCACACTTTGCTTTTGTGTCATCTGCAGTTCCTATGGGAACTTTGCAACACACCCAACACAGCCAGTTGTACAACAGGGTCCTGTGTGAAGTCTGCCTTAAAGTATTTAATATCAAGCTGAGAGAACTAATACAAACTAGTTAACCAGGAGGGCTGACTAGAGATAGAACTTTAAGGCTGCCTACCACAGCACCCAAAACCAGATCAATAGGTTTTACGCAGAAGATACAGTTCCCAAGATGAATAGCTGGGCACCTGCAATACAAGTCAGGATC